>NW_022631121.1:462782-1099724 GCF_010015895.1 Lontra canadensis | reverse complement strand
TTTGCTCCAGCTCTTTGAAAAATACCGGTGGCATTTTGATCGGAATGGCATTAAAAGTATAGATTGCTCTAGGCAGTATAGACATTTTAACAATGTTTATTCTTCCCACCCATGCGCATAGAATGGTCTTCCATCTTTTTGTGTCTTCTTCAATTTCTTTCATGAGTGTTCTGTAGTTCCTCGAGTACAGATCCTTTACCTCTTTGGTTAGGTTTATTCCCAGGTATCTTATGGTTCTTGGTGCTATAGTAAATGGAATCTAATTTCCCTTTCTGTATTTTCATTGTTAGTGTATAAGAAAGCAACTGATTTCTGTACATTGACTTTGTATCCTGCCACATTACTGAATTGCTGTATGAGTTCTAGTAAGCTGCTTTTAAGAGAAACTTCCCACTAATTACCCTACAGAAGGGATAATCTTACATGGGTCCGGTGACTCTACCTCATTGACCTTAGTTTTTGGGACCATGGAATGTGTACCTAATCCATAGGTTGGCTTTAAAAATCTTTTGTTGGTGAATTAAATTATCTTTTCTGGAAATCTGAACTGAGAAAATGAGGCAAATAGTCTCAAGAACTGATACTGAAAGTATGTATATAGAGAGGCCTCATAATTTAGAGTCAGCAACTGGGAAGCTTCATAGTAGATCATATTTTGAGTAAGCAGATATTCATAGAGCTACAGAGAAGTCATAAACAAGAGATCATGTGGCCTGTAAGAAAAGAGATAGATAATAGCCAGTACCCATATTTCCCTTGTTTTCCAAAGTCTTTTTTTTTAAAGATAACTAAGTTATTTTCTAAAGAGATTTTATTTATTTATGTATTTGTCAGAGAGAGAGAGAGAGAGAGCATGAGCAGGCAGAGTGGCAGGCAGAGGCAGAGAGAGAAGCAGGCTCCCTGCTGAGCAAGGAGCCTGATGTGCAACTCGATCCCAGGACCCTGGGATCATGACCTGAGCTGAAGGCAGCGGCTTAACCAACTGAGCCACCTAGGCATTCCCCCAAAGTCTTTCTAATCCTAGTGTCTGTGTATCCTTACAACAAACTCCAGTTCCCAAGGTTCCCTGTATGACTTTCTGTCTCTCATAATCTGTGGAGCTCAGTTGGAAACTTGAACCATCCTCAGAGGCCTCCATAACTACTCAGACTTTTAAGAAAATGTGTATGAATCACCTTCCTAACATGGATTATATTTCTCTTACAAGGCCACCAATCATAATAGAAAGGAAAACATCAGATTAAATGTCTCCAGTGAAATCAACTCATGTGAAAAATCGTCCAAGACACCAGATATGACTGGAGTCATTCATCCTTAGAAAATAAGCAGTTACCTTCTGTGGTTTTCATTTGGCCAAATTCAAAGACTGGTAGAAATTTGATCATATCTTTAAAACATATATATCCCTCCTTTCCTTATATTGGAATATCAGTGGAAAGGTTCTTTATGACATGATATTAGGTGCATCTTAGGCGAGCTTGTTCCAAAAAGAGTTACAACTGTATTTACTCAAAGGAAGCATGTAAAAGCACATATGAAGGGAGACAACTGCTTCCTCATAGGATAGCAGAGACAGAAGGCAAAATAGGCGGTAACAGACAATTGTTCTGTTTGTTTTTGAGTATAAGAGGGAAATGTGTTTAAAGCAGCTATATAATACTGAGAGTGAGTAATTATACTGTCTACAAAGCCTCTGCTAGTGCTGTTATAAGAAGCTTCTAAAATGAAGCTTTGCGCAGTGGCAGTATCGTAGCCAATGAGGTTTATCCGAGGCGCGATTATTGCTAATAAGAAGCTTCTAAAATGAATGAGACACTAGATCTAGTCTGCCTGCTTCCATGCTGAGTCAAAAAAATGGAAAATCCCTTAGGGAGATTTGAGCACTTGGTTGGTTCTAACGGAAGTGCTACTGATTGAAAAGTGGCAAGTGTCAGGTGGCATGTTCTCATTGGGACAAATGCCTTTTGAGTCCACTGGCAGGCACCTCCGGGGCCCATGTTTTAATCAAGGTGAAGGGACCCAAGTGGCATATTGCTCTTTTCTTATTACTAGAAATACAAGTATAGGTAAATAACATGGAGTAGTATTTCTCAATCATTTTTTTCAACCAGTTTCACTTTTTAACACGCATAAAAATCTCATGTTTTCCATTAATGTTATTTGAAATTTCTAAATAAATTAAAATGTTATTTAAACTAGATCAGTGTAATGACATAAAGGACTAATTTATTTTCAAACTAGGGACTAATCCTTTTAATGTCATGAAATAACTCCTTCCAAATTCCCTCTTGTGATTCAGTTCAAGTTTCAAAGCATTCTGGTCTGAACACATGTAGGGAATAATCCCAATCTTTTGGTACCTGTTGAGACCTGATTTGTGACCCAATATGTGATCTCTTCTGGAAAATGTTCCATGTGCACTCAAGAAGAATGTGTATTCTGTTGCTTTAGGATAGAATGTTCTGTATATATCTGTGAAGTCCATCTGGTCCACTGTATCATGCAAAGCCCTTGTTTCCTTACTGATCTTCTGCTTGGATGATCTGTTCATTGCTGTGAGCAGTGTTGAGGTCCCCTACTATTATTGTATTATTATCAGTGTGATTCTTTAATTTTGTTATTAATTGGTTTATGTAACTGGCTGCTCCCAAGTTAGGAGCATAAATATTTAGAATTGTTAGATCTTCTTGTTGGATAGACCCTTTAAGTATGATATAGTATCCTTCTTCATCCCTTACTACAGTCTTTGCTTTAAACTCAATTGATGCAGAAAAAACATTTGACCATATACAGCATTCTTTATTGATTGAAACTCTCCACAGTGTAGGGATAGAGAGAACATACCTGAATATCATGAAAGCCATCTATAAAAAGTCCACAATGAATATCATTCTCAGTGAGGAAACACTGAGAGCTTTTCCTCAAAGGTCAGGAACACGACAGGCATGCCCATTCTCACCACTGTTGTTCAACAGAGTACTAGAAGTCCTAGCCTCAGCAGTCAGACCACAAAAGAAATAAAGGGCATTCAAATTGAAAAAGAAGAAGTCAAACTCTCACTCTTTGCAGATGACATGGTACTTTTTCTGGAAAACCCAAAAGACTCCACCCCCAAATTGCTAGAACTCATATAGGAATTCAGCAACATGGCAGGATATAAAATCAAGGCACAGAAATCAGTTGCATTTCTGTACACCAAAAATGAGACAGAAGAAAGAGAAATTAAGGAATCAATCCCATTAGCAATTAAACTGAAAACCATAAGCTACCTAAGAATAAACCTAACCAAAGAGGTAAAGGATCTGTAATCTAAAAATTATAGAACACTAATGAAATAAATTGAGGAAGGTACAAAGAAATGCAAAAACATTCTATGTTCATGGATTGGAAGAATGAATATTGTTAAAATGTCTGTGCTGCCCAGAGCAATCTACACATTCAGTGTAATCCTTATCAAAGTACCATGGACATTTTTCACAGAGCTAGAATAAATAACCCTAAAATTTGTATGGAGCCAGAAAAGACCCTGAATAGCCAGAGGAAATGTTGAAAAAGAAAACCAAAGCTAGTTGTATCACAATGCCAGACTTGATTTCTATTACAAAACTATAATCATCAAGACAATATGGTAATGGCACAAAAACAGGCACACTGATCAATAAACAGAATAGGGAACCCAGAAATGGACCCTCAACTTTATGGGCAACTAGTCTTCGACAAAGCAGGAAAGAATATCCAATGGAAAAAAGACAGTGTCTTCAATAAATGGTGCTGGGGGAATTGGACAGCCACATGTAGAGGAATGAAACTGGACCATTCTCTTATACCATATACAAAGATAAACTCAAAATGGATGAAAGACCTCAATGTGAGACAGGAATTCATCAAAAGCCTAGAGAAGAACATAGCAGTATACTCTGACCTTGGCCACAGCAACATCTTGCTAGACATGTCTCCAAAAGGAAGGGAAACAAAAGCAAAAATGAACTATTGAGACTTCATCAAGATAAAAGCTTCTGCACAGCAAATGATACATCAACAAAACTAAAAAGCAATGTACAGAATGGGAGAAGATACTTGCACATGACTTCTCAGATAAAGGACCAGTATCCAAGATCTATAAAGAACTTCTCAAACTCAGCACCCAAAACTCAAATAATCCAATCAAGAAATGGGCAGAAGACATGAACAGAACATTTCTCCAAAGAACACATCTAAATGGTGAACAGACACGTGAAGAAATGCTCCACATCACTTGGCATCAGGGAAATACAAATTAAAACCATGATGTGATAGCACCTCACACCAGTCAAAATGGCTAAAATTAGGAAGTCAGGAAACAACAGATATTGCTGAGGATGTGGAGAATGGGGAATCCTTTGAAGTGAGTTGGGAGAATTCGGAGGGGGAGACAAACCATGAGAGACTGCGGACTCTGGGAAACAAACTGAGGGTTTTGGAAGGGAGGGCGGTGGGGGGTTGGGAGAGCCCGGTAGTGGGTATTAAGGAGGGCATGTATTGTATGGCACACTCGGTGTGGTGTATAAACAATGAAACTTGGGACACTGAAAACATTAAATTAAAAAAAAATTAAAATAAATAAATAATGTCACTAAGTAGGATAACAAAATTATTAAGTTTCAAATTGAGCATGAATGTCATTATCAAATTACTTAAGGTTCTTGAATGCCTTAGACATATTCTGCAGCCTTCATGTTTATTTATCTCTTGTGCCCCTCTATATATAGAGAGATAGACATAGAAATAGAAAACTATATTACATCTCTCTCTATATCATATGTATCTACAAAGATCTATCTCTTTATCACATATATTTTTCTCTATCTCTCTACTGAGAGAGAAAAAGAGTTATAAAGGAACACAAAATAATTGTTAATACGTTTGTGAGATGAGACTTTCACATCTAGGTTAGCTATCATTACAGAGTTATGATTCTATGTTGAATCATAGAAAAGATGATGTAAGTATCAGAAAAGAATGTTTAATATATGCACTGTTGGGAGGGAAAAATAATTGTAAGTTGTTTAGGCCAGAAAAGCTGTCTCAAAGATGGCTTAGAGTTGTTCTGGCCTTGAAAAATGAATAAAAATTAGATAGGGAGAGGATAGGGTGAAGTTTTTCAGTCTTGTAGTATCCTGTGTTTTTTTTTTTTTTTTTTCGGAGAATGCGGTGACTCTGAAAACCTTATGCTGAATAGCTACTCACTCTAGTGTTAAACCTCTAAAACTTTATTGTGATCCTTGTAAAACACTCTTAAATGTCAGTTGGCAGTGTTGGGGACTCACAGGAGGACACATAATTTTTTCGCTTTGGCCAAGACACAGCCAGTGACATATTTAAAAGAATGTGGAGAGAGTGATGGCAAAGTTGATACATGGTGAGCATTGTTCCAAAGAGGGGAGAATTCTAAAGCACAAGTGGTAATTAGCCTGTGGTTGAACTTTATTATAGTCTGTGTTGATTCTGGGCAGCCAAGTTGAAGTCCTCTCTTGCTATTACACAGAAAGCCTATGTAATGTGCCTTCTAACATGGTTTGTAGTATCTTTCTCTCACCAAGATACTGGCTTCTAAGTAGTATGGATAGACATTTTAAGAAAGTTTCAGCTTTTCGAATATAATTACTATCTAATATGCCAAGAAAAACCAACAAGCTGTCTCAATTCAGTGGGCAAAACTTGGTGAGAAGTAGACAGTTTTAAAGACTCAGATTGTTTTTTTTTTTTAAAGAAATAAAATAGAACAAGAAAAGAAAGAACTGTTACCAAGGCTAAGGCCTGGCATGCAGAACAAGCTTCTTTTTACTGAGCCTGTCAGCCACTTTACTCTCTTCCCATCCTGCCCTGTATTTATTTTCTTCCTTTGCTCTGCATTCAGACCTAAGTCTGGATGTTTTTGAAAGATCACTGTGTACCCTGGAGCTCTTCTCTCTGGAAATGGTATAACACTGGCCACTTAATATTGTTATCCTCAACTGTTGTTCTCTTTTGACCTGAGTTAAGTGTCCTACAAGTCTTTTTGGGCTCCATTTCTACCTCCATTATTCTATAGGTATGTCATTTATCCCCTTTTCAGTTTAAGAGGTTCTAATTTTGAGGGAACAAAAACCCCTTTAGATGTTTCCTTTGTAACATTCAGTTGACTTTGACCTGATTTTGGCTGCAGACTAAATCATTCAAACGTGATCAATATTGGTGGGCTCTCTTGCTCTCCCCCTTGTCCCACCTCTAATCCCAGGACCCCATGGAGTTATCTCTGTCCATGCTAGTCATTCCCTACAGAATTACATACAAAAGCATCAAAAGATAACCAAGGCTTTATGTTTAGAATCCTTAAAACACTTCCATGGCTCTTAAAATGCAGCAGGGTAAAATTTATACTGTTTGGCATGACCAATGTGTCTATAATTTTTGACTGTAGAATACCTTTTACGATCCATTGTAGTTGGTAACTAAGATATCCTATATACTTTCACACCACCAGGTCTTTGTTCACAGCAGTACCTCTTCCCTGAAAATCCTTTCCTTTACCTATTCCTTTAACCTTCAAGGATTAACTGAATATGTCACTTCTTCTATACATTTGACTTATACCCACCCCCAAATTAATTTATTCTTAACAGTAGTTTCAATTAAGATAGGCCAGGTTATACTGCAGTAACAAGTGGCTTCCAAACTTCAGTGACTTAAGGTTATTTCTCATTTACTTTACATATTCATCTCAAGTCAGCTGTGCCTCTGCCTCTCCTTCACTCTGGGGCCCAGGTTGGCAGAGCAGTCTTTATCTGGAATACTGCTGGTCAGCAGGCATTGGGTAAAGAACATACAGTGAAACCAAACAATGGCTCTTACCTCAGAAAAGGAACATGTCAATTCTGTTCATATTTCATCGGCCACAAGAAATCCTGTCATTAGTCAGTGGGATGAGGAGATATAATATACACCCAGATAGGAGCAACTAGTATTTTGCAGTCAAATGCTCTACCCCTGAGCTATATATACCCCCGGGTATTTTGCATATTAATACAATTAACCCAACAATTCCCCACAATACTTTGACCGTGTCACTGTTGTGTTTATTATATAGTATTACTGTTTATATATCTTGTCCATCTGAACTATTAATTCATTAACAGCAGGTAATGCATTTTACTCATCTCTTTATTTCTGCAGTTTGCACTTGTTCCATCAAGACATATAAGAACTGCTTAATAATTGTTTGTTGACTAGCTGAGTAGGTAAATGAATAAATAATTTTTGGTTTGACTCCAGTTGAGGCCTTTGCAAAAAACAAAACAAAGGAAAAAAAATAACCCTACTCTATTTAAAATTGCTCAGTGTCTTGGAAAAATGTATTTTTGGTGAAATATCCTTATGGTGTCTTTTGGACCTTATGCCTCTGAATTATTTTCACAAAATATGAAATCTTTGGGAGCCAGTTGGCATCACCATTAGTCACTGGAAATCATCCATTTGACACCTGCAAAAACACAGGCATGCTGCATTGCTCACAAGGGCTCTAAGTTAGTGAAACACCCACAGTGAGAATATATCATTGTCCTTTCTTTTCGAGATGACACAGATGATGCTTGACCCTTCAGTTTGGTTGCAGAGGAGCAGTCTTATACAAATGAACCTTGGAGTACTAAATCAAATTTATCCATAGGACAGGGCTAGCCTCACACAAGTGACTGTGTAAATGATGTTGCTTCAAGTAATTGCAAAAAGTTTTCCCTACTCCCAAATGATCTTTCCTATAGTGTATCAGGGCCCTGAATTTCCCCATAAGAACTACTACCCTATTTGATTCAGTGTTCTGTAGGTGCCCCTACTTAAAGGCAGCAGTTACTGGTTGGCTCTTTTTTGCCATTATGAAATGCAGACATCTTCCATTTTTATAATTTAATTTTGGCTGCGAAATGTAATCTATGCAACAAAAATATATCCAGTGTGTACTGGGTCGTCATTGTGCCTTCTTCTAATAAGTTCACAGTCTAGAGGAGATGATAGATGAATAAACCAAAAATTACGATGTGGTGTGATAAATGCTATGATAGAGGTCTCCTGGAGTGCACAGAAACAGACCATCTATAAGGTAGAGTGGTCAGAAGATGATAACGTGTGATTTTTAAAGGATAAATGGATATTGTGTAACTTGGCAATATATATTTGAGACTGAAGAAACACCAGGTATCTCCATGTGATATGTAGCATGGAGGTGAGGAAAATTACTTGAACCTTTCATGAGCTGGCTGGAGCCTAGGGTGATGATTCTAGAAAATAATACTGGAGAGGTGATTGGGGACAGTTCATGGAGGGCCTTATTTAAGACATTATTGGAGGCACTGGGGTTTTAGATTTGAGTTTTAGTGTGTTTATTTCAGGTAGAAGAGTAAAAGAATGAATGTAAGTGGGCAGGGGGCATCCCTAATGGTGAAAATGATGAGGACTACAACCTTAACAATTAACAATTAGAAGTTAGTGTAATAGGAGGAAGTAGAAATAGTAGGATGTGACTGCAAGCATGTGGTGGGGGGGCTGAATGGAAGGAAGGAAATACCAGAGTGTAGGAAACTTAGCAGGTTTTGCATTTGGATAAGTAACTGGACAGTAGTATCATCTATCCAGATAAAGCAGAGTACCCGGTTAAGGAGCTGAAGAGGAAGGGAGATTAAGATGGGAGATGAAAAGACAGGTTTTAAAATATTGGATTTAAGGAGCTCATATGACACTTAAATGGTGATATGATGATGTCTAATAGGTAATTGCGCTAACAGGAAACTTATAGTAGAGAAAATGATTTGGTAAGTATCAGTGCATAGATTTCAGTTACATTCAGTGGAGGTGGGGAAGGGGGATGTGAATAAAATTATGATCTGAGAAAAGAAAACAAGAGAGCTGTATCAGTCAGGGCTTTAGTTCCAAATAATAGAAATTGAGACTGAACACTGGTTGATTTAACTAGATGTCCAGGAAGGCAGGAGAACCAAGCATGGAGGTTATACAGTTAGGGTAAGTACTCCCAAACATGCCAAGTCCTGGAGTGCTGCAGATCCCATTGCTAGTAGTACTATAGATTGCACCAATCCTGTGCTACGTTTTTTTTTTTTTTTAACTAGGATGGATTGAGCAAGGTTCCTGCTTCTGTCTGTTAGTAATTTCAGTATTAGGCATGGTTCTGACAAGAAATGGATGGCACATTCAAATGGGTCGCCAAAGTGAATTTAAATAAGAGACTTCTTTTTTAGAAATTTTTAAAAAAAGAATTTATTTATTTATTTGATACACAGAGAGAGATCACAAGTAGGCAGAGAAAGAGGGGGAAGCAGGCATCCCACCAAGCAGAGACCCCTGATGTGGGGCTTGAGCCCAGGACTCTGAGACCATGATCCGAGCCAAAGGCAGAGGTTTAACACATGGAGCCACCCGGCGCCCTTAAATAAGAGACTTTTCAAAGGAACTAGAGAGGATGATGAATCATACAGAAGCTAGCTACAGAGGGGAGACTTTACCACTCCTAGGTCTGAATGGGTGCAGAAAGGAGCAATTAGAGGAACACATCAAGATCTAGTACCATAGGACAGAGGCTGTGGCCTTACCTAACGGGATATAACCATTGCCAAATTGTGCCCTAGCAAGGAAGAAGCAAGGAGAATAAATAACATCAGCCTCACTCTCTCCTGGTTCTCTGATCTTCTGCTTGTGTCTGCCATTGGCCAAACACAATGTGAAGGCATCTGATAAAGGAAACTCAGGAGATGTGCTGTCTAGAGGTCAGGTTCTTAGTTATAGAGCACTCTGGGAAAGGGTACAAAATGGATCCAGAAGGGGTAAATGGGAATATCCAGCACAACTTCCAATTTAAATCATATTTAGCAGAGCCTGGATTATATGACCATGGCTTGGTTTCCAGATAACTTGGGGGAAGCAAGCCACTGGCATTTTCAGAATGCATACTGGAAAACAGGCTATGTTCGAATGATAGGGGAGAAAGTTCAGCCATAAAGAATGACAACTATGTCCTCAATGTTCAAGGGTAGGACTCTTAGAAAAATCAACATTTAAGGTAGAGGCATATAGAGAGCCCACTTTTCCTTTCTTTTTTTTAGTTGAAGTATTGTTAATAGACAACATTATATTCATTTCAGATGTATAATATAATGATTCAGCAATTCTGTACATTGCTTTTTGCTCATCAAGACAAGTGTACTTTTGATCCCCTTTATCTATTTCCCACCTCCCACCACCTACCTCCCTTCTGGCAACCACCAGTTTGTTCTCTGTATTTAAGCATGTGTTTTTTTGTTTGTCCCTATTTTTCTTGGTTAGTTCATTTGTTTTGTTTCTTAAATTTCACATAATGAATGAAATCATATGGTGTTTGTCTTTCTCTGATTGACTTCTCTTAGCATAATACTCTTGGGGTCCATCATATTGTTGCAAATGGCAAGATCTCATTCTTTCTTATGGCTGAATAATATTCCATTGTATATATTGACCACATCTTTTTATACATTTGTCCATCAATGGACATTTGAATTGCTTCCTTATCTTGGCTATTGGAAATAATGCTATAATAAACCTAGGAGTGTATGGATCTTTTGAATTAGAGTTTTTATTTTCTTTGGATAAATACTCAGTAGTGTAATTACTAGATCATAGGGTATTTCTATTTTTTAATTTTTTAAAGAAACGTCATGCTGTTTTTCACAATGGCTTCACCAATTTACATTCCCACCAACAGTGCATAAGGGTTCCTTTTCTTCCACATTCTCATCAAAATTTGTTATTTCATGTGTTTTTGATACTAGCCATTCTGACAGGTGTAAGGTGTTATTGTGGTTTTGATTTGCATTTCCCTCAGTATTAGTGGAGTTGAGCATCTCTTCATGTGTATGTTTGCCATCTGCATATCTTCTTTGGAAAAATGTTTATTCAGTCTCACATTAAGTTTTCAACCCATTTTGGATTAATTTTTGTGAGTAGTATAAGATAGGTATTCCATTTTATTCTTTTACATATAAATATCCAGTTTTCCCAGTACCATTTATTAAAGAGACTGTCCTTTTCCTACTGTATGTTCTTGGTGCACTTGTCAAAATCAATTGACAGTATATGCATGGGCTTATTTCTGGGATCTCTATTCTGTTCCATTGGTTTCTGTGTCTGTTTTTATGTTCCTACCATACTGTTTTGATCACCATAGCTTTATAATCTAGTTTTTAATCAGGAAGTTTGGTCCTCTGCAAATGAGTATGAATATTAGTACTGGGTAGATCTGTGGCTTTTCTGATTGAGACCTTTATTGTTTCAGTGTGGTTGACCTAAACTTGGGGAGGAAGTGAATGAAGTAGGAATGGGGTGGGTAAGGTATTATTTAATAAAGTTTAAAATCTTATTGAAATGAAGAGACATGACAGCTCTAATCTAGAAGTTAGTGTATGTGGGTAGATTAAAGTGGTCTCTAAATTCTTTGAAACTTTTCCAGTCAAGAGTTGGGGTCTGTGAATCTTGAATCTGGGCAATTTTTATGATTGATAGACAAATAGGATATGGCAGCAGTGACACTGTGCTAGTTTCAGTTCCAGGCTTTAGAAGCCTATCTTTTGGAGCACTCTCCCTGGGAGCTCTGAGCCACCTTGTATGAAGTCCACCCACCATGTGACCATCAGGCTAGAAAAGTTGCATGTGGGCACTCTGGTTGACAGCTCCTACTGAACCCAGCCTTCAGGGCATCCCTGCCAGAGTGCCATGTATGTGACTGAAGGTAGCTTGGACTCTCTAGACCAGCACATTTGCCAGTTGCATATCACCATGTGACCTAAGATGACATCGAGTAAGGCAGAAGATTTCCAGGTGAACCTGGGTTGAAAATTTGGAGACCCAGAAAATTTGGAGACATGAAAAAAAGTTACTGTTTTAGACAGCTTAATTTTTAGGTAATTTGTCATATAGCAATAGAAGACAGTGGACTGAAATACCGTGTATCAGACTTTGGTGAAACTCTTTTTTCAAAATTTTAATTCCAGTATAGTTAACATACAGTGCTATATTAGTTTCAGGTATACCATATAGTGATTGAAAAGTTTTGTGTATTACTTAGTGCTCATCAAAATAAATGTACTTCTAATTCCCATCACCTATTTCACCCATTCCCCCATGCATCTCTCCTCTGGTAACCATCAGGTTGTTTTCTGGAGTTAAGAGTCTATTTTTTGGTTTGTCTCTTTTTTTCCCTTTGCTCATTTGTTTGTTTCTTAAATTCCGTATATCAATTAAGATATGTCTTCTGAGACAAGGGAAGCAACATTAAAGATAAAGTATTGGGACTACATCAAAATAAAAAGCTTTTGCACAACAAGGGAAACAACCAACAAAGCTAAAAGACAACCTACTGAATGGGAGAAGATGTTTGCAAATGACATATCTGTTAAAGGGTTAGTATCCAAAATATATAAAGAACTTACACAACTCAACACAAAATAACCCAAATAATCCAATTTAAAAATGGGGAGAAGATATGAAGAGATGGTTCTCCAAAGAAGATATCCAGGTGGCCAAAAGACACATGAAAAGATGCTCATCATCACTTACCATCAGGGAAATGCAAACCAAAATCACAATGAGTGAAACTCATTTTTAAAATATATTAACACTTTCAACATTAAAAAACCATTTTAATCTATTAATTAAAATATTTCTAATGCTCAAAACTACCACAACTTCACAATTGCTCTAAAATGAATATGAATTTTATTAATGAAACAGTATCTACATATATCTGAAAAAATAGTAGTATCTATATATATGAGACATATGAAAGTATTTGGATTTGTGAAGCCTCATACTTATTCCCCAGAACATCAGAGATCTGTGGCCCATTGTTCTTAGAGACCAAAATAATGTATTTGTAGTAATAGATCTAAAAAAATTCAGTATGATTCAGGAGCTAGTGAAACCACTTCTCTGAAACCCATTATTGATTTGTCATTGAAAGAATTTCTTGTAGGCCTGAGTTCATAAACTGACTGAAGATTGGTATTTAGGGTTGCTAGGATGGTTCAATTGGTTAAGTGTCCAACTCTTGATTTTGTCTTAGGTTATGATCTCAGGGTTGTGACACTGAGATTCCTTTCTGGCTCTGTGTTGGGCATGGAGGCTGCTTAAGATTCTCTCTTTCTCCCTCTTTCTCTATCCCTCATCCCCTCTCTAAAAAAAATTGGTATGGAATAAATAAATAAATAACTCACATATACAAATATTTCATGGTGGTCAAAAATTAGTATTGTGATCATTTTCATTTTTGTATATTTTTGGGAATTATTTTCTAAAATATCCTACTTGACCACTGAATACATGATAGGTATCTATAGATTCTTGTAGTTTCATCTGGCCTTTGACACTTGCTCTGATCAAATCTTGCTTTAAATGTCCTGGAGAATGGAATGCCTTCTCTAGAAAAGTAGGTAAGGGAAAAATATTAGTTTTTTTCCCCCTTAAAGGTAGAATGTCTGATTTTAAGCTAGTTCAACATTGCAATTGCATCAGGTATCAATGTAATTTCTTTCATATTACTTGGTATTATGTGCCTGCTATATTTTCAGAGTAGTTTGAGAACCAATTGAATAGACTATGTAAGTGTTCTTTCTCCTGAGTATTAGGGCCCGCATTACCTGGTACAAATGGATTATATAATAAGACCATTTACCTGTGGAATTTGGTGGAACTCTATGGAATTCATTTAGATGTACTAAATTTACTCCTGGCCTCCTACAGCCCGAAGGGTATAAGCTTAAAACTAGCAAAAAAAAAAAACAAAAACCCAAACAAACCCAAAAAACAAATATCTGAGATTAAATCCACTGATGTTGAATGTTGAATATTTACTTATATGATGAATGTAGCTAAACATATGAACCTATCTGAAACTAAAAGGATAATTCATAAAATAATGTTGGTACATTTGAATATTTATATGGAAAGAAAAAAGTTGGTTTCTTTCTCAGACTACTAACAAAAATAAGTTCCAGAAGGATAAATATTTGCATGTGAAAAATAATAATCATACAATTATTAAAGGAAAAGGAGAAAAACCATTTTGAATTTTTGGAGAAGGTAAAAGGATTTCTTAGCTTGGCCTTAAGGTTTTATCACATTAAGAAAAACTGGATTAGTTTGACTATACTGAAATCATCATCATCATTGGGCATGACAAAACTCAAACAAATTTTAAAAGCATATAACAAATAAAGATGCCACAGGGTAGGAGCATAGCCTTATAATGTAAAGATATTTTTTTACAAATTAATAAAACAGATAAACACTTAGGCAGAAAAATGGACAGAAAATTTAAGACAATTTTCAGAAGAGGAAATTCACATAAAGTCCAGTAAACAAGAGAAGATGCATAATTTTACAATAATTAGAGAAGTATAAATTAAAATGACAATATGGTGGGTTTTTTTTTTAAGCTACCGTACTGTCAAAGATGAAAAAGATAGCTAATAACCAGAGGGTATTCAAGAAATAGGCTGTCTCCTGTGCTGTTTAAATTAGTTGACCTCTGCAGTCTAAATTGACTTACCTTTCTGGAAAGCAAAGTTGGATTAAAATGTGTTTACCCTTTTTAATCCAATAATTTACTTCTAGTTAATTAGTCTAAAGAAGTAATAATGTAAGTATCTGAAGGGTGTTTTATTTCAGTGTTGTATATAATGGCAAAACTAGCATGAACCCAGAAGTCCATCCATACAGTAGAAAAAAATAGGTATTTATTGTTAAAAGACAGACTAAATATCCAATAATGGATGAGTGCATAAAGAAATTGTGGTATAGGGTGCCTGGGTCGCTCAGTGGGCTAAGCCTCTGCCTTCGACTCAGGTCATGATCCCAGTGTCCTGGAATTGAGGCCCGCATGGAGCTCTCTGCTCGGCAGGGATCCTGCTTCCCCCTCTCTCTCTGCTTGCCTCTCTGCCTGCTTGTAATCTCTCTCTCTGTCAAATAAATAACAATAAAATCTTTAATAAAAAAACGAAATTGTGGTATATACATACAAGGGATTATTATTCAGCCTTTTAAAAGCAGTTCCTGCCATTTATGACAACATGGATGAGCTGGCAGGACATCATGCTAAGTGAAATAAACCAGATACAGGTAGAAAATACTACATGATCTCACTGATATGTGGAATCTAAAAAAAAGTCAAATACACAGAACTAGAGAGTAGAAAGGTGGTCACCAGGAGTTGAGAGGTGGAGGAAATGGAGAGATGTTGGTTAAAGGCTACAAAGCTAAGGTTATATAGGATGAGTAAGTCGAGATATCTGATGTATGGCATGATGACTATAGTTGATAATACTACATTGAAGACTAGAGATTGGCTAAGAGAGGTTTCAGGTGCTCTCATACATATACAAAATGGGTAACAGTGCGGGGTGATTATATGTTAATTAGCTTGACTGTAGTAATCATTTCACTGTGTATATACGTCAAACCATCATGTTGTGCACCTTAAATATATTCAATTTTATCAAAAAATAAAAGATTAAAAATATAGTTGTATGAAAGTGTTGAATCACTACATTGTACTCCTGAAACTAATATTATACTATATGCTAAGTAGAATTCAAATAAAAACTTAAAAAAGGGCAGGCTGTATTTAGAGTCATTGACACAGGCATCCTTACCACAGTCTAAAAACTTTTTTAGAAGGCTACAAAATGGTATGTATGGAGCAAGCACATTTAGTTTATATGCATATTAAAGTTAGTAAGAGTAACACCAGATAAATAGCAGAGAGCTTTCTCTTGGAGGTGGGTGGGACTTTGCTTTCATTTGTTAAAAAATACTTTGTGTTGTTTAATTTTTTTCACAGTGAATTTGTATTACTTTGAACTATGAAATGACCAAAGGTTTGCATTTTGAATAAAATTGAAAATTAATGGTGACTTTTCCATGAAGTACCAGAATTTCATATAGTCATCTCTGATCCCTTAGCATTTGTTTAAATTACTGCCCAATAACTAAGGTAGATACGAAATCCTTGGCCTAAAGAATCTTCACAGAGAGCAAAAATGGGGAAGATAAAAACCTGTCTTTTGAAAGACATTCATAGCTTTTTTCCAGATCAGATTGGAATGTTGTACAAAACACCTCAACAGTGGCCATTTTGGGGGGAGGGAGTGTAATTTAATTCTTCCTTCCTTACTTCCTCCCTACCCCCCCATTTTCCCACTTCTTTCTTTGTCCCCTGTTAAACAGTAACATTATAACAAGAACAGATCCTTGATGCCTTCCTCTCAAGGACCTCTGGACAATACCTGTTTTGTGTATTCAGAGGATCCAAATTGACTACCCACACCAACTTTAGTTTAAGACAGCTGTAATGATAACAGGCCTCACCCAAAATATTAGTGGGTGGAGGGCTTTAGCAAGTTAGCTTCAGGGAGGATCTGCAAATCGCTTAGAGAAGGGAGTCACCAAAATGTTGGTTTTGCCAAGTTCCTCTGTCTTTCTTTCCTTCTCTTCTCAATAAGTAATCACAACGCTGCTTTTGCTTGCAGATATAAGTTCTGTGCATTTCTAAATCAGGGCTGTGTATCAGAACTTTGGGAAGATTTTTATAAATAAAAATGCCTTGGAAGTACCTCTCACTGAGGAAGAGTGGCCAAAATCCATTTCCTTTTATATTTTCCTTCAGTGATTCTCATGATCAGCTGACATTGGAGATCATTGGAAACCATAGTTCATTGCATAAATCTGCAAATCTTTGAAGACCTGGGGACTCAGTAGGCCTTTACAGGTGTCTTTCAGGACTCATTTCTTTATAAATTATCTTATGAAAGTATGTTTTTGGTCTTTTCTCCAATAAGCATTGGGCTCTGCCTTCTCTGAATACTTGCAGTTCTTGTATGTACTACATTACCCAAATGGTAAACGTAATCAGGCATTATGTCACTAATTCACGTATTTAACGAATACTTATTTAGCGTCTACCACATTCCAGGTTCTATTACAGGGTTTGGTTGGTATTTACTGTTTCTGATTATGTGTTGTACTCATCCCTATACGTACTGGGTTCATCTCAAGCCATTGTAAAAAGGAATTTACATGTCTGTCTGCCCAGCCCACTATTGCTGAGTTCAGGAATTGTGTCTTATTTATATTTGTGTTTCTAGTGCTTAGCACCTTTCCTGGCATTTAGTTAGCACTCAATGAATATGTGTTTATGCTCTTGTCTTTGAGGGAGTGGAGGGAGGGACACTTGGTATGTGTTCTGGGACTTACAGGTCAGTGATGACTATTCAAGATGGTTAGTACATAGTAGGCATGAGAGGAAGAGGTGGGAGTTGAGGTTCAACAGGCAGGCAAGGCCCGACTGTGAAGAGCTTAGGAGCTATACTGAGGAGTTTGATTTTATATATGATGGCGAATGCTATGGTCTGAATGTTTTTGTCCCTGCCAAAATTCATATGTTTAAAACCTGATGCCCAAAGTAGTGGTATCAGGAGGTGGAGTCTGTGGAAGGTGATTAGGTCACGAGGGCAGAACTATCACGAATGGGGTTAGTTCCCTTATAAAAGAGATCTGAGAGAGATCACTTGCCCCCTTCTAGAACTGTGAGCAGACAGTGAGAAGTCAACAAATTGGAATGAGGCCTTCACTAGAACCCAATCATGCTGGCACTCTGAGCTCAGACTTCTAGCCTCCAGGACTATTACAAATAAATTTCTGTTGTTTATAAGCTACCTCTTCTATGGCATTTTGTTATGACTAGCCAAACAGACTAAAACAGTGAGTCACTCAAAATCTTATGCATAGAATGAGGATGATGGGAGTGTAGCTGGCAGGGTGTTAGGAGAAGAGCCAGGAATCAGCCATCGTTGGCCAATTGGGATTTATTGCAATAATCTAGATGGTATAGGCTTAAACACAGCCTTTGGTGGAGGGATAAGGAAGAGAGGATAAAACAATTCATGAGGCATTTCCAGTGGTTTCCTGGAGCTGGCTTTTACCAGTTTGTGAGAGCTGATTCTATACCTCGCTTCCCAACTCCATGCTCAGTGATGTCACATTAGTACCTTAAAATTGGCCATAGAGGGAGTACTTATCCTACAAAAATTAGCAAACACTGCAAATCAGGGTTTTGCTTGTTTCCCACAAAGGTATTTTACCAACACATCAATGCATTTACCTTAGTTTGAACGTCATTTCACTTAGAATGCCTTATCTTATTGCCATGCCTGGATAAGGTTCATCCTCTGTGTGTTTTCATAGAATCCTGTTCTGTCCACATTACAATATTCAACACTCTGTATTTTAAAAATCTGTTTACTTGTTTGCATATCATGCCGAGTTGTAAGCAGCAATGTGTCTGCCATGTTCACAGCTGTATCCATGCTTACCATATAAAGAAGTGTTGAAAGATATTTAGTGACTGTGTGAATGAATAATGTTTTATTCCAGTAGTTTGTGTGGCAGATATATTTCTGCTAGAATTTCAGAAGTAATGTATGTATGCGGATTGTACTTTTTACTCTTTAGGATAAATTGAGTGAATCAAAATTACAATGCAATTATCAGAAAGCCATATATCCTCAGCTCTTAAAAGAGCATAGAAAGAATAGATAATTCTGTGATCAGAACATAAAAGAAATATTTTAAGAAATTATTTCTTGTTTTGTTTTAATTTTTCCTCCTTGCAGATATAAAGACTGCAATTTTCTTTGCATTTTAAGTGTAGCATGAGAGGAAAGAGACTAAGCCAGCATCTTATAATAGCTAGAAAGTACCTTTTCAGTATTTTGATTTAAAGAAGAAACAAAAGGTATTAGGAGAAAAAATGAGACTTTAACTTTTTTATGTTGTTGACATTACACCTGTCAAAATGGATAACTTCCTGTACAAATTGATATGTATACCTACATGTACCTGTAAAACATATATAAGGCACAGTTATTAAAATAGTGTCTGTGAAAAATTAATAACACAGGACACCTGGGTGGCTCAGTGGGTTAAAGCCTCTGCCTTCGGCTCAGGTCATGATCCCAGGGTCCTGGGATCGAGCCCCGCATCGGGCTCTCTGCTCAGCAGGGAGCCTGCTTCCTCCTCTCTTTCTCTGCCTGCCTTTCTGCCTGCTTGTGATCTCTGTCTGTCAAATAAATAAATAAAATCTTTAAAAAAATCCATAACACAGCTGTGTTCATTATCTACGGCTGAATAACAGAACTCTCCAAAACTTAGTGTCTTAAGCCAGTGCACATTTATTGTTGGATCCAGTTTCTGTGGGCCAGAAATCTGGCAGCATCATAGCTGGGTGCTTCTGACTTAGGGTCTACCTTGAGGTTGAAGTCAATATACTGGCCTGGGCTACCATCATCTAAAGACCTGAAAGGTGCTAGAGGATGTGCTTTGAAAATAGTTCACTTGCATGCCTGGCAAGTTAATGCTGGTTGTTTTTAAAATTCATTTATTGAATTCAAGTATAATCAATGTACCGTGTTATGTTAGTTGTAAGTGTACAGTATAGTTATCCAACACTTCTATACATTACTCAGTGCTTGTCTTAAGTACCCTCTTATTCCTGTTTACCTATTTCACTAGCCCCCTACCCCAGCAACCACCAGTTTATTCTCTATTGTTGAGAGTCTGGTTTTTTTTGCCTCTTTTTTTTTTTACTTTATTCATTTGTTTTCTTTCTTAATTTTCACATGTAGATGAAGTCATATGGTATTTATCTTTCTCTGAGGTATTTTACTTAGAATTATACCCTCTAGATCCATGCATGTTATAGCAAATGGCAAGATTTCATTCTTGAATTATGGCAGAGCAGTATTCCATTGTGTGTGTGCATGTATAATTATGCTTTTATATGTACCACACCTTCTTTATCCATTTATTTATTGATGGACAGATTGCTTCCATATTTTGGATATTGTAATTAATGCTGCAAAATATATGTAAGGGCATATATCTTTTTAAATCAGTATTCTTATTTTCTTTGGGTAAATACTTAGTGTTTTCTACAATGGCTACACAAATTTACATTTCCACCAGTATACACCAAGGGTTCCTTTTTCCGCACATCTTTCACAACATTTGCTATTTCTTGTGTTTTTTACTTTAGCTTTTCTGACAGGTGTGAGGCGACATCAAATTGTGGCTTTGATTTGCATTTCCCTGATGATTAGTGATGATGAGCATCTTTTCACATGTCTGCTGACCATCTGGATGTCTTCTTTGGAAAAATGTCTATTCATGTCTTCTCCCCATTTTTAATTGGATTATTTGGGGGGGGGTTTGATGTTGAGTTGTATAAGTTCTTTATATATTTTGGATATTAACCCCTTATTGGATGTACCATATGCAAATATGTTCTCTCATGTTGTAGGTTGTAAGTTAGTGCTGGTTATTGTCAGTAGACTTCTCCATTGCACTACTTCAGTGGCTTTAAGACATGGCAGTTGACTCTCTCCAGAGCAAGTAATGTAAAAGAATGAGCAAAGAGGAAGTTACAATGCCTTTTATTGACCTAGTCTCCGAAGTCATGTGCCTTTTTGGTGGGGAGGGGACCATGCTCTATTCCTTGGAGGCAAGTCCATAAGTATAGCCTCTACTCTAGAGGGGTGGGTGGTTAGGCTGTACCCTTTGAATGAAATATTATCAAAGAATTTGTGCACATACTTTAAAACCATCATAATGGCAAAATGCTTACATTATAATTCTGAGTGAAAAACGTTAAGAGCACATATTGCATGGAACTGGCTGTTATATGCAAACAATGAATCATGGAACACTACATCAAAAATGAATGAGGTACTGTACGGTGACTAACATAACATAATAAAAAATTATTTAAAAAAGTTAAATTCGAAATTACTTATTTAATATGACCAAAATTGGGTTGGGAAAATAGCAGAACAAGGTTAAAGAGAAGAAAATATAGAAAATATGGATGGATCAATAACCACATAAGAGGTTTTTGAAAAGAGAATCAAAAACTAAGAAGGCAAAATAATTGAAACACAGGAATTTATAAATAGTTCTTACCAAAAAAGTAAAGAAAAATTTAACAGTGACTTAGAATAGCAATCAGGGAATGGAGAATGAACAGGATCCAGAGAAGGAGGCAAGCAAGGTGTCAAGACTGAAACTTCAAACTATGGTAAGGAGATTGTAAAACGAAGGCATATTTTGCCCTGGTCAGAAACCTGTATGTTCTTTCTTAAAGGAAAAAGCCAGTTTTAGGGCAAACCAAATGAGGTTCTGCAGGAGAAAACCAGGTGAGTTAATTAGCATCGCAGAAGGACCCTGAGTGAGACTGGAGGAAGCTTGGAATACCAGTGTTAATGGCTTGTCATTGAACAAGGTATCTTTCCTCCATGTTTGACCTGCCTTACCCACTCTATCTTTATTTTATGAGTATTTATTTATTTATTTATTTATTTTTAAATATTTTATTTATTTATTTGACAGACAGAGATCACAAGTAGACAGAGAGGCAGGCAGAGAGAGAGGAGGAAGCAGGCTCCTCGCTGAGCAGAGAGCCCGATGCAGGGCTCGATCCCAGAACCCTGGGATCACGACCCAAGCCAAAGGCAGAGGCTTTAACCCGCTGAACCACCCAGGGGCCCCTATTTTGTGAGTATTTATTGCATCATATTTCCATCCATTCTTCTGCTATATTGAGTGTTGATTTTCTGCTTTAACCACTTGGTAATTAAGTCTCTAGTTTTTCAAAGCTGGACATTCCAGGTGAAAGGATGCAAATATTGCAGGTGAAGGTAAAAGATAATTGTCCCATGAGGACCTGAATGAAATTAGAGACCACCTTCCTGAGGTGTAAATTGGACACTGATGGCAAACTGGAGTAAAATGACTTGGGGAAATTAGAAATCAGTGCTCCTCAACAGTCAAAACACAGGTCCCAAACATAGACAATGACTCTTGGTGCTCTTTCTGATAAATTGCTTTGCAGGTTTGAACATTTAGTGTGAGTCTACTTTTGTCAACTCATACACAGAATGTGGCACATTCTTAACATGTGCAGACTCATCTAAGCCCCCTTAGGAAAAGAGAGCAAAAGAGTCTCTAAAAAGACAAGTTGAGTGGTATCTTTCCCAGTAATGCTTGTATTGGAAAGTAACTTTTCAGTGTAGAAAGTGGCAGTATCTCAATGTAATGGATACAAAATATCGCCCCCCCAATGAATTGGTAGTCCTAAAATATTTCTTTCCTAGGTACTGCAATAATGTATTTTAGTTCACTCTGTACCGTTCTTATGTAGCAAAGATGACCTTCAGAATTGTCTTCCCTCTATAACCATGGTTTCTTACTTGGTCAGTATTCCTCCAAATATGATGTACTCCATCTTCTCCTTTTGGGCCTTGTCCCATCCCACCATGTCTTTCTGTTCTCTCACAACCTGGCCAAAAACTTACCTCTTCAGAAAGTCTACCAGGATTAATCCCTTCTCTCTTCTATCACTGCCAAACCTAGAGTCGTCCTGTCTCACATCTTTAGTTGATGGTATATTATTGACAAATGGTTATTTGTAACATTTCCCAAGCCATGCCTTTTCTATTGTCCATTGTGGCAGTATAATCCATGGGCCTGAATCTGATGGCTCATGATCATATCCCAGCTCTACCTCTCATTTGCTGTGTGAGTGAGTGAGTTAGTTAACTTCTGAGTGTTTCAATTCTCAGTTTTTTCATCTGTAAAATGAGAATAATATTAGTGCCTATCTTACAGGGTTTTTGTGAGTATTAGAACACAATATATATCAAGTGCTCAGAAAATATTCAGTAAATATTAGTTACTTGTAGTAAGATAAGCCTTGTTAGCAGGACTAATATGTGTATAAGAAAAGACATGATTTTGTTGCAACCAGATCTGTAATTTGGTAGCATAACGACCTTGGGCATATTGCTTAAACTTTCTGGGCCTTAATTTCCTTATAGTAAATGGAGGGGGAGATAATAAATATACCAACTTTTAGGATGAACTGCTTATGGAAGGAATGCAAGGCTGGTGCATGGAGTTGTTGACAAAAGTTTGCCTCCTTCCTCTCTAATTTGTCAGCAAAAAACAGGTATTACTTATTTTAATCAAGTTAATACCATCTTTCCTTATCACCTTCTTACTCCTGCTAATCAGTTAATGTAGTGGAACTTAGCTAAAGAAAAAAATTAATCAACTTGTGTATTCAGTATCTTGGAGAGTGAACACATAGCTGGTTGAATTTTTCATGCTGTAACCGCCTGGGTTCACTTTGCTTGCATTATTGTCTAAATTTGTTTACTTCTTCCTAGGGACCATTCACATTCTCAGGTAATATTCCAGTGTCTACAGAATTTTCTGCCCTAATTTAAAGAGTAGGTGTTTGTGGGGCACCTAGGTGGCTCAGTTGGTTGAGCATCCCAACTCTTGATTTTGGCTCAGGTCATGATCTCAGGGCCCTGGAATTGAGCCCTATGCCTGGCTCTGTGCTCATTGGGGAGTCTGTCCTTCTCCGTCTCCCCCTGCCCTTCCCCCGCTCATGCTCTCTCTCTCTAAAATAAATAAATACATCTTTAAAGTAAAATGAAAAGAACAGGTGTTTGTGAATTGGAGGCAGAAAAGTAGGTAGTCAAAATTGACCAGAATGAAATGATCAATTATTTCATGGGGCTATGGCATTAACCTAAATGGCTGATTATGGAACCTGGTTTTAGTTTTGTCTTGGTTCTTTCATCTTTAGTGTGGTATGGTCATTGTTTCTAGCTGCATCCCAGTAAATCTCATGATAATGATGACGCTGAGTCCAAATACCGAGATTGCTTTTTTAGTCCTTATTATACCCCATGAAAAAAGGTAAGGAGTTTGGATATTTATCTTTGCTTCATAATGTAGACCTCTGGTTTATGAACAATCCTTTGCTGAAAGTCTGTGATCCATGGGCTGTCTGCATCAACATCAACTGGGAGGTTATTAGAAATGCAGATTCCTGCTCTCTACCCCAGACTTACTAAAGAATCTCTGGGGGTAAGGCCCACTCATCTGTGTTTTCACGAACCCTCTGGGTGATTCTTGTGGCAAAGTTTGAGAGGCCCAATCCTCTAGAATCTTGTCAAAGGATGAGTTATTTAAAAAAAAAAAAAGCTTTAAGAAAAGAGGAAAGCACTGTTTTTAGCCATGTAAACTTAAAGAATGTTGGCTTAGTCTAACTTTGTATTGTTTAATTCCTGAAACCCTGGATCATTGATTCTTTACTTGAGATTTTATTACAGCCCTGGAACTATCTTTCGATGACCTTGAAGGTTGTCATGGGATTCTAAAGAAGATAAAACCCTCAAAACAAAATAGATTTTAATATAATTAAAAAAAAACACTCTCAGACAGAATATGGAGCCATTAGAAACAGACAAAAGGATGCCATAACTGTGTAAGCCTGAGAATCACTCTCCTCAATATTGGCCAGATGTATTTTATGGTTATATCACGAATTGTACTAATAAACATAACTTGTGCTGTTGTTTTCTCTTTAAATACATGTTTAGTTATAATCTGGAAATTATAGTTCTTTATGTAAAACTGTTTCCTCATATACTGGAAACGATAAATAAGTTCGAGGGGTACCAAATGAATACACAGTGTGCTGGACTTCCAAGGTTCATATCCCTTTTGAATTAGCTTTTGCTCCTTTGGTGGAATATGTAATGTCAGGGCAGCCTGACACATCAGCTGCCAAGCACACCTCTGTTGCAGAGGTGAACGATTCAGGCGGACTTCAGCATTTAATGAAGCCTGTTGTTTCTTATAAATTAACTGAACGCTATTATAGTTTGCTGATAGCAATAACTATTTTGATCCTGAGCCCCTCCATTTATCAAACTTGAAAGGAGAGCTAGGATCTGGAGTGACACGGACAAGTAAACATAGGGGGAAAAATCCCCTAAAGGAAGTAATCTTTTATGGCCTTGTAACATGTTGTCTTCAACATAGAGAGATACTCTTGGTGATCCACTCAGTGCTCCAGGACAGGCCATTTGAGTAGTTTTCACAGTGTTAGGGCACAGAGTTAAAGGCACAAATATAGCTTAGACACTCACTACCAACTGGCTTAACTCCTTTTAGAGGGAAGTGTTTCAGAAGCAAGGCCTGGTATGTGTTGTGAGACCTGGAAAAAATGACAGGGCAGAAACCACAAGAGATTCACCCCTCTTGCTAATGAGATACTCCTATGACTGATTTTATAGCTTCTTGCTCCCTAGTCACTTTATTGGTCAGTAAATTAGGACAACTGGAGGTCCTTCATTTTTCTTTAAAAATAAGTACTAGGAATAAAAATCTAGAGTAGAGCCATGCCTGATGAGACAGCAGAGGAACAGTAGGGAGATGTATATTCTGTTGATGTGGGTGTTCTTTTCCTCCTTGCTGCTGGAAGGTAAAGCCTAAGGAGCAGGAAGAAGTGAGGATGAAAGGGAAATGGAGAATAGATCAAGGTCACAGAGGAAAGTGTGGGGTTCCTAGACAAGCAATGCATTTTGCCAGTTAATTATCAAGGGTGTTCTTTTCTGTCCTTGACTATGATATAGAACTACTATATGTTGGCTAACTCAATATAATAAAAAAAAAGAAAAAAAAAGAACTAACTATCCTATGTTTGAGTCCTTTGATGGCCCATTCTATTGGTCAGCTCCTTTCTGTGTACTGATAGTCACCAAATCACTGGTGTGTAGAATTGTCTGGTGTGTGGGATGTGTCAGTTGTACTCCTGTTGTAGCTACAACCCCTGCTGACACTGTCTGGTCTGTGGCCCACTGTTAGCTAGAATCATCCAGCTTTAAAAGTGGCTCATTTTTTTTTAAGAGGAAAAGAGCATTTCTGAACTCAGGCATAGATGTGCCATGTCCTCATGTATTTCTTATCTCTCTAAATAGAGAACACCTAGTTTGGGCTTCCCTGATGCTTAGGGTATGAGGAAAGCAATGAGGAAGGATAGAATATGGATGGCAGCTTATCCTTGTAGGGAAAGATTGCTTCTCTTCAGTCCTTTCTAGCCCAGTAACCTAGTAAGATCATTTCTGCATAGCTTTTCCTCAACCTGGAGAATTTTGGTTCATTTACTTCAATTGCTTTTGGGGAAACACTCTACCCTTGGCACTAGAGGTGAGATCTCTCACTTAGGCCTGGACTCTTCAGAGTAATTCCATTCCTTGGCCACAGATACTGGTTCAGGGATGGATTTGTGACACCGTACTACAAATTCCTGGATAAGAAGCTCCTAGGTTCTTTAGAGCTAGATCAGTTGTCTCCCTGTCTTAAACAGGATGTAGCTCTGGAATTCACTAGAGCTATTTTGAGACCACATAGGGGACACAGCCTGAGGGTAATGTTGATACATAAAGGAATGAATCTAGGGCTTCAATCTCCCTGTTGAACTGCTGAATCAGACATGCTCTGAAACCTGCATACCCGGACAGTGGACTTTCAAATTACATAAGTCTTTTGTTGTTTGAGCTATTTTGAGTTGGCTTTTCAATTACTTGCAGCCTAAATCATCCTAATAATACAGTGAGTGGAAATAGTATTTGAGGGGTGTGGTTAAATTAAGTTAAATTTCCACTATGTTTCCCAATTAGCAGAGGTGAGTCGGAGTGGTAGAATTCAGAGGTGGATGTAAGATACCTCAGAGAAAGAATAAATCTCTTGGGTGTTAGAATTGATGTGCATATCTTCTTTTTCTCTCTAGGTATAGGTTCCCCTGAAGGCTAAGCTTCTCCCAAAGCTACTTATAATTGAGCAGATGTTCAATGACTATCAGATACAATGAAAGGAAACCAGTGCTGTGCTGCTGAGAAAGCGAGTACACCTCTTCCATTCGCTTCTTGGTTAATTTAGTAGGGCCATAAGGAGGTCATAGTTCCACAGTCCATCAGATCCTGAGTCATTTGGGCTTTTTGGTGAAGAGTGGATCTTTGGGATTATGGGTGATGACCCCTTGCAGGACACAGAAAACAGATAGTGCCATAGAGCAGAGGAAGGGCAGGCAGCACAAATTAAGCCTTCATTCTTGCTGCAGTTGCCTCCAAAATGTTTTGTCACTCTCTTGCCCTCTTTAATTCTTTTCTAAGCTATACTGACCCCTGCATCTTTCAGTGTCAGTTGTAGTATATACTCATTATTCCTGAATGAGTGTGTGTCAGGGAACTTTCACTTTCTGTAAAAGCAGTCAAGAACCAAAGACATACTGTTCAGTCCTATATGCTGACAGTACATTTTTGCTGCCATGAAGGGGACTGAGATGTGTTTATCATGGTGAAGGTGGTCCTATGTTACCCTTTATGCCCTCTTGTTCTCAGCATGGGTCCCATCAAAATTCATGCTTATCACAAGGGAAGGCCATCAGTTGATCTTAGAACACTTACCTATTAAAATACTCTATGTAGTATCTGTTTCCAAAACACTCTATGTAGTATCTGTTTCCATAACAGATACTACATTAGGCCTCCAGTTTAATGTTGGAATGAATGTAATCTGTTTTATGGAATTATCAGGTTAGATGTAAGCAACTATTTTAAGACTTTCATTATATAGGTATCCAAAAAGATCTCTTTGTGGTTTGAATTTTTAATATATTTACTTCTGGGGCACCTGGGTGGCTCAGTGGGTTAGAGCCTCTGCTTTCGGCTCAGGTCATGATCCCAGGGTCCTGGGATGGAGCCCCACATTGGGCTCTCTGCTCCACAGGGAGCCTGCTTCCCCCTCTTGCTCTCTGCCTGCCTATCTGCCTACTTGTGATCTCTGTCTGTCTAATAAATAAATAAAATCTTATTAAAAATTTAATATATTTACTTCTATATAAGACAAATGATTTTCAAAATGTAACAGAGAAAGGGTTTACATAGGATTTAAATAAAATTGTTAATGATTCATTTGTCTTAACATTTATTTTGATTTCTTATGTTAGATTCATAGGTATATACAAATGGGTTAAAAATGATGGCAGAGGGGTGCCTGGGTGGCTCAGTGGGTTAAGCCTTTGCCTTTGGCTCAGGTTCTAGGAGCCACTTTGGGCTCTCTGCTCAGCAGGGAGCCTGTTTACCCCTCTTTCTGCCTGCCTCTCTGCCTTCTTGTGATCTATTTGTCAAATAAATAAAATCTTTTAAAAAAATGATGGGAGACATGAAAGCTAACCTATTGCAATTAAATGAGCTAAATCTCAAGTTTTCCAGCAGTGGCAAAAATTTACAAATATCTATTTTCAGGAGATACCGAAATTCCTTTGATTTCAGAGAATTATTTCTCACTTTTCATCATCTGAAGTAACTTATTATCTTAGCAGTGAATTAGAAGCTAGTATGGGCAAGAGAAGTATTTAAATCCCCTGTTGCATTTCTCCACCTATGTCATAGATTCTGAGCATGCTCTGTGTTTTCTTTGGTAGGCGATTTGAGGGAAATTTAGGTGACTATTATGTAGGAGGTAGGAATATTTGATGGGTGAGTGGATGCAAAGAGTTTAAGAAGAGTTTTAAATAATAGTAGTAGAAAATTATCGTTCATGTGTAACAGCTAATAATTATTTTCGTTCCTAACAGTGGACCACTTTGCCAGAGATGTCATTTTTCACATGGACAATTTAAGTATATAAAACTTATAATAAGATCAACAAATTATTTATTTACTTATTTATTCAATCAAGCTCTGATTGGGGGAAATAACCTTACTCTTTAGGACTTCTCTTATGGTGTTACATATTGGTTTCATTTAACCAAGGGGTTCTTTGATATAGCAGTTTCCTTAGTTCATTAAGGAATTTGCTTGGCCCTTATTACTTGAAAGTCTGATGGGCAGAACAATTCAAACCCAAGAGTAACTTAATTGAAAATTAATTTGTAATTAAGAAAAAAATTTCTGGAATGATAATATAAATCAGCAGGGTTTCAAAAGAAAAATCCATTTAGATATCTTTTTATAATACTATGATTTTTTTAAAAAAAAGGTATGCTTCCAGCATTGACCAGTTCTAGGATAGCAAGAAAAGACAGCTCCAAATAGCCAAGCACCTGATAAGAAGAAATACTCTAAAAAATACTGTGTTAAGGAAACGAATTTTATTTAAATACAGATGAGGCTCTCCACTCTCCCTCTTGCCACTCCCACCCTGTATGTCATAGTACTTTGCATATCCAGGTCTTTAAGCCAGTTGTGCTTCCTAAGTGACAGCCTGCCATCTTGTATCCTGTCACTGTCACTGGAACTCAGTTTAGTTTTGAGATGAAGCTGAGAATTTAGAAATGTTGCCTTGGGACTTAAGATGCTGGTATAGGTTAAAGCTGACACATTCTTGCTACCAGGAATGAAGAGTAAGTACTTGGAAAAACACATATCAGGCAGTATTCCTAATTGTTCAATGGCCAGTTGTTCTTGTCTGATTATTTCTTCCACTAATAAGAAATACCATCTGGCTGCTGTAGATAGAAGGATGGGAGAGATGTGGTAGAAAGTGAAATATTTTGTAGATCACAATTTCTCCAAAGGAAAATCTGCCACAGAATAGTAAAGAAATGTCTCTATTTGAATAGAAATACTGGAAATATTTGAACTATATTGAAAAACTTTGTTACTCACGTTGCTATTTTCTGCAGCTAGGCATCAGATGGGAGCAGAAAATTATAAAAGGGGCTTGAAAATCATAGCCTTGTTTAGACCCTAGGGGCAGCTACCATGAAAAGAAACCCTAGAAAGAGAGAATTGTGAGCTTCTGGTTAGTTCCTTCCTTTAGATGCCTTTTGGACACTAGAACATGCAGAGCAGCCAGGTACAAATAATCAGAACTTTGTATCCTTTTATCCTATGATACTCCAATGGACATAATTAAGAGGGGTTTTTTATGCCATGAAACATGGGAACAAAAGAATTCGACTTCAGTTTGCCACATTAGCAGCAAAGAGGTGTAGGGAGAATTTACTGAGGTGCAGAGAAACCTAAAGAGTACATGAGAGGTGTCTTAGTATCTTTGAACTTATGTAAGACCAGAGAAAGAGAGGGAAGGGGAATATTTACTTTGAAAATAGATCTGTATTTCTTTTTGAACACAGAAGAAACCACCAAGAAATTGGGACACAATTCAGCATGAATCCAGAGTAGAACTTGTGTAGCTGTCAGGGAGTTTATAAAAATGTAGAACTTAATAGTTAAAGACACACAGGGTTTAGGTGATATAAATCACTTGGGAGGCAGTAATTATTTTGAAAATAGGAAGGTTATGGTGAATGCCAGGTAGTTGGGTGCAGCTATTTGGGCCATTTCTTAGAGAAAAGAGGTGGCTTCTGATAGGTTTGGTTGACAGTGACTTCTGTTAGGATGTGATGGGGAGAGAAAGGGATCCCTGAACTCTGGGTGGGAGAAAGCTAGATATTGTATGAACTGAACATGCTTCTCTATTTAATTGCATGTGTAACTTTCTGTTCATGGTTGAGGCAAAGTCTGCATTAAATACAGTATCTATAATCTTGAGCCACAGGGCTTTGCTACAATGAATGTTCATTTACTTCAGTACTCATGACAGTTCCAGGTTCTGCTTTTGGGTATGAGTATACTTTGATTTTACTTGTATGTACATGATGCAAATATTAGTTGGAAAAGACATGGAATGGAATAGACACATTATAGAGGTATGCCAATGTGCAAGTACAAGTAAAGGACTGACAAAGTCTAACGCAGAGGCACTTCTGCCAGAATCTCCAGTTCAGACACAAAGGGCTTCAAAGGCTCTAAAGAAGATGACAATGAAGGAGAATCAGAGGGTCTCAAAAGGCCATAGCCTCTACTGAGTATCCCCAAGACCCAAATCAACAACATCATCCACCCATACAGGTACTGAGATCATTTCAGGCATAACCCCCAACATCAAGAACTAGATATATTTGAGTAGTTAGCTGTTAACCCTTCAAACCTCAAAAACGTGACTGAATGTTGGGTGGAGAGCTACTGGCAGTGGTATGCTGGAGTCAGCTCATGCCATTTTGTGAGAGACAATTATTAATTTTTTAGGAATTCTGTGAGCCAGTTATTAAACTGTGAATAGTTTGTAATTGGCTATGCCTCCTGTTCCCAAGAAAGCCAGTTGTTAAAGTTTATAAGCACAGCACTGGATACAAAGCTTCTTCTATATATGAAGATAAGCCTGGGTGGCTCAGTTGGTTAAGAATCTGACTCTTGGGTTTAGCTCAGGTCATGATCTCGAGGTCATGAGATGGAGCCCTGTTTTGGGCTCCATGCTCAGTGCAGAGTCTGCTTGAGATTCTCTCTCTCCCTCTGCCTCCTCCCCTGTTCTCTCTCTCTCAAACAAAATAAATAAAATCTTAAAAAACCCCAAAACCCACAAAGATAAACCTAGAATTGGAACTCTTCTTGGTTCTAACACTAGACCTGATTTTTCTGGAATCATTTGGTTTCTTTTCTTTTTTTTTTTTTAGTTTTTATTTATTTATTTATTTGACAGACAGAGATCACAAGTAGGCAGAGAGGCAGGCAGAGAGAGAGGAGGAAGCAGGCTCCATGCTGAGCAGACAGCCCGATGTGGCGCTCGATCCCAGGATCCTAGGATCATGACCTGACCCGAAGGCAGAGGCTTTAACCCACTGAGCCACCCAGGCACCCCAATCATTTGGTTTCTTAATCCTGTTCATATCTCAGAAAGACCTAGCTTCCAGAGCACCTGATTGACCATCATCTTTATCTGTGCTGAGCACACCTAGAACCTTCATTCTTCTGTATCCTTCATCAGTTTTTAGTTTTCCCTTGGTGGTGTTCCTCTACCTGAGACCTTCACCTTAATTGTCTTCAGTTCTAGCATGGTCCTGAAACTCCAACATCCATGATCTCTCAGAGAATTAAATAAGATTCTGTTCATTATCTGTACATATCTTGAAGAATATTTCTAATTGCAGCAGACACTGCTGGTGCTCTGTCCTTATCCTTTGACACTCACCATTTTAGCATATGCCAACAGCACCTACAGAACACCTGCAATTCGCTCCTAAAGGCTGTTTATTCCTCAGGTCACAGATGGAGCAAGCTGGAGGGGCTAGTAAGTTAATGCCCCATAAGAAACCCTTATCCAATGTCTGATGGCAGTTGGAAGTTAAATACCCCAAATTTCTCATTCCTCATGTGGACCAACTCTGAAGCATTTCGAAAAGTTATTTCCCAGAAGTCTCCAGGGGGATTGGGCTCTGGTTGTCCAGAGGTAACCTGTTTATCAATAATCACTCCCCTGTCTTCCTTCTTGTCCATGTTCACTTTTCCTGTGCTCCTGGGGTCACCTCCTATATAAACTACTTACACATGTAATCCTTGTCTCTGGGTCTGATTCTGGGGGAGACGCAGCCAAAGATACTCATCACTGTCATTTTTATGCCAATAACAAACTGGAAGACATGAGCCATATTCTAAAAAACACTTGAATTCTAAAACCTGAATGGAAAGATTCTTGGTTGGCAGACCACGTACTAATAAATGTTCAGCTTGGCATCTACTTTATTTTTAATGCTGTGTGATGGTCAGACATTTTGTAGTGGTGCTTGTTGTGTTTTCCCTTTACCATAAGAGTAATGCAAAAGGGACACATATATATTTGTTTTTAGTCCTGTGCTTTATTTTTAATTCTGTATAAACAAATACAAAATGACAAAAAATGTATGTTTACTAAACATTGCATTTGATTGTATGACATCACACAATGTGTCACAGTATTTTATTTTCTGTGTCCTTTAGTTGTTAGTACTTATTTCTATAACTTTTATCAAGAAGGTGTATCAGCCACCCTTTTGTAGAACCCCTGCATGCTTACACTTGAAAAAGTTTGTTTGGAGAGCTTCTGAGCCACTCTGTCTGAAGTCTAGGGATATTTTTGGAAACATCTAAAATAGTAAAAGTATAAGGGATGAAGAGGATTTTCTTTTTCACATTCATAAAAGGCATGCAGGGATACAAATCTCAGAATGCCATAACTATAGTTATTTCAAGTTTAAGCATTGGACTCAGTATGTATTTTTATAAAAATTATTCAACAGCACTGATTCTAAAATTTACTTTTTAACCATGGAATGTCAGTTACCACGGCCTGACAACATTCAGTACTACTTCTAGGGTTTTGGGGTGTTTTTTTTTTATCACTTTCTACAATACAAGGTCAATTGAAGTGAAAAAAGGTACACACTTTACAACCTAACATTTTTTAATTCATGTAAGTGCAGACAGGTTAGGATCTTTTGTTTGATGGCCTCAAGTTCATGAGACTCAACATTCTTACAGATTCAATATCTGTATTCCTGTTCAAGCTGTTGTGGTGGGTATTTATTACACATTTTTAGGGTTCCCTCTCCTAAATGATGTTTTTGATTTGGTGACTTAAGTCCTGTGACTCAAGGGAATTTCTCGTTTTTATGTTCTTGTGAACCAGTGATGCTCCCTGCAGAAATGAGGATTTTCATGTAGATGATGAAATGTCATCTTGATGTAATACCCTTGGGAAGATAAAATAACACTTGCACCTGAGGGAGAAGCCTGGCATCTTGAACCATGCCTTTGTGATAAGAAATTTTGGTTTTGAAAAGTCCACAGTGGATATCTTTCTCTATGGGGAAAAACTGAGAACTTTTCCCCTAAGGTAAGGAATATGACAGAGACGCCCATTCTCACCACTGTTGTTCAACATAGTACTAGAAGTCCTAGCCTCAGCAGTTAGACCACAGAAAGAAATAAAGGGCATTCAAAATGAAAAAGAAGAAGTGAAACTCTCACTCTTTGCAGATGACATGGTAATTTTTCTGGAAAACCAAAAGACTGCACCCCAAAATTGCTAGAACTCATACAGGAATTCAGCAACATGGTATAAAATCAACACACAGAAATCAGTTGCATTTCTGTATACTGAAAATGAGACAGAAGAAAGAGAAACTAAGGAGTCAGTCCCATTTGCAATTGAACCAAAACCATAAGATACCTAGGAATAAACCCAACCAAAAAGGTAAAGGATCTGTACTCTGAAAACTACAGAAAGCTTATGAAAGAAATTGAGGAACATAAAGAAATGGAAAATTATTCCATGCTCATGGATTGGAAGAACGAATATTGTTAAAATGTCTGTGCTACCCAGAGCAATCTACACATTCAGTGCAATCCTTATCAAAGTACCATGGACATTTTTCACAGGGCTAGAATAAGTAACCCTAAAATTTGTATGGAACCAGAAAAGACCCTGAATATCTAGAGGAATGTTGAAAAAGAAAACCAAAGCTAGTTGTATCACAATGCCGGACTTCAGTTTCTACTACAAAACTGTAATCATCAAGACAATATGGTAATGGCACAAAAACAGGCACACTGATCAATGGAACAGAATAGAGAACCCAGAAATGAACCCTGAAGTCTATGGCCAACTAGTCTTCAAGGAAGCAGGAAAGAATATCCAATGGAAAAAAGATAGTGTCTTCAATAAATGGTGCTGGGGGAATTGGACAGCCACATGTAGAGGAATGAAACTGGACCATTCTCTTACACCATATACAAAGATAAACTCAAAATGGATGAACGACCTCCATCTGAGAGGAATTCATCAAAATCTTAGAGGAAAACATAGACAGCAACCTCTGACCTCGGCTACAGCAACTTCTTGCTAGACATGTCTCCAAAGGCAAGGGAAGCAAGGGCAAAAATGAACTGTTGGGACCTCATCAAGATAAAAACTTCTGCACAGTGAAGGACACAGTCAACAAAACTAAAAGGCAACGTATGGAATGGGAGAAGATACTTGCACATGACTTCTCAGATAAAGGACTAGTATCCAAGATCTATAAAGAACTTCTCAAATTCAGCACCCAAAACTCAAATAATCCAATCAAGAAATGGGCAGAAGACATGAACAGGACATTTCTCCAAAGAAGACATCTAAATGGCAAACAGACACATGAAGAAATGCTCCACATCACTTGGCATCAGGGAAATACAAATCATGATGTGATAGCACCTCAAACCAGTCAGAATGGCTAAAATTAGGAAGTCAGGAAACAACACATGTTGGCAAAGATGCAGAGAAAGGGGAATCCTCTTACCCTGTTGGTGGAAATGCAAGCTGGTGCAGCCACTCTGGAAAACAGTACGGAGGTTCTTCAAGATGTTAAAAATAGTGCTACCCTACTACCCAGCAATTGCATTAGTAGGTATTCACCCCAGAGATACAAATGTTATGATCTATAGGGCCACCTGCACCCCAATGTTTATAGCATCATTGTCCACAGTAGCCAAACTGTGGAAAGAGCTGAGATGTCCATTAATAGATGAATGGATAAAGAAGATATGGTATATATGTATGATGGAATATTACTCAGCTATCAGAAAGGAGGAATGCATCAGTCTGGATGGAACTGGAGGGTACTATGCTGAGTAAAATAAGTCAGTCAGAGAAAGACAATTATCATATGGTTTCACTCATATGTGGACTAAAAGAAACAGTGCAGAGGATCACAGGGGAAGGGAGGGAAAACTGAATGGGATGTCATTAGAAGGGAGACAAACCATGAGAGTCACTTAACTATAGGAAACAAACTGAGGGTTGCTGGAGGGGAAGTAGGTGGGGGCTGAGTAATTGGATGATGGGTATTAAGGAGAGCACGTGATATGATGAGCACTGAGTATTGTATGCAACTGATGAACTGTTGAACTCCACACCTGAAAATATTGATGTACTAAATGTTGGCAAATTTTATTTAAATAAAAGGAATTTTGGTTTTTCCACCCCTTACTCTTCATGCTTATTTTTTTAATGCTAAGAAGTGACTTTTCCATTTTATCAAGTAAAATTATTGCCCTTCCCCAGGTGTTGAATACAGACTGTAACCTTGTAAGCCTACCCATCCAAGTATGAAGCGCAAATGAGAATATGTTGCAACGATGTTTAAAACAAAAATCTCATGTTTAAGATCAAACATGAGTTTTGTCCTATTGCCCTGTTGATCTTTGCCAGCTGAAATGTATAGCTCATCATTCTGTTTTGGATTCTAGCAAAACCTAAATACTTCATGAGTTGCAAAACTCACCAACATTGCTGAAGGGTATGGTAAGAGAATCTAATTTAAGATCCAAAATCATCATCTACAATTCATTCTAAAATGAAATTCTTTTAAAAGAAATCCCGTTTTATCTTTTCTTATCTTTTCTTGTGGAAAAAAGGAACAGAAATAGAAAGTAAAGTATTTCCCCCTATCAAAAACTGTCCATGTATAGAAGGAAGGAAGTTGCCTGATGACATCATTCATGAAACATGGAGAGGGGCAGTATTCATTCTTTTTCAAAGCTTACTATAGGTTTTAGCAGTGCCCTTTAATAGATAGTAATTTGAATGCTGATCTATCTTCCAGGCAATTGTGGACAATAATGGAATAATAGACTAAATATCTCTATAAATCTGGAACGTGTGCATATTATTTTGCCATTAGATTGGAAACTTAACCAAGTATATGTTGAAATATTAAAATGAACCCATTCATTTTCTCTTTTCCCTTGGCCCTTATTTTTCTGGGCTATTTAGGGAAATGTCAAATGCTTGAGAGTAAAGCAAAGTGGGCAAAAGTCCAAGGGATTAAATTTAGTTCCTGTGGATGACTTTCTACCATAAAATATTCCTGAGTTAGTTAACTAAATTAAATGAACATGCAGTTATGAAATGGAATTCTCTAAGGAATTGGTAAGAAAGGCCTGGGTGTGATATGCTTATTTTTCTGACCTGGGATTTTTATCTACATTACAGATTGGCTTCTGAAAAAGGAAGTCAGTCTGGCCTTTCTTCCACTGCGGGCATTTCTTCCATTTGTGGAAAAGTTACCACTGATGAGAGAGTGTCCCCACAGAAATTCTCCTGTGGACGCTTACATGGGCGCACACACACACAGACACATGTGTGCACACACCAAACTATATACAGGTTTTTTCTCTCTCTCTGTGTGTGTGTATGTGTGTGTGTGAGTGAGAGAGAGAGAGAGATCTGATTTCAGTTTCCATGGAAATGGGCTAAATAAGGATTTTAACAGACAGGAGTATAAGTGCAACTTCTTTGCTATTCCCAGCTCAGAACTATTGAGATAAAATCTGAAATCATTCCAATCCTTTACATTAGGAAGTCAATAGCATAATTTGGTACCTGTGACATGTAATTTTGGATTCAAACTTGTCATAGTGACAAACATGCATCCATTTAGTTAACCCTGTGAAATAAACTAAAAAATGAAAACCCACTTGCTACTCCCGCCAACAATTGATTTGACACCCCGTTCATATATACTGCTTGTTACCCCTGTCTCAGGCTTTTCTCATCCCTCTATGCACCAGCGTTGACGTACAACTATTACATACAGCATTTCCTCTCTCCTCAACCCCAAATGCCTGTAGAAGACCAGAATGCTACAGAAGGGAAAGGCTGAACATATTTTCTTAGGCCTCTACTGACATCCTTTAAGCTCAGGCATGTAGGTATATAGAGTGCTTCCTGCTATGAGTTTTGTGTCCTGTTTATGATCATATATTAAACTAAGACCAGGAAATGGACTTTTCTTTCTCTAGAGACAGAGGTATAACATTGTGACCTTTAAGTCAATACACAAAGTTGTATAAAAAGACATCTGCTGGCTAAACAAACAAACAAAAAAAACAAATCTTTATCTCCTTTATCTGTAAGACATTAAGTTATATAAACTTTTTGACTGTTCATTTGAAAAAAATGATAAAACAAGAAAGAACACATACTAGTTGCTATTAAAGAGTATTGAAATAATCGGGATCTAAAGAAAGAAAAGGAAAAAACAAAAATGAAAATATTCCCCTGGCTCATTGCCATTTCATTCTTTGGTGTGTGTCTATCAGAGAATTAAAAACACGTATGAAAAAGTGAAAGCAATAAATATGAAATCTTCTTTACACTTGGAATTGGAGATCAAGATTAGAAACAGGATGCTTCATTGGCAGATGGGAGTTTAATATGAAAGGACAGTCAACTAAGAACTCCCATGATTTGTCATGAGCCATTTTCAAGGTTTAATATGCTAAGTAGCTTAGGGGCTTTGGCAGTCTATACTTTCCATGTGTAAGCCTGAAATATTGCCCTTTGGTGAAAGCTGGTCAGATGGAGAGGAGCTGTGGGATTGCCAATCGTCAGTGGGACAGTTTTCCCTGCTGATTTTGTTTTTGTGTAGCTGTGGGATGATGTAAATACATATTTTAGGCGTCAGAGAGACTCAAGTGGTACAAAATAGAGGATATCATTTTTTTTCCTGAAAGAGCTGGTCACTTGTTACATTGACTTTCCTTAAACATCTTCAGAACATCTTGACTTTAAGTAAAAAGTATAGTTTATTAATGTTCCTTATTAGACAAGTGTTTTAACTCTTTGTGGGAAATTTTTCTAGGCAAGTTTTCAATTGATTCCACCCAAGTGGGTGTGCCTGTCATGGATCAAAGGTGGTGTGACCCATGTTTTGTCAAGGTGGGGATGCCACTGTGCTATTTTTCCCGATAGGTTTTGATGCTTATCTCTCTCAAAACTGACCAACCTGAACTGATTATGTACTCTAGGATTTGGATATTCTTTCTTAGTTTAAAAACAGGTTACTAGAGGCACCTAGGTGACTCAGTTGGTTAAGCTGCTGCCTTCAGCTCAGCTCATGATCTCAGAGTCCTGGCATTGGGATCCCTGCTCAGTGGCGAGTCTGCTTCTCCCTGTGCCCCTCACCCTACTCTTGTATTCTCTCTCACTCTCTGTCTCAAATAAATAAAATCTTTTTAAAAACAGGTTATTACTTCCCAAATCACCTACTTGCCCTGTATGAAGAAACACAACTAGAAAACTGGGAAACATAACATAATGCTGGGGGGTTTCTTTTGGAGAAAAAGATCAGATTACTAAATGCTGTATGAGTGATAAATTTGACTGACAAGATGTGATCTTATGACTAATCCCCATGGATACAACTTAAAAATTCATTGTGATTTAGCTCAAAACTGTACAAAATAATACACAATTTCAGGAACTTCTTTCATCAGTGATGACAATAAGAGAAGGACCACATTTTGCCACTTAAACTATTTTATATCTAAGATGAGGATCTTTTCTAACATCGCTAGATATTTGATAGGGACTCACTTCCTTTTTGTCACTCACTAAAATTGGACTAAAGGAAATTTAACTGTTATGACTATGTCATTGTTAATAATTATTGGGAGGGGATATCTTTGATGTTAAAAAAGTTAAATGCATTGGGTGTCTAGACACACTTTTTATAGCTTTGAAACATTTGCACATTCAGAGAAGTGAGAGAGATTTGACCAAGGAGCTATTAAACCAAAGCTGTAACTTTCCTTGTTTGGGCCTGGCATTCAATAATTCTGCTCACAGGCTCTAAGCTGGAGTGTGAATACACAAGCAGGAGTGGGTGGTTGAACATGGGATCATAGACAATAGAAATAGAACCTGAATGTGTCCTTACCAAGTTACTAAAGAGAAATTATGGGCTGTGAATGCAAAAGAAAATGTGGAGTCCTTTGACTTTATTCAAAAAGTACAGATCAGGCTCCATATTTTTATCTTACAGAGATTCCTGAACAACTCCATGATTTGCAGCTTATATTCTCAGTCCTTTTGCACAAATTTCATTTGTTTCATTTTCCCAATCACTACTTTTTTCCTTCTACATTCTGTCTAAATTTTAGGAACTCTGCTAGGGTTCTGCTCCCCAACTCTTCTTAATGTCCACTTCCCAAGTGTGTGCATGTGTGCACTGTAAGTGTCTGGTCTTGGATAGTTTTGTTACGTTGGTGACTTTTCTCCCAAAGAGATGTTTCCTACTACCAGGTTTCCCTGGATGGCACCTTCTTTCCTTGAAGTGGATGAAAGGTACTGGCTTTCCTATCAAACTAATGGTAGGGATAAATGGAAAATTCCTAGTCCTTCTTAAGTTTGGGAATTGCTAAGATGGGGTGATCACCTGGTATGTCCTTCCTCTTTCCTCCCGAGTCCTTTTCCCCTTGTCTTGATCACAAAGAAAAATTTTAGATAAATTTCCACAGTTCCAGACATTGGGAGTAATCTCTGTGATTTTGGGTCTCTGCTGTTCTCACCTATGACTTAGGGAATTCCATCAGCAGTTTCCTGCTATAGAACTGTTAGTAATTTGTAAATTCTAAGAAACATTCACTTCCCTGGTTTTCTTTTTTTAAGTGTACTGTATGGCTGGTCTCAAACATACTCATGCACAGGAAACAACTAGAATGGGAAGATAATTTTTTTAAGGTTTCCTGCAGATAGCTGAAGACCTTGGCTTGCCAAGCACCACAGAACCACAGGGCTGGGGCTGCTAAAGCATTTTAATATATCTTAAGATGTGTCAGATATGTTGTAAAAGGCAGTGTGCATGCATTATGTGTGTGCATGGATGTATATGTGTTTGTGTTGTACATGTGTTATGGGTGTGTTGAGTGTACTCTGTGTGTGTGTGCATGTGTGTGTGTGTGTGTGTGTGTGTGTGTGTGTACGAAGCAGACCCAACAGATGATTACCAGTTTTGAGTAGTCATCCATGGTCCTAGGAGGCATCATGGGATCTGACTTGGTGATTCTGGACAGGATGCAGAGTCAATTTTGGCAGGATGTTAAAGAATAAAGATCTGAAATTCCGAGTTAAACATGTTGAGGGCTCACCTTGGAAATTAAGTACATTGTTTTGCCAAAGAGAATCCTGGTTTCCCAATGATGAACTGGGATGGGAAATGGAAATGGGCTGAGTCTTTGCCATTTTGTAGAAAGTAAACAAAGCACTTTAGATATCTCAGTGAATAAAGTCTTCTAACTTTACATCAGATGCTACAAAGTGGAATGAATATTCTTCCATCTCCCTAGAAGTCTTCCCTTATCATGGCTGGGCAGGGTGTCATATAAATGGACTGTTTGGCTACCTTTTTTGTGCTTCAGGGAAGACCAAGTGGTGATTCCCCAAGCAATGCCATTAGGACAACCCAGGTATGTTCCATTGTGCCCAAAGTTGTACCAGAGAAAGTACAACCAACAGGTACAAATAGAGTCATTTCTTTTCCAGCTTCCTCCATCAATGTACACTATATCTAGCTTATGGCTAGGAGTCAAGAAAACTGGGCTTCTATTTGCCTGTGTCCAAGACACACCTGTCCTTACATGTAACCATATGTTCATGGCCATGATTTCCTATTTGCCTGCTACACATATCGTGATGAATGAGACACTTGCTCTCCCTGTTTGTTGATGAAGCAGCTGCTCCAAGTGTGTGCATGCATGCCTCGTGTAGACATCTCAGAATTGCCTGGGATCAGCCCTTCTAAGTATGTGGTATATTGCTGCCCCACAGCTGGTACCTATATAACTTGGAAGTAGGTTCTTCTGACCCTGGTTCATTGACAGGACCTACTTTCATATGTTGGCTTCGTTGGATGCCCCCTCTGTATATGTATGTATGTGGGCTGTGCTTACTGTAATTTTGAGGCTACATATACTTTGTTGCAATAGTGAGAATGTAGTAGCAACCTGGTATTCTTTCTGTCAAGAAAAGCACAGGCAGAGGAGTCCTTTCCCTAGTTCTTCCCTGGAGATTACGTTTAGCTGCTGCTGGAACATAAATATGCAAAATAAGTAAACAGATGAATGAATGAAGAATAAATGAATGGAAGTAGGCACTTGGATGGGCATGAAGGTACCAATATTTGGAAGCAGTTTTGGCTTCTTGGAGAAAGAGTGGTTGAGGAACTCTTGATTGCCCATTAGCCAAAATGAGGACACCAGAATCACACTCCCATTGAGGTCTTTATTAATTTAGGACAGTGGTTCTTCACCCTTTTTGGGTCACGGACATCTTTTAGAATCTGATGACAACTATGAACTCTCCTTTTAAGAAAAATGCACATATTAAAACATATACACACATTTTTGCATATAATTTAATTTTAGGGAGTTCAGGGCCCTGCCCTCCCACCAACTCATTCATGGCCCCCAGATTAAGACCCCATAATTTAGATACATAGAATTTGGCAGTAAAGTGGCAGAATGGAAAAAGGACTGAGGCTAGGAGACTTGAATTATAGTCCTGTATCTGCTTCTAACTAGCTCTGTGCACGTCATTTCACTTCTCTGGGTTTCGGTTTTCTCAGGTGAAAAATGAGGGAGTAAGTGTAATTCTATCCAATGATTCAACTAGTGTCAACATTCTGGAGGGGGAAGAGGCTGGCACATTCCACAGCAACAACATTCCTTCCACCAAGGTTCCTCTGTGGGCTGCCTCCTTGGTATACATTGCTTTTATTGTACTTTGAGAAGAAGCCTTCTTTCCCTACCCAGTAAGCTCTTCTGATTACTTGTGGTGCTAATTTTAATCTTACTTGAAAATCTGCACAGAGGCCATAGCTCTCTGGTTGCTTCACTTCCTCTTCCTTGCATGGTACCCTTGTAGATAGCAAAGAGGACTTCAAACAGATCACCTGGGTAGAAGGGGGGCAGGGGAGGGGCAAGACTGGGGAAGACATCCTGACACTGCCTACTCAGGTGAACGGATTCTAGCTCATTCACTTTCCTATTTGCTTGCTCGTGGACTGGCAGGAAACAGAAATCAACAGTTGTAACCACCACGGGGAGGAACTCTGCCATGTGCTGGCTGCAGCCATCCTCAGGTCTTTGCCAGAGAATCCACTAGTACTAATTTAATATTTTCCTCCGTGTCACAGCTTTACCATGCTTTTTAAAAGTGGGAACTTTTTCTTCAGATACCTGGTGCTTTTTGTGGAGAACAAACTTAAAAGCAAATTTCCCAGCAGGAGTGTTCAAATATCTTCAATCAAGTCAGGCATAGTAATTAAATAGCAAGTGGCCTTCCCTCCCGACTCTCATCCCCAAGTGCCTATATCCCATTTTTTTAAAGGATTACAATCCAACCCCAACATCCAGAGCTTGTGCCCTTTTGACAGTTGCCCCACTGAATGGTGATCCAACCAAATTTTGGATGTCCTGAAATGACCGGGAGAACTAATTGCATCTTCATATAGCCCTAATTCTGTGCCCAAATCTGCAAAAATTTACTTCTCTGAGCTTTATTTACATCATGGGCCCTAGTGCTACTGTGTGGGATAGAGAAATTATAAATAATGTCTTGAGTTTCTTCTCTACACCAGCCCTTGCCATGAGCACTTTCTTAACATCATCTCCCTTGACCCTCACAGTAAATCAAATGTAGACTCTCTGAGGGCAGGTTTACTTTATCTGTTCACTGCTCTATCCCCAGTCTCTAGAATAGTATCTGGGTGGTATTAGGCACTCAGTATGTATCTGCTGAATTTAGAGACAGTTCCTGTTATTATCCCCATTTTACAGATGAGAAAACAGATTCACAGAGTTCAAACACTATTACAAGCTGCAGGGCTACTTTAATAGGACCCAAAGGAATAAAGCCATTGTGAGGAGGATACCATTTGTGTTCAAGAGGCTCTGCCTCTGCCACACCCCCAGTGTGGCTGTCCAACCCACCTGTTCTTGAGATAGACACAGCCACGCTCCACTGCTGGAGCTGGAGGAGAGTGGTACTGGGGTCCCGGAATGCCACTTAGAACAATTGGGTGGTGGTTAGTTAAAATAACAGGGTTATTAAGGGCCTCATTTAGAGCAGCATTTTGCATAAATAACCGTAGCCATGGAGGATGGCATCTGATTATCTCTCTTCTGAGTGAAGATTGAGGGGGTGAAAATGGTAGGAAAGACGGGAGCAAAACAAGGAAACAAACAAACACTACAAACCAAAGCAGAACAAAACCCAAAATTCCAAAACCAAACCAAAACTTAGGAGCTGGAACAATAAAGAGGGAGTTTCATGAGGGTTTGTCTTATTTTTTTTTCTGTGGAGAAAATGGCCTTCTTTTAGCACAAGGAGCCCTCGTGGTACTTGTTGGACCATTGGTATGGGGCTAAACAATAATGCCGTGTTTCAGTATCCTTTTCTTTGTTGCAAACCCCAAGCTTCTTGTAAATTTACATATTCTGCAGAGTTCTATTCAATGAAAGAATATCACCCTGACCCGTTCCTTTTCTTCATTATGACTGGTCAAGAACACCCAAGTATCACAGTTTTTTAGTTGACCAGGAGAAATGCTTTTGACGAATGGAATACTTTCTTTGGTAAACAAACACCAACTCAAAACCAACCAATAAGTTTCTTTGGTAAAGTGAACATTAATGTCTTGGTTGGAATTAATTGAAACTAAAACTTTTGCAAGTGTTTGCTAGGCTTGTTCCTTCCCTCTTTATAGCAATTGAAAAAGAAAAACTTCATGAAGTAAAGATAAAGACTTAAATTTTATGGGGATGTGATTTGGAGTTGCTTCTCAAGTGTCTTCTCCATGATGGGGCTAACCCAATGCTGTCAGAACAGTAATCATTAATGAGTAAATAATAATTAACGAGTAAATAATAATGATCTAACAATAAACAATAAATCTTGGCATGCAGAGTCCCCTGGTAAAAAAAAAATCATTCCATAGTCAGAATTCCATAAGCCTTGATTTCAAGTGCTGAAAAGGGAAGTTGACAAAGTTGAAAATGCCCTTCGTCTAAAAATACAATATTCCAAGATATACAGAGACTCAATCAAGTTGGGAAACTACTATCTATCATAAAACAAAGTTCCACAGCAAGTCATTCTGGTTGATCAAATTGAGTGATTAAATTCTCAGCAAAATCCATTTAATTGGTGTGTGTATTGTATCAGTGTTTGTGGAGTCGCTTTAACCCGAGGTGCTCCACGTGGCCGACACTAAATCAATGGCTGATTTAGAACACATTGCTCAGAAAATGATTTAGCAACATATGATTTAAGAATAAAACCGATCCCCTCTTCAGCTGTGTTTTATAAATAATAGCCTAGTTGCAGGCCCCTTGGAGAGAGAATTGATCGCAGATCTATTATGCGAACTTGCCCTTTTTCGAGGACTTTACTTGTCCTCAGATTAAAGCTCATTATCTTCTAGTTGAGTGCATAACACGTTGGTATGATCACTTAGTGTGTCTGCAGGAGAGACTGAACAAATGTGTAACGCACTAGCTACGTATTGAGAACTGAGTGAACGACAGTACAGGAAATAGAAAGCACAGGTTTGCACTTGGTGCATTTACACTGGAATCATTTGGGCATTTTTGCTGTTTGGAAAGACAATGGCAAACCAAAATCCCAAACATTACCCAGACATTTAAAAAAAAAATCTGCCATGTGGCCAATAAAGTCCTATGTTCTTTTCCTTGGAAATGTACTTTGAAGGGAGTAATAGCCCTCTTAAGGGAAAATCTTAAAGTGGCTTGCCCTGTCTTAGGCATGCTAAAATGATGGAAACCCTCTAGTGTTGTGACCCTGGCTGAGTCGCTTTACTCTCCTAGGTCTCAGTTTCCTCCTGTGCGGAGGATGGGGAAGTTGCACAGTACAGAGAGCAAAGGTGCTTTTGGGAAGCGCTTCCCACTATAAATGTCTAAATAAGCTACATCTCTAAAAGGGAAAAATACTGTAGACATTTGCCTCAAATGTGACCAGGAAATAGCGTCATTTTTATAGACATAAAGAAATGCAGAGGTCTGGGGCAACATACACAAGCCTCTTCCAGTCAAAGTTGTTTCTGTTTAGAGCCTGTAAATACTGTGACCAACAGTATAAACATCTAGGCTCGTTAATGTACAGAAGGGCCGCGCAGTGCATTGGACGGGCACCAGCAAAGGTATGGGGGGGGGGGGGGGGGGGGCACCAGGATGATGAAAGTGCAGCCAGCTTAGCAGAAACGTTTGACCACCATCACTGATAAACGTGTATTGGTGATTACGTCTTCCAGTCATTTCCATCTGTCTCCCCTTCAGTCCTTCATCTCCCTGCCTGCACTTCTAGGAAGCTTCTCAGTTTCAGGACTTAGCATTCACCAAAGAACTTCCTTTTCTCCTCTGCGTCTCTGAGCAGCCATGTCTCATGGTGAAGGCAGACTGGCCCTGCCACTTGAAATGTTACGGCAGATGACCATTTCAGGGTTCGTTTCTCCTTCCTCAGCTATGCACAAGCAGATGTTGCTTCTGGGCAGCCACACAAACACTGCATGTAGGATCAGACCACAAACAGCTGTACCGGTTGGCCATATTTTTTGTTAAAATGGAGACACTGCCTCTGGTTCAAGTAGACACCTGCTTTTCCTTCATCCTGCCAGGTATTTGGGTTTGGCTCTGCAGCTTTGGGTACCCGGAGCCTCCTGCCAAGAGCTGTAACTAATAAAGCAGATCCATTTGGTGACAAGCAACAAGATATTCCAAAATAGAATTGCTCCAACTCCACAGTGCTGGAGCTGTCATTGGTTTAAAGGTGTATTTACCAAATCATACACATGGTCAAAGTATGCTGATGGGGGGCTATGATTTCTTCATTCTGCACAACAAAACTGCCTCACTTGGGCAAATTTGGGAATCACTCAATTTCATTCCATGGGTGATGGCCACTCTACCATGGGTCACTTCCAAGGTTGTGGCTTGCTTTTGCTGGCTAGAACTTTTGAAAGCATCTCCTTGGGGTGCTGGGGAGCTAGATGAGACAGCTAAGACCTCAAACCACAGACTCTGCCCGGAGCTACTGCTCTGCAGAAGTTCTGGAAGCTTTATTGTTTGAACAATGCTTAAAGCTATTTCTGCTTTGGCAGCTGACCTTTCAATCAGTAGGTTTTTGTCACAATACCAGCAACATCTGCAGTGTGAATAAAATAGGATTCTGCTTGCTAATAAGCTTTCTTCTATTTGATCTTAGTTTAAGAGATGTGTCTGTGTGTGTCTGTGTGTGTAAATTCTTTCTGGTAACAGTCCTTTTGTTTAAAAGACTGAAAATATGCAATGCCCATTTCCCCCCTTGTCCTTTACTTTGGCAATGTCTGTTTCTTAAAAAAGAAAGAACAACTTTGAATTTGTTTCATTAACATAATCTCTTTGCTCTCAATAAGACCTAGGGTGAAAATATAACAAGCAGACTCTATCACACTGTTGTAATTTGGTCAACCACTCGGGTACTGTCAATATCCACCATTTCCACACATTCAATTTCCTCCCGGTTTTCAGGATTTTTCTTCTCTTTCCTTTTTTTCTTAGAGGGTGGCAGGAAAGTCAGTATCACAGGTAAAATGGCAAAGCAGTGAAAGAAGGTGACAAATGCTATTAAAAACAAGCACCTGAACAGTGTACAGGTCAGATTTGAAGGCACAGCTGCGAGAGGAATCAGACCAACGATATAGCAGAGGTAGCTCTGTAAAATCGCTACCCCGTGCACTTCCAGGGCATTCTTTACCCATTTAGTTCTTGTGAAATCCTTGCCCAGAACAAAGGTGGATAACAGTGGAGCACAATTGTCAATTGTGTAGTTAATTCCATAAATTAAGCATAGCACAGAAATGCAGTCCAGTTCTACTTTCCATAAGGTCATGAAACCTATAACTCCAAACTCCACGGACACAACCGTTAGAGTGAGCCAGACATTAATCAGAGAATCTGCCACCAGGAATGCCGAGAAGAAGAGCAGGAACAAAGCACTGATGCAGGAGTTGTGCAGGGGGGCTCCCAGAGAGGAGGCATATCGATCCATATACACGAAGGATGGGTTGAAGACAATGAACTTCACCTTAGAGGTGACAGAAAGTCTCCTGAGGGTCTCCAGGAGATCATAGAGTTCTTCTCTGTTAGTTTCCATGGTCTTGGCCACCAGAAACATTCTGGAGGCCACTACATCAACCTCATCATTGTACTTTTTAGAGAAGATGATGTCCTCTTGAAAATGTGAAAATTGGGGAGCTTTCAGGAAGGAATTCCTCAACATGTCTGTGAAGTTTTTCTTAGGCAAACCAGTGGACACATTGAGTTTCCGAAGGTAATTTAAATAGCTCTCAAACCAGGATATCCGCACGAACCCCTTGGTGTATTCTAGCACATCTTCTTGGACACTAGTGTTCCAGTATTCTATGGACTCGTATATGTAAAACCCAATCACTGGACTGTAGTTACTAAAGTACTTTTGCTGGGCAGTAGTGTACTCAATGGTTTGCGTCGCAGTTGCTACGATATTACTAAGGTCTGACCCTTCACTGACCTGCAGATAGCCCATTAAGGCAAAGGAAATATAAATAAGGTAAAAGAGAACTACAAAAGGCTTGACATAGGTGTTGGTTATCCAGTCACAGTAATAGCGTTTGAGGAAACATACCAATAGGTGACTCTCGTAAGTGTTCGCTTCCTCGCCGTCGGTTGTGTCCTCGCTGAATCTGGCTGTCAGGAGAAACCTGTACCATGCCGGCTTCTCCTGCAATGCCTCGGGCTTTGGGACTTTCCTACAGAAGATACTATGCTGGTAATTGTTTTCTATGTAGCCAGTGAATACCAGGCTGGAACCATAAAACGAGAGTACATAGAGGTAGTTGAAGAAGATTGCAATACAGGAATTGCAGCAGAAAATCCTGGCTGCCTCAATGTTCGTGAAAGGGCTGGCCCCTATGCCGAAGGTGACCAGGTACATGGCAGTGGTGAGAGAAAAGGAGAGCATGGAGTCTGCATAGACTGCTGCAGTTCTCTCTTTAACATGTTGGTCTTCTCTAGTTTTCCTCCAGGAGGATAACATTTCAAAAGTCCCATACAATCCATGACCTGAGGGGGCAGAAAAAGACCAGATCAAAAAATTGAAAAGACTAACCTCTTTCAAGAGAGGAACCGACTTGGTCACGGGCAACTACCGGGTCAAGGGGAGTACAACCAGCCTTGGTGGTGACAGATTGTGAATGCCAAGAATTTCTCCCGTGGAAGAGAGCCCTGTCTTTTAGTGAATCCTAAATGTTAATGGCAAGTGAAAGAGAAGATCGAGGAGCTAAGATCTCCATTGCTCCCTTCTGGCTCAAGAATGTGGGCTAGACTTTTGCCTATGGAAAGCCGAGTAGATTGGCATCTGTCTCTTGGGGATTATATACAGCGAGAGGTTAGGGCTGTTGAGGCAGCTTGCAGAGTTTTTGTTTCCCTTGCTTGGTGGAACACTCCAGAGAGAGCTCCTGGCCACTCATCAGTTGGCTTGGCATCCCCATAAGTCTGGCTGGAGGTCAGCACAGAGGAAGGCTGTGGGCAGAGGGTTCTGAGTTAATGTCTCATCATCTCATCTATGTTTGGCCAAATGGAGGGCGTTAGGAAGAGAAAGAGGCACTGTATTTAATTTGAGTCTTGACAGGAACCTAAATCACAGCCTCTTCCCCCCACCCCCACCCCCAAGTATCAGTCCAGGGAACAATAAATCTGAGACACAGAGGGAAGCACAATAAGTAGTACTGAGTTTGAGTGAATAGGAAAGATAGAAACTGCAACACGGTTCACATGAGCTCTCCCTGCCACTGATAAAAATTAAATTTCTGCTTCTAGGTGTATAGCTTGCATTTTGTCTTCAGGGACCTGTTTGACTAATTTTGCTTGTTCGTAGATGACGTATCAAGCAGGGGCTGACCCTGCTGGCTTCTCTGCACTATTTGGCAATAGCCTCTGAGGAAGAGACCCAGATCAATAACCTTTTCCTTAACTACTTAGTGCCTTGGCCTCCTTGGTTAGTACTCCAGAAGCACGGGAATAGCAGAGGTATGGGAAATGCCCATGTTTTTATTCCATTCTCCTGCTTGAGGCTGGATCTAGCTTGCCTTCCCCCACCTCTCCTGGTTGGAGGTAGACACTCTCCCAATGGTTCTCCCGGGGTTTCCAGGCCCTCGCGACACTGAAAAGCCACTGGAAGTGACCTGTTGTAGCTTTCATTCACCCCTATCTTGGCACTAGGATCAGCAGATCTAATTTTCTGCTTCTATGCCTTGGCATATTCAATCCCATTATTGAGGATAATAAAATCTTTACCTGCTGGTACAATAGTTTTGTTTTTAAAGAGGAATTAAAAATCTCTGGCCGAGCATAATGCTGAGTGAAGTGAGTCACTGTTCTCTTGTGTGCTCAGTAACTGGGTGAACACCTTCCCTCATGCCCAGGGTGGCATTTACATCCTTATTGTGAAGTCTTGTTCGCTCTCACACCTGAATGTCCATTTTGTAGTCGTGATACAGGCCTGTTTTCTCCGAAGGATTTGGCATTTATCTGAATTTACTAGGCATCATTTTGCAGCCACTTTGAGAGGGCAGGTTGGGACTGTCAACCCGATAACTAGCACTGTGGCCCCCCTAAATTGGAGGCACCTGAACTCCCCAGACATGCAGCCAAAAGTGCACTCATTGACTGGCATCCTGTTAATTATGTTTTAGAAAGTCAATGTCTAGTCTCCGAAGGGAAGACTATTAAGTCTGTTTCCACATTGTTCTCAGGAAGGACTGACTGACCTTTGTTCCAGGACAATGAGAGTAAAAAGAGGATTAATCCCTCCAAGGCATCAGCACCCTGGGCAGACAATACTGACCATTTCATCTGCAGCCACGTAGACTAAGTTCTGTTGGACTTAAAACACACTTTAAAGTTTCACTGAAAATGGCAAATGGAGTGTTTTTTTTTTTTCAACAGTGTTTATATGCTAGAAACAAGAAAAATGTTTTAAAACAGGGCTTTAGTACTGAGTCATTAAATATGTTAAGAATATAAGAATGCATATAGAAGGATTACAATTAGTCATATAGTAGAATTTAAATTAAATCTAAGTCAATGTGATGTTTTATGACATTATCTGATTCTGACTCTTGTTGAAAAATACCCTAAGAATCCCATTTCTTACAATGTTGTTGGAGTAGTCTTAGAGGCTAAGTGAGGAAAGGAATTGGAATTAACAAAGCTATTACGTGAAGAGTGAGGCTCGAGGGTCCAGAATGAAAATAATCAGACTCAAGGAAAGTTGGAAATAGACTGTGAGCTTGTCTCCTGAGTTCTGTTGCTGCATTTTAAATGCCTTGTCCTTTTACAGTTTGATCATTTTTATTGACTCCTGACTCTCTTTGCATATGATGTTGTTTCTCGGGGCAGCTCCAGAGAGAATTTTCCTTTTATTCTTAGGGGCTTTTTGGAAACTATACCTTTCCTTCTTTCTTCTCGCTACAGGGGTATGCATGTAGACACTCGCAGAGGCAAGAAGAGGAGGCCCCAAGAAAGAATCTGTTCCACTTGATCACTCAGAATTTGTTGCTAGTTATTGTTGTTTTTGCCTCTAAAGGCCCCCACCATCCTTCCTGATAGGCCAGATTCTTGTTTCTCAAGCCATCCATTTCTAGCAGATGGTTACACCCTAAATTCCAAATTGGAAGTGTGCAGTGTCTTTGAAGAGCTCTTGGATTTCAGGGACAACTGTGGACACCATAACTGGGCCTCCTTCCTGAAATTCAGTCAGTCAAGAGGAAGATGAGTGCCAGCATAGCTGGAGGTGCCCCCCAGGGATTACCAGCCTGCAGCACCTCGCTGTGCCTAGACCTGATTCACAGCTGGTAATTATGTTGAAGAGGTCAGTCTGTGACCCTAAAGGAAAGCTGAATGATGGGGTATCTGTTTCCTGGCCTGGACTCAAGGAGAGTCATACTCTAGGAGTCCTAGGACACGAGGAATACCCTGCCTGCTCCCGCAACCCCCCAGAATGCCTACTCTGCCCATAATTATAGCCAAATTCCCTTTGGTTTTGGCCTTTGAGGGTGTTCTTACAAATGCAGACCCCTCCGGGACAGTGTACTGTGTACTGAAGCAGCTTCCCTTCAGTCTGGGGGGTGGGGAGGCAGGAAAGAGGAAATTAGAGGTAAGTGGATTTCACAGAGACTAAACCCTTGGCAGTTTTTCTTCCAGCCAGCCCTGGCTTTATCTTTTATAGCCCATTTCAGAAACAAGCTGGTGAAATCAAGGAAAGGCAGGGAAGAAAGGTTTTGGTAGGTTCCTTTCCTCTTCACTTTCCTTTCTCAGCAGGTGCCTCCCTTCTTTAGTGTCACCATCATCCATCACCCTCTTAGCTTTGGGGCTGGGGTCCAGCAAGCAGGACTCTGAGGCCAGATCGCACAGATGTAGGCAAACAGATACTGCATGTGGACTGAAGATACTTTTCAGAGGTTTAGCTGTCATTTCCCCTATTTTTAAAAGGTGCTTTAAAAGCAAAAATATTGCTGTCTTTTTAGCATTGTAGTTTTTAAATTTTTCTCTATGAAGTCCGAACTCTGTAAGCCTCTCTATCAAATCTGACCAAGGGGTGTATATCATTGGTGCAAAGCATCATTCTAGCAAGGGACCATTATCCATCTCCCGAGTTGCAAGCCTGTTCACGAGCACTCCCTTGTAGCAGCACTCATGTAAGGAGCTACCCAAACCTGAAGTTCCAAACAGACTTAGCCTTTGGTGACCAGAGGGCCTGTGGTGGCTGTAGGAGGCGGGACACAACGTCACAATGGTAGGTCCATGGCCCAAGACCCGGAAGTAAAGACTATCCTGGTGAGCACGCCCGAAACCAATTGATATCCCACGGGATTCCCTCTCTTACAGTCACAGTGTTTAAGGCTGAAGAGTTGCCAAAGGGAACTGTTAAACCACACATATTGATTCTATCAAATTCTTAAGATAAAGAAGCTTTTAAAGTATTCACTTGTCTTTTAAAAGCACATGCAAGATGTTTGTTTCTATTTCGGTACACTGCAAGTCTGTATACTTCCATGGGTGTCAGTATGTGTCACACGTACAGGCCCAAGTTCTGATTATTCACGAGTGAACACTTTGAAACAGTGGGGGCTTTTAGCCAGGTCTTGGGGTGAGGACAGTGGAGTTCTTTGCCAACATTCAGATACAATTTGTACCAGGAGTGCAATTTACGTTTTATTAGCAGTAGACTTTGGGACTATCGTCTAGTAAAATCAAATACTAGAGGACTTAGGCTAATCATTTTTCTGCTTTTCCAAGTGATTTTATATCTGTATGTACACATGACTCTCAGGCTTTGGAGCCATGAGGAGAGAAAGCAGCACAAGTGATAAATAGCACTAATGGTGGAAAAACCCCAACTGGCTAATCTTCCAGTCACTTAGGGTGAGGCTCAGGAACACTCGCAGATCAAATCTCATCCTTACCCAGACCCTTTTCTGGGGCCTGACCAAAGCCTTCAGGGTTGTTTATGATCCACTAATGCAGGAACTTACCAACAAATAGTTGAGAGCTAACCCAGCTTTACCCAGTAGACGTGCTTTGGGAAAGCTATTCATAAAACAAATCATATTTTCAATGTATGTAATGGTTTTGCTATCAGAGGCAGTCTGGGTGATTTGTTTATTTTTTTTGCCAATGAATAATTGCAAGCAAATTGATCTATTTTGTGCATTTGGATTCTGTAGGACAGATTTTTCTCCAAGCCCAGATTCTCCTGCCTTCCCCGACATGCACAGACATAGCACAGAGGCTGATGCCTTTGGGCATTACTCACATTTTCATCCTTTCCATACTAGCAGGATTTCCTCATCTGGAGTTCCAGAACACAAGGAGTAGCTGAGAGGATGAGGAGGTGAAATGGGATGGCTTGCTGCTGGATGATCTTTTAGTTTCAGTGTAAAAACATTTAATATAAAGAGACAATGAAACCATTTATAGGATGCCTGGGCAGTGCCAAATTTCTTATGTGAAAATAAAATTACTACATTTTTCTAGAAGACCCAGAGTATGATGAATACAGAGTATGATGATTTTGTGTGAGCAAAATCTGCTTAAAACATATTTTACTCTTAGATGAGCCTCACTAAGTAGCTCACGTTCATAAAATACTTTTCTTTCAGTGGCATCCCCGTAAATTCATGATTTGGGGGTTTTTTTGAGAAGAAATTTAAGATGTATGAATGTAAGGGTTGAGTAACATCTATTTTCAGGGGGAAGTTCATTAATTGGGTTACATTTACACTTTGCCAGTTATAAACATTTACTTTCTATGCTGAATTGTTTGGTTTATCCCAGCCTGTTTTGTGTCACAGTTAAGAGTGAGAGTTAAGGAAGGTATACTGTGCTTAAGTTAAGAAGGATGTACACATCAGGGCAAACACACACATCCTATGCTTTCTACCAGAGACTTGTCACAGTTTGGCAATTCTAATCACAGCATTGGATTTTAATCTGAGAAATGCTTTTCCTTCATTAGAGAGCTGCAAATAAGAGTCTAAGAAATGAATATGCAAATAGCTTTTCCTTGTTGAAAGAAAGGTATTTAGATACTGAGTGTGTGTGTGTATGCACGCACTATATGAAATCACTGTCTGCAGATGGGGCCCGCAGTATATGCTATGGTCATTGTGTAATATCTTTACATATAGGCGACATATATAATATATAAATATATGCATATATGTCATATCCTATTCAAATATGTTTTATATATTTACATATAAAATGTGTGAATATATACTATATAATAGGGAAATATATAGTATTTATATTCAAATATTCAAAAAATATATGCTATATAATGTTATAAACATGTGAAATGCATATGTATGCACATGAACTTATTGCATAATGTATCACATTACATATGACATATAATATAGCTGATGTGATATATACCACGCACACACACACACACACACACACACATGATGGATAGTAGGCTAATTTGAAACTTATTTTGCTGGTGAGGAAGAGAAATGCTAGTGCTACTATACCATCAGTGCAGAGAAGAGGCTAGAATCTCTCTCTTATGTTCCATCTACATTTTGGCTCTTGGCTACTGAAGTAGCCTAGGTGAAATTCAGAATTTCCTTGACAATGACTGTGTATCTTCTTGCATTGTGAGCTCCTATAGACCCATTTGGTCACTACTACTTGGTCCCAGCAGTGACTTTCCCAGCAGTGCAACACCAAACTAGGTATTTTTCTCCATAGCCTATTATTACCAGCTCAATGTCCTGCTGTTGCCTCTCCTTTGTAAAATCTGCCATTTCCCCAGTCCCTAGACTAGGTGGGGCTAGACCACCTAGATTGTACCAAGACCAGGGTCAAAGAGGAGGAGTCACTGCATTCCTCTGCCTTACTGAACTCTGCATTCCTGGACCTGACCCATCAGTCCTGTTCTCATCCTCCATTATGGTTAAGAATAGAACAATAGAACACGTTTTGTACCATTTCCCCCAGAACTATTTCTCCCCACTCACCCTTTAATGGAATATGATTGGTGAGGCATAATAAAAGGGTGAGAACTACCCACAAAACTAGATTGCACAATCTCCTTGTAAATTAGTTCCCAAATAACCACCGGACATTACAAAAAAGATACCCAGGGTAAAAAACTTTGAAACTATTATATGGAATTACTGTCTTATTTTAAATCACATGTAAACAAAACTGAGAATAATAAAACCCTTATCAACTAGGGTTTTTTTTCCTCCAGAAATTACTGAACCATTTAGTGATTAATGTTCCAAGCAGAGTATTTCCACAGCATTCTATTCCGTCATGTAGACTGTCATATTGTTGCAGATAATGGACTTCTACAATAATGTATTAGGTTGAACCATAAGAAATTACTGCTTTTTAGTTCAAAAATGGCTGGTTATTTGTACCAATTTTGTAGGTCAAAAACAGTTAAATATTGGCAATTTCCTATGGCTTGAACTTTATAATTATCTGACCAATTTCCTCACCCCGCATGTCTCATGGCTTTAGAAATATATCAGAATATGGGGTGCCTGGCTGGCTCAGTCAGTAGAGCATGTGACTCTTGATCTTGGGGTCCTGAGTTTCAAGCCCCATATTGGGCATAGGGATTACTTAAAGAAAAAAGAAGAAGAAAGAAACATGCCAGAATGCTCAACCAGAAAGCAAAACCTTTCAGGTCTGCTTGAGTTTAGAGCAAAAGTAATTAAGAATTCTGATTTCTCAGAACTAAATTTCCTGCACAAGAACTTTCACCTCTTCAAAGCCTAAACTCATTATACTGCATCATATTCCAGGTGACATCAGATGAGAAAAAATTCTCAGAAAACTGAACCGATCTTCTGGTTTCTGTTAAATACAGATAATCTTGGAATATACTTGAAAAGAACCAAACACCTCTCCTATTATTCTCCTCCTATCACTTAATTACATCATTTCTTCCCTTCCTATCCTTGAATTTGAGTGGCCAGGCTTGAAAATTCAGAAGGAGGAGGGCACCCCGGATGTGGCATTTGACCTTCTCAAAAGTCCCAAACACTTGAAAGAGCTTTGAATCCCCAGCAGCTCATTGTGATCATATAGTGGTTAGCAATCTGTTATGAAATGGCTTGAGGAATATTTTTTTGAAGAATACTTTTTTTTGGCTCATCTGATCTCCATGGCTTTTGTATTTTGGTAAATGCAAAGCAACCCATGTACAAACTAATACCAAAACTCTCTTTCACCACAACTTCAGTTCTCTCCTTTCAGCTGGTCAGAATGTACATGAAGTCACAAACCTTCCACATGAAGAAGGAAGAAACCTTCCTTCTGTTCCCTCCTATATTCTCCAACATTCAATTCCCTTCCTGATTTGTATCTGACCAGGAAAGCTGTGCAGATAGTAAGCCTGTAAGGAGAGCTTGCATGCACAAAATCTTTGCCAATTTCTTAAATCATAGCCAACTGGAGGGCAATGGTGTAAAGCCTCATCCTTTAAAGGAAGTTCCATAACAGGTTAAAATGATGCGTGTTCAATGTTTACAAATGGCAGTTCAAATACTTCAGTACCTGATACTAATATAGTTTGGAAAGAAAGGGTAGTACTTTATGAATAATGGGTATGGATGAGACAAACTCTTCTCCAAGTTTATAGTAACTAAAAAATGTCAATGGACATTTATAATGAGGTAGACCTTTAAGGACTTCAGCTCTGAATAAACTGATCTGACTCATATGGACAGGGGTTTTGGCAGAAGTGGGATTGTCTAATATGCATGACACTGATTAAAAACATTCTAAATCATGATGTATCTATGCTTACATCATTGTCAAAATGATTCATCTGTGTAGGATATATTCTTATTGCCAGAGATGTCACGTATCGTCTTGGCTAGAAACACACAGTCACATCCCATTATGGCGAACTCTCAGAGTTTATCCAAATTCTTTCCTATTCTGGAATTTTGTCAGGTTAATACTGCTTGACACACGTGGTCTTAAAATTTTCCATTCTAAGTCAGTCTACTGCCATTTTGGCATTTGGCTGGATCTGGCCTTATGTGACCGGCATCACACTGAGAATGTTTAGTTTGTTGAATTTTAAATATAATGTTTATTACGTTATAGACCTGTTGTTGGCCAAGGAAATCTGTATAGAGGCTTCTTTTCTAAGATGCTTTTCCTTTTAAATGAGGCCACATAGTTTTACATTTTAATTTGATATTGTATTTATATAACATGGAAAATCAAGAAGTTTTGCTTAAATCTTAGCTTAGGCATAGCCTTTTTATATTATAGACAGGCAGATTTTAAAACTGGATGAACAGTTTATTGACTCATAATGCAAAACCCTTAGCACCGCATTTTTTCTTGGTCATTTGAAATATTTATTGGTGTTTTGGGACTGGTCATCAAAAATCCAGAATTAAACATGGGCTCTTAATGCAGCATTTATGAACATGCTCTTGCTTATATTTCATTTTACAATCAAATTCTGAGAATGAAGAGTTTATCTGTGAAACACAGAATGGTACCTAACCTAAACCTAACCTAAACCATCCTAAATCCAGGCACTGTTGGCTTTATGAGCATATTAAATACCCATTACATGGTGCAAACTATTTATTGCAGATGGGCCCCCAGCTACTAAAATGCATAGCTTCTTTTGTTGTGACTAAGTAATTTGAGATCTCTTTGGGCTGAAAATGTACAGGAAGTTTGCAGACTGATTGTCAGCAGGGAAAACTGCCATCAAATCAATGCATTTAACTTTCCTCACAAATTGCAAACAAGAGAGTATTGGGTACCTGCGGCACTTGGTCTCTTTCACCACGAACGCCAGATTTTTCTGAATTGAACTCTGACTTCAAGTTCAGTGATCCTCGATCTCTGTGGAGTTGCGGCACTACTATTTCTGGATTTGTTTTCTAAAGCCATTTCTTGGCTAACAGCATCCAATCTCTTACATCTTTCCTTGCACCGATCCTAGCTGGTATATTCCTTTTTGTGCTGACTTTGATTTACCATGTTTAAAACTTCTTTAGGAAGTACAAAAAGAAATTTGAAGAAATCTTAAATATCATAACTTAGTTTACTTAATAAAGTTAATTTATAGAAGTTTCAGATGTTCCATTTCATTTTACTTGGTGAAATCGATTTTTTTTTTTTTTTGGTGAGGTTAATGTTAAGAAGTTTTGACTACTGCTATGTTGTTTTACTTAGAAATAATTTTAAGAAGCTCTAAATATTGAAGTTTTATTTTACTTAATGCAATTAGTTTTTAGGAAGCTTTAAATATTGAATCATCCTTTGGCCTCACCAATCACAACTTGAAGTGTCATCAAACCTGGGCCAATGGTCCTTTATCTAGCTCTGACAGTCTTTCTTCTTGATCTTAAAAACCCACTTCCTTCAGTTCTCCACTCTTTCCTTATTTCTGTTTTCTCTTCCTCCCCTCCACACACACAAAAAAATCACAACAAAAACCACTGCATTTTTCAAACAAAAAGCCGAAAGATAAAATCCAAGCATGGGACTAATCATGGGTATAACATGTTCATTTAAAGAAACCTTGATTCAAGCGTCCATGGAAGCTACTACCCAGTGACACTGAGTCTTCGAGGAACCAGCATGAAGCCCACCATCGGCTCACATCGTCTTGGAGTTCAAGAGGCTAGTTATGCTGCCTTCTTAATGGACTGAATTCAGGAGGAAGTATGGCAGCCCTCTTCTGTGTTGTGTTTGATGGCAATGAGCAAAGCGACCTGGTGAATGTGCGACTTGCTAGGTTTCTGCAGTGCCCCCTTTCTCTTGAGCTACCATATATGTTTTTATTGCCCAGGTCTGTACTCCCACAGGCCTCAGAGCCTGGAGGGCAGCATGTTGTTTTGTGACCTTGCAGCCCTGCCACCTGCTTATCATTTAACCGTAAGGCAGCTGAGGTCTCCTGAGTAAATTCTTTTCTTTCCTTCTGCTACCCCTGAACTGGGCATTAGGGATTCTAATGAACTCAACCATAGTTCTTTCTCATTCAGTGAAAAATGCCACTTCATTTGTCATGTCAGTATCTGATTCCAAATGACATTTTAATTTTGCTAAAGGAATTGATGAGAAGTGGCCACAGAAAAGGGAGAAGCGAGCCCCTGGAACCCTTGGCCTGCAGGAACCGTCATCAGGCTTGCTGGATATGCCATCTTCAATACCAGATGAACAGAGCAACTGGTGTTGTACTAGAACCACTCTGGCTTTGTTTTCACTGTGATCTCTATCAGGAAATTCTCGCAGCCCCTAAGAGAGAAGAGACTGGGATTCTCACACCATCATTTTAAAACATTCTCCTGAGTTTATAGCAAGGACAGGAAAAAAAGATACCTTCTTATTTATTTCGCACTTGTTGCTTTCAAAGTTCTTGTACATTTATCATGTCCCTTTTTGTGATATTCACTTCCATTCCATCCCTAGGGTGGAGAAACTGAGGGTAGCAGACCCTGTCAGTGCCCAACCCATGTGCCCTCCGATTCACTATTTCGCAGCTCACGGAAGTCTTCTCATGACAAACACCATCCACCTGAGGGATTTTTGGGGCTGCAGGACTGTGCTCAGTCTTCCCTGGGGAGAGCTGTCAGTGACTCGTACATAGGTTTCTGGGTACATGGGCCAGCTTACAGCTTCCTCATCCCTCAAGGAGGACTTCTCTGAGGTGTGTTCTGTTAAGTCTCCCGAAGGTCCCCTGGGGGATTGAGCCACTGGAGCCTAAAGCAGTAAGCGGCCCATGAACATAGCCCGAGTTGTCTTCCTTCCCTGACTTGTGTTCTCACTCCGACCCTGAGGCTTCCTGGGCTCACCCCCCAAATTAACGACTTCTATCTAAATCCTTGTGTCAGGGTCTGCTTCTGGGGAAGCCCCACCGAAAACACTGCGGCACCAGAGAAGATTCATATCATCTTATTGCCACACCGCTACTTACTGGAGAACCAGGGCTGGGACCCATGGCTTGGGACTCCTGACACATTTACCCAATAAGGTTGCCCCTTGCCAATGGCCAGGACATTACAGAATTGGTCCCAGGACTTTGGGCAAAAGGAAGACATGATAAACAAAACAGAGTCGTTAGGTGGCTACTCTTTGCCATTTAGGAACCCAGTCACCACCAGCAGCAGGAGGAAATAAAAAAATGAAGGGCAGTAATTACCTAGCATGACGAAAGGGACTCCCAGGAAGGTGGAATTGTATTTCCCACCGGTAAGATTGATGATGCCAGCCGCGGTGAGCGTGGCCAGGGTTATGGTCACCAGCCCGAGCAGACCCAGCCAGGGCTTGCTGCGGACGCAGTCCTGCATGGAGCAGCACAGGATGGCCATGGTGACCACCAGGATCAGGCTGGTGACCAGGTAACGTTCTGATACACGGCTGGTCTTCTGGAAATCTTCCCTCAGTGAGGAGGACGTGTAAGGGTACATTTTGACTTTGCTGTTGGATTTCTGGAACAGTCGGACAGTGTCACAGAAGCTGGACTCCCACCTCTCAGCCACCATGTCGTTGAGACTGTTGATTGACTGCAGGTAGTAGGTGAGCTGGACGGCCTCTGCAGATTTTACCCGGTCCTTGCTGTGCACAGTGACGCCTCCAAGCTGGTGTCCATTGTACACTGCCCTCCCGTCCTTTAAGTGAGTGATCGGGTATGTGATAGCAAAATTGGTCCGGTTGGTGGCCCGAGCGTTCTTTAGCTCCTCCAGGACATGCACTATGTCATCCACGATGCAAGTCTTATCATTATTCAGGATACATATGTGGGCGAACGTGTAATTAAAACCAGGCCTCGGGACCTGGATCCTGGTCACAGCCGCATGCAACTATGGGAGAAAAAAATGAAAGTCAGTTTATTACCAAAAATAAGACCTTAGCTCTGTGGATTTAAATATGTCCATTTGGGGTGGCGGAGTCACTTGTGTCATCTTCAAGCTGAACAGTTCAAATGAAATGTTATAAACTTACAATAGAAGCAGGTAGCAAGGATGCAAAACCAGCATCAGCACAACCCAGGAACTTGTCAGAGGTGAAAACTGTCTGGTTCCACCTCCGACCCAGTAAATCAGAAATCTCTGGGGTAGGGCCCGGGGAATCTGGGTTTTCACAAGCTCTCCAGAGGATTCTGGTAAAGGTACAGTTTGAGAAGCACTGGCGTAAAGCACCAGCATTATTTCCATGTGTTCTCTTCTTTATTTGTGACTCAGTTGGTCTATAAGTGTCTGAAAATCTCACATAACGATCACCGTCTTGAAGATGTAATGTACCAAGTGAACTAAGGCACAACTTCACGTGGAGGCCGATCCCTTGCTGCTGATCTCTAGGGCCCCTAAATGACTTCCCCATCCAATTCAGTCACTTGGTGCCATAAAAGACAAGAGGCTCACCTTGAGGGACCTCATATTCTCCGGCTTTCCTCATCTGCTTATATGGGAGGGGAGACAGAACTGCAAGAGTCTGGAGGGGGATATACAGTGGTCATGCTAAGGAAGCACAGTGGGATTTGTTCTGCACACCTCACCTCAAGTCACATTTGCCATGTCCAAGCTCTATACACCTGTGATCAAAATGGACACTGGGAACACAAGCTCTCATTTAAAAAAAAATTCCTTATTTTTTAATTAACATATTATGTATTATTTGCTTTAGGGATACAGGTCTGTGATTCATCAGTCTTACACAATTCACAACACTCACCATAACGCATACCCTCACCAGTGTCCATCACCCATCCTCTCCATCCCTCCCACCCCCTCCCCTCTAGCAACCCTCAGTTTATTTCCTGAGATTAAGAGTCTCTTATGGTTTGTCTCCCTACTGATCCCATCTTCTTTCATTTTTTCCTTCCCTGCCCCCCACAACCCCCTGCCCTGCCTCTCAAATTCCTCATATCTGAGAGATCATATGATAATTGTCTTTCTCTGATTCACTTATTTCGCTCAGCTTAATACCCTCTAGTTCCATCCACGTCATTGCAAATGGTAAGATTTCATTTTTTGATAGCTGCATAGTATTCCATTGTATATATATACCACATCTTCTTTATCCATTCATCTGTTGATGGACATCTAGATTCTTTCCATAGTTTGGCTATTGTGGACACTGCTGCTATAAACATTTGGGTGCACGTGTCCCTTCGGATCACTACATTTGTATTACAAGCCCTTATTTAACAGCTCCTACTATATGCCAGGCACAGTTCTAGGCCTTTTACGCAGATTAACCCATTTCACCCTTACAAGAGACTATGATGTAGGTACAAGTACTAGGCTCATTTTACAGATGAGGAAACTGAGATGGTTGCTAGCCCAAGGTCGCACACATAGTAAAAGAGAGAGCCAGGCAGCCTGGCTCCAGAACTTGTGTTCCTGGCCCACGACCTCAGACTTCTAGGTTAACAATGCCAGTAGTTGAATCAAAGTTCTTGCTAGCAGCTAATGGTTGAATTGGTGCTTGCACTGCCCAAGTGCTAAGGTGGCCTAAAAAATCACGAGTGCTCAAGTTCAGATATGTAGGAGTATATGTATTCTACAGTCTAAGGTGAGAAAATTAGGCCTTTTCTCTGTAAAATGAGCCCAGTCGGCAACACAAGGCCAATGGTAGACATGTAATTGAGTGCTAAGTAATGAGTGTGCCTGTGCCTAGCACTGAGTGGGATCTTGCAGGAGCAGAGATAGTCATTCTGTATCTAATGAACAAAGAAAAACATTTCATATGTAAAGGGAATAAAGTTTAACACCCAGTTGCCACACCGTGACTATGCCATTGGAAGTCATAACCTTCTCAGAGTCTCCATGACCCTGATATATTTTCTCTTAAATCTGCCCAGATGGATTATTTGTGAAGATATTTTGCTGTGCTTGTGCCAGGGTGAGTGGGATATTTATTATGCTTTTTGAAAATGTCGGAGGGGTACCAGCTGTCAAAGTCCTTTAGTTAGCACAGAGAAAGAGTTGTTAAACCTAATTCTCAGTGTGCCCTCCCCCACATCTCCTCATGGGCACCAACCCTTCGGTTCAGGAAACACGTCACCATATTATGTTTGGCTGAAATAATTCTGAGTTCTTTCCCTCATACACACACACACACACACACACACACACACACACACACACGATCTCCCAGAGATACCTAAGATATTATTTTCACAAAACTCTTACCATCTGCTAAATTTTTGCATTGGTGTTTTGGAATTAATGATGAGCAAAATGTCTTCAGTGATTTTTAAACTTTGAATGTGTCTTCTTATCCATTCTTCTCTAAGTATGGCCCACTGAATTTTGATTACAAGAACTTCTAACTAAAAAAAAAATCCCAAATACAAAGTTACTTTAGGGGAGAGAAGAACCAAGGGGAATTTAAAGACAAGAGGGTTTTGATAAGTGTTGAAGAAAGACTTTGGGGGAAGATTCAGAATAGGCTAGAAAAGGAGTGGTATTGAAAGCATGCATATGTGTAAAATTTAGTGCTTTGTTTGTTCCTATGAACAGTCTAATAAATCTCCCTTAGAGTGATTACTAAATATGTCAAGAGGAAAAGATTGCCAAATTAGATGGTGTTAAGCCACAGGGCTGGACCCAGTTATAGCAAGGGGGATATTTTCCATCTATTCTCTAAGGCGACCGTGCCCTGCTGGGTGGGGAGTTAGAAACTATTTAGTGACCCACCAACTCGGCAGATCTGCTGCTCCGATCCCTGAGACCACAGACTGAAGAAAGCAGACACTCTTAACTCCTATACCACCAGATCATAGGAGGGAGACTTGGGAAAGGAGACCTTAATGAAGTTTTTGAGAAGGAACGTTTCTGAATTCTCAGCACCAGAGCTGCCGTGAGATGTAGCTGCTTTGAATTTCCAATGGAGAGGTGGGTAGAGTATGTGTCACTCTTGCTTCTGAGTGGCAGGGAGCTGCTGAATGACAAAGCAGCCAGAGAGGGGGTGTTGGCTGAGGCCACCCACCTGGCAGGAGGCGTCTGTGGGATTCTACTGTGAGATAAGAGATGAGAAGATAATAGGAGGGATGGAGAAGAACCAAAGCTCCTCAGTTCTGATCTCTGGTTCTTATGACCGCGTATCAAGCATACACATGTGTGTGTGCTTGGCCATGTGTGTAGCTGTCGGCAGGCACATTGCACATGCTACCTGGGTAGCACCCTGTTAGGGTTCTAGAATGCCCTGATTTACTTTCCTAAGGGAGCTCCACTGAGGACAGCATACACATTAATAGGTGTCCTTAGATATATTCCCAGGGCAAAAAGGAAGCCAGAGATGGAAGCTATGCTCTTTTTTGCCCCCTGTATACTTACTTTAAATATGCACTGGGAAAGGAAGGTGAAAATAATGACAGGTTAGTTTCTAGTGACTTTATCTTTGCCTTTAAATTAATGTTTTCTCTTGGGGCCAGAAAGGGGAAAGCGAGCCAGGAAAACCTTAGGTGACTAAGGTGACTAAGACACCTCCGTCCATGAAATGGACAACCTCCAGCCATGCAAGATTATTATTTAGTTCCGTAGGAGAACCTCAGGGGGGAAAAAAAACCCAAAAAAACAAGGGAAAGTGACACAAAGTAATAGTCCTGACCTTAATATAGTCTGAATCTGTCATGTGAATCAACACATAATCCATGTTTCTGTAACTATGTATAGATTCTAGATTATTCACTCAACACACATTCAATAAATACTCATCAAATCTGCCATGTTGCCAATAATAGGATAATTTCTCTGAATTTAATGTGCTCATGCTCACACATGGAAAATCACTGAAGAGATACAACCTTTGAAACAAAGGGAATATTCTAACAGTAGACAATGCCAAACACTTTGTGCTAGTAAAGCCCAATCCAATGTCAATCCTGATCACAATATTTTCTATTCTGTATTTGCTGCCAAAGAGGCCAGAACTGAATGTTAGATTGAGATTCATTCCCAGACTCTGACCATACCATTTCAATTGTTAGCTTCTTTGCTCTCATCACCCCTCAGGTTAAGAATGATAACAGTAATTGTAACTAGTCTGCTAAGTACTTTCTTTACAGTTTTAAAAAATTTATTCAATATAAGACTCGATGGGAATGAGTAAATGATTATCCTCATTTTATAGCTGGAGCAGCTGAGGCCTCAAGGATGTCAATAGGTCACCCACGCTGACCCAGTGAGTCAAGGGCAGAGGTAGGATCTTGGGGGCAGTGAGATGCGTGGCCATAGCCCAGCACAACTTTGAATGAGGGCTAAGAGGATTTGGGGAGGGGTGAAGCGCTGCGAGCTCACCCGGTTCACATGGCTGGCCATGGCGGTGACTGAGCTGTGGGATGGCCATGCTTGAGGATCTGGAGCCTATTAAGAGAGACCAGACATAATCCTAACAGCCAAACCTCATCTGTAGATGGCAGCATTACGTGGCAATATTAACAGGTAGTGAAGGGGACGGGCTTGGAGATTACTGCCTTTTCTTATTTTCCTTCCAGACTCTGTAGCTGCCAAATAAAACTTTTCACAGACAGGCTTACCAAGAAGAAAGGCTGTGGGACAGAGTGGAATCCAGTAATAAGAAGTTTTGGCTTCAAGTCTGGCTTCTGCTGCTTCCGTGGGAGTGCCAGAGACCCTAGGAATGTCATTCCTTCACGTCTCAGATTTATCAGTAAAAAACAAGAGGCTGGTTTAGCTAATCTTTATGGACAGACCCTTTTGGTTCCAACACGACATAATTCTAGGATGAGTGACATCCACATACTATACAATCGGATGTGGGTGAGAGAAAGTTAACTTCATAAATACCAATTTGAGATTTATTGTAGCTGCTTGAAGTATGCTTTTTCAACACACCGAAGTTCTTTTTAGGTCAATGACAGATCTCATAGTAGATGAAACCCAGAAAAGAAACCACAGGGTAGGGAAAATAGGTTTACTGGAAAAAAAAAAAAAAGGCAAAACAAGACTCCCTTCTCTGAGTGATTTCCCGTTCTGGGGAGGCACTGGCTCTTCTAATCCCCTTCTGCCAGAGCCTGGGACAAAGCCAGTGTGGGCTGCCGGTCACGACAGGCCAGAGTCTAATTTCCTTTCTGCCTCTCCTTGGCACACTGAGATCTTCCTCAGAAGACAGCAGGGGCACCTTGTAGAGAGTACAGAAGGGATCTGGGAGGAAGGAAGTGTCTAGTCCTGAGTGGTGATTAACATAGGAAAAATACCTGTGGGTTCACAGGATCTTCTACAATACCTTTCAGCTCCTCTCTGTATTTGTTTTTTATAGAGAAGGGGGAGGATCAAGGCCAGAAAGCCACTCTGCTAGGCAGGGCAATTAATGGGCTCTAGGAGATGTGTCAAGCGGTTCCCAGCATCCTTGCCTGTGAGGAGAGACTGGCAGGTGGTGAGGGTCCCCAGCTCCCTAGGGGGAGTCAGTCTGATGGTCCACCTTTATCAGTCGTCTTCCTTTCCTTGCCTCACCTTCCTACCCCCTCCTTCTGAGGGTTACAAATGAGCTGTGCTCATTAAAACAATTTTTTAAAAGATTTTATTTTTAAGTAATCTCTACACCTAACTTGCTTGAACTTAGAACCCTGAGATCAAGAGTTGCCTTCTCTGCCAGCTGAGCCAGCCAGCCGGGCACCCCCATTAAAACAATTTAAAAAGGGAGGTCATTAGCTTTTCTAACATACATCATTTGCCTCCAAGTACTTACCTTCAAAGTGACACTAAATCAAAATTGCTTTAAAAATGCTTTCAAGGAATATCTGCTTTTCACCCCCAAATGAAATCTTTCCTTCGTTAAATCTCTCCAAGTTCCATGTCTTAATCTGGGTCTATATTCTGCAACTGTAAATGGGTAGGAACTGACTGGCAAGGGATCCTCACCCAGGACACGAGAAAGCACCTCAAAGTGGATGGACTTGGTCTCAGCAGTTCATCAATTACGCTAGCTCCCTAGGTGTTATGTTCTGTCTTTGCATGATCTCACCCTCACCCACTCTCTTTCCTCTTCTTTTAATAGAAATGCATTACATCAGAACACCAGAAGTCGCAAGTTGGGGATTGTTACCGTGATTCATTTGTAGTGCAGCCAAAAGCAAGTTAGTCATCCCTTAATAAGTGAACAGAAATATCATTCTGCCTTTGAAACATTTCATGTTTGGAGGACACCAAATTTAAGCTGTAGATGTAGCCAAACAAGTGACTATCTGTCTACACGCTTCTTCTATACATGTGTGCCCGCTGTTGGCCTGGCCTGCTCTAGTGTCAAAAGACATGGGTACCTCTATGGATACTATCGTGCCAGTGGAACTCTGGGAGAGTGGGATGTGTCTGTTGTTCTTCTTCTTCTAACACCAGGGGCTAAACACTCTTATTGCTGGTGTTGACACTAAAGCAGCCAAGAGAGCCCCACATTGTAATTGTCCACACAGGCTGTTTGTCTTTGCAGCCTTGGCTGAAAAAAGCAATGCAGCTTTTGATCTGCAGCAAATAAATCTGAGATTTTAGAAACAAAAAACAGTAATGATGAAGGAAAAGACAAGTATAATATCTCCTTACAGCTTTGGCCCAAGTCCATGTTGGTCTGGAGGAGAAAGAAAATGTGGTGAGGCAGAGGTCTGGTACCCTCTATTTCCAGAGTCTGGGGGAAATTTTTAGGCAGTCTTAATTTAAAAAATTCCTTGGTATCATGCAGACCCCTGGAAATGTGTTGTGTTAAACTTTCTGATTAGAGTGGTTATCTTTTAATCCCAATGTCCTCACTTGACTTTCATGGTCAGGATTAAGCTCTGGTAGAGCAAATTTGTGTGTCATGAGTTTTGGTGAATATCTCTAAGAGGACAGGATGCTCTCAGAAATGGGAGAACGTTAAAGGTGATCGGCCAAGAGATAAAGAGAAGTCCCAAAGAGCCACATGCCTGGGGAATGTGTAACAGCAGTGTTAAGATTTGGTCAGGAGAGCACAAGTAACTCTTCAAGGGACAGGAAAAACAGAGTACCAAGGACATCCAGGTCTGGAAAATGACCATGAACCTGAGTGGGAAGAGCCCTGGATCAGGAGTCGGAAGACTTGAATTTAAATCCTGGTTTTATGTCTTGCTGATCACATGAGTTAGAGAGAAATTTTAAAAAAATGAGCCTTCAAGAACATACATCATGCCATTTCCCTGCTCTAAATCCTCCAGTGGTCCCTCCCGGCAGTGAGAGCCAACACCTAAGTCCTGACTGTAGCCAACAAGATGGTACGCTGTCTTTGCTGACATCTTGGGACTCACGTGTCTTGCCATGTGCTAGTCACATGGCCTGTCTCTCTCTTAATTCTGCCAGGACTGTCCTGTTTCCACACGGCCTCACTTCCTTCCCTTCCCTGCTCAGATGTAATTGGCTTCCCTAACCCCTCCCCCTCATTTTAAAAACCAGTATGCCTCGTCATCACCATCATTTTTTCTCACAGTTTTTCATGGCACTAACTATGACATGACGTTGCATTACACATCTCTTTGTGTCCCTTTATTCTGCTGTCCCCACTGGAAGATGAGTTAAACCACACCAGCATGTCTGCATATTGGGTCTACTTCTACATCTCCACTACCTAAAACAGTTCCTACCACAGGTGCTCAGTAGTTCTGGAGTGGATATGCATATAATAATCTTGTGAGTGACTGGATTTTAGTCTGTCATGGGCAAGAGGCAGGCCAAACGAAGTCATAGAGTGCATGCATTTTATGAACTCTAGAGGGCTCTGCAAAGGGGACTGCAGTGATTACGCAGCAGGGGAAGCCCGGGGTGGTATTTCTGCTGTTGAGTGTCTTATAGCTGTCCACATCTGACCTAGAACTGATTCCTGATCATCCTGCAGGCCCTGATCTTTCCTGGGTTTTGACAATATCTTGTGTGTTCGTGGGAAGGACATGGGTTATGAGGTCAGAATGCCACAGGTGCAAATCCTGCCTCTGTTGGTGCTACCTTTGGGACCATAGCAGACATGGCTGGGCCCTGCCCTTGTCTTCTCATGACTTCAGTGTACACTGGCCCGCCTTCTGGCCCGCCTTCCAGGCCGATGCGGGAATACTGGGGCAGTAACATACTGCCTTAGTCCTAAGCAGCCTGGAGTTCTGACTAAAAACAACTCGTGTATAAATACCCCAGCTCCCGATCCCCAAGGTGGGGTGACTCCGTGGCATGTGTTCCTCACTGGTTTGCAGAGTTTCCCAGCAGGATTAGGCTGTCATTGCCTAGAGGGTAACTAGCTTGACAAGGGCCTGATAACTGACTGCTTGCCTTCCCTGTTGTATGTTGCCATTCTCTGACTGGTGCTTTCTGGGATTGTCTTCCAGATAGATTCCTTGTATCGAGTCCTTGACTCTGGGTCAACTTTTGGAGGAACCCAAACTCAGACAATGACTTTATGCATTTAATTCCATTTCATTATATGTAAAGTGGGGTCATAGGGTCATTAGGAGGATGAAGTGTGGGAAGATAGAAAAGGTGTCTGTGCTGGCATTTATTATTGGATTAAGCCATATGGAATTGCCGTTTGTGTAGGAAACAAAGTGGTTGTGTGTTGTGGCAATTTTATGTAATTCGCCTAATTGACCTTCAATGAGGGACCGCTCTTCCCCGCCCTTTGGCCCCTCTTCCTTTCCAAGAGTCCTGAAGGAACCAGGGCTCCCCTCATTGGCACACTAGACAATCTTATTTAGATTCCAAGGTATAGTTTCATGGTACCAGGACATGCTTTTAGGAAGAAGACAGGAGTTCTGGGCTGGGAAAGGTCTCACACATCCACAAACAAGACTGCATGACGAGCCCCCACATGTAGCCAGAAGTCACATGTAGAGCAGTTTCGGCTTAAGAAAAAAAAAAAGTGAAACACCATTTAACCTACATCCCTGAAATATTTGAACCTATAAATAATTAATAATGATGTTAAATCCACAAAATTATGAAAAATGTCTCTGTTGGATGAATTCTTTGGCAATTTCTTTTCTCTTCCAACGATTTACTAAGTTTAACATGAGCACTGAGTTTGAGAACAGTGTAAGTTATGTTTTATAAAAGAAGACACAAGAAAAAAAGTTCCACCTGATGTCATGGTGATGGCACTCCTGAATGATGGACTACGAGCTTTCTGAGACTGATCACACGAGATAGTTCATCAACGAGTCTATTACCAGATACTGCATTTTTTCATATATATATATATGTGTGTGTATGTGTGTGTGTGTGTATATAGTTATTGTTGTTGTTGTTATCAAGCTTTTCTAACAAAACTACTGCCCTTAAGAATCACAGGAGTGATTCTGCTGCCCTCCTTTTCTGGATCTGCAAAGAGGCCTTTTGGAGCCAACAGTCTAGGCTGTGATGGTGTCTGTGATTCAGTTTCCCTGGGCCTTGACCCTTCTGGGAAGTGCTAACGTTGGTGGCCTAATTTGGGTTGGGGGACATAGTGTGCGTGGGCTCAAATGTTGTCCTGGGCACTTGGTAATTGTGTCATCCTGGACACTAAGCTGTAGCAGCTCTCTGTGCCTCCCTTTCCTCATCGGTGAAGTGGGCCCTACAGGGACCATGATAAGTGCCTGTCTAGTAGGATTGCTGGAGGATAAATGAGAAACTGAATGCAAACTGCTTGATATCATCCCTGACCCACGAGTGGCACCCTGTATAGGTTTGCTAGCAAAACCAAAATGCCCCATTTCTATCCTCTGTTTTGCCTTGTTGCCCCCCCACAATGTTTCTTTTTTCTTTAACTGAACAACTACCAAACAACTGTTTCTCAGTTGTTCTTGAAAAGCATATTCAGTGGGATGTAAAGACGTATTTTTGCTCACATCGTCACTGAGAGACTAAGGGATAGATGCACGCAATACACAGATTTGAAGAGAACAGCTGGGTTGTATGTGTTTAAAAGCTGGCACTTCCAAATCCAGGATCTGCTCCAGCCTGACACCATCCCACCTTTTCCAGGTGAGCTGCCTACTTCGATCACCATGCCCATCAGATCAGGCAGGGGACTGTGGTAGGGGGAGTGGGGAAGGAAGAAACTAAAAGGTTTGAAGTGCCCACTACATGCTGGGTTTTATGCAGAGAATGCTGCATCTATTACCTCATTTAATCCTCGTGGCCACTCAGGGAGGTAGATGGTACATCCACATTCGCAGGTGGGGAAACTGAGCCACAAGGAGCTTAAATAACTTGCTCCTGGTCAAAGGTGTAGGATGTGGATCAGCCCACATTTAAATCCTGGGCTTGGAACATTGTTCCCTCATGAGCATTCCTTTGGCAGAGTAAAGACTTCACACCCTCATCTCTGTGCCTTGGCCATTTGGATAGCGATGAACCTGTGTTTGGATATTAGGCTTCGGCACAGTCCAGCTACAGTGGGAGATGTTTATCAGCAGTTATGAGTTGAAAGGGGTGCTGATGTAGCAAAGTCAAGGGGTCAGACAAGACAAGGCAGCCTAGCAGAAGCAGCGAGACTCAAGTACTGAACACTGAGGCCCAGCCAATGCCGGATATTTACAACAGAAACCTCAGGGAGAAGCCACAACCCCATTACCAATGACAGGCATGTATGACCGGCTGGAGATGAAGACAGATGTCTAAAGAGATGAGACTTTCATCAGTCCAAATAAGCATCCTTTCTGTCTTGCATGTTTCCTGTGTGACTGACTGCCTCTTGCCCCGTACACACACAGAAGGAAAAAGAGAAAAAAGTACTTTACAGTACATACTAGTGGAAAGGGCTGGCAATTTGGGAATTTATTGTAAAACACTAGACTAAAGTTGGGGATAACTACAGGATGCGGTAGTCACCCTTCCCCCAAGGCTGTTTAATACCAGAATATATATGTTCCATGAGAGCAGACTCTCTTTCACTCCATGCTGTGTCCCTGGCACAGAGGGGAAATCCAACAAAGATGTACTGACTAAACTTTTTGTGTTTGTTCCTTCTTGCTGATTTATATTTTCTCTGGTGACACTGAATGATACCTCATTTGTAGCCCAAAGGCTACTGTGCTACATGCATATCATTTCCATCTTACATAAACAGATGACATTGAATTCAGTCCTGTTGCTTACATACTGCAGACAAATGGCTGATCTCATTAGATAAGTGGATATGGTTAGACTATAATCTAAAAAATATAAGAGCAGAGAAGCACTTTAGGTAAGAGATTAGGTACTGAAATAATTATGTATTATACCTCATTCTAGAGTAGTTTGAATTTTTATTGTATAGCTGTTGGTTTTCTGTTTTTGGAGGGCATTCTTTTTAAATACAAGAAAGTTTAGAGACTAATATAAAAACTCTCATGTACCTACATCTAATGTCATGTCTATTTGAAGATTCTGTACCACACCCCCCCGAAGTTAATGCTCTCGGTGGGTAGGGTTATCATATAATTTATCATCCAGACTGAAACACTTTTAAGAGTGCAGGAGGGCACTGTTAATTTCACAGAAACACCAGGCATAGTGTGGGACCATCACAAGCAAAGCAGGATACTCTCCTTATCTATGAGTGTCTCAGAGGATGTGAGCACTGATGTGATGTCATCCACTGATGCCTCACAGTGCGCAGAGATGGCCATCCTTTGGTTTGCAGATCCATCCCTGCTGATGGAACCTGGACTTTTACTACAGGTAACACTAACCTGTCACCAGTCTTCCAGGAAAGGAATCTGGGAAAACTACTTCCGCCTCTAACTATTTCCTAGCCTCCCACCATTGCAACTTCCTTCCATGGTGAGGCTCTGATGTTTTGCTGAATTCAGCTCTCATGTAGCCCATGCAGAGGTGGAGTGCATCTATAGCATCTTCAGAACATCCCGTCTACCTGCCCTAAGCACACCAGCCCTGCTGGAATTGACAGATGGCTTCCACTCGGTTGTCTCGGTGACATGGTTTCACCCAGCCAGGAGCGAAGATTGCTTTCATGTCCAAAGATGTCACTCTGGGTGATTCTGTCTTGCTTTAATGCTGGCAATGGCTCACAGATTGGCTGATTAAATTTTTCAAGGCTTGCACATGTGAAGTCCGTGCTAGGCAGCAGGTGGGAGGCCGGAGCGTTTTTGTTTTGTTGGGAGAAAGTCTTTTCCATTTCATCACCAATTATAGCAACGAACCATTTACTCAACATGTATTAAGTGTCTACACTATGTTGGATATTAAATAAGCCCTAGGAAGATTAAGAACATCAAGACAGTTTTACCCTCAAGAAACTTAAGAATCTAGTGGAAGGACTCCAGGCAGAGTCTCAGAATTGGTTAGCATATACAAACCACAAAATGAAGTAAAATGTTGCAGTTCCATGATAGAAGCAGCTAAAGGGTGTGCAGGGGCTCTAGGGAGACCAGTATGTTGGCATGTGTGTGTGTACAAGTGCATGCGCACAGCATGTGTGTAGCAGTGGGAGGGGTGCAGTGAAATACAAAGTTGGAGAGGAAATGGGGCCAGCTGGGGGAAGATCTTCCCATTCACCTATTCAAGGAATATTTCTTAGTAGCTATTAGTAAATCTTCTATCAAGCTGTGTGAACAAGACAGATAGGCTCTGCCTTCACAGAGCATTCAAACTCTGAGAGATAGACACCAACAAGACATTTACAAGATTTGCATGGAATTCTAAGACAGGAGAAGTGGGAAAGGGCATCTATGGCAACCTTGCTGGCACCACGGAAGACTTCTTGGAGGAACTGACTTATAAATTAGCACCTGAAGAATGAGGAGAAATTAACTACAGGCAGAGGCTTGGCATGGGGGTATGGTACCAGTAGTGACAGTTTGGGCAAAGTCTGAAAGGCACAAAATGGATGTCAGGGGAAACAGAAGTGGTTCAGGCTGGTGGGAGAACACGGGACAGCTGGAGGCAAACCAAGTCCAAATCACACAGGGCCTTGTCTGCTAAACTTGAGAGACAGATTTTGTCCTACAGGCAAACTGGGAGCCAATGAAGAGTTTCAAGCAGGGGATGAGACGATCAGAACTGTGGGCAGATTACTCTCTCTGCGGTGTGGTAGACAGCCAGTGGGAAAGCTGGAAAGCAGAGGCAGGGAGATGGGAAAAAAAAAAGGTCTGAACCACAGTGTACATATTGGCATGAAGGAGGCAGAACACTGATGTCTCTACCTTTTTAGAGATCTGGACACCTTAGCCCAGGGAATAAGCCAGCATACTCAAATTTGATGACAGAATTTAGATCCATGATACTGATTCAACATTTGATTCCCATTTCCTAGGTTTGGGTATTAATGTGTCATCTGTCAACTGTGGATTTATTAATGTGCAGAGCCAGCTGATGTGTGGCCTTGTACTTTTCTGTATGTACACTTCTAAAATGCAGTCATAGACCACACAGGTTCCGAAGTTCTTGGCCAGTTGCTTCAAGTTCCTCTGGAGCAGATGCACTTGGCATCCTGCTCGTATCCTCTAGTGCTTACCTCTTGAGAGCACACCTGCCTGCCTGCAAATGCCAGCACCCATGCTTCTTTGTCAGAGAGCCCACTTTGCCATCTGTTCGGCAGACCAGAAGTTCTGGGGCATTAACACCCCCTGGGAACAGACTTCAACCAATGACAGATGGGAGTTGGCATGGAAATACCCAGTTTCCCTCCCTATGGGTGGGACGATTCATGGGTGATTGTGTTTTAAATTGGTTCCCAGAGCTTCCGCAGTGGGGGTATGCTCCATTTACTTCCAGCCATGGCCTGCCTGGTCACATACTCTTTTAGGTTCCTTCTCCTTTCTGTCTTGCTACCCTGTTTCACCCCCCCCCTTTTCTGGTTGCCCTTCACTTCCTGAAGACACTACCTTTACTTGATTTCTTGTTTCAAGGTCAGCTTCTTCGGGAACCCAAGCTAAGATAATTTCTAACAATGGTTAAAGCCTCTGGAATTAGAGTTTCCTACTGTTCTCAAAACACTAAAGCATTCTAAAACCAACTGCTAATTTCCTGTGTATTCAAATAGGGTTATGTCAAAAGAAACAGACTCTTAACTCTAGAGAACAAACTGATGGTTGCCAGAAGGGAGGTGGGTGTGGGTGGGCTGCGTGAGACAGGTGAGGTGGATGAAGGAGGGCATTGGTCCTGGTGAGCGCTGGGGGACGTTCGGAAGTGTTGAATCGCTATATTGTCCACCTGAAGTGAACAGTACACTGTATGCTAATAACTAACAGGAATTTAAATTAAAAAAATATTTAGAGCCCCCCCACCCAAAAAACCTCTCAAAACCCAAATATGGTTATATCAAAATAAAACAACCCATGGGGAGTAAAGTTAGGATTTTTTGAGCTCCTCTTTGATGGTGGACACATTTTGGGGGATGATCCCACCTGCCTACAGTAGGTACACAACAGTATTTCTCAGGTGGCACTGAAAAGTTCATGAATGTAGATGCACTTCCCCTTCCTTTGGGATATAGTCCAGTCTTTCAAGTGTGAAGCCAATCACATGTTGGGTCCAGGGTATACTGATGACAAGAAGGCACCGTAACTCCTCAAGAAGGGCTTAGGCCTGCATCCTGCCGAGAGCAGGGAAGTGTGAGATGACATGATCTCTCCTCTTTCTTCTTGCTGATGAAAAAAGAAGTAGGCATTGCTTTGACTTTTACTTTATTTGGGGAAAAAAAAAAACCCACTCTGAGACACAGCAGGCTCTCTGCATCCTTCTGGGGTATGTCAGCAGGTAAGGTCCCAGGCTTCAGTGTTCTCTGTTGACGGCAAATGCTGGAATATTGCCCAAGTTGGATAAGAGTCCCTATCTTTACATTTCTGGATTTCTGCTGTGATGGCAGTCTCTGTGTGGGAGAGACAGCTGATGTGCTCACTGGATTCCTTCCCAGGCAGTGATGTGCCTGGGAAGTGCGTGCTGCTGGCGGCTGGCTTTTCACACGTCGGCCCCGCTATGGGACAGGTGCAGACAGGCTTCATGATGGCAGTGTGTCCCACGTCAGGAAAACTGGGCTGACGCGTCCAGCAAGATTCAGGCCCTCTTCTTTGTCGTTCCTCACCATGGCTAGATGCTTTGCACTGCTGGGCTGGTAGTCTAGCTCTTCGACCTCATTCACGGGATCACTGAGTAGAATGTGTGTGTGTACACTCTTCATCACTGAGGTATAACAGAGTATACACATCGGAAGACTACAGCTCAGTGAGTTTTAGATGTGCATGCCTATGTAAGTGTTACTCAGATCAGAACAGCACAGCTGCAGCTCCTTTCCCAGTCAATACTGTCACCCCTCCAGGGCACAACTGTTCTGAGTTCTAGGCACTTTGATTCGCTTTGCTCTTTCTGGAGCTTCTGATCTGTGCAGCCATCAGTGCTGTTTGCATCTGCCGCCTTTGACTCAACCCACACCTCATGACGTTCATCCATGTCGTGCTCATCAGCAGTTTGTCACTTCTTTTTGCCGTCTGGTATTTCATTGCATGAAGGATACCAGACGTCATTGTTCTTTCCTCTTCAAGGACCTTTTGCAGTGTTTCCAGGTTGGGGTTTTTATAAATAAAAGAGCTGCGAACATTCTTGTGCACGTCCTTTGGTGGACATGCACAGACATTTTTTTCAGGTATATACAGTGGCACGTTGCTACATGTTTAACAGTGAATTCTCTAATAAAAACAGCTTTGAGGGCCCAATTTCAAGCTTCCTAGGGGAAGTGAATTAGGAAGAGAAATGCCAGGGGCACCTGGGTGGCTCAGTGGGTTAAAGCCTCTGCCTTCAGCCCAGGTCATGGTCCCAGGGTCCTGGATCAACCCCACATCCGGCTCTCTGCTCGGCGGGGAGCCTGCTCCCCCGCTCCCACCCCACCCCGCTCTCTGCCTGCCTCTCTCCTTGCTTGTGATCTCTATCAAATAAATAAATAAAATCTTTAAAAAAAAAAAAAAGAAGAGAAATGCCAGCTCAGCTCTCGGGAGCCAGTAGGGGGCGCCAGTCTCAGGCTAGCACAGGGTGGGTAGATAGACCCAGGAGTGGAATTCAGAGATCAGAGTAAGCCTGTATATAAAAAGTTTTCCAAAGTGATTGTACCATTTTACATTCCCACCAGCAATGGGTGGAAGTCCTAGTTGTTCCATATGTTCAGCAACGCTTTGTATATCAGCCTTTGAAATGTTTTCCATTCTGGTGAGTGTGTGCTGGTATCTCATTTTGGTTTTGATTTGCGTTTCCATGAGGCCTGAAGCGAAGCCCCTTTGCACAATCAATCACATGAGCCCCATGGCTGTCCTCTTTTTCAAAGGGCCTGTTCCAGCCTTTTGCCCCTTCAGAGAGCAGATTGTTTTGTTTTTTCCTTGTTGATTTATAGGAGAAGATCTAAATCAAGACAATTAAGACTGACTGGAAAGATTTCCAGAAAGAAGAGCTCCAGAGGCAGCCTGGTATGCTGGAAAGAACCTGACATTGGGGTCCTACAGACTTGTGTTCATAGCGAACTAAGTTAGTGACCACCTGATAACCCTGAGCAGAGTCCCCTTCTTGAGCCTGTTTCCTCATCATCAAAACGGCATTACTATCTAGAAGAGTCGGTGAGTTCTGAGTGAGACAGTGAAGAGAGAGTGCCTGGCAGAAGAGCAGATCACGGGTTCTTAGTAAATGGTGGAACCTCTCCCTGCCTCAGTCAGAAAGAGCAGCTGGCACTTTCCCCCCTGGGTTGCTATTCATGAAACACGTGATAGTTTTCATTTAATGCCTGGAAATCCCATATTCTTCCTGCCTGACTAGTGGTATTCTTGTCATACAGAAACTGCCTATTTCTTGACGTGAGGGTTTCGTTCTTTGTGAGAAGCAGCATGTGTCTTTTGGCGGGGGGGGGGCATGACGGCAAGGTTTGCTGTCACGACGTTCTGCCGTGCCTTATTTGACGTGCGGCAGGGAGGATCTGCAGTGCACCTTTCAGAGCCCCATCCTCTATTTGAGGGAGGAGCGGCTGCAGCCCAGCATCTGTAAGAAGTGGGCTGCGTTGGAAAGGGCTGCTGAGCGAGCAGTCAAGTCTCCGTCCCCAGCCCTTCCTTCCACTTGTTAGGACTGGGAGGAGTGACGGGCCTGACTCACGCATTATCTCCTCCAGGAAGTCTGCCCTGGAAAAGCAGATGAGGTCCTCGCTGGTCCTCTGCATGGGGACACATCTGTCATCACTTCCCACATCATAAGGACATCTTCTTTCAGCTCTTTGAGCCTTATTCTTTGTTACGTCCCTCCTCCCTGCACCATGCAGGCACACCGTACCCAAGGCAGAGACATTCTGGACAAGCCAACGAACTCTCTCGTTCAGTCGCCTTGCCGTCACCGGCATGCATTAAACAGGTGCCATGTCTGTGTCCTGAAACCTGCTTAAATACTGTGACTGACTGGACTGACCAGAAGTACTAGCTAGTTCGCCAAGACTTGGTGGCCAGGGGTGGGGAGGAAGCAAAACAAAAAGGCAAACACACAAGGGGAAACGGAACAGGTTGGAAAAGATGCCGGGTACAATGAGCATATGTCCTTGTATGTGGAATGGTAAAGATGCGGCAATTTACACAGAAAACTAAATAGCATAGCAATGCTTTTCCAGCCCAGCCCTCGGGGGAATACACGGGCAGATATTAATATATGCAGCTCCTGAAAGAACAAGACATTAGAGTTAGGAATAAAGAGCCTTTTAAACTCTCAGTCTATCATTTCCACTCTTTTCCCAAGCTTTAGTAGCTTTATCAGAATCAATATAAACAAGCCTGCAGATTGCAAACTAGGTTTAGATTCATTTAAGAAATGGATGAGCTTACGTGTTACTCTGTTACCTTGTAAATAACAAAGCTAATAGAAAGCTGAGATGGACTAGAAGGACAAAGAAGTATCCCTGTACCTTAACATTTTTTTCACATTAACCATTTAAAAGAATAGTTAAACTCTGCGATGTGCTTCTGTGCTTTTATAATGGTTATGAGCGGGTTCTGTAACTTCTCTTTTTAAGTTAAAAAATGGGCAAAAAAAAAGCCTTTAAAGGGGAAAACTGAAATGCTAAAGAGCAGACCATTTTGAAATGGAAGCATTTCACGGCGCTTTGCACACAACTTTATAAAGACAGCTCCCAATAGGCAGCAAGCAACTCTCAGTAGGGAAACCCCAGATTGTTATAATGAGCAGAGACTGGTGGCTTTGGCAGGTCACCCTGTAAAAGACAGTCCGTTAGCCATCGGCTGCTTCCCACTTGCGGCTCTGAAAGTTTGGTGCATGCTCCCAGAACACCTTCCATGCAGTCTGGGGGTTTAGTAGCCCAGAGTGCTGACTTCAGAGGTTCCGTCGGCCTGAGGCCCCCAAGAGAGCGGGACCAACACCACACTCCACACCTGTTGCAGAGTTTGGATGGATTCCAAAACACAGCCTCACAGGACCAAACCAACCCATCCGACAGGAAAGACTTGGGTGGAGGAAGATGGAAAGAGTATCTGGGTGGATTTAGGAGAGAGGTTGGGAGGGGCTTTCCAGAGTCTGCCGGGGGACCAGGAGCAGTAAAAAACAAGGAATTTCACCTCTTCCCCAAAGCATTTAGCCCAGCCTCCTGAAGATTTCTTTGTATAAGTGTTTCAAAATTTGGGGTTAACAGAAAGTTGTGTTTAATAAGCTAAGGTGATGTTTAGATGACACAATTGAACTAAAAATAGATTTGCTTTGGTAAGGCACGAGAAAAGAGCTAGATTGCAAGGATTATGGATTTATACATTTTAACTCCCAAGTTTTACAATTTTACTCAACATAAAACAAGTGGAAGAGGAAGGGCTACCTCCCTAATTTATCCTGGCTGTCTCTTTGCTGCCTCCTCCTCCTCCTCTGCTGGTTAGCGGCAGGACTGGATTGAAAACCTGTGAGGTTTACCCTGCACTTCCCGCCTCCTCAGCCGGAGCCAGCTGCTCTCAACCCTGCTCATTTGGACCACCTGTGGAACGCTACAAACTCAGCTGCCTGGGCCCAGCCTCACCCCTTGGAATCCGAATCTCTTGGCGAGGGCTCAGGCATCTGTATTGTAAAAAGCTTCCTGGGGGCCTATACACACAGCCGGCATTGACAGTCTTTTGAGTCACTCAACAAATCCTGTTGATTTCACCTCCTAAATCTCACAAATCCATCCTCTTGTGTTCCATTTCCTTTCCTTCTGATTTGGTTCTGGCCCTGATAATCTATCTGGATGACAGACACCGCTTCCTAACTCACTTTTTTTTTTTTTTTTTTTTTTTTGCTTTTAGTCAGTCCTCCAAACTGCCACCAGATTTATTTTTCCAAAACACAAATTCAAACCTGTCATCCCTCTGCTTTAAATCCTCCAATGGCTCCCTTCCGAATGAATGACGGAGCCTGTTTATTTCTTAGATGATGATGGAGAACAGCTGTTCCTTATCCCAGGCAGGCTTTCTCTTTGCTTAAAATGTTTTCTTCTTAACTTTTTATTTTAAAATAATTTAAGACTCACAAGAAGATGTCAGTATACATCAGAGTTCCCATGTATCCATCACCCAGCTTCCCCCAATGATAACTTCTTATATAATGAAAGCACATGATCGAAACCATGAAACTGACTTTGCTACACTGCTATTAACTATGGGTCTTATTTGGATTTCTCCAAGTTTGTATGGGTGGGCTTGCACGTTGAATGCGCTGACATTTTATCACATGAGCTAAATACAGATTTAAAAGTATCTCCTTTTCTGTATAGCAGTGGTTCTCAACTGTGGTTGCACAGAAGTTCCCAGGGACCTTTAAAAAAATACCCATGTCTGGCCCCACTCTAGACTATGCTTTAGTCTGGCATGTATCAGATTTTCATGTGTACACAAATCAACGGGATCCTGTAAAAATGCAGACCCTGATCTAGTAGGTCTAGGTGGAACCTGGGATTCTGCCATTCTCACACCGCACTGGGGATGCCGCTGCTGTTGCTGCCAATCTGGATGTGGAGGAGGCCACCCTGTTCCCAGACACATAGAATGAGAATCTATGGGAGTGAGACCGAGGCCTGGTATATGTGAATCCCTCCAGTGATTCTACCATGTAGTCAGGGCTGAGAACCACTTAGGTATGTGATGGAATTTGAAGACTCTGTCACCCTTGGAGGTCACAGCTCCAACCTCTATTTGAACCATTCTAGGTCATGTCAGTGTCCTCTGATGAGTCAGCCAAATACCAACCAACTTTTAGAGTTAAGAAATCCTTCTTTCAGGCATCTGGGTGGCTCGGTCGGTTAAGCATCTGCCTTCAGCTCAGGTCGTGATCTCAGGGTTCTGGGATGGAGTCTCACATTGGGCTCCCTGCTCTGCAGGGAGTCTGCTTCTCCCTCTGCTCCTCCTCCCACTCATTCTCTCAATCTCACTCTCTCTCAAATAAATAAATAAAAATCTTTAAAAAAAAAAGAGAAATACTTCTTTCTACATAACCTGCGTTGTTTTTCTAAAATTTAGAGCTATCCAATGTGAATTTTCTTAACTTGCCTTGCACTTCAGTTTCTTCTCTATACTTTTTGCCCATCTTGAGACAAAAGGGAAAGTAAAACTCTTGGTTTTCAAACCCAAATTCTGCTCAAGAGATGGCTTCCAATTTACTACCTGTTACTACCTCATTGCCTTGTCAACTGGCTTCCAAGCACCTAGATATTAGACAAATACTCACTTTCCTTAGCGCTTGACAAGCTGCATTTTCCACTACCGACCTTATTTTCTGTCTTGCAAAGAAAACCCAAGCCATCACTTAGATATTACCTTCAACTTGCTGACACCACATCCGTTTCTGTCCTCTCGTCCTGTGGAAATCAAGACCATGACCCTCCCTCTAAGATCTGTTTCTTCCACTGGATTCTGGCTTTCCTTTTCTTTTCCTAGTCTTGTTAATCTCCTCTAATATGTCCTCTGTTTCTACTAGTTCCTTCCCATGAGCTTTGAAATACACTCATGTCTCCCTCATGTTAAAAAAGAAAAAAGGCCTCAGTGACCCCACATCACTTCTAGCTTCTGCCACATCTCCCCTTCTGTAAGGAGCTCTTTACATTTTCTGTCTCCAGCTACACTTCAGAGAGTGATTCATGCTTGCTAACTTCATTTCCTCACCTCCCACTCACTTCTCAAACCACTCTAGACTAGACTCTATCCCAGCACTCAACCAAAACTCAACAATGACTTCTAAGCATGTACATCCAACGGCTACTTTTCAGTCCTCCCTTTCTTAACTCCTAGCAGATACTTACAGTTAAGGCAATAATATGGGGTCAAAGTAATACTTTAAAAATATCTAAGATGATTAAGCATCTTGACCTTTTCAAAGGGAATCCTTTGAATTAAAGCGTGGGTGTGCTTTCTTCACTGCTGCATCCTCTACCATATGCCTGGCAAACAAATGTGCTCAGTAAATACATGTGGTTTGACCTGAACCCTACCTCTCTGCCATGAGGAATTTCATGACATGACTTTCTTCTCTCCTACTACCTCTTAACCTGGGTTTCCAGTGTCTGTCTGACTCCTTCCTCTACCTTTGCCTACGTTTTAGATCTGATATTACTCAAGATTCTGTCTCTGGCACTTCTGATTTTTTTCACATTCAAATGCACTCTTCTTAGGCAATGAATTCCACGGCCATGGTTTGGTGTGTCACCTTTATGCTGTCCAATCACAGGTTCACATCAATACCTCACCTCTCTTCTAGACTCCAGATTTGAATTTCCAGCTGCCTCCTAAAGATTTGCAAATCCATATTATGGCACTATTTCAACTGGTATATATCCAACAACAGAATCTTTTCCTCCAGATTTTTCTCCCACCTGCTTCCTGTTATGGTTAACAGCATTCTCTTTGTACTTACCCAGGTGGGAAACCTCTAGGCCAATGTCACCTTTTCCCCTTTGTTTACTCACACATCCAATGAACATCAAGTCCTATTAATTGCACCTCCCGATTTTAGGGACAGTGTTCTCAATGTGTTTTGAAGCATATTAGTTCCTTGGGATGTTAGTAATGGTCACCAAAAAAGTAAAAAGTACCCATGACCAAATAAACTTGAGAGATTCTGAGCTGGACAGAGTTAAATAGATTTCCTCTGAAAGCATTTGATATGCTAATTTGCATTCAGTATGGAGGATCTGATATGGAGATACTATAAACATTGTTTCCCAATGTTATTTTGTCACAGAATCCAGTTGTTGTTGTCATTGTTGTTGTTGTTTTTGCAACATCAAAGGAAAATTTCCTGAAACACATTTTGGAAAATGGTGGTCTAGTCTAGGTCCTTTTTTCTCCTATAGCGATCCTATTCAAAACCTCTTGCTTACAGACTTGAAGCAAAAGTTCTCTGGGTGGAGGAGGGGATCTCCCTATCTCCAACATCTTGCTTTTCCAACTTAACCCCTATACTTCTATGAGTTGTCCTTATAAAAATTGAGTCATGACTCTCCCCAGATTATTAAACATCCTGCCACTTCCTTCTGTCCAAGTCATCTGTATACTTACTGATTTTTTGCCTGCTTGCCCTGTCAGTTACTAACAGAGGAATGTTGAAGGCTCCAACTATAACAATGGTTCTCTTTATCCTTTCAATTCTATCATTTTCTTGCCTCGTGTATTTTAATGCCCTGTTGTAAGATGCATACATGTTTAGGATTTAATGTCTTGGAGAATTGATCCCTTTATCTTTAATGTAATGCCCTCTTTATTCCTAATAATTTTCCTTTTTCCAAAGTCAGCCACATCTGTAATGAATATAGTTATTCCAGCTTTGTTTTGATAGTGTTAACATGGTATAGTTTCCTCTATCCACTTATTCTTAACCTGTCTCAGTCTTTATATTTAAAGTGGGCTTCTTATAGACAAGATAGAGTTGGGTCTTGTTTTTTCTTGGTCTCCTCTGAGTCACTCTGTCTTTTAATTGGCATATTTAACACCATTCACATTTAAAGTAACTACTGATACACTTGGGTTAATATCTGCCATAGTTGTTGTTATTCTGTATTTGTTGCATTTGTTCTTTGTTTCTTTTCCCCCCTTCTTTTTCTGCCTCATCTGGTTTTAACTGAGAATTTTAAGTTATTCCACATTATCTCTTTCCTTGGTATATCACTTTTACTTCTTTTAAAAAAATTTAGTGGTTGCTGTAGTACTTACAATATATATTTATATCTAAGTTCATCTTCAAATAATACTGTAATGCTTTATGTGTAGTACAGTTTGGTTATAATAGAGTATTTCCAATTCTTCCCTCCTGTCCATGGTGACATGGCTGACATTCATTCCACTTAATCTATATGTTATAATCACATAATACATTGTTACTATTATTGCTTTAGACAGTTACCTTTTAGATTAAGAAAAAGAAAACTTAAAAGACTTTATTTCACCTTTTATTCCTTCTCTAACACTCTTCTTTTGTAGATATGAGGTTTTAGATTTTATTTATTTATTTGACATACAGAAATCACAAGTAGGCAGAGAGGCAGGTGGGGTGGGGGGAGGGGGTAGCAGGCTCCCCGCTGAGCAGAGAGCCCAATGTGGGGCTCCATCCCAGGACCCTGAGATCATGACCTGAGCCGAAGGCAGAGGTTTTAACCCACTGAGCCACCCAGGAGCCCCTAGATATGAGTTTTTGACCCATATAATTTTTCTTCTGCCTGAAGAACAGGCAGGACAGGTCTTTCAGTTTTTGTTTGAGAAATTTTTCTATCTCCTGTTCTTTGTAGAATAGTTTTGCTGGATATAGAATTTTAGGTTGGTGAGATTTTTTTTCTTTCAACTCTATAAATATTTCACTCCACTGTCTTCCTACTTGTGTGGTTTCTGATGAGATGTCTGCTATAATTTTTATCTTTGTTACGTTATATGCACAGTGTTCCTTCCCTTGCCCCCCACACCAGGCCTCTTTCAAGATTTTCTCCTTGTTTTTGTTTTTTTCTAGTTTGAATATGATTTGCCCAAGTGTGGCTTTATAGGTATTTATCCTTAGGGTTCTCTGAGCCACCTGGACCTGTAATTTTGTATCCATTAATTTTGGAGAGTTCTTTGCCATTATTTCAAATACTTTTTTGGCTGTGTTCCCTCTTCTCCTGTTGACATTCTAATTGTTCATGTATTATAACTTTTGATATTATCCTACAATTCTTTTTTTTTAAGATTTTTATTTATTTGACAGAGAGAGATCACAAGTTATCCTACAATTCTTTTATGTTCTGGGGCGTTTTCACTCTTGTATCTCTGTCCTTCAGTTTGTGAAGTTTCTATTACCTTGTACTCAAGCTCACTGATTCCTCCCTTGGTTGTGTTGAGTCTACTGATGAGTCTATCAGAACCATTCTTTATTCCTGCTATAGTTTCAATTTCTAGCATTTCCTTTTGATTCATCCTGAGGGTTTCCATCTGTCTACTTACATCATCTATTTGTTCTTAATGTCTACTTTTTCCATTAAAGCCCATAACATATTAATCATAGTTATTTTAAATTTGCTATCTGATAATTCTAACATTTGTGTCATATCTGAGTATGGTACCAGTGTTTCCTTTGTCTCTTTAGACTATATTTTTTTCTTTTGACATCCTTGTTTTCTTTTCCAAAGCTGTTCATGTTTTATCAATTAATACTAATGGAGGTAAACGGGCCTTTACAGTGAGGACTTACATTACTCTAGGAGTCAGGATGTATTTAATGTTTATTGTGGCTATATGTATCAAAAGTTTCAAATTCCTCAATTGTCACAGTTTTTGTTTACACTGTTGACTTTGGACTTCCCTAAAGTACTCCCTCTTGAGAGAATTTATGTCTTGCAGCTGAAATCTACTATTATTATACTGGAAACTTGTTGATATGGTGGTAAGATTTAGGGAGGGGAAATGCTATATGATAATCTCCTGATGCAATTTCAGTCTTTAATGGGCCTGTGTTTTGGGCAGGACTTTCACAAATATTTCTTCACTGGTATAGTACCCATCCCCCAACATCGTCCTCTGTTTCCTTCCCTGGATGTAGCACTTCTAGTCTATTTCCTTGCAGTCTTGACACATATGGACTCTTTTTCCCCCCACTTAGGTGAGACAGAAAGGCTGAAGGGGACTTCGGTGGGAAGGAACCTAGGACAAAATTTCAGAATTGTGCTCTAGCAAAATCCTTTTCTTTACAGAGCAAGCCTTTGTTATGGGGAAGATCAGGTGGATTTCACAGTGATTACTCTTCCACCTCTCCCTGCCAGATCTTCACCTTGGGAATCTGGTGGGGCTTCTGGGGATGAGGCCCAAGAAAATATGAGCCTCCTGATTCCTCCCCCTATAAAGACAGTGGCTGCAGCTCCCAGGAGTCTCTCACTCTCATGCTAGTTCATACTCAGGCTCCATCAATTTATCAAAATACCATTTAAGTGTTTATACTGGAGCCTTCTGCTTCAGGTAAGCAGATTGTGACTACGTCTATATGGATGTGCCTGCTTCTACAGATTTTGGGAAGACAGTTTCCCTGTTCTTTGTTGTGTCCAAGAGAAGTCACTGATTTTCAGGTTTTCTGTTTTTCTTAGTGTAAAGACGGGAGTGACAACTTCCAAACTCTTAACATGTTGAAGCAGAGACTGAAGAGAGGTTAAGTGACTTTGATCAAGGACAGACACGTTAACGGTTCCAGCCTCAAATGTGGAACTAGGGGGCTCTGAAGTTGTTATTCTACTATGCCCAAACCAGTACTTACTGAACTTCACTCCAGCTCTACTTTGACTCTCTTGAACAGCACTGACATCAGACAGTAGCTGAAACTGAACAGTAGCTGTCAGGGCCCTCCCGGCGGATACCTCGCCTCTGGCAACCACAGAGCTGGGTCCTTGCCTCAGAAACGCAACATGCAGCTCCTATTTGTACCCACTGTGCCTTCTGGTTTGATGTAAAAGAAAGTTTCTGCAAAAGCAAATGGCAGGTGACCCTGTGTGGGAAGTCTCTGGAAAAAGGAAACTTGGGCAATCACACGGTGATGGTAGCAATAACATCTACAGTGTATGCGTGGGTAGGGGGGCTTTTGTGTCCTCCCCCACCCCCGCTTCATCTCAGACTGTCTTTTCTTATTCTCAGCCCCTTCCCCCCAGACTCCAGCCCCTGCAGACAGGCAGCAGAGCATGCCTCTCTGTCCAATACACTTGCCTTAATTTGAAAACTTAAAAGGTTCCTACTTACGAAGTAGCCTTTACACAACAGCCGTTGCAGCACCATTCAGAATTAACTGCTGAGCAAATACATCTTGCACCTGCTAATACCTGTGGGCTGGGTTCTACAGACAGGGACACTGTATTTTTGGAACTAGACCTGGCAGCTAATTACTAAGCAACTTTATAGAAGTGGCTCTTGGAGTATGTTCCCTGAACCAACGGGAACAGCATCACCTTGGGAACCTGTTAGAAATGCAAATTATCAGGCCCTAGCTCAGACCTAGAGAATCAGAAACTCGGGTGAGACCCAGAATCTGTGTTGGGACAGACCCTCCAGGGGATACCCCGCTCAAGCTGGAGAGCCCCTTCCTTAGAATATGGAGGCAGTTGGGGTGCCTGGATGGCTCAGTGGGTTAAGCCTCTGCCTTCAGCTCAGGTCATGATCCCAGGGTCCTGGGATGGAGTCCCGCATCGGGCTCTCTGCTCAGCAGGGAGCCTGCTTCTCCCTCTGCCTGCTACTCCCACTGCTTGTGTTTCCTTTCTTGCTATCTCTCTCTGTCATAAATAAATAAAATCTAAAAAAAAAATCAGAAATAAATGGCACTGAGTAATAAGTCAGGATACACAAAGATTCCTTGGGTCCACAAAGCATGGTTCTCAAACCAGCAGCAGCAGCCCTGGGAGCTTGTCAGAAGTGTAGGATCTTAGGCCTGCTGTCTCAGACGGACACTGCATCAGAATATGCATGTTAATAAAATTCCCAGGGAATTAGAAAGCATATTCAAATTTGAGAAGAAGTACTAATCCTCACTTACTCTGAGGTTAGTTCCATTTGAAGAGTTCAGGCTGTAGAGAACCAGGTAGGCAAGGGAATTTTCTTTGGTGGATTTGATTTTGATCCTAAATAATTATAGATTTCTTTTATAATCCCATAAAAGAAATTTTAGAAAGGGGAAGGTAGGGAAATGCACTGACCTAAATGATTAAAAACCCCAGTCAGCAAAATTTTACATTTCACAGTTTCAAAGGGCTTTACAATTATCACTTTGCCTGGTTCTCCTGATCTCTGGCAATTCTGACGACACCTTTCCCTTTGAAGTGCTTGCAGATCTACTTATGTGGGCAAGATTTCGCAGGGAAACACTGTAGTCATGTAAATTAAGTGAGAGAGGAGAGTTATCAACTGTCTCACCTAGAGAGCTGGAGAATCCTGGTTTGGCATGCTGTGAAGAGTGCTGAAGGGAACACTGAAGTGGGAGCCCACAGCCTCCCAGAGCTTTTAATTCCAAAGACATTTCCCTGGGCAGCAAGTGAAGGCTTCCTTTGAGTGTCAAGCCCTGTCAAGCATGAAGATGAGGTTCTGAACCCCAAGGACGCACCTCGAGGGGGCAAAATGCAATCCACCCATCCCCACTGACAGCTCTGCCTGTCCAAGAACTTAGGAGCTGCGTGTTCAGCAGTAGGATGAATCCAGTCTTCTGTTAGGACTCAGATGGAGTCATTAAAAACCAACAAATTGCCAATCTGAGTATCAAGAATGGAGACCGTGCACCCATTATGGCCTGCTGGATCAAAGGGGAAAAAATGCTTACATGTGTTGTTTACTCAATGGACGACGACGGCTCTGGAGGAATTGGCACTTAGGAAGGAATAACAGACATTTTCAAGGCCAAGAGCCATAATGATAACATAGCCTCCAGAAGGCTGTGGTTACACAGTGCCATCATATACCTTATCTCAGTGTGTCCTTACCGTGAGTGGGTGCAGAGGACGCTGTTGCGGATGAGGAACCTGCTTCTCACGGAGTGACAGCAGCTTATTCAGAGTCTCAAAGTTAGGGAAACTGGGACTTGAGCTTGGCTTCCCTGACTCTAAATCCAGTGTTCTGTTCACAAGGACTAAGTCTGAGCCTTGCTACTCAGCCTGCACTCTACCGCCCAGCAGCATCGCCTGAGAGCTTGTTAGAAATCCAGAGTTGCGGGTCCCACCCTGGCTGAAGTGGAATCTGTGTTTTCCCAAGATGTCCAGGTGACTGGCCTCTTAAAGAGTCCAAGAGCAATTCATCTTTTACTCAACATGACCACTGGCCTAGATGCCAAGCCAAAACAAGAACAAAGACAAGAGGCAATGATGGGAACCTCACAAAAGTAAGGTATTGAATGTCACAAAGATTTTTTTGAGTACTTATAATAATGATGCTATAGCAGAGATGCATTTTTTCCCCTTGAGACAATTAGGATTTGGCGCAGCTGTGGTATTTGGCAAAGTTGTGGTGCCCATGGAAAAATGGGCAAAAGAATTTCACTTTCAATGCTGAGAAATTAGTAGTTCTAGTGTGACCAAAATAAATCAACACGGAAGGGAGAGCACATTTTCCATCCTATAAAGCATGAACTGGCAATATTTTATTAACCACCTGCGGCATACTCTAGGTTCTAGGAGAAATTTGGGAATAGGAGACATTGTTCCTGCCCTTGAAGAGCTTATGATCTTATTTAAGAGAGAGTATCAGGTGACAATACAGCACATTATGTAATAACGGTATAGTTAAGCATTAAGGAATGTGGACATGACTGAAAGCCAGATAGATTTAAGGGAGGGAAGGAGCCATGAATGTGGGAAGGCCTCACAAAGTAGGAAGCATGTGAATTGGACCCAAAGTAAGGAGTGAATGCATTTCTAGGGAGGAGAGCAACTAGTGTCCACGTGTGGAGATGGAGCTCTGAGAAGAAGCCTGTGGACTTCTCTTGTATTCATGAAAAGTGGCTGGATCCGGACCACTCACTCCTGGGGGATTGGCATAGAAACCCCCCAGTCCTGATGGTGTCCAAGCCCTGTTGGGAATCATCTTTACCACCATCCAGTGGCAGAACTAAAAATGAAAATGGGTTTTCAGATTCGAGAATAACGAAACAGCTCTGCTGGAACATTCTTGCCTGTAGCTTTGTGGAGATGCAGTCATGGCCATTTTGTTGAGTGAAAAGATGAACATGGCCTAGGAATGGGAGCCCTGAGCTCTGAGACGTGTAACCCTAGATGGGATAAGACCCTTGGGGCAGACAGCCACTGTCAGGGCCCCACTTGCACGCTCTCAGCTCCCCCTTCCCTCTGCATGCCAAGTCCTCTTACTGTAAACACCTGCAGCTCTTTGCCTGAGGCTTTCATAAAGCAACAAGGAGAATTCTGATTCTAGGGGGCACATACAGCATCTGGAACTGTCGGGCTCATTTAGTGCCCCCAGATGCAGCTGGACCAACTGATGATGGCTGGAGAATTGGGGAATAAATATCTGGCGTCTTCACCTACCGGTGGGGTAACTTGGACATGTGTTCTAGAGTGTCTCTCACACATCCCCAGACACACTGATCCCCAGGTGCCCGCAGTGGACCCCTGGCTCCCCTGACTGGCTGCCTGCCACTCCCTTGTTTCATGTCCCCACTTTCTTACTGGGAGTTTTGGATATCACCTCCCAAGCTAACCACTTGCATGGAAATCCTCCTCTCGACTATACTTGGAACCCACAAGTCAAACTTAAAGTGTAAGACCTAACAATGGGGATCTTTCAAAATACCAGAAACAATATTCTCAGGAGGATTTCTTCGAGAGCAAGAAGATAAAAATAGCTTCCCTCATCCCTCATTGCATCCTTTTGTTCAAAATATGAATTCTGAAGTTGAAGACATGACATATTATTCAGGGCCTCCCGTATGAAATAACAACTGGTGTTGATTTCCCTTTTTTTTTCATCTTCTAAAGGTTAGAGATTACTCACCTCCCCTGCTGGTCATTAAATCAGTCTGGCAGGAGTCCTCGGAAGTTCTGCGGCCTTCCGGGCCTGTGGCAGCAGCACAGGCAGCACGGCAGACAGGCCTGCTTGCTGAGATGTGCCACCGAGCAGCTGACTTCAAAGGGCTGCTTCGAGCCTATCTCAAGTATCACTTGGGGCTCACACTGAGCCCCAAAGTCAGGTACCAGATGGCGCATCTCACAAAGTCAGAATTGATCACGTTCCCTGGTCCCTTGTGCCTTCCTGGCTCCCGTGCAGGGGGAGGAGGGGATGCTGTGCCCTCTCAGGCAGGAAACAGACAGCTTCTTTTAGCTTCCTTCTCCTTCTCTTAGTGGAAGAAGTCACCCCCTAAAGGCTCAGCTGTTCTTTCTGTGAGGTTTGTAAGTCTGGTGACTCCTGAGAGGTTCTGTTTTTGTGTGAATTTTTTAGGATCACACTTCTCTCATTCTAATAGGCATCTATCAAGATACTATGTGGCATCAAGAAGGTGGGCTTCCTCTCCCCCTATAGCTTTATTTGTACATTTCAGTGTGAATGAACGGTTTACCCAAATTTGCGCCCAGTGCTCATCTGCCTGGGGAGGTAAGAGATTGCTCCCCAAATCTAAAGGAGACAAGCCGGGCGAACATTCAAGGCTACTACTCACGCCATGGAAGTGTGTTTAGAAGGCAGACCACCCTAGAAGGATACAGTGCTTGGATCACTGGGATGCACCTCCTGTGAGAGGAAAGGAGAGTGAAGAGTCATTTCAGTCTCTCCTTAATTTTCCCCTAGTGCCCAAATAAAGGGCAAAAGGCATGTGGCTGGCCCAGGAGCTCCACACACACTACCCCTTCAGGCTCGGACTCCATCTTTTCTCAGAGTACCTGCTACTCACAGAGCTCACAGAGTGCTCCAATGGCCATGGCACCTGTCACCAGAAAAAGCACCTTGAGATGCTAAGAGCAGATTCCAGTGTCAGCATTAGCAGAGGTGACCTTTAAGACGGCCTCCAAACCCAGGGGCCTTTGGTCCACTCTTCCTTGGATACAAGCTTGCTCTTTTCTCATTTTGTGTTCTGAAAAGCCAAGCACTTGGACCAGGCAACAAAACACTGCTTCCTGCCTCCTCAGGAGGTCACCGCTCCAGGGGGTGAGGGGTGGGGGGTGGGGGTGCTTACACGCTGTCAGGAGGAGCCCCGCCTAGTGCACTAGGACCACTGCTACAGCTCGCCCATCCAGCCTGCCAGCCAGGGCCACTCAGACAGGTCTCAAGGCCAGGGTCAATGGAGCAGCTTTGCCATTCGGGCGGCTCTTGGCTTTAGACCATAAAGAACAGAGGTGTGAGGGAGAACAAGGAAACAGCATCTTGGGGAAGATAACACTGGAGAATCTGATCTCTGCTCGACCGCACCTGAAAGCATCTCCTCAAGAAGTCCTAGTATTTGTCTCCAGCCGAAGTTCTGTAAGACGTGAACTTCTCTTTGGCAGTTTTACATTTGATGTAATCCGTGCAGCAGAAAAAACTTAAACCCTAACAAAGCCAGAGAAACACGGAGGAACCCCTTCAAGCAGTGTTTGGGGCCGGATAATTCTCTGCTATGGGGTGCAGCCTTGTGTGTGCGGGATGTTTAACAGCATCCCTGACTTCCACCCACCGGATGCCCACAGCAGCCCCCTCCCCCCAATCGTGACAGTGAAAAATGTGTCCAACTGTTGTTAAGTGTTCCCTGGGGAGCCAAAGTACCCCTGGGCGAGAACCGCTGCCTTCCACGTGACTTAACAGTATTCACTTCTGGAAATGGCTCCAGTAAAGGGGTTTGGAAGACAGTACAGGAACTTCTCTATGTAAAGAACTACAGAATAAATAGTTTAAGGCTTTGAGAGCCATATGCCATCTCTGCCTCATATTCTTTGTTTTTGTTTTGTTTTGTTACAATATTTTAAAAATATAAAAACACCTTCTTGTTGAGCATAAGGAATAACATGGAGGGCATAGGGAGAAGGAGAGGAGAAGTGAGTTCAGGGAAATTGGAGGGGGAGAGGAACCATGAGAGACTGTGGACTCTGAGAAACAAACTGAGGGTTTTGGAGGGGAGAGGGGTGGGGGGTTGGGTGAGCCTGGTGGTGGGTATTAAGGAGGGCATGGACTGCGTAGGGCACTGGGTGTGGTGCATAAACAATGGATTTTGGAACACTGAAAAAAATTAAATTAAATTAAAAATAAAACCTCCTTCTGAACTCAAAAGTCAGCTGGAATTGGCCCATCCTTAGACTGTAGAGAGAGGAACAATGGCTCTTCCTGTAGTGACTACTAGTGCTGAGACAGTATTTGAAGACAACTGGAATCTGGGTCCAGCTTCCAGGTCTTCATGACCCCAAGCGAGCAGTTCTGCTGCCCTTCTTGGAAAGCCTGAATTAATTAATTCCAAGTTAAATGCTGTTAATCTCGTTTTGCGACTTAGTTCTATTTAATGTATTTAAACGTAGTAAGTTTTTTTTTAATTGAAACTCAATATTTGAATTTAATAAGATTCCTCCATAAGCGGAAGAATGTCTGCATAGTGAGGATGTGTCCTTCCATTGGTTTGGAATAAAATATCCTAGGAGGTTCCTTCGAAGAAGAAGTTGTACAAAGGAAATGCCCCCACACAATTTGAAAACTGACATACGTTTTAATAGGACTACAGAGGTTATCGAGGAAAGAAGAAGGGTATTATGGACAAAGAGAAGCCTAGAAACTGCAAAAATAAAAACAAGTCATTTTGAAAGTACATTTCAAGGTAGTTTCTATGGAGTCTTCTTACCCGTCACATAAATGTCTGAATGAACTAAGGCAGGTCCATTTGACAAGTACTGAGGGTTTACAATGTGCCAGGGACTGTGTGAGGCACTGGAGTTGAATCTCCCCGGACAGTGCACTGTGCTCAGATAGGAAATAGCTTCATCCAATCATCCAGAGATTATGCCAGTAAAACATTTTATCTTTCTATCTTTGTGTATTGTTACTTCCAAGTCTCTTATGCTTTCCTTTGGGCATTTAGAGTTTCTCTATGGGGATTTTCACTGACACCAGACAGAATCAGTCAAGAAAATGTCCTCACCATCCAGTTACCACTGCTAAGATGACACTGGGAGATGGGAATGAGACTTTAGTCAAGTATACTTCATTTGGATTTAAAAAATGTACATTTTAATCATTCAAGTAGTTTATCATATGGGAGGCAATAAATTGTTGTGAAGAGTACTGGACCGGGAATCAAAACCCCGTCCTGTCCTGTTTCTGTCCTTGTCTTCTTTCTGTGGACAATTCAGTGAATTTGTAAGGAGCAGATTTCTCCTCTGTAAAATGGGATCACAGCACTTTTACCCTGAGGTTTTTGCTCTATTTAAATGTACTGTGTGTTTCTAACATACAGAGTGATATAAAGGTGATATTATTATTGTAAGGACTGTGCTAAGCTGGTTCTTCATTCTGCCTCATGACTCTGGGATAAATCAAGTAGTGTCTTGGTCACAGCCTAGATCAATTACCAACAAGACCTTCTTACACTTCATTTTCGGTGATCAAGAACAAACAGATTTATAAAAGCTCATGAGGCGCTACTCTGAAATTTGCTCTGAGATGAACATCCTGGATTTTCTGTTAAAATATAATAGTGAGCTAAATTTAATCTTCTAGTGAAATGAAGACTTTTAGAGATGTCCAGAAATTAGTGGTTGATCCTTTACTAGCAATATCAGGTCCCACCCCCCCTTCACCCCACATCACCTCTGCCTCACAGACCTCAGTGGAAATCATTGCTAGGGACAGTCACCCCTCTCATAGTTTGGGGTGGAAATCTATGCTGCACAGTCTGAGCATGGCAACCATGTCACCTGCACAAATTTGAGAAAGCTTCTCCAAATAAGATCAGTTTAGATTTTTTTCTTGCTGATACTCTCAGTTGTATTTAAAAAAAAATCAACCTGGACTTGTACTTTTTGTCATCATCCTTTCCCATTCTATTTTTGCTAAGAAAGTAGCTGCACTAATATCCCAATGATCTCCTTCATAAAATGGGTCTAACCACAGAGAACCATGAGGAGTAAAGGACACAGCCCTGCAAGGTACTTCCTCTGGTTTCATAATGGGGCCTGAGAAAGCCTTCATAAAACCCTGCTTATGTTTTGTTCACTTTGTTTCAAATGCGATGCCATTGAATAGGCAGGAGCTGGATGGTGCTGTATATAATGTTAGCTGTCAGGGCTACCCTTCATGCCAGCAGCGAAGTATCAGAATAACACTAGAAAGGTCAGAAACAGTGATTCTTTGACTCTTAACACCTTTTGTAAAGGACACATCTTCATCTCATGGAAAGAAAGACAGATGACAATAAGTGATCGTTCCCCCACTTCATATTACCATGACTATTGGAGGTCCATTTTTCTGTCCCCTACCTCCAAACTGTCCAGATATAGGAGTTAGATGTAGAAAGAAAAAAATGGATATATAAAATTGAGGCAATTCCCTCAGTTTTCTAGGTTTCAGTTTTTATAAACTGTATGAATTCATTTGACCAGAGAGCCATCAGCTTGAAATGGCTTCTGACCACTATTTGACTTCGTTCTGATTTTCCCCAGACACCTAGCACATGAAAAACCATCTTGAATCTGAAAACAATTTACTGACAAGACCGCTGTCCTTTAAAGTTGCCCTTTAGCCATGGAGGTAAAGACAGCCTCCCTCTTTCTCTCCAGTACCAACTTTCTCTGATAATACGGTTTTGTGTCCTGAACAGATCAAAATCAAATAGGAGAGAAACAATCCTGTTGAAAAGAGGTCTGATGTGCCTGTTGATGTCTCATTAACCTTGAGAGTGAATGTAACTGGTGACTGTCTGTCACAGTGGCGTGATGGTTTGTTGGGGGTGGGGGGGAAGCCAGTGGAAACATCACCTTGGGGGGAAGAATACAAAGAGAAACATCATTTAGTCGATCATCTATCAAAATATAGGACAGCTTTCCAGCTGTCAGGACTGGCTAAATTATAGTTTCCTTAAGCCAGCGATGAAACTACTACATGTTTTCTTGGGAAGCATTTGGGGCAGTATTTTTCTGTGTGTCAGAATATGTTCACTGAAATATCGGGACCAAAAAACAAAACAAAACAAAACAACCTCACTTCGATATTGGAAGCATAATCATGAGAAAATCAAATATTTCCAGACCACTGTTACTAAGGTTCTGTGATGATGTGTATGCCATTTAAAATATCATAAGCCATCCAACGTGGGAAGGTCCTAATTCTACTGGGTCCCTGGTCGGGTTCCCCTCATTACTTATTGCCGGTAGGTAACACATCAACAGAGAGAGGGAGGGAAATAACATAGGAAAATTAGTGGGTCTCCAGGGATATAGAGGGTTACCTGTAGAGGGAAAGAAGAGAGAGTTCCCCAGGTTCACTGGCTGACTCCCAGTGGCATAGAGGACTAGAAATCTAACTGGCTTCTTCTAATCCCCGATCTGGACCAGAGACCCTCACAAAACCAGCCCTTTTCGTGCCTCAGCCCCAGGGCTCCAGCTGGGACTGGTTGTCGTCACCCTCCGCCCAGGGGCACCTTAAGTAAACAAGCCCCACAATTCCCACCAGGGACTTGGATGGAACATCCTCACCTATTTTTGCTTTTCTTTCTGAAGGTCTCCACTTTTCCATCTCTAGTCCTCACTCCTCTGCTTTTCTTAGGAACTTCCTGAAAGTTATCACCATTAACCTCACTTTTCACATCAAATTTCCACCTCGGATTGACGGCACAACCTGTTTCCACAAGTGTCACCCTCTAACCAGCTGCTAGATTTCCTGTGCTCTTCTCAGCGCCACACAACCTGGCTTCTCTCCTCACCCTTTTGGCTCTGCCCCTCACCCTCACACCCAAATGCACCCAAAGAAAAGTAGATTAATCGAATCCCTGTTTTCCCAAAGAAGTTTTTGCATTTCGGAAGAGGGGAGCTACTGTGCAAGACAAAATAACTGCGAATGACAGACATCCTTTCCTACCCAGGAAGACAGAGATGGCCACCTCGCTCTGGGGAGAGGGCAGCAGGGCAGCCCTGCGTCCTCGCCAGGGACCACACTTATTCCTGGGTGGGTAGGAGGCATTTTCCTCACCATCCCGCCTCTCTATCCTTTGCCCCCTCCCGGGCCCTCCGGGCAGCCTTTCTGAAATCACTCCAGAGGTCAGAGGAAGAGAGTAAAGAATGGGGACAGGGGAGAGGGGTCTCTGAATACCGCCCCCCCCCCCAAGCGTAATATTTTGTTTTCAAGTACCAGGACTTTCTAGAATGTCTTCTCTTGTTCTGCTCCTTCTTGGCCCAGTTACCCCCAAGCCTCTCTACCCCCAAGACCACTTTGACCAAAACAAGCGCACCGACCACAGTACCGTGGCTGCCGCCGCCCCAACTGTTGCAGCAGTTGCCAGGGTGGCGGCGACAGCGGCCAGGGCAGGGCAGGGCAGGGCCCGGACCCGGACGCTCCCCGCCAGGAGGCTAGGAGGCTCCGGGCGGCCTCCGAGGGGCGCGCGGTGCAGGGGAGCCCCTGCGGCAGCCGCCTGGGATGGGAGAGGCGGCGCTCTCAGACCGGACCCCCGCGCAGAGCTAGCCCAGCCGCGGCAGCGGTGCCGGCGGAGGCTGCCCGCGCCCGCCCCCCTCTCACCTTTAAGATCAGGTCGGTGTGATGCTGGTCCAGCATGTTGGCTTTCTGGAAGGAGGTGACGATGACCCGGCCGTAGCGCCCGGGGGTCTGCAGGTCCGAGTAGAGTCGGTGCTTGGAGCGGTTGACCGGGAAGAGGCTGTTGACGAGGTTGCGCTCGATCTTGGCGAGGCTGTGCTGGGGCGCCAGCAGGTGCTCCACGCTTTCCTCGACCTGGTAGCGGCTGAAGCTGGCGCCGAGCAGGATGGAGATGAGCACGGGCGCCGAGGCGAAGAAAACCGGGTGACTGGCAATGAAGTGGCCGAGCCGGGAGAAACACGTCCTCAAGCCCCTGTGCAGAACCTGCCGCAGCATCCTAGAGCAGAGCGGGCGCGGGAGGAGGGCGAGGCGCACGCTCGGCGCGGGCTCGGGCGGCGGCGGCGGCGGCGGCGGCGGTGGTGGCGCCCGCGGCGGCGACGGCGGCGGCGGCGGCGGCGGCGGAGGCGAGACCCGGAGCTCTCCCGGAGCCGCGGCACCACCATCGGGGAGTCCCGCGCCGCGCCTCGGGAGGGTCCCCTCGGGCCGGAGACACGCCCTCCTGCCCGCGGCCGCGCCGGCCCAGAGAGCCCCCCAGCCTGGCGGCCTCCGCGCCGCCCCCACCCCGCCCTACCCCGTGCGCCCTCCCCACCCCCCGCCGCCTCCCAGCCCGAGGGGCTCCGCGCGGCGGGGCCGCGTCCCGGCTCAGCGCGGGAGGGGCCCGGAGCAGCCCCCGCGGCGCGTCATGACCCCACTCACCCGACCCCCAAGGCCAACGACGGGGTGGCGCGGGGAGCGGCGGCGGCGCTATCTCGGGGAGACTCTGCGCGCCAGCCTAGGAACACGAGGACGGAGAATTCCAGGCTACACCCAGTCCCCTCCCCTGCCCGCGCTCCCCTCCCCCGGCCCGGCCCGCCTCGCACGCCCTCCCCTCCCCTGTCCTCCTCCGGGGAGACCCAGAGATGAATAAAGAAATGGCCCCGATTTTCCAAACAAAAAGTAAAGAGTTCTCCCGGGGGGCGTCGGGTGGACCCGCTCAGAGCCAAGTACCCCCAGAGGCGGAAAGGAGGAGGCTGAAGACTGCGTGCGCCCGGGCTCTCGCCAGGCTCAGGTGGTGGCGCGCACTGGCTGGTGCGGAGAGGGGGTGGGGAGCGAAGACGCTCGAACGTGGAAATCACGCCTCCTCTCAAGTAAGAGCCATTTAAATTATCCCCAACACTGCAGCTGCCGCGGGACCACGGGGTCCGAGTGTGCGTCTGGGGCACGTCCACCCAAAAGGCGTCTGGGGAGACTGTTTCTTCTCGCCCTTATTTAGGGTCGCTCCAGAGTGTATTGGGGCTGGGCAGTTCTGCTGTGCGCCCCTCAACCTGCGCGCCCACCCCGGCCCCCAATAGCAAAAGTGCGGGTCCTGATGGTCAGTCGGTGGAGCTCCCGGACTCCCGGCTCTCCGCCCTGCCTCCTCCTCCTCCCTCTGTCGTCACAGGCGGGTCTGGGGGACCTGGTGGCGGCGGGGCTGGAGCAGGCGCCCCTGCGGGCGGGCGTAGAGTGTTTGTGAACCGGGAATCCGTAGCGTTACTCCCCTTCTCTCCAACACCCCGCCCTCTCATTCTCAAAGACGCAAGCGTGGGAGTGGGGGACACCTTATCTCAGACCTGGAGAGATACTGGTCTCCGAGCATGCGGAGCCGCAGGGGGCGCGGGGGAGCCCGGGGGGCGCCGACGTCTCGGCAAAGTTGGGCGTGTGCGTGTGCGCGCCAGCCTTGAGCTACCAGGCAGCCACTATGGTTCCCCTCGCACTCCCCCTCCAGAGAATTTCCCGGGAAGGCGGGCGCCGGCTTCGGGCCGGGGATAGACCTGCGGCGGCGGCGGGAACGGCCACGCACAGGTACAATTTAGCGCGTTTCGTTGTGCGCTCTAAGCCCCAGGGTGCATCCATTGCAACTCAATCCGAGCCGGATCTCGGAGTCTGGGCCACTGAGGCGCTCGGTCCGGCTAAGGGGGGTGGGGACCGGTGCGCGATGAGGGGGTCCCAAGGTTTTGCGCTCGTAACGCTCGGTTTTTCCGTTCCACGCCTCCTGTCGCTCCCGCTTGGCTTCCCAGTGCCAAAGGTCAAAGAAGAGGCGGTGGCGACTGGAGGCGCGGTCCCTGGAGTGTAGTCCGCACTATGGAGCGTGGACAAGCATACTGAAGAAGAAGGAAGACGGAATAGGGAGAGGAGGAGGAGGACTGGAAGGAGGAGGAGAGAAGAGGAGAGGGAGAGAGAAATGGGTGGGAGAATGCGATTCAGGGAGGTATTCCCCTAACGTTCCCATTCCAGACTCCCCAATGCCAAACGGCCCTTCACTTCTCAAACTGAACTTGGGAACTTGCCTGTTAGAAACAGGAAGTCTTGGGCTGGGAAAGCCGCCGTTTTTGGTTTCTCTCCTCCCTTCCCCCACACCAGACCCTCCTTTCTACATTCCCTCATCAGCACCTGCAACTGCTGCGCTGCCCACCCCGGGGGCGCACCCGCTCTGCTCTGTCTGCTCCCTAGGTCCTTCTACCCATCTGTACTCTAGTCCACTTTCTCTCCTCACCCTTGTATTCCCCACACCGATCTCCGTTTCCAGAGGCTCCCCCGGGCTCCTAGGTTCAAACAGCAGCTTCCAGTCAACACCTCCCCCACCCCCGCCCCAGTACCGACGTCCCGGGGAGGGACACGTTGGGAGGGGCTAGAAATCCCCCTGCAACACTACCCTTGTGCCCTTCCCCCAGCACCGTAATTTCTGCTTGAGGAGACGCCGCTGCTCTGCAGCGCTTTGCTGATTCACGATGATCGCGGAGGGAAAAGCCTCTTTGACTTGTGCCCCTGCAGCTGGCGAGGCAAGAGCAAGTGGCTGCGAGGGCACACGCTTTGGGAAACCACCCACCACTGCGCAGCCGAGGTGCTAAATGGCAGGGTGGATGCCCTGCGTGGCTCTCAGCCGGGGCAGAAGGAAAGGCGGAAAGGGCGGGGGGGGGGTGCGGCAGCAGTGGGAAATACTGCGAGCCCAGTTCTTTGCCGCTGAGCGGGCGGCAGCTGGTGGGTGGGCACCTCTCTGGAGGCCTGAAGTCGGTCTTGGCGCGGGGAGCGAACAGGGATGTTTCATATGCCCTGATGCCAGCGCAGCGACGAAAGTAAGAGAAGGGAAACCAACCGACAGGTCTCCTTGGGAGCCTTTAACATTTTGGCGAAGCTCTTTTGGTTCTGAAGTCTTTGTCCCTCCAAATGGTTCCCTCCTAAGCTTGGTTCACTCCGGTCCCTAGAATTTTCGGCCTTTTAATGTGAGCGCTCACGCAGGCTGAAGAGTAGGCATCCCCTTTCTCAGCGCCTGGGCTGAATCTTAGAGCGGGGGAAGCCCAGCGTTGCTCAGCTGGCCGGGGAGGGCGAAGGGCGGGCGGGTATGTTGTTCTCCCGCACCGAGAGGCCTTTCCTTTGAGACCCAGGCGTTTGCTTCTAGTCCTTCTTACTCTGTTCCTAATCCTATTGATGTATATGTGGGGCAACTTCCACCCCGCCTGCTTTAATTCACAGACACCGAACGGCCTCAGAGTGGATCTTGCTGCCACTTTTTATTACGGGAAATTCAGTTAGTATTACCTAACTTGAGCTGGAGCCAGAGGGTGGGGGCGTTGCCTCCTCCCGATTTGATTTTTCTTCTCTTGATTCAGAAGTTCAGGGGACCGTGGCCACCACCAAAGACCTGGGTTTGCATTTGGGACAATGACCTTGGGACTAGAGCTTCCGTTAGTACATTTGTTAATTAATTCCTTTTTCTGATTAAAAATTAATACATTTTAATTGTAGAAAATTTAGAAAATAAGAACTAGAAACAGAAAGAATCAAAACGACTCCATAGCCCTGTTACTCGCACTGCCTCCCAAAGGTAGCCTCCGTGATAATTTATGGTACACAGAGACAGTCTAATGTAGAGGTTCAGGCTGTTGGTTCCATAGCCACTAAGTGGAATCCAGGCTCCACTACTTACTGTGATAGGTTGGGTAAGTAGTAACTTCTCCTTATGCCATACTTCCCTGTTCTGGAAAATGGGAATAATTCATGATACCTATCTCGTAGAGTCGCTGTGGGGAGTAAATTGGTTTAAAGATGTAAGGCACTTAAAACAGTGTCTGGAATATCACAAGTACCTAGTTAATGACATCTGTCATAATTCTAGTCTTTCTTGAATATGTGTGTGTGGAAAAGAAAATCATTCCCTGCCATCCCGAAGCTGGCCTGGTATTATCACTTGGGACTTGGTGTGGCTAGGAGCTGCCCTGGTACTCCCAACTAAGCTTCCGTGTTCTCCTTTTGAATAAAAACTATTCTCCTGAACACTGATGTCAAATAAGGTTATTCGGTGACTGTGATGGATCCAGACAAAATTCAGACCACTCCATAATCATGTCTGGACACAGATAAAGCATGGACATTGTCCAAATCTCAAAAATGACCAAACAAGCCCCTATCCTGGCTAATAGGACTGATTATTGTCTTTAAATTTTTTTTTTTAATTTCAGCTTTAGCTTCGGTCTAGTCTTCTCTCTTAGATACAGATTTGCTAAAACACCCAATCACAAAACTACCCCTGCTTCTTGACAGCATCCAATCCACAGCAGGCCCCACTGCCTTAAACTTTCCCCCAAATTACTTATCACAAACCCAACCCCTTCTTATTGAGATGCACTTCAGTTCCCCATGGTGCATGTTCTCCTTGGCTACAAGGAAAAATAAACCCAGCTCATTCAACTACTGGTGTGTTCCTGGTGGTCTTTGGCAGGAGGGCTTAGGCGATGTATATTAAGTATTTATACACTTTTCCTGAAACTGAAAGTCATAGTAAACGTTCTGTTTTATAAGCATTTTTTCCTGTTAAATAGATCATAAGCTTTTTCTCATGTTGATTAATATTGCTATAAAACATTTTAATGGCTGCATAGAATTCCACCACATGGCTAAAACTGGATTTATTTAACTTATATTCTATTTTGGGGCGCTTAAAAATTTTTTTTCTGTTGGGGGGGCCTGGGTAGTTTGGATAGTGAAGCGTCTGACTCTTGATTTTGGCTCAGGTCATGATCTCAGGGTTGTGAGTTCTAGCCCCGCATCTGGCTTGTGTGCTGGACGAGGAACCTGCCTAAGATTCTCTCTCTCCCTCTGCCCCTCTAAAAACAAATTTTTGCTGTTATAAATAAGACTGAGATGAACATCCTTTACATAAATCTCTGACTACATCTCTATTTTCTTAAGGTCAAATATCCACCACTACTTTTTAAGTAGACTGCTCCATACAGATGACTTTATAATTATTGTTAAATTGGAAGGGACAAGGGCATTACTTCACCAGGATTAAAATTTGTTGATAAAATTAGTGAAATACTCTCACTTGGGAGGGGATTCTTATCATCTGTTACATTTGAAGTAAGTTTCTTGGCTCAGTCCTCTTCGGAGATGTCAGAGAGATTAATCATGGTGTGGAGGGAGTGTGGACTCAAAAAAAAAATCGTATTTGGTTTGATAAGGTTAGAAACATGGGTCTACTCTTGTGTACCAAGTGTGTCACCCATCGCTTTCAATAATCATACTACCATTTTCTGCCAGAGAAACAACAAAGTATCTTCATGCATATATGTTAAATCTAAACAGTTTGATGTCAACCAGGACATCACTATACGTAGCAGGATCATGCTTTGGACAGCTGTAATTTAGGGTGGCACTTAGGATAGTGTGCTTATCACTTTTTTATGCTATTCCAATCTCAGTAACACTCATATTTTTTAAGTGTTGGGTGTTGTGCCATCCTAAAGGAAAGTGTGCTAATTGGATACCTGTGTTTTTCAGGGTGTTCCGCCAACTCAGTCAATATCATCATGAGTCTTTTAAAAAAGCGATCTATCATCACATAATGAAAAAAAAGTCATGCAGAATCATTTTCCTGAATAAATATAGGACTCAGGACTCAGAGAGGGCTATTTCATGCACTCAATCAGGGAGAAACATTTTTGTTTTTGTTTTGTTTTGTTTTTGTAGATGGGATTTTAAAGATTCCTTCCTCCCTCCATCCCTTCCTTTCTTCCTTCCTTCTTACATTCATTTATTTGTTTATTTAAATTTTAGGTAGTTAAAATACAATGTAATATTGGTTTCAGGAGTAGGATTCAGTGATTCATTACTTACATACAACACCCAGCGCTCATCTTAACAAGTACCCTCCTTAATGCCCATCACCCATTTAGCCCATTCCCCACCCATCTATCCTTAAGAGTTTCTTAGGGCTTGTCTTCCTCTCAGAAAGAGACATTTTGGACCACACTAGCTGAGTGTCTGTGGTCATCCAGGTCCAAATCTGTGCTTTACTTTTTTCTCCTAACATAAAACATGGCCTTACCTTCTCTTCACTTTCCAAAATCTTTCCATCCTTCAGGGTTCTCTTAAAAATCCCTGCCCATATATCTAATAAGCTTTCTTTGACTGGCACACCAACATTGATTAATTTAACTAAATGGAGTAATTTTATTCCTATTAGCACTAAGTTTCTACGGTAGTCAACAACTTGAGAAATAGAGCAAGGGATTCCCTGCCCTCGAGGAATTTTTAGCTTACTAGGGTTGGATACATCTACTGAGGGTTAAAATATGAACCTGAGTAAGGGAAATGCCAGAGGAGAGAGGTCACAACAATGGTGTGGGGTCTCAAAAAAGGCATAGATGATATATGGTTAGTCTCTAGTTTTAGAATGCCTTTAGTCTAGAATTAGCATCTTGTTGACTTGAACATCTTTGTTATCTAATGTTATAGATATCTACATGCTAATGATATTATGTGTCAGGTTTTTATTTTTTTACAGCCTTTTGATCACTTGGCTGAACTGCTGGAGGACCCCTTCTCTCTTCCCTTGGGATCATCTTAAAGTTTTGAGAAATCCTGAGTATTACCACTTTCTTGATATCAAACTAAGTGCAACTCAGGTTTTTTCATTAAGTTAAACTAGCTTTCCATCCACCACACCTAAATGAGGAGAGTTTAGGTACATTTTTCACTTTCAGCACCAGGGACAGGTCCATTTAAACCCAGCTACTCCTCCCCCTTCCAACCCTCATCACTTCTAAATTGCTTTTAGAGAAAAATTAGAGCTAAAAAGACTCTTTAGAATAATATAATCCAGGGGTTGATAATTTTTTTCCTAAGCCAGGCCAATTAAAATGGAAAAATATTTAAATTAGTGGGACACTTAATCTAATAAGATCATATTTAAAATTGTGCCCAATACATTTATGCCTTTGTGATGTGCTTGTATGGGGAGGGAGACATTTAAAGGAATACAAAAGAACTGACTCTAACAAATAATCTCTTGAGTTTTAGGAGTAATTCTGCAGAAAACTTATAGAAAGAATAGAACATGGGGGAAAGAACATTTTAATGGATTTTATGTGCTAAATTTAGCCCTAGGGTCACCTGGGTGGCTCAGTGGGTTAAAGCCTCTGCCTTCAGCTCAGGTCACAATCCCAGAGTCCTGGAATCGAGCCCTGCATCAGGCCATCTGCTCAGTGGGGAACCCGCTTCTCCCTCTCCCTCTGCCTGCCTATCTGCCTACTTGTGATCCCTCTCTCTCTTTGTCAAATAAATAAATAAAATCTTTTAATAAATAAATAAATTTAACCCTAGACATTTCCCCATATGTTAACTTTGTAATTTGCAAAATTACCATGGGCTATTAAGAATTGTCAAACCCATTTTAAAGAGAGAGGAGACTGAGGATTAAGGAGATTAAATATCTTGTGCAGGGTTACACTTCAATGGAAGTATAAATAGAATCTAGGCTATCTGATATCAAAATCTATTTTTCTGTTCACTCATTCTTCTCAGCACGATTGACTTAATTCCTTTCCTAAAATGCCTTGACTGGGTATAATAATACATCAAAGACATCTTAATCAGATAACATAATATGCTATGAATATTATAAACAATTTTATGTTATTTCTGTATTTCCTATTCATATAATAGTGTTGTAAAGTGGCAATTTTGTGACCTCCTATCCATTAATCGGTTTTTCAGTGTTTGGATTCATGTCTGATGTTGGTATTCCTCAGAGGAGTTCTGTGGACCAACAAAAATATTGTAATGGAACCCAAAGTGTTTGCTGATCTAATCCAACCCACTCTTTTTGCAGATGGTAAAACTTCTGCAGTCCTTGTCTGGATTTTTCTACCAAGAAAAATCCCTCAAAATGTTAAAATGGAAAACTGTTAAGTGGTTCGAAAATACATAATAAAATAAGCAACCAAATAGGCTGACCTTATGCCTATTGAAATTCTTTCATTTTTTAGTGATAGTCACTATACTGCAGAGGGAAAAATTCTTTAATTATCTTCCTTTACTTTACTGTGTAAAGTGAATAGACACCATTATAATCACCAGATCCATTGTCTTATGTTTGAACACAGGGGACATAAAAAAGCAGGGGGTTTCCTGATACAACTCAGCTTCAGGGCAGTCTTTTTTTGATGTTTATATATTTAATCCCTTTAAAAATTGTACTCCAGAGAATAACCTAAGAACAAAGCACTTCATCCCTTCTGTTATTAGAACTGTGTACTTCTTGCTTTGACTTTTAAAGATGACAGAGCTACAAGGCTTTCTGTTCCCCATGGCTGATCACTTCCTTCCAGTGAATGGCATTATGTTGGTGAATTAATTAACAGTGAAATCTGATTTACATATTCACAAATATTAGAATTGTAGAAAAATTACATCAGGAGGCAGTTCCTTGGAGAGGCTAAGTGAGAGGAGAAAAAAAAATCAAAAGTTCCTTTTTCAGATATAGCACAGGACTCAGCATTTCTAGGCCTGCTTTACTTCCACCTTCAGGCATCTTCTGAATACTGTAAAGTGGATTATTCTAGATATAGAAAAGTTTGTTCTACCATGGGTTGAAAGATTTAACCTCAGGTGAATGCCATTACTCCCTGTAGTGCGCCAAGGAGCAGAAACTAAAGCAGTTTGGCCACTGGCCTCGCCATCAGCAAATGTGGTCTTTCACCTAGCTGTGTCTCATCACTGTATTTTAGCTTTCTGTCCATAAAATCAGAATGATAAAGATGATGATGCTTTCTCTCTTGTAAGGAGATTTGCGCGTGTAAAATATGATAATATAAAGTGCTTTGAAACAACCTCACACATTATTGGGCCAGGTAGGAGGTCCAAGGCACTTCGCTTAATGTGGAATGTGAAGGCATATAAAGGCCTTGCCTTTGAGGAGTCCACAGTGTAGTGGACTGAGGCCAACAAATGAAACCACAAAGTTGCGGAGTGTGGCAAGGACATCGGTGCTATGGGACAGTGAGAATGTTCCCCTAGCCCAACCTGAAAAGTAGGAAAAGTCGGAAAAGCTTGAGAGCACACATGGACATGCTGTCTGGTCCTCCATCCTCACCGTCTTGGCTTACAAGTTCATTCTAGGTGGTTCATTTATACACTAACGGCCTCCTGCCTTTCTCTGTTTGAGATATTCTTTGGCCATGGGGTAGGCTGGAAGTGCCAAGGAGCCTAACAGCCCTGGGAGTGACTCTCAAATAATGAGGAACGGGAAAATAAGTACCCCAATTTCTTTGCCTCTCTGTGGGACAACTCAGAGATGTGTTTCATGCAGGCTCTAAAAGACTTCCCCGCAGAGCTGACCACCCTAGTTCCCCACAGCAGTAACCCACTCTCAAACACACACTTTGTCGGCTTTTCTCTCCTTGCCATCTCCCATCTCTATGCCCTCACTCTGTTTTCTGGGAATCCCCTCCTACATAAACCACTTCCACCCGCAGGTTGTTTCAAGATCTGTTTTTGAGGGAGCTCAATCAAAAACAAGAGATGACATCCAAATGGAGTCTGAAAGGTTAGTAGTCTAGCCTAGTGAATTTCATGGTGTGTAAATTAAGCATCAGTAAAGCTGTTTGAAAAAGAAGAGAATTAGCTAACCCTCCCCATGCAGGGAAAGAATATTCAAGGCTGCTTGGAGTATTCATGGTAGAGGAAATACCATTTTAAATTCTAAGGTTGGGATAGATAGACAGCTTATTTGTTTTGGGAACTACGAATAATTCAGGATGGATAGGCAAGAGTTGGGAAAAGTAGACAGGAACTGGGTTCAAAAGGGGCTTGTAAGACTACATAAGGAGCTGGGTGTTCACTCAGAAGGTGATGGGAAGCCATTCCAGGGCTTTGAATCGGGGGAGTTTATGGCCAAGCTTATGTTCTATAAAGTTATTCCAGTGGCCACATGGAAGCTGGATAAAGGAAGGGCAAGACTAGAAACAAAAAGACCAATTGGGAAGTCATGATAATAATCAGGATGAGAAGAGATTAGGGCCTGAAGCAAGGTAGAGGCCAGTGTGATGGAAAAGGAAGGGTTGATAGGTTTTTCAGAAGATAGAATTGGCAGGACTTAGATGATTGCAGAATGGAGCTAAGATACTGCCTCGTGATTTCTGAAGATATGGTGTTGTTCCAAAGAACTATGCTAAACCATATACAACCCTAGAGATATTAGTGTGTTTTATCAAATTCCACTGGAGATCAGAACCTCTTGTCAGAGTGAGGAAAAAGCAATGCGGGGGGGGGGGGGACTGTGTTAAGCTCTAAGCTACAACAAAGGAGGGTTGAATGTAAAGGTTTAGATATGAGAGCTGGACAAGAGAGGTCAGTGGCCTGGAGGAGTTTACAAGGTGGAGGTGAAAACTGATCAGGTCAAACCCATAATATGGTGATTCACATGGATTGATGAATGTCCTTGCTTCAAAGGGAATTGAGTTATAGCTTAGGGCTGTTGCTTACCTAAGGCAATTTCATCTAGAGGAGAAGGAAAGGAGATCAATGAGAAGTGGGGGTTGGGAAAATGAAATGTGTGGCTTTCGTGGGTGAGATTCCCCAGAAACCTCCCTCTTTGTTTCATCTCAATTCACTTCATCTTTATAATGCACACCTGCAGTTTCCCCTCTGTTGATTCTCTGGAACCCATCCCTGGAGGGGACCAAAGAACATAGTCTATACATAAAGCCCCATTTCTGGTCACACCTTATACATTGTTAGGTCACACAGACACACACATTTCACATGTGTGTGCTTTAACTGATACAATTAGCAATCACATTGAAGGCACCGATATTTTATACTATTAGACACTCATTCTTTCACTGACACCTGTGTCGGGACACTGTAAATAGGAGACCATATTAATGAAATATTTTTTAGTCCTTTTATAAATAATGCTGCTGTTAACCTTTATGTGCAAGTTGTTGTGTGGGTCTATGTTTTTGTTTCTTTTGGCTATATAACTACTGCTGAAAGAGCTGGGTCCTGTGGTAACTCCATGCGTCACATTTTGAGGAACTGCCAAGTTTTACGAAAGGACCCGAACCATTTTACATTCTTACCAGCAATGTTTTATGTTTGTTTGTTTGTTTGTTTTAATCATTATGATATAATCATTTTTTCTCTACTTATTGTTATATGTTAGTTTCAGAAAAACCTTTGCAGTCTCTTTCTTCATTTGTCTTCCTTTTAAATTATTTTTGGTGAAATACTTTTCTTTAACATCTTAGAATGTAGTTGAAAATTCCCATAACCTAATAAGAATTAGGATAATGAGATTATCTAGAAATTATACTAGACTAGATGAGTGTATTACTTAGCTCATTGTCTGGGAATTCTCAATTTCAGATTGCAATGTCCACATCTTGCTGTGGAAAGCCAAATCTTCCATAAAGTCTCCAACTTGGGGGGATTCTTTTTTTTTTTTTTAAGTAGGCTCCACACCCAGCGTAGAGCCCAAAGTGGGGCTTGAAGTCATGACCCTGAGATCAGAACATGAGCTGAGATCAAGAGTCGATGTCCCGCCCCCTCCCAAGGGGAGATTCATTTAAGCCCTGAAACAGCAAAGATGGAATATGGGGACCACTGTGGTGGTCTCTTATTTTACACCGAGAAGAGGAAAGAAAGGAGAGAGGGGCAAAAGGAGGTGAAAGACTGAGAGGGAATTGGGCAAGGCCACAAAGATGTAATGTGCTAACCATTGTTATAGCTTCGAACTTAGCAGGGGGTCCGTGCCCCAGGTACAATACTGGGTCTTGTTCTGACCACTTGGAAGCTTGCTCATTTCACTTCTTCCGCTTTCTCCAGTTCAGACCACTCTCCCCAGTTTACTCCTTCTAGTTCCACCTTACATTTCTCCATCCATTCCACTCTGGCCAGTGGCTGGTAAGGAAAACTGGGGAATGGGAAAAAGAAAATTGAAACGTTTGTGTTAATGACACTTCCCCCACTTCTTCATCTCCCCATCAGGCTGGTAGGCGTTCTGTTTAATTTGCCTAACCTGAAGCAGTAACACTTTGATCTCTATGAAGCAGTAGAGTCATTCAAGCCATGGTAATGAACTGCCCTGTAGAACAATAAAGGTGAAATAAGGTGGTGACAAAATCCCACAGGAAAGACTATTAACTAATGTTATTAGGTGATACTTTCTTAGTGAAAATTCCCTTAACTGTAATATTTCATTATTAATAGTCCTTTGGAGTTTAAAGAAAAGAAATACCTTTTTATTTCTCTAGCTTGATCTCCTGGTACTCATAAAGGAATCTAGGGTATGCTTTATGATGCCAAAAATCACCGGTCAATCCAATTTTGTAATAGAACAACAATCAACCACGTTATTTGGAGCTATGTAGACAAAACAGCTAATTGTTTGACTGAAATATTCACATGCAAATCAGTTATTTTGATATCATATGGGCACAGTCCAAGTCAATATTTAAATAGTAATTTGAAAAATCATTAATTGGAGCCATATTTGTTGATTATCTCATGTATACAGGAATCTTTCTCATTAAGCAGATGGCTTTGCATCAATCCCATCTTAGAAATTAGTAAACACAGATTTTTCTAATTGTAGAAAGGAAGTAAATACATAAGAAGAGGCCAAAGGTAGAAGGCAACCTAAAGATAACTCTGAAAACAGAGGCAGTGGTAATTCTTCAGCAGTGGTAAGACCCTCTGTGGAGGAGATGGCACTTGGCAATTTGATCATTAGAGGCTGCAAGGATTAATCTGGTGTATTAGTTTCCTAAGGCTTCCTTAACAAAATTCCCAAGACTGAGGGTCTTAAGCAACAGAAATTTATGGTCTCACAGTTTTGGAGCCTAGACATCCAAGATCAATGTGTCAGCGGGGTTGGTTCCTTTTGATGGCTGTGCGGGAGAATATGTCCCATGCCTCTCTTCTAGCTTCTGGTCGTTTGCTGGCAACCTTTGGCTTTCCTTAGCAGAGACTCATCATGTTCATGTGGTGTTCTCCTGTGTCTTTCTGTCTCCAACTTTCCCCTCTTCTATGAGGACATCAGTTACATTGAGTTAGTTACTGACCCACTCTTCTCCAGTATGACCTCATCTTAGCTAATTACATCTACAATGACCCTACTTCTACATAAGGTCCTGGGGGTTAGGACTTCAATATATGAATTTTGGAGGGGGGGGCTACAATTCAGGCTATAACATCTGGTATGTGATTAATACCACCTCCACAGAGGCCCAGAGGTCTCTGTCAGCTCTGGCAACAGTCATCTCTGATTGGATGCTTTTGGGTGAAGATAAGGACAAAGTAGAAATCCATTGTCACCCGGATGTTAGGACCATTTAATCATATTTTTTTTTTCACTTAATGCCCTTCTATACTTCTTCTCCACATTTGAGAGGACTGGGACTAAAAGTTGCTTTAAGATTTGGGGTCCAAGAGAAGCTTGAATTTGGTGAATCTCTCACAATTTCTGAGGGTGCTTCAGGTCTCTTCTAGGTTTGCAGATCATAATCCAAGTATATTCTTCCTTATCTTGTTTCATATGTTTTCCAGGCTAGCTTGAAATTTTGAAAACTCATGGGTATTTTCTATTTTGACCTTTTATAAAATTACTCTCTCCCACAGGAGGTATTCTCCCCAAGAATTTTCATATTCTTAACCTAACATGGGCTCTCACAGTCCTTCCTTCTACTTTATTTGAGAACACGTGCCCCAGTTTCCCTACTGCGTCCCCTCCCCCAGCCTGACGATGGCTCCACCCCATCATCACCCTTGTGGGGCTTTATCCTTGAATTTGGAAGAATCACTTGGCTACTATTTTCCACCTGGAAGAAAGGGGATGCTAAGAATCCTTTTAAATATCATAAACACCTTGGTTAGCACCATCATGTCTGAGAGGTCAGCCTTTGGTGTCCTGATGGGTTGTGGTTTACAAGGCTCTCTCTTTCTGAGAACATGCCCAGCAATGCCTTGGACTTTCAGTGACTTCATGGAGGAGTGGGGGTGGGGTTTGAGATAAACTGTGTAGGTGAAGGTCAAGAATTGTTCATACCTGATCACTCTGCAGCTGTGCTTTGTGGAGACTGTATGGGGAGTTGGGTGATGAGACAAGCCTGGGATGTTGTACAGGTTGGAGCTAGGAGAGTTGGATTTGACAATGAATCTGAGCCCAGCTAGCAGTGATAGCCACGAGGCGTCACCTGTGTCATCAGTATTTGCGTAGGTTCAAGGGTTGGTAGGGAAACTTAGGCCTCACAGCAGATGGGTTTGGGAATGGAACAGTGTGGTTACCTGGAGTAATGGATGAATATTGGAAGAAGGGGGCTATTTATTTTGGTGTATGAGTTAGGACTGCTTTTGTTTGCAAGTGACAAAACCCAACTAAGAATGACTTTAACAAGAAAGGGACTGATTTTTTCCAGCATAGTCCAGAATCTGGAATTAGCCCCTGGGACACCGATTTAGTGGTTCAGGAATGTCAGAGAGGGCATCTCTCCCATTCTCTCAGCCTTCTCGTCATGTTTGTTACCTCATGGTTGAGATATAACATTCACAATTCTAGACATCAGATATGCACTTCAGACAGGGAAAAGGGACGAAGTTACATCTGTTCCTTCAATAAGAAAAGTAATGTTTTCTATAGAAGCCCCCCAAAAGATTCCCCCTTATGTCTTCGTGGCTAGACCTGTAGCACATGGCCACTCCTAAAATCAGGAGAGGTTGAGAGAGTTTAGGACTTTTAACCTCTCAGTAAGGGAAGAAGGGGATTGTAAATGAGTGTTGGGAGGACCAAGCAAGAGCTAGGATATTTGTGTTGGGGGGCTGGGGGCACTTGGGAATTGCTGGGGCTACTTGTGGCCTGAGCTGGGGTACAGGGACCCGGTGCAGTACCAGTAGCCGCCTCAAGGGGGAACCAAAGGGAAGGACACGCGGCTGGGCCCCCACACTGCTCATTTCATGACTCTGGGTCTCTTCCTCTCCACCATCATTGCTTCTTTACCTCTGCCCTGAATCCAGATCCTTGCCCTTTCTCTCAGATGTTGGCTTTCACTTCCATGCTGTCATTGGCCTCTTTCTCTTCTCACTCAGCACACACCTGGAGAGAAGTCAGGAAGCCGACATTAGCAGGGCCTGAGTCTCCTGCCAGGCCTAGAAGCTGTGCCAACCATAAGCTCCCTCTGGGTAAGGTTCAGATTTGCCAAGCCTCGCATCCCAGCCAGCCTGAGCGGAGGAAAATAACAGGGGCTCGAGTGCCCAATGATTGGTGCCAGGCCAGTTAGTGGGAAGCCAGACTGTAGTCACCTGGGATAAGAAATCTGTTCTTTGAAGACAAGTTGGATCTAGACTTAGGCATTTTCTTCATGGTTTCTGCCTTTCCCTTTAGTTTCTTGGCATACTTTTCCAGAAACCCCAACCTTATCATTTCAGGATGAAAAGAAAAAAGAAATTGCCCACATCACAACAATGGGACCCTCATCCTTCCCTCCCTGGCCAGGAATGAGAGAAGCCAAATTGTCCTAGCCTGAGATTCAGGTAAGAATAAGGTGGTTAGTGAAGTAAATACCTTGGAGAGGGTAGCCAAGGACAAGGGTGATTTCTACTGTCCTCTCATAAGGGCATTCCTTTAGAAGGGACTCTCAACCAGGGTCACTGGTGAGATTAGGGAATCAGAATTTCTGGCTAAGTTGGCATGTGATGGTTTAAAACAAAGCAGCACTTTGCCCCATGGAGTGGTTTTTAATCACAGTGTTTATTTTGCATTTCAGAGAATATTAAACGTGGGCATGAATGTTTATGAAAAGATAGCGTGGCCCGGAAAGGCTGAGAAACACTGCTAGGGACAGTGACACAGAGTGGGGCATCACAGGGAGACAGGATAAACCTGATCTTCGTTGCAAAGTTGCTTCAGACAAAAACTTCTCTGAAGTATCTGTGAGAGGATTTGGCCACTTTACTGTGTGACCTAATGGGGGAGCTAGGCTTTGGAAGCCCATTAATTCCCTCTCAAAAACTGATTTTACATGTGTAAAACAAAATACATAGGATAACAATGAAAAATCTACTATATTGAAATACAGATATTAAAATTTAAAAGAAGTACCCAGGTTTGTGATAGATACATGTGCTTCTTTATTAACATGTTAAATAGCAAGATTGAGCAACATTTCTAACAACTGCTGTAATTTTGAAGCGATGAAGAGTGTTAATAGTATTTTGAGATAGCTGCAACAACTGAGATGTGAAATATGAAAATAACTGTGAGCTTTATTGGGGACAAAGTCACAGACACTGTTAGGACTTCTGAGGTTTCCTGCCTATGTTGAATTGAAGGAAATGCCAAATTTCGGTTAGGGGTTAAAACCCGAAAGGTAAAAATTTCCCTTCCAAGTCATGGGCCTCCTGAAATCTACCCTTAGACCTCATGGGGGTCCACAGCTTTAGAACTCGTGGCTACAGAGAGGAGGAAAGAGGAGAAGACCCAGTGGCTGGTTAATGCTACAATTAAGGAGGGTGTGCAGAAGACCACACCGAAGCCACAGGGACTCTATCCATCCTTCCGTGAATGGCCTGGACTAGAAGCTGCACTCCATTTTCTGGGTCTGTTTGGACTCACAGATAATGCCAAGTCCAGGAAATGGTGCTGCTCATTTTTTATTGGCAGTGGACTTGGTTATCTTGCAGGAGATTAATGGACTTAACGTCTGCTCCAAGCCTGGGAGGGCTTCTGGTGAAGGTTTGCTCTCAGCCTTCCTGCCTTGACTGGATCTGAAGCGTTCACACAGTGTCAGCCGGTGTAATGTTTATTTGCCTCCTCCCTGAATGTGCTAAATGCAAATGAAAAGCCAACATCAAACACAAAGGGAAAGGTGCAAGAAAAAGATTTGGCTTTGGGTCGTCCTTCTTTCTGAATATGGCACTGGGAGTCTAATTGCTAATACACATCAAGTCGACAATCAGAAGGTCACCTCAAGACTCATGTTAATCATTATTCTCATTTTGCAAGCTGAGAACGAGGACTGGCAAAGAGTTCAAGGCTGAGGAGCATGACAAACAGAGTGTGATGAATAGAATTTCCAACCAAAGAATTACAATCCTTCTGGCCATGGATGCAGTTAGTTACACTCTTAAAAGCATGTCCACCAGTAAGCAAGTAATTACCGAATGCGTGACTCATGACCAGCGAGGTGGGGATGGGGGCCTCTTCAGCTGTGATGGTCAGGCACAGCCTCTCTGAGGAGGTGACATTGTCGTTGACAGCCCAGTGAGGAAAAGCAGCCGTACAGAGATCGGGGTAAAAGCGCTGCAAATAGAAGGAACGGCGTGTAGCAGTGCCCCAAGAGAGCAGGCCGTGTTGGGGGACAGGGACACGTGGAAGGCCACTGTGAGTGAGAGGGAGCATTGCAGGAGTCACAGCCAGAGGGATAGGCAGGCCCACAGCTGGCAAGGCTCCAAAGGTCACCATGAGGAGTGGGGACTGTGGCTGGCTTGAAATGGGAAGCCTCTGGAGGGTTTTTAAGCAGAGCAGCCTGCTTGATCAGCATGCTCTGACTTCTGTTTCTCTGTGTAGCTCTGGCCGCTGGGTAAGGACAGACTGTCAAAGTCAAGAGTGGGAAGGAGGCAGACACAGTCTCCTGATGGGGAGTTGGGCCCCTTGGATTGCCTCGTAGCTGTGCGGACAGTGAGAACTGCCCAGATTCTGGAGATATTTTAGAGGCTTAGATAATAGGACTTAGCATTGAATTAGATTAGATGTATGAGAGGAAGAGCAGTATCAGGGATGACTCCTCAGACACGCGGGGAGCAGTTGCTGGGTAAGGGAAGGCTACCTAGAGGTCTGCCATAACTGGCAGCACTGTCCATGGGGAAAATGGTGAGTTCTGTAGGGTTCCTCTTGTGTCCTCTGAGACTTGCCCTATGACCCATCTCAACACCACTACCTTCTAGGTCTCCATTTTCATTTTTGGCTTCTCAAGGTTTATAACCATACACTCTTCCTTAGAAAGCCATATGACGCTCGAGGGCCATAGAGAGAGGGTAGGGTGTGGAACACAAAAGGACTAGAGCTTGAATCCTGGCCCCCTCATTGATTTGTTGTGTCACCTGGGCAACTTGCTTCTGAGTGTCAGTTGTTTATCATCTATGAAAAGGGATGAAAAGAGTTACGTTGCAGAGTTCTTTGAAGACTGAATAGCACAATGAATGACAAGTGCCCAGCCCAGAGCAGGCTCTGAGCTCATTCGTCCTGACTTCAATTTCAATTTACCTCTCTTGTATTCTGTTTTGGTCCTGGCTTGGTGACAGCCTGGCTAGGTGTTCACTAATAAACTAAATCATGTGAAGATGTTGCCCTGGTTCTCCAAGCTGAGAGAACCTGATCCCACAGAAAGTTCTAAAAAGTACTCAAACCTACTCCCCACCTTCTTAGGGTTTCGATTTGATTGGTTGGGGGTGTCAAAGGTTCATTATTTTTAAAAGCTCCTCAGGTATTTCTAGTAAGCAGTTATGTTTGAGAACCCCTATTAAACTAATGTTCAGTTGTAATTTAATTAATAATCATCAAGTAGCCACTAGTGTTTCTAGAACAATGGTAGGGGATGTAAAGATTTACCCCTAAGCTGGAGCTTTCACTTGAGGAAGCAAGGGCTTTTCTATTAAGAGTCCCTCAGTAGCTAATATTTGTTGCATACTTACGTGTCAGTGTGTCAGTGTTCTAAACTCTCTCTCTCTCTCTCCTCCCCCCATTCTTTTGTCTCTGTGCTTGTGTGTACCATCTGCTAAAATTTGGGAAATCCATGGAATTGTGATTCAGACTTATCTGCCCACTTCAGTCCTGTGGCTGGCCTTGGCAAGGACTCTTTCCTAGGTCTTGCATCATGAAAGTCCCAGGCTGAAGTCCTCTTCAAGTGGCTTCCTATAGCACTTAGGTTGAAGAGCACAAACTTGAACAAGGACCCTCTCTCTCTTTCCATCTGTTTCTGTCTTACTCTCACTTTAGCCATGTTGGCCTTTTTTCTATTCCCTGAAAGAATTCACCTTCTCTGCCCCCTCAGGGCCTTCACACATTGTTACTTCCTCTAGCCAGCCCCTGCCACATTCCCTTTGCCCTGAAATTCTGACTCCTGATATTGTTTTGATATTCCTTTTGTAGGTGTCTATCTACCTATATGCCTGCTTGTTGAATCTCTGTCTTCCACACTCTACCATAAGTTCACAAAGGTAGGGATGGGTCTGTTTTGCTCTCCCTCAAGTCCTCAGTGCCTAGCCCAGTACAACAAGATTTGTTGAAAGTGCAGGGGTGAACAATATTCCTCAGTGTTCGACTCAATTAGGAGTGTACTGTAGGTGGAGACCCATTCCATTGTCAGCTTCCCAAAGGACTCTGAGACTGTTGTCTTCCAAACTGGGTCCTTGATGCCTGATCTAGTCAATTGGTGACTCTCAGCCACCCTTGTGGCCTCCGTGCACTTTTCTGTTATCTGGCCTTGACCAGGACCACCAAATAGTTTTAATAATGTTGAACACCACACAGAAAGGGTTGGAATGTTGGACTGCCTTCCCTTCCTACCTTCTTTCCTTCCTTTCTTTCTTCCTTCCTCTTTTCCTTCTCCCTTCCTTCCTTCCTTCCTTCCTTACATAGAATATATTATTGGTTTCAGGGGTATGGGTCCGTGATTCGTCAGTCTTAAAGAATTCACAGCGCTCACCATAGCACATCCCCTCCCCAGCAGACTGCTCTTTCTAAGAGACTCTATACAGCTTCCATGTAAATTCCTGGCTCGGAATTGGTACAAGGACTGAGGAGCTGGGACCATTTGTGTAGGCAGTATTACCAATGTCTATGCTGGGGGCTTGACTCAATGCCACTGGCCCAAGCCCCGATTTAGTTGAGGCATTTCATTATCAGAATACTTCAGTGGTCTATGGGTCAGAAGCAGGATTATATTAGTAGTTATACAGGGACGCCTGGGTGGCTCAGTTGGTTAAGCAGCTGCCTTCGGCTCAGGTCATGATCCCAGCGTCCTGGGATCGAGTCCCACATCGGGCTCCTTGCTCGGCAGGGAGCCTGCTTCTCCCTCTGCCTCTGCCTGCCATTCTGTCTGCCTGTGCTCGCTCTCTCTCCCTCTCTCTCTGACAAATAAATAAAAAAAAAAAAAAAAAAAAAATCTTATATTAGTAGTTATACATAGTATGATTTTGGTGCCTGGCTACACTTCCTGTGGGGGAAATGAGTGGCATGTTTATTAACAAAGCTCCAAGGTCATTTTTATTTCCCTATTTCTAAATATGAAACCTTCCATCTTTTGTGTTTGTAGGGCTGAAAGGCCATGCATCTCACTGAAAGCATTTGTCCAGTGGTTTTAGTATGGAGTCCCTCATAAGCAGACCTTGAGATGATCTATGGATGCAACTACTCTCCTTGGGAGTGGGCCCAGGAAGCCCTGGTAGAGGAGGGACAGAGTGAGACAGGGGAGAGGAGGGAGCCTACACAGACACTCCTTAACGACAGCGTTACTGTTGTGGGTGGCTGCTGCTCAGTCCTGCCGTCGGCCTTTGGAAGACTGTGTGCACCCTGGTTTAGAGTTGTTCTACCTAAGTGGGGAGGGAGCGGGGCGGGTGTGTCCTCCCACTCGCATCCTTCATTGGTTGACTGACAGCCACTGGGGGAGGTGTTAGCTCCTGGCCCTTCCAGGCTTCCCCATGTGTGGACAGAGCATGCTCCTATGGCTGGAATAGGCTTTTAGGTAGAAGGCCACAGGGGCTTATTGGGAAAGCCACGGGCATGTAAGGGAATAATGAATGGCAAGAGCACATGGGTGGGGTGCCAGCAGCTTCTGCGGTATCTGCTATCCTGAGGCTCTCTCCGTGTGCGCCACGTTGTTGGGAGGGGCAAAAAAGTTAACTATTTTGCTGGACGCTTATGAGTTCAGATAGATGATGACTCCGATAGATAAGTAGGACACATAATATATAACAAATGTTCAGGACATAAACATATCTTCGGCAAATACAGACGGGTAGACCAACGGAGAAGGAACGTGCCTTGAATACAAATCAGTATGTTACACCTGTCAACTCTAGCTCCATTCTCATTCTGTAGATAAACTTGCAGGGTCTTGGGTGTGAGGCAGATTTAAGAAATCTCCAAGACATTACAAAACAGTTGTCAGAGAAATAGTCATTCGGTACAACTTTCCACCAATTGTTAGGGAAAATATGAATGCGTTTAATCTGATAAACTTATCAAAAACATTTTTTCTGCCTGCTTCGTAAAAGTCAAGGAGCTGTTACACTGAATGTTGTCCTACAGATTAGGTTTATGCTAGCCCTACTCGAAAGACATATAATGAAGAAGAGTTGAGAGGAAGAGTAGTAAATAATGGAGAAAACGTTGATGTGCAGAGCTCTGGGTGTGTGCATGTTGGAGGCAGGTGGAAGTAAAGACAAGAACTGAAGATGGGCTATCAGCTAGCCTAAGCAACTGGTATATAAGGTAGAACCACTGTGAAACATTTGTCTTCTATTCTCTCTCCTTTATATGATTTCCTGTGTTTCTCCCCGCCATGAAAAGGTAAGCCGAAGCAGGGCTGTTAATTCAAAAAATTATTTATCAGGGTAAGGCCTTATCCTGCCACACAAATGCCAACTGGAAGCGTACGGAAAAACTATTTATTTTGGCTGGCTTGTTTTGTGCTTTGGGTTCACCTGAAAACCATTAGCGTTTATTCCCAACTCCCCCCACTGCTCTAAATCACTGAGCCAAAGACTGGCTTCATTTTGTTGAGGTCATATTAGCTCTGGGCACGAGGGGCTCAGTGATGCTCAGAAAGGGAAGCTAAACGCTGCAGTCAGCGTCTGCCTGAGCTTAGTTTTTAAGTGCTTCCCTCGATTCACCACATTAATAATTTTTAGAGGGGATCTTTTTTAAAACCTAAGTTATTTATTTAGGGAATCATCTTCTACATTTCTTGAAATATTTGTTGGTTCATATTTAATCAAAGTACAACATGATCAAAACACAGAAATAAAGAGATGCTACAGATAGAACAACATAATTATGTCATTCGTGTGTAAAAACCAATACTCAAGCGTCTTCTTTAGCTTTCTAAACGATTCTTTCAGCTTGAATTCCTTTCTGGGCTCTGTTCTATGCCATCGTGGAAGGTGTTCTGTCTGTTTTGGAAAGTGCAGTTACTGATGGGGTTGTCAACTCTCAAGGGCAAGTAACGTTTTCCTAAGCTCCGTGCTGAGGTTCTGTTTCGTGTTCTTCTCTGTGGGGTCGACTGTGTCCTCGTGGCAGAGTATAGGTTTGATTACATGTGTGGCCTCTGATTTCTGTGAGGGTTAGTACCTCATGTGCCCCTGCCATAACTGGCAGGTGAGGACAGGGGAGGGAGGTATGGTCGTACACGGTCTAATGTCATTACAAATCTCCACTGTCCACACGTTTGCACTGGGTGGACTGACCAAGGGGGCTGTTGGGCAAAGGGACTTCTTGAAGACTCGCATACATCTCTTCCATTGGACCCACTTTTAGATGTCCACAGCACGCCCTTGTAAGATGGCCTGGAAACCACATTACAGTTGAAGGAGGAAGAAAGGCAGAGAGAATTAATGGTAGGGATGGTGATACTATCAGAATCACCTCTACAGCTTCTAAAAATAACATATTGATCTTTCCCAAATCCCTCATCTGCAATGGAAAAATCCACTTTCTTCTTTCACTGACCATTGCTGCCTTGATGAGAATATCATCGAGGGTCTACTTAGGAAAAAAGAAACTACACTCAGAACGTAAGTGGAAGCTTTGCATTACACGAACTCATCACACAGGTGTCACAAGACCCGAGAGCAGAAAGGAGAAGTCTAGGGAAGCCATAGAAGAATAGTAGCAAGAAGCAGTTCCCACCCAGGGCTGGGAGGACAAGAGTGAGAAGGACTATGTGTGTGTGTTGGGGGGGGGCGTGCTTGGGTCTCCATGGAGTAGGTGCCCCACTGCTGGGGCCCATAAGTAGGCGGTGTGGTGGGTCCTGGGAACACTGAAGTGACCCGGCCCTGGGAGTGAGGGAGCTCAGACGGCTGGTCCTCTGGCACCTTGGGGGTGCAAGGTGAGCCTGCTTTCAAAATGGCGCTGACAGCGACTGGGCAAGAAGGACGAAGTCCCTCTCCTACCTTCCACTTTCCTTTGGGAGATCCTCCATCTCCCATCTCCCACTGGTGGCACGGGAGGCCAGCTGGTATGGGCATTGGGGCACCTCAGCTTGCAGTGTGCTGGTCTGGGCTCATGGCAAGGTGGGAGGGTCGCAGGTAAAGGCCAGTCAGGGTAGTAGGTAAAGGCCAGTCACAGTGATCCTCCGTCACCAACAGGAGTGGGCCTTTGTCTTTTACTCTGCTTTGCGCTTTGCCTTCCTGCTTTCTGTCCTAGCTCTGAAGAACTCCCCCGCCTTGGCTGGCCCTTGCTTGGCCTTCCAGAAGGATGTTGCACAAAATGAAGCCGGGGAGGCTTTGGTTCCGACCACACAGCCTTGGTGTTTCTCGGCTCTGGCCAAGAGGACCGGCTGCAGCGATGCATGTTTGATGGAAAAGAACAATAGCATTTTGATTTGACTGGAAAATACATCATTAATCTGAACAAGATCCAAGGATACTGAGGCTTGAGAGAGACAAGGAATTAAAAATGAACACATCAGAAAAGTTCAACCAAAGCAGTAGATGAATGCGTCTCCCTCATAATCCCTTAAAAAGTACTTGGCTGTTTACAAGTCAAAACACTCTTATTCTGATGAATTTGAGGGATTTAATAAGGTCTTAAAATCATCCCTGCTTCACTTTTAAATGAACCAGCAAGCTGTAAGGTTCCCTTTGATCCGTGTATGCAAATTGATCTTCGAGGCTGATGCAGGTGACAATGGAATTTTCCAACCGCACAGCAATATATGCTTAATTATACATGGTATTGTTAGAGACACCCATTTTTCATGGAGTTAGGAAGATTTCATAACTTTGGCGAAGTCATTTAATGAAAGCAGTACTGAGATGGTAGCACTGATATTCTGGGTAACATCTCTAACCATCAGTGACTGGCCTTTACAGGGGTTTTAAATTTGTGATGAATGACTCTGTTTACGTCTAAGGGTATGTGCTTTATTAAAAACATTTCCTATTTGTCAGGACAGTTTTTGATAAGATTAGCTGACTCAGTGGCTGATGTCATCTTGTACCTGCCAGCAATTAGTATGTTTTACTTTAGGAAGTACTTGGGGGGAAGGAATGAAAGAAGTAGAGAAAAAGGTTATAGGGAGAAGGGGAAATATTTGGGTTGGTTATTTTTTGAAATGGTTGTGTAGTGGGTGCCCTGATAACTGCTTTTTTATGTTCACATCTCACAGAGTTTGATTTCATAGCAAAGAAATTAGAACCAATAGCTAGATGAGATCACTCCATACTTTAATTCCGTTCATTAGGTTTATGCCCTGAGTTCCCTCAGTCTATGGGATTTTTGAAATTTCTTCTCTTACTCCCTTTCCTGGATACATCTGTTTCTTCAGTCTTCTCTTGAATCCCCAAAGATTGTCACTTACCTGCTGAGCTGGCAAGCATCATGCTTTCTCCCCCCCCTTTTTGATTGGATTTTCTCAGAAAGATGGAAATGGTGGTGGCATATGGTTTTGGGTCAGGTTATTTCTCCATCGGCTTTAAATTGTCTCAGTACCACAGATTTCCTTGTAGATAAATTAGGCAGCTTCTGAAAACAGGATGAGGTCTTTGAGACCTACAGCTATGATTATAATACCTTATATTTGCATAATGTTGTAAAGTGTATTGTCTCCTATAAAGACTCTTACCTCATTATATTTTAATTGTATTGTTCACAGGTCTGTCACCTTTAATAGAAACTGAGCTCCTGGATGGCCAGAAATATATATATTTCTCATCTGTCAGGCCTAGTGCCTGGCATATAATTAGTGCTTTAATAATCATTTGTTGAATATGCGATAAATCTTGCACTAGTTTTACTCACAATGTTATTGGGAGAGTTAGAGGACTCTTTAGATGGAAAAACCCTGATCCCTGAGACTGATACAGACATGGCTCTCAGGAAGTCTTTGAATTAAGTAACAATTTTGTGATGCAAACAGGACGCTTACAGGGAGGAGACTGGAATGCAGATCTTCAGCTTCCTAAAGGCTTTTCCATCCTACCCGAGGATTCTCAACATGGACCCATTTCCAGTAGAGCGAAGAAGAGCTATTGGACTGGTTCTCTAAATAAATTCAGTTATTCATTTGAATGTATCTATCAGAGGAGACCATCTTGATAATGTATGACAATACATGGGGAGCAGTGGTGAAAGGAGTTCAAAATAATAGATAATCCCTCAAAGCACTTATTCCTCCTGGAAATGCAAAATGCCACAAGGGATGGTAGACTTGCCTTCATTATTAAATTTTGGTTACAGTTGTAACAGGCTGCAGTGGAGTTCATGGGGGTAGAAGTTTAATCTTCAGGTTTTGAGTGTAAGCACCAGGAGGCCAGCTTCTGTGATGATCAGCGCTGTATCCCCAGTGCTTGGCACAGTGCCTGGAATATGGTAGGTGTTGTTGTAGACTGCGTTAATGGGCTCAATCTCCATTCCTCCTGTATCCACATCCTTTGGTCTCTGACTTTGTAGTTTGTCCCATTAAAGAGGCAGAATCTGTTTTTCTGCCCCTTGTTTTTGAGTTTGGCTATATGGCTTGCTTTGGCCAATGGAATATTAAGTGACCAAAGGCTTGGAGGGCAGACCAAAAGCTTGGAAAGCACTTGACAGTGAGGCTTAATCTCTCATACCTCTGCTATTGCTATTTGTGGCAACGACTAACTGATTCAGATGCTTAATGAATAGTTGTTGAGAGAATGAAGGCAAAAAGGGCGTCACATGGCCAACTGTTCTTAGGTGCCAGCATCACTTTTTCCAGCATCACTTTTCTGAAGAAGCTATCAGGGAACGAAACCTGGAAGAAGTTCCCTGGGGCCATTAGTTAGGAGACTCTGGTTTTAACAGTGGCTCTGTTGACCTTCAGTGGCTTCAGTGAGATGGATCTATAAAGTGAGGATAATTGTACCAAATACCTATCCTGGTAATTTTGCAGGAAGGGTGTGAAGATGAAAAGCACTGGTGGACTTTGCAAAAGCTCCATGTCCTCTGCTAATGTTATTACCAAGTTTTACCATAATGACCAATAGATCTGACCTCATCAGAGAAAGATATTTTGCAAAAGCCTGTTTGTTTGTTTGTTTGTTTGTTTTTAGGACATCTCAGTTTCTGTGTGTAAATGCCATTACATTTATTTTTACTTTTCGGTAGCATTCATCAACATAGGTTTTCGATAGAATCATTACTGCCTCTTAAAGACCCAGGGCTGTCATTACGAGCAGCGATAGTTTGTTACTTCATGAACTCAACTGTAAGATGAGGAGGAGTCCAGCTGACCTCCGGTGACCCCCAGTGTCCTTTCTGCTTCTCATATTGTTTCTTTATTGCGCTGCCACGAAGTGAGGTCTTCAGCGCCTACTGGAAGGTGGAGGACTCACAGGGTCCATTCACAGAATGCACCCCCCCCAGCTGCTCCCCCTCAATGCTTCCCCCTGCAGTGTTGGTCTCACGTTCTTCACCCCAGTAGACACTCTGGCTACGGCGGGCGTGTTCTGTAGCTAATCAGCGCTGTCTTCCACACACATGGTCATCTGGAGGAGGCCAGTAGTCTTTCCATATATTTATATTATTAATAAGTTCATAGCTTTTGGGGGCATCATTGCTGTACCAAAGTCCCTTAATTCGGGGGCCCCCTGGGTTACAACCGGCTGAGGCTGCTGCAAGTTGGACCTCGGTTTAGGTGAGGTTTACCTGAGTTGTTGGCCTCCTGTCCACAGCTGTGTTGTAGTGTAGTCTTGAGTGTGGACCCAAATCATTCATCTCCCTTCACTCCACATTGCTTCATATGCTTCGTAGGGGAACCAGAGCCAACTTTGCAGACACCCTCATTTGCGTCCTCTCTGCCTATCTCCTATTCTGTCTTTGGGTGGAGAGCACGGTGTTTCATTTCACCTAATTAATATAAACCTGGACATGTAGATCCTGGTTGAGCCATTTCTGATCTGAGCTCCAACTAAAGTTCTCCCATATGGATTATATTATATGGCAAAGTGACATGGCAAAATTTGAAACAGAACTCCACCACTCACAGAACTATATATGTGTGTGCATATACATATACACACACATATATACTGTGTGTGTGTGTGTGTGTGTGAGGGGTGTGTTTGTCTAGCCCATTATATGTTGCTCTACAAAATTGTTATTTCCCAAAGCAATTTCTGATTAGAACCTCAAATCGCGGATCTCATTTGGGGTTTCTCAGAACTGATTTTGGAGCAGTTTTAACACTTTTTTTTTCTTAGCAAGTATCTTCTCAAGGGATTAAAGGGAGGAGAGTTCCTAGTCAAATTACATGCAGCAATTAAAAGCTTCATTTCTTCCTAATAATTTGGGCCAATTCAGTGGTATTTTCTAAGCATGTGCTAGGTGGATTACACATAGATATTTATATGTTTATCCTAGATAAAACATCTTGGGTGAAAATGCTCAAGATTTTGCTTTTTGCAGGGCTATATATAAAGGTCAGCAATTTTTCTGGATGGATGGCAGGAACTATCTGTACAGAATAGTTATGTTTTTTGACAAGGGACTGCTGTCTTTCCCTTGGAGGTACCCCACAGATTAGACAGCCAGCAATCACATTCAATGCTCCAAAATGTCAAAGCTCTGGTTGACAAAGAAATCCTTTCAGAGTCATGGTGTGAAGTGCAAAGTAGGCTTTTTCCCCGGAATTTTGACTAGAACTCACATCTGAGAACAAAAGGCACCAAGCCCTCTGAATTTTAAGTTCAGAGAATTACCAATCCAAAGGAGCAGCGGCCTCCTCCAGAGTTGTCCTGCTGAGAGGCATCATTTCCGCAGAGCAGGCACCAGTGCCCTCCTCTCTTTTCTGACTTCCCCTCCGTCAGGCAAAATGTGTCTATAGGGTGAGAGGACATCTTTGTGGGGGGCAAATAGAGACTCAGGGAGTGGCAACTACCACCCTCTACCCTGCCATGGAGCATCTAATTTGTTTGTCTCTTTCCTTCTACAAGACTGAAGGTAGCAGGACCGCCTCAACTTCCCCACTCCAATTCTGAGAGTAAGATCATCTCCTCTACCAAGATCGCTGAGCCCCCGAGCCAGCAGAGGGCTTGCTGCATCTCATCCCTTTGGGATGATGATCCTGGGGCACAGAGTAACAGCAGGGAGGAGACGTCAGAACTGAGAGGCAAGGTGCCAGATGATGCCAGCCTTTCTACCCTCTGGCGTGGCAAGAGTGTGGGACTTGGCTGTGCCTGCATGGACGCCATGGAAGGTGGCAAGAACATAAACTCTCTTGTTTGTGCACCTGCACCCCCTCAGGGAAGGGGTCCCATGAGCAAGTCACTGTGGGGAGGACACAAGCACGGGTGAGAAAGAGGCCAACCTCAGTTGGATCTTCCATTCCAGGGCACTGTTCAGGGGAGACCTCCCATGGGGTCCTCTGAAGAACCAACGTGCTTTCTCTCTTCAGAGAGCTAGCATTTTCAGTTCCTGCCTTGCAGAGGGAACTCAGGGCAGTCAGGCTTACACAGGATAACAGTGACACCAATAGAAAAGTGACGGTTACCTCACCTCACCACAGAAGGGAACTGTGATTATAACCAACAAGGAAGAGGGAAGACATGAAAAGAACTCTTCTTTCTCTTCTCCCTCCACCCCGCCACCTCATCCCTCAGGAGGGAAGAAGGCAGTGTGTGAGAGAACAGTTCCGCTCACTTTGGTCTGACCCCCTTCCCCCATTCCAAGTCTCCAGAGCCACTAGTCAGCCTGGATGGGAGGAAGACTGAATCAAAGATGAGATTGGAATTTTAAAATAGGGAAGGCTAAGGTTTAGACTGTCTTAATAGTAGAGTAATATTAAATATTAAACATAAAATTATATAAAAAGATAACATAACATACCATATTTAAAATATAAATAATAGAATGACCTATCACGGTGATTTATTTCCTGACTTGCAACATTCATCGAGCATTTTATCAAATGTCTGCCCTGATAGGTATTGAACAAAAATGTTAGGGATTCCAGAATGAATAAATGAATAAAGAAAAATAGAAATAAATGAGTAAAACAGGTGGATATGGACCGGTTATAGCAGAGATTGCTGGCTGTTTACCAAATTATTTTTCCATTTCTTCTAGAGCACACAGCTTGATTACGTTTCCCAGCTTCCCTTGCTGTTACGTTTGGTCATGCCACTAGTTCTCACCCATGGAGTATGAGTGGAAGGTACTTGTTACTTGCTCCCTTAGGCAGCTCCGACATAACTCTCATTCCTTGTCAGCTGGGGGCAGGTAACTACAAAGTCCAGGGGATTCCAGAGCCACAGACAAAAGGAGTCTGAATTTCTGAATTGCCACATGGGGGAGGAGCCACCAACTGACCAGGAAACATACTTTGGACTATGCTGAGGGCAAGAAATAAACTTCTTTTTTTTTTAAATTTTTTTGAGATTTTTTCTTTTTTATTTATTTTATTAAAGATTTTATTTATTTATTTGACAGAGAGAAAGATCACAAGTAGGAAGAGAGGCAGGTAGAGAGAGAAGGGGAAGCAGGCTCTCTGGAGCCTGATGCGGGGCTTGATCCCAGGACCCTGGGATCATGACCTGAGCCGAAGGCAGAGGCTTAACCCACTGAGCCACCCAGGCGCCCCAAGAAATAAACTTCTATTGTGTTTGAACTGTTATGTGTCTGGGAGACTATTTACAGCAGCAGTTTATCCTACCCAAGTTCAAATACCACTGCAGTAGGACTTTCCCCTTTACTAATCAGAATTTTGTTTCTTTTTTGATTTGTGGATCACACTTGTGTTGATTTATTTTTCTCTTTTCCACCTTTATTTTTGTGGCTGGGAATAAAGTTACTGTGAGATTCTGTGGAAATATTATAACAGAAAATAATTGTATTTAAGTGAAATGATTAGAATTGGGTTCTGAACAGATCACTAATCCTTTTATGCTCTAGCTAAACTTTCTTAAGGCGAGACCATGTTCTTGGTAGCCAGAAATCTCCATGATCGGGAGCAGAGACCACTGTAGAACCAAGACTGACTTTGGCAGGGCTGCCTAATCATGGGTCCTGGGTTCGAGGGCCACCATCTCTCCCTGATCTTTCTTTTTTGTGCTAAGAAAGCCCTGGAAGTATATTCCCCTGGTCTGAGGAGAGAAAACCTTTATGGAATAAACTGGGAGGAAATGCAGAGAAACTTACTTTGCCCAGGAAGGAAGCCTCCAGCAATTGAGAGATAATCCTGAGGAACTTGGAGGGAGTTCATCTATATCTAAAGATTTTCGCCCAGGCCTCCCTGATAATAAAATGAATGTAAACAAAGTAGATGAGAATTTTTTAGTTGGAGAATGGGTAATTTTTAAATGTAGGAACTTAAAATTGAGCCACTGAATAATGATGTGTGTATGTGTACACACACGTATGTAAGGTCCATACATTCTGTTGATCATTGCTTGACCTATTATGTAAAGATTCACTCTGGATTATATTTAGTGAGAATCTGTATAGAATTTTTCAAAAGCCCAAAATACCTGCTGGGAAAATTTGTATTATGCTAAAATATATTTCATGAGAGAAGTTCTCAAGAGGAAGTTGCAAAAGAAATGAGAATATCCAAAGACTTTCAGAGAAAGGAAATTTCATAAACAGAGATACTGCACAATCTTTTCCTCTTGGCCCCTTAGTTCCTATTGGCATTTCCCTTTGCTTTCCCACTCTGTCAATGATTTATTTGAGGCTGAGGGCAGATGCCAGGATGATTTGTGAGGCCTACCTAATGCCATGGTGATAGGGATCAATGGTTTGCTCTAAAAAGTAGTAAAATGCATCATCTCTATTGAACAAACGATATTTCTAAAAATATTTTGCTAAGCATAGGCGTAAAACTCAAGATTTACTGTCAGGAAAGAGATATTCGAAAGTTAATTCATCTGCCTCATAACATGATTGGCATTTCTCTCGGTCAAACTTTATCTGTCATCCCCATTGAAAGGAAGCAGGTGCCTCAAAAAATGTTCATTTCTAAACAGTCTTCTTTGGAGGGGAGAGGATTCTGCTGGAGGCAGTGCCTTTTGCTGTATCACTTCTTTCTGGCATGAAGTTTAGGGCAAGAGGCAACTAAGACCAAAATGAACCAAAACCAGTTCTGATATGTAATGAGGTAGTAAGCTAAATGGCTCAAAGACATGCTTTATGGTTAATTATCTTTTACTTTTTCTCTACTTACAAAATGAATTATATGCTCAATGCAAAAAAAAAAAAAAAGAAAGAAACAAGACAAAAAACCCTTGGAAAACCCAAATGAACATAAGTCAGAAAGCAATCACACTACCCAAAGATAGCGTTCTCTTCTGTATTCATGTAATCATTTTTCTATAGTTCTGCTTTATTTGAACATTTGCAGGCCATGGACTCCACAACAGAGGCCAGAAACCTGGAAAGTTGATACTACTGGACAAGCGAATGGGGCATATTGAAAATGATAAGAGAAACAAAGGATTCAAAGAAAGAAACTGTAGAAATGCAGTGAGTATATTTTTAGAAAAACATTGCAAGTTGAATTTTTGATGTAGATAATTGATGCTTTTGTTCTTCTGGTAAAATACATCCATATTTTACGAATAGAATTATAATACATACTAACTACTGCATATAATTAGTGAGTAGGGCTGTGGTAGTCCAGGAAACATTACAAAGTTGGGAAATTACAATTTTACAAATGCCACATGTGGAAAACAGAGATGGGTTATGTAGAGTATTACTAAGTATTATAACTTGATAATGGACATGAAAGCTTTTAGTCAAATCTGATGTGCACTGCGGATGCTAGTCTTATTACTGTTCATTGCTATTATTCTTAACTAAATATATGGAGAGGTAGGAAGTCTATAAGAAAAACTGAAATTGCATAGAATTTCCTGATTCGTAGGAAGATCTAATGGCCTGACTATATAGTGTTAGCCAGCAATATTTGAAGGGTGATGGTCATAGAGAAGAGTGATTCAGTTGGATCCTATGAACCCCAAAGAGTGCAGGATAAAGACTTTGGACAGTTTCCTTGAATACAAAGAATCACTTGGGGTGCCTGGGTGGCTCAGTCAGTTAAGTGTCTGACCCTTGATTTCTGCTCAGGTTACGATCTCGGGGTTATAGGATCAAGCCCTGCACTGGGCTCTTCACTGGGTGTTGAGGCTCCTCGAGATTCTCTCTTTCTCTCTCTCCCTCTTCTCTGCCCCTCCTCCCCTCTCTCTCTCCCTCTAAAAAAATCACTTTAGAAAAATAAGTAAATTAAATTAAATAGCTAAATAGCAACCTACCTTCATGAAAAAATGTTCCTTAAATTTCAGAATAAGTGCAGACATTTTATTTCACTTTTGATGTCCCTCTGTGAGAGCCTGGGGAAGGCTTTGGGACCAGATTGAGTTGTTTCCCTTTTTGGAAAAATTTTGTTCTCTCCATGTTGAGCATTTTCCCCAAGCCACCCTTTTAAAATATTTCTTTCATGTGTAGTCAGACACATTTCTAGCACCTGAAGAGCAAATATACTATGTTTATGTTGTCTGGGAAGCTGCAAGGTTTCTGCTCATCACCCACTGTTGTAAAAACTACATTATTCATAACAGCCGCAGTGGCTGAGATTGTAAAAAACTGAATTGTTTTCTCTTTGAAAATTTGACATTATTATTATTGCAGGGTCTTTATTTTATTCCTCTGTGTAAATCAGGGCAGGATAAGTGTCATAACAAACTATTCAAAAAATCTCAGTGGTTTAGTACAAGGAGAGTTTATTTCTCACTGATGTCACATTCCAACTCAGGTAGAGGTTGTAGATGACTCTGTTCCACTCAATCATTCAAGGACCCAGTCCCCTTCCATCGTGTGGTATAGATCACTTCCACCCACATTTTGTGGGCCCCTCCTGTCAATAATCTAGCTATATGCTCAGGAGGAAGAGAAATGATGTATTGTGAATGCATAAAAGTCTCTGTAGCACCTCAAAAAATGTAACAATATGCAATAAAAAGTCTAAAATCTAGATTACTTCTAAAAATAGAAAGTCAACATTAAAATCAGAAGAATGGTTATATGGTAAGAATTTTGGCTTTGAGGTGTTCCCCCAATATACACCTGTGTATCTGAAGCTGGTTTTAGGGAGACTTTCTCAGTTGTTGGGCTGTAGGAGACTTGACTCATAATCAGTTATCATTAAAGGACAGGATATGGGGCAGCGATCTCTGACCTGGGTTCCTGACCCCTGAAAATTCTCAAAATGGATCTATGAATGTATATGCAAAAACCCATTTTCTTTTTTTCTTTAAAGAGTTTATTATTTGAGAGAGAGAATGAGCCAGGGGGAGGAGCAGAGGGAGCGGGAGAAGCAGGGTTTCCGCTGAGCAGGGAGCCCAACGTGGGCCAATCCCAGGACCCCAAGATCATGACCTGAGCCAAAGGCAGACGCTTAACCAACTGAGCTACCCAGGCGTCCCATCAAAAACTCATTTTCTAAATCAACCACTGAACCAGGGCAGGGGATATTATGTAATGTCCAAAAGTGCTTTGCTGTTCTTCACTACTGATACAATTCTAAGAATTGAGTTGTATTTCTTGGAACCTGTTTGAGTGCTTATAATAAACTGTGGGGTGTCCAGGGAAGAGTGATTAGGAGAGTGGGGGCATTTCAAATGACATTATTTTTTCAACACTGTTGAGGGCCTACCATGTGCCATTCACTATGGTGCTGGAGGTGGGGGGGAACAAAAGAATCAGTGTTTCTGCCTTCATGGAACTTAGTAATGGTAATAAGGAACAAGAAAACAAATGTAGGAGCAAGTTAGATTTAACTAGCGTATATTCCTGAGGAACGTAAAGTGACGTGCTAGGGAGTGTCTAGTAGGGATGGAATGTCATTAGACAGAGTAAGTCAGGGAAAGACTTTTTCTTCTTAGATTTTTAGAATTTATTTATTTGATTGGGGTTGCGGGGAGCGGGGTGGGGGGGCATAAGCAGGGGGAGTGGGGAGGGAGAAGCAGGCCGCCTGCTCAGCAGGGAGCCCGATGCGGGGTTCCATCCCAGGACCCTGAGATCATGACCTGAGCCAAAGGCAGATGCTTAATGACTGAGCCACCCAGGTATCCCTAGTTGTAGGTTTTTGATATGAGCTGCTGGGTGGAAATCTTTGTGGAATGGTGAGGGAGGATCCAAGTGTTGGGTGGGGTTTGATCCAGGAGAGCTTTCGGGTTCTTTAAAACTTAAAGGCCGGTGATTTGATGAGAGGCAAAACAGTGGGGCACTGACCCAGGGGCTGTGGGTGTAGTGATCTTGCTCCTAAAGGCTCTGTGTCCTGAAGCCTTAAGCACAGGCCCCCGCAGGTACTGTGGGCTCTGCCACCTCAGCCGCAGTCTTTGGGAGGCTGCGCTATCCGCTGTGTTAGAATAGAAAGTTGCCGTTTTGTAGATTGGAACATTCCTTCCAAACTACCCTCCTTTCCCCAGTCATAAGGCTAACTGCCATTCTTTTTTTTAGTTAATAAAAAATAAAACTTAATAAAAAATAATAAAAAATAAAGCTTAATCTTATTATGAGAAGTTACATTCTGGCTAAAATACATTCTCAGCTTCCCTTATTATTAGGGGTGGCCAATGACACGTAGGCCAAACATGCTGGGTGAGACCTATGGGAAGACAGTGTAAGAGGCAAAGGTCTGCTTGGAACACGGGTGTGATGGTTGGTGATAAAGAAACTACTTTGGCCGGAAGCATGCTTGAAAATGGCAGCCAGGGCCACCTGGGTGGCTCAGGCAGTTAAGTGTCTGCCTTGGGCTCAGCTCATGGTCTGAGGTTCCCAGGATCGAGCCCTGTGTCATCCTCCCCGCTCATCATAGGGAAATGCTTCTCCAGCTCCCTCTGCCTGCTGCTCCCCATTGTGATCTCTCTCTCTTTTTCTCTGTGTGTGCCAAATAAATAAATAAAATCTTAAGAAAGGAAAGAAAAGAAGGGAGGAAGGAAAGAAGGGAGGGAAGGAAGGAAGAAGATGGCAGCTAGGAACTCAGGAGGGTGAGGCAGAAAGGTACAAGGAGCCCAAGTCCCGGATGACACATGGAGGTGTCCTATGTCTCTGAAGTGCCTATCCTCGAGCTTCTTTTATGCAAAAGAAAAAGCTCTTATCTTATTGAAACCACTGATATTTTATTTTCTAGCAGCCCAATACTTCCTAACTAGTACACTTCTCCTCAGCTGAAACTACTTTTCAAAGCAGCATCTCCTAATTTCTGTGAGCTGCTCTGTGCCAGTTTCCTCGGGCAAAGAACTTTGGTAAATGCTGCTTTCTCTGTCCTCACTAAGGTCTTCCTTAACCCCCCCCCAACCCCGCCTTTAAAAATAATCCCCCTACATGTACTCCTCATTCTTGGCTCCTTGCTTTATTTTTCTCCAAGTCATTTACCAGTGTCTAACATATTATGTGATTTCTGTATATTATCTGTTGTGAATCTCTTGCACTTCTCCCCACAATTATAACATAAGCTCTTTGAGGATTTTTGTCTGTTTCATTCCCTGCTGTATCTTCTGATCTTCTGATCCCTCCTAAACAATTCAGTTTTTAGAGGAATGAACAGGGAGACCAATAGTGACTGACACTTCTACTCCTCCTTTAGTTTATATTCATTCTCTCTCTCTCTCTCTCTCTCTCTCGCGCGCGCGCGCGCACGCGCGCACACACACACACACACACATTATACAGGAACATTGTTATTATAAGTTGGCTAAGTTGCCTTCTATTCTCTTTGGCCTGTGTCTTACTGAATTAAAAACACCTTAGAAATAAAGGTCAGCACTAATTGGCAAGGAGGAGAAAGGACAAAGTTCCTAATATTCCCCTGTCTCTTGTCACGCTGGAGATTTTTGTGCAATGTGAACTTGTTGGGAAGCAGTCCCCATTTCCCAGCACTAGGCACTAACGAGGAACTTTTTGGATTGTCTTGGTTGAGGTCACGTGAGAGGGGAGAAAGGCTCCATCTGCGTTCTCTGCCAGAAGGGAGCTGGCAGGAAGCAGCACTGAGATCTTGGCTGGAATGCATGAAGAAGCCGTTCATGTCACCTGCCCCTGGTTCCATGTTAGTTGGCCTAGATGCATTTGCAGAGCCCAGACTCACTCTGTAACTCTCTTGCCTCTGAAAAAAGTCATGAAAAAGCAAGAATGAAGGTTTGCTCAATGATACAGGTGACAGATGACCCGGGTGGGGATGTTACATGTGCAGCTGCAAGGCAAGGAAAAGCCGCTGTCCGGGTCTGGGCACATTTAAGGCGCTGTGGGGCCCTTGGGCGGTCAGGTCACTGCAGAACTTCCCGTTTGTTAGTGAGGCAGGGTGGTCCAACGGCAGGGTCTGGATCTAGTCTGGCGTCCAAGGCCTCTCGTTCTGCCTCTGCAGTCTTCACCGCTCCTTATGGGAAATCTGCCAGCCTGCTCTTGCCAGTGTCTTTCCTGTTCCTTCCTAGGATGTAAGTTCTGCAATTGTAAAGGAGAGATGAAAAGATCTGAGATCTGCTTGCTTCACAGCAGTTCGGGGCAAATGAATAAAACAAAAAGCTCGGATTAACCTCTTTGAGTGCTATAGTGCTGTTTAACACAGTATCCTCAGCTGGGGTGGCTTAAAACAAAGCAGCTTGCTCTGTCCCCAGGCCTACTGTGAGTATACAGTGAGATAATGTATGCATAGCCCCAAGCACAGTAGCAGGCACAGAGCCAGCACTCAGTAATTGTTGTCCCTTAAATGTAGAGAATGACCTTGGCTGTGAAACTATCCCGAGGCTACGCACCATTTTGAAACCACACCATTAGGGCCACACGGGACAACTTTGGGATTGCCGGGTATTAGGGTTGCCCCTAGAATGTGTGGGGGCACCTGAAAAATATTTTGTGTGTGGCCTCTATCTATGTAAGCAATTTAGTTAAAAAAATGTATTATAAAAATGCATGGGCGCACGTGAGGTATAGCATTTTACTGATGAAGATTTACCATAGTGGACGAGTAGAGATGTGCTGTTTACATATTTGTTTATGGTCGGATCACTACATGTGAAGGTTCTTTGTCGGGTCTAGCCATCATCTCTTCTCGTTCAGATCTCCGTCCCACCCAATTAGTGTTCTTTATTGTCAAGTACAACATTCCTGGCTAATGTCACCTAGCACCCCTTGCTTCCTTCGTGAGAGAGAGGGACTCACGATGCTATGGCTCTTTGGAACCTGTTTGCATTGGAACAACCTAGATCTTCTTGCCCTACATTTCCCCGGAACCCTTTATTGAATGCAGGCTCTTTCATTACCTTTCATTACCTCTGCCTCAGCCGTCACGCTGCCACGAAGACGGGCTGCACGGATTTTCCCAGAGCTTGTCTCCCACGCTTTGTTGATGTTGGACAAAGTATGCAGGAAAGTGTGAATGATAAGTCATTTTAAGGTCGTGTTAAATTTACCTCTGAGGATTTTACAGCATTCATGCCCAAAGACACATCTTCCAACCCCATGTCCTCTTGAGCTCCTTAGGCCAGAATCAGGGCATTTCTCTGTGTTGATCAGCAGCATACTGGCTATGGTGGTGGGGTGGGAAGGGTACCCCTGGAAACCAGAGGTGGAGCAAGGGTGGGCGAGTTTATACCCACATCCACACCTGTGGCCCAAACCTCTTCTGGCTTTACCTGTAATTTTCCTCTGTCCGTGAATACACTTAACTGGCCAGAAAAAGGAGGGCTCAGTATCAGTCAATCATTGCATTGAGTTGGGATGCTAGGAAAGTGTAGTGAGAGGGTTGGGAGGGAATAGTTTAAGGAACTTGAGTGAAAGGGGTTGTGTTTTTTTTTTAAGATTTTATTTATTTATTTGACAGAGAGAGATCACAAGTAGACAGAGAGGCAGGCAGAGAGAGAGAGAGAGAGAGAGAGGAAGTAGGCTCCCCGCTGAGCAGAGAGCCCGACTCGGGGCTCAATCCCAGGACCCTGAGATCATCACCTGAGCCGAAGGCAGCGGCTTAACCCACTGAGCCACCCAGGCGCCCCGGGGGTGTGTTTTTAATCAGCACTGGCTGTGTTAGCTATTTGAGGAGGCTACCGCTTTGTCCAGACTCTGGGGATAGCTTTGTCGAAGGGGGTCTCCCCTGCTGAGCATACAGGAAAACAGTATTAGCACCCCAATCTATATTTACGCTAGGTTTAAAAAAAAAGGAAAAAAAGAGAAGAAATAAGTTAAGCTTTTCTAATATTTACTGTTGCCAGATAAGATACAAGATACTTAAATTTGAGTTTCAGATAAACAACAATTTTGAAGTGTAAGTATGCCCTGTTGGCATAAAGTGGTATTTGTCAGGTATTTGAAATTCAAATTTAATTAGGCACCCAGTACTTTTATTTTCACAGTATGGTGACTCTGCTAGTATTTAATACCCAGATGGATGCAGATGCCCACCCTCAGTCTCTATGTTACTTGTTCTCCTATCGTGTCTCCTGAGGGAGAAGAGGTCCTGACTGTGGTCCTGTGGCTCATCTATGGAATTTCAGGGAGTTACCACATACTAAAGTTTACATGTACCTGGTTAAGGGCTCATAAATATTATCTATTTTTAGAACATATTATTATGATAGAAAGTTTAAAGATTAGATTTTTATAGCAGCTATTACCAGGTTCTTAAATGAACCTTACTTCAGGATCTGTATTTTTGGAGGCTTTCTCTCTCTCTGTGAGCTGACATAACTTTAAAACCAAGAATCAGCTTTAACAGAACTTAGCAGAACTTTTGAACTAAACTAAATTAAGAAAAGAAGAAAATGAGCATGCTGCTCTCAAAAATTTCATATTTTGCCAGTGAGAGCAAGAGTAACTTTTGTACCTCTAATAAGTGAACGGAAAGTAAGCATACCTTCAAAAATATTGTATTTTCATTTTTAATGTATTTAATGTTTCAATTTTGGAAGCATGTTTTGTAATGTGATAATATACTAGTGTAATAGAATATGTGCTTTATAAGTAAAGGTACAGGGGTATGCAGAAATCGCTTGTATGGGTAGGATGTTTGCTTCATCCAAATAATTTGGATGACTCTTGCTTAAAGTTCTGTTTTATAAGCAGGGGTGTGGGTTTGCCTTGGTGGAAGCAACTACTAGCTTTAAGAATAATTGCTTGTTCTTAAGTTGCAATCAGTAACATTCTTGTGGTTGAACAGATTGCAAAATTTCACCAGATTTATACTTAGATGCCTATAACAGAGAAATTTAGAAGCTCTTTAACATCTATGTAAAACCTCCAAAAGAGTAGCCACACTGCTTGAGAGAGTAGCTCAGAACCCTTTGTTACAGAGACCTGGGAGTTTACAGAAAGACCTCATTTCCTCGTTCCTGGCTGCCACAGATTTATGGGGAACTTGCCAAGTGCATCGTGCCTCCGTATACACAAGAGGAGTTGGTCATAGGGTGCCAACTTTCAGTCATAGAATGAATGTGTCCTAGGGATCTCATGAAAAGCATGGGGACCATAGCTAGTACATGTATTATGTACTTGAAAACTGGTAAGAGAGATCGTAAATGTTCTCACCACAAAAAACAAAAACAAAATAAAGAAAACGCCCTAATTATGTGAGGTGATAAAAGTGTTAGCTAACCTAACTGTGGGAATCATTTTGCAATGTATATGTATATTGTCATCACATCGTATGCTTTAAACTTACAAATGTCATATTGTCAGTAATATCTCAATAAAGCATGGGGGGGGGCGGGAAGCAGGCGGGGGATGGCAAATGTTGGTAAGGGCTGACAACAGAGTCCTTTTCTAGAAAACCCCATAGGGACATTAGCATCCTGGGCTCCCGGGGGGGGGGGGGTCTTTGAAGTGAGAGTTTTTCTCTGGAGGCCACAGCCCAACCAGGCAGCCGTGGGAACAGGTGGTCCCAGCTGCTGTGTTGGTTGCTCTAGAGACAAGCAGTGGGTGTTCATGGGAGGGTGACAGGGCAGCCTCGGGCGCCCAGGACGACCTCACAGCCACATTCCGCGGGCCCGCTTCAGGGACAGAGCAGCAGTGCCCTTGCAACTGCAGCAGGAGAGAAACCTCACAGCCTGGGGTGGCAGGAGGCTTCTGGCAGCCTCAGGGAGGACTGCAAATACCTTTTACTGATGCGGTTTGGCGGCGCAGTGGTGCCTGGAGACAGCATCCTGCCTCTGCTTGGGAAATCCTGGCCTGGGAAGCAGACTTAAGCAGACCGAGGCTTAAAACAGTGTGCGAAGGGCCATGGCATTTCCAGAAACCATTCTCTTCTGCTGGCCAACAGATGGTGGCTCTAAATCTGCAGCGAAGTCAGGTTAGAAAAGAAGAGAGTATTTAGAGCACTAGTAGAGCCATTATTTGAAGAGTATGGAACATAATGGTTTCTTTGGTAACCAAGCTGGGGAGACACCCACACAAAGTTAGAATGCATTGGGCTCATTTCTGCTCCCCACCCCACCCCCAACCCAACAAGATTAAAATAGTATAAAGAGAAAAATGAGATGCAGCAGTGTTTCATACCGGAGGGGATTTATTCCCTATGAGAATATATTAATGGCCTATGTTTTATCTTCCGGACAACTGGAGGTAGCAGTTTTTAGCTACGAAACTGTTTTCGCTGTTACTCTGATGGGTTTAGTCTATTGTCTGCCCAGACTTTAGTGCTGGTATGTGGATAGGACCCTGAGAAACAGGAGACAGGGAAAGAATGAGAACCATTTAACCCCTTCTGCATCGCCCACATTCTTAGCGTTGACCCGGCAGAGACAGGGCATGAAAGGCAAAACAAATGAGTTTGAAAGGAAACCATTTGTTTTTTAAGAACAATGTATCTTCTGTTCTATAAGTAATTTTTCTCCTAGCTGATAAAGTTCCAAACACCTACTTTGGATGAGGGTTTAAAAGTGTCACACAGCAGAATTCACAAGCAAAGCGTCAATAGGAAAGGACCCTCCAAGATTTATTGTTCTGTCCATTGGAATTTTTTTTCTTTTTGATAATAGAAATGCTCTGTATCTTCACTATCCAATGAGTAAGCCACTGGTCATGGGAGGTTATTTAAAATTTAGTTTCTCAGTTTCAATTAAATGCATATAGGTGGCTAGTGGCTACTGGATGGGAGAGTGCTGTTACAATTTTGGAAAGAAAGGGTGACTTTTCATCTCTGAAAAATCATCAAATAGCACTTTGTCTTTAACATTTCACTTTACTATTTTTTTCTGGTGTCAGCCTTGCTTATCTGGATGTCACCCCATGGGTTACCAAAAGCAATGTTTTACCTAACGGTTCTAATAATAGTGTATCCAAGGGACCCCAGGCACTCCACAAACATCATCTCATTAATTCCTTCAAGCTCCCAATGGGACAGGTAGGGAGTACAGATAATTATGTTTAATTTTATAGAAGAGAAAAACAAACACTAGTCTAAAATGTAAATTATCAGCAGCAGAGGCCCTTCTGGAATCCTGCTCTTCTTTCCCTTTTCTTTGCACTTCATAGCAAGAACTCACTGTTTTCTCATGTCAGGGAAAAACATTCTTTAAACATGTTAGGTTTATATAAAAGAAGTACCACATGCAGTTACAGCTGTGATATTATTTGACCAACATTGCGTTAAAGCTGCTAAATATCTATTTCCTTCTCATTTCCACTGGAAGACTTTGGACTGGACTGGACTTCAAAGAAACCAAGATGATTAGAATGTGCCATATGACTAGAGGAGCAAGCCATCCTCAACTTTTGTTTGCCTTCCTTCATGCATGCTTCTTGCGGGATATGAATATACTGTTATTTAAAAATATATTTGTTTATACTTGGTTCTTGGGTGAGTGATGTGGAGGCATAGTGATAGGTTAACCAAAGACTCATAGGAACTGGAAGAGCTCCATGAAACCTTTTATTCATACCCTGGATATTTGTGAAGCCCTTACTATGAGTCAACAAGTATGCTTGGGACTGTGTACACAAAGTCAAGAAAATCAGACAAAATTCCAGCCTTTATGTCTAAGGACCTGGCGGACATTAATCGAATAGTCAAGATGATGTATGTACAAATTCCATGGAGAAGACGTACCTGAGCTTGTAATAGGGAGAGTTAAGGCAGTCAGGGTTTGTTTGTCTCAAACAGGGGCCAAGAATTAGAGAATTGCTAATTAGAGAATTAGCAATCAACTAGGTGAAACGTGGGATGAAGAGACCATTCTAGTTAGAAGGAGCAACATATGCAAAGGCCCTGAGGTAACAAGGACCGTGGTGAATATAAAAGACTGAAAGAAGGCTGTTATTGGGGGAAACACACAGGGAGAAAGTGAGTGGGGTACAAGATAGGGTTGGAGAGGTTGGCAGAAGCTATACCAGACAGCACTGGCAGGCTACTTTTTTTTTCTTCTTTATTTTTATTGTTTATTATGTTAATGTTATTCACCATGCGGTACGCCATTTTAATGTAGTGTTCCATGATTCATTGTTTGCATTAACACCCAATGCTCCATGTAATACGCGCCCTCCTTAATACCCATCCCTGGGCTAACCAGCAGGCTACTTTAAGGAGCTATATATCTTTACTTTATGAGCAGTGCGTGAATTGATGGTTTTGTGGATTTTTGTTTTGTTTTGTTTTTTTTTGTTTGTTTGTTTTTGTGGGGTTTTTTGGTGCGGTCTATGTGGCCCATGACAGAATTATATTTCCAAAAGACCACGTTAGTTGATTGTGGCACATAGAGAACAGTTTGGAAGGTGGCCACATCAAGAGGTGTTATGGACTGGTTTAGATTTGCAGAGATTATTCATTCTTTCCATCTGGATTTATTCTGAGCCTATCAAGCAGTCTCAGAACTTTCACTTAACCAAATTCTTCATATATTGCATGAGGTCTTTTGGCCTAATGAGATGTCCTTCCTTTTCAGATAGAACTAACCACAGCAATGGTGGGTGAGGAAGTAGGGAGGTTCTGGCCTTCTGTGACTAATGATTTTAGCATCTTAGTCTTTTCTTTTTCCTTCTTTGTTGCTAGTTTTCTTCAGAAAAGGTAAATACCATTATTTCCCATTTCACTTTGATGTCTTGAATCTTTCAATATTTGCTGACTTGAAAATAGTATTTCTAATTCCTGTCTTGCAGAGCTTTTGTCTTACTGTGTTCCAGCCTTTTGAGAACAATTACAAACCTAATGCAAGGGTTTCTGGCTTCATACTTGAAATATGATAATTTTATGTGATTTATATAATGAAAAAGGATCAAGATCCTGAGGTTCTGTTGTGCTTTTTATGTCTATTATAGTACTTGTTCATTCTGATTTGCATTACATTTATTTATGCACGCATAGTAAGCTCTTTCTGTAGCCCCACCCACCTTCCCTTTGGCTTCCTACTCATCCTTCAGATTTCATGTTGTCATCACTTCTTCAAGGAAGCATTCCCTGATCTCCCTAACTAGGATGCTTCTTTATCTTACATACTTTTGTGGTGTAGTGTTAACTTCCAATAACTCCTCTGGTATTGAATCAGTCTCTGTTGGATGAGGAGGTAGGTGCCTGGTGGTTTCAACCTTGCCTTTGACTGTGCTCACCATTAGGTCCACTGCCCTCAATACAATGCCTACCACAGAGGAGGCATCACTCACTGTTTGCTAATGAATGAATACCTATACTTCTTGAGGTCAGGGAATTTTTGTTTCATGGTTGACCTGCCCTTTTCTTCCAACATTTGATGAATTGATGTAGGCTTCCAGTAGGCTAGGTTTCCAGGGGAAACCAGGCCCCCATCTCTCCCTGGTCTATGCTGGCTGCAGCAACTGCTGGTAGCTACTATGGCCTCAGGTGGCTCCCATGGAGCCAAGTGGTGTCTTTGGCATCAGGCTCCAGCTCACCCCAGTACCTGCCGATTCCAGTGGACCCATGGGCCTGATGGGCTTTTGCAAACTCAGGCTGCCAGGCAGCCCCTGTGATACTGGGCTTCCACTGGATTCCTATAAACCCCAGATCCCAGCTTTCTGTAGTGCTGGCCAATTGCCATGACCTGGGGTGGCTTCAGGACCATGAAGCTCCTGGTATATTTCAGCATCAGCTAACTTCTGCAGGTCTGGGCAGTTTCTGTGGCCTCAACTTCCCAGTTTTCCCCTGTAAACATAGGATCCAGGTGGGTACCTGTGAACCAGGATCCCTGGCAGGCCAAGCACCAGACCCACCCCATGGACATAATCAGACTGATCCCTGTGTATCCATGCACCAAGCCTGCCCACTTGTTGGCCCAGGCCCAAGATCTGCCTGCCCAAGTACTTTAGCAGCAAGCCAGCCCACTGACAATAGTAGATGGCCCACCCAGGGTCTCTGGACCAGCTGAGTGGTGAAGGGCTTTGCTTGCCAAGCTGGTCTGTAAAGATTGGAAGAGTTGTTTACCTCCTCAAATATACAGATACCAATGGCCACAAAGATGATGAATAATCAAGGAAACATGACACCACCAAAGGAAACTAATTAAAACTCCAAAGGCTGACTTTAAAGAAATGGAGATCTGTGAATTTTCTGACAAATAATTCAGAATAATCCTCCTAAAGAAGTTCCATGAACTACAAGAAAACAGACAACAAAAAGAAATTAGCATAGCAATGCATGAACAAAATGAGTTTAACAAAGAAATAGAAACTGTTAAAAATAAGCAAACAGAAATCCTAGATTTGAAAATTATAGCAACTGAACTGAAGATTTCAATAGAGAGATTCACCAGAAGATTCAGTCAAGCAGAAGAAAGAATTAGTGAACTTGAAGACAGATCAGTTGAAATCAGCAGATGAGTAAAAGGAAAAAAAAGAATGAAAATGAGCAAAGAAAGCTTTGTGGATTAAAGGGCACTATTTTGTGGATTAAAGGGCACTTTGTGGATTAAAGGGCACTATTAAAAGAAGGAGAGGAGAAGGGATTTGAGGGAAATTGGAAGGGGAGATGAACCATGAGAGACTATGGACTCTGAAAAACAATCTGAGGGTTTTGAAGGGGTGGGGGGTGGGAGGTTGGGGGAGCCAGGTGGTGGGTATTATGGAGGGCACGTATTGCATGGAGCACTGGTGTGGAGCATAAACAATGAATTCTGTTACGCTGAAAAGAAATTTAAAAAAATATGAAAAGAAAAAAAAATAGAAGAATGAGTCTATGCATTATTGGAGTCCCAAAAAATGAAGGAAGGAAGAAAGGGGTACAAAGCTTATTTAAAGAGATAATGGATGAGAACTTCTCAAATCCAGGGAGAGATTTGGACATCCATGTTCATGAATCTAACAGGTCACCTAAGAATTTCAACTCCAAATGATCTTTTCCAAGACACATTATAGTAGAACTGTCTAAGTTTGGGCAAATAGAAAATGTTTAAATTAGCAAGAGAAAAAACAATTTCACATAAAAAAGAACCCATTTAAGGCTATCGGTGGATTTCCCTACAGAAACCTTGCAGACCAGGAGAGAATGAGATAATACATTTGAAGTATTGGGAGAAAAAAACAAACTACCAAGCAAAAATAATTCATCTTGCAAACGTGTCTCTCAGGAATGAGGGAGAGATAAAGACTTACCCAGATAAACTAAAGTTGAGACAGAATATTACCACCAGACCTGACTTAACAAGAAGTGCCAGTTTGGTAAAGTGAAATTAAAAGACACTAATTAGTAACATAAAAACATGTGAAAATATAAAACATACTGATAAAGGTAAGTATAGAGTCAAACTTGGAGTACTCTAATAATGTAATATGGTAGTATGTTAATCACCTAACTCTAGCAAAGATGTTTAAAGGACAAAAGTATTAAAAAATCCTTATAGCTACAATAATTTGTCAGTGGATATACCATATAAAAAGAGGTAAATTATGACAGAAAAAGATAAAATATGGGGTGGGTTGTAAAAAGGTAGAGTTTTTGTATGTGGTCAAAGTTAAGTTTTCATCAGTTTAAAATACACTGTTATATCTGTAAGATTTTTTGTAAGCCTCATGATAACCACAAAACAAAAACACACAGCAGATATAAAAAAGATAAAGAGAAGGGAGTCAAAGCATGCCAATATGGAAAAATAACAGTTCACAAAGAAGGCAGCAAAAGAGGATGAAAGGAACAAAGGAACTAAGAAAGATCCAGAAAATTTTTAGTAAGATTGCATTAGTAAGTCTTTACCTATTAATAATTACTTTAAGTGTAAATGAATAAAATTCTCTAATTCAAAGGTGTAGCCGAATGGATTAAAAAACAAGCTCATGCTGCCTTCCAGAGACTTCCAGAGACTCACTTCAGCTTTAGGGATACCCACAGGTTCAAAGTGAATGGATGGAAAACAAAAGAGAGCAGGAATCACTATATATATTGATAGAATGGAAGATAAAAATCATATGATCATCTCAATAGACACTAGAAAGTCATTTGACAAAAGTCAACATCCTTTCATGATATAATCTCTGAACAAATTGGGTATAGAAGGAACATACCTCAACATAAGAAGGGCCATATATGACAAGCCCACAGCTAATATGATACTCAGTGGTGAAAGGTTGAAAGCTTTTCCCCCAAGATCAGAAACAAGACAGGTGTGCTTACTGTTATCACTCCTATTCAACATAGTACTGGAAGTCCTAGCCAGAGCAGTCAGGCAATTAAAAAATAAAATGCATTCAAATCAGAAAGGAAGGGGTAAATCTGTCTCTGATTGTAAATGATATGATCTTATATACAGAAAACCTGAAGTATGCCACCAAAAAACTGTTAGAACTGATAATTCAGTAAAGTCACAGGAAACAAAACATTAAAAAATCAGCTGCATTCTGCACACAGAAAATGAACTATCTGAAAAAGAAATAAAGAAAAAAATCCCAGTGACATGTTTGGTTAAATTTATTCCAAAGTATTTTATTATTTTTGGTAAAATAACATCAAATTTAACCAAGGATGTGATTGAAAGATCTGTATACTGAAAATTATAAGACACTGATGAAAGAAATTGAAGAAGATGTATATAAACAGAAAGATACTCTGTATTCATGGATCAGCAGAATTAATATTGTGAATATGTCCATACTACCCAAAGCCATCTAAAGAAATTGCTATCAGATGGCATTTTTCACAGAAATAGAAAAAAATCCTAAAGTTTTTATGGAAACAGGAAAGACCTTGGGTAGCTAAAAAAATCCAGAAAAGAACAAAGCTGAAAGCATCACACTTCCTAATTTCAAACATTATTGCAAAGCTATAGTAATCGAAAGTGTATGCTAATGGCATAAAAACGGAATAATCTGATTTAAAAGGCAAAGGATTTGAATAGACATTTTTCCAAAGAAGACATACAAATGGCCAACATGTACATGAAAAGATGATCAACATAACAAATCATCAAGAAATGCCAATCACAACCACATTGAAATATCACCTCTCACCTGTAGAATGGCCATTATCAAAAAGGCAAGAGACAACAAGTGTTGGTAAGAATATGAAGAAAAGGGAACACTTGTGCACTGTTGCTGGAAATGTAAATTGGTGAAGCCATTTTAGAAATTTTTTTAAACTTTTAATTTTCCTTAGAAAATTAAAAATAGAACTACCCTATGATCTAGAAATTCCACTTTGGAGTATATGTCCGAAGGAAGTGAAATTAGTATCTTGAATATTTATTTGCACCCCCAGATTCATCTCAGCATTACTCAAAATAGTCAAGACATGGAAACAACCTAAGTGTCCCTCAGAAGATAAATGGATAAAGAAAATTTGGTGCATATTTACAGTGGTATATTATTCATCCAGAAAAATGAAGGCAATCCTGCCTTTTGGGATAATATGGATGGACCTGGAGGGTATTATGCCAAGTGTAATAAGTCAGACAGAGATGGACAAATACTGTATGTTCTAAATTATATGAGGAATCTAAAAGTACTGAATTCATAAAAACAGAGAGTAGAGTACTGGTGGTTACTGGGGACTCAGGGGTTGAGAAAATGGGGAGATATTGGTCAGAGGTTACAGACTTCCAGCTATAAGATGAGTAAGTTCCAGGTATTTAATTTATACTATATAGTGATTATAATGAACAATACTGTGTGTATACTCGAAAGTCATTAAGAGTAGATCTTAACTGCTATCGCTACAATAAGATGGTAATTATGTGAGGAGATGGAGGTGTTAACTAACCTTCTTGTGGTAAACATTTTGTAACATATATGTGTATCAAATCATCGTGCTGTACACCTTTAGCTACATATGTCATAGATCAATAATATCTCAATAAAGCTGGAAAAAAGAGAATTGAGGTGAAACCTGTATCATTATTATTTGAAGACATGTGACTATGGTTTATTTACTTATTTATTTATTTATAAATTTTAATTTAAATTCTAGTTAGTTAACATATAGTGCAATTTGGTTTTAGAGTAGAATTCAGTGGTTCATCACTTACATAAAATGCTCAGTGCTCATCACAAGTGCCCTCCTTAATCCCCAACCCCATCTAGCCCATCCCCCAACCACCTCCTTCCATCAACCTTCAGTTTGTTTTCTGTCATTAAGAGTCTCTTGTGCTATGTTTCCCTCTCTCTTCTCCGCCCTCTGCCCCGCCTTCTCATATGTTTATCTGTTTTGTTTCTTAAATACCATAAAGGAGGGAAATGATATGGTATTTGTCTTCTCTGATTGACTTATTTCACTTAGCATAATACACTCCAGCTCCATCCGTGTCATTGCAAATGACAAGATTTCATTCTTTTTGATGTCTGAGTCGTAGTATTCCATTATATTCATATCTATCTACGTATCTGTCTCTCACACACATGCATGTATATATATACCACATCCATTTTATCCATTCATCAGTTGATGGGCATTTGGATTTGGGTTCTCTCCATAGTTTGGCTATTGTTGATACTGCTACTATAAACATCGGGGTGCATGTACCCCTTTGAATCTGTATTTTGTATCCTTTGAGTAAACACCTAGTAGTGCCAGTTGCTGGAATGTAAGATAGCTCTATTTTTAACTTTTGAGGCACCAACATACTGTTCTCCAGAATGGCTGCACCAGCTTGCCTTTCCAGCAACAGTGCAAGAGGGTCCCCCTTTCTCTGCATCCTCACCAACACCTGTTGTTTCTTTTGTTGTTAATATTGGCCATTCTGACAGATACGAGGTGGAAACCTGTATTACTGATTTCAGTCATTTCATGTGTAATTTTCAGTAGAGATGCCTGTATTCAAGTGGACATAGCTTGCCACTTGTTATAAATTCATTAAATATAGTTCATTTAAAATGGGAAGAAGATACTAAACAACATAGCATATACAGGAATATGGGGAAGTGGATAAGAGCATTAATTCTAAAGCCAAACTCTTAGAATTCAAATCATGATTCTCTGGCTTACTAGCGCATCATCGTGTGCAAGTTACTTAACCTCTCTGTCCCTCGGTTTCCTCATTTGAAACATGGAGACAATGATTCCTACCTCAAACAATGTTATGATGTGTAAATGAATAAATTTATATACATTTAGAGCAATGCCTTGCCCAGGTATTACGCCGTTACTGTTTTGTGACTGTTCCAGGGTAGAAGAACAGGCTATGTCAGTTTCACTAGGGCCCCAATAGCCAAAACGCTCAAGTTCCTCCGTGCCTCCTTTTAGGAAAAGCTGAAGTTGAGGACCTTTATGATATTCTCAGTTGATACTTTTGCTCAGTAAATTGATTTGATTTTTTTTCAGTTCCCATGTTTTAATATGCAGCTCTTAAGAGAATTACAGTTTTCCCACCAAATTTTACTGCAAATGCTGGAAGGCCAGCAAGGGCTGAGGACATTGAGATGACACCGTTCATGTCAAATTATTGGAGAAGCTTCCGAAAAGGGTGTGGGAGGGCCCCAAGTTTGTTGAATTTGGCCCCCTAGGGGAAGTAAGTTGGTGTGTACGTAGGTACGTCTGGAGGGTGTGGAGGTTATGGGGCTGGAGGCAATGGGTTTATGTGTGTATATTTTAAACTTTATATTTGGGGGTGATATATACATGGAAAGGCACAAACATATCGGAAGTGTCTAGACTGAATTTTCGCAAGTAAACACATTCAAGTCACCAGCACCCGGATCAAGAATTAGAACATAATCAGCAGACTGGAAGGCCTTTCCAGTCACTAATCTCCCAGCTCTAATCAGTATCCTGCCTTCTAACACTGCAGATTAGTTTTGCCCATTTTTGTTGTCTATTTAGATAAAATCATACAGTATCTACTCCTTCCATCCTGCCTTTATCCTCAATATTATGTATATCAGATTCCTCCATACCGCCACGTCAATTTGTATATCATTCATTGACAGGCTGTATATTATTCCATTGTGTGAAAATGTATTTCCTATTCGATTGTTGATGGGCATTTGGACGGCTTCCAGTTTGGGGCTAGTGTGTGCTGCTCTAAGCATCCGAATGCATCTTTTAGTGCACAGAGGAGTGTATTTCTGTAGGGCTTATGCCTCAGTGTGGAATTGCTGGGTCACAAGGTATGTGGATGTTAAGCTTTAGGTTTTGTGTGATTTTTTTTTTTTCAGTGCTAGAGGTGATTCTGATTCCTGGCCAAGGCTGAGAACCACTGATCTATAATATCTACCCAAAAGGAAGGTTTAAAGCCATGCTATCAAAGCACGGATGAGCTCATTAAAGATGTAATATTAAGAAGATGAACTACAGGGATCATCCAACTGTCTCACAGATAATGCCAATGTCTGTTGCTTCGATAGCTAGCTTGCCTTTTCCGTAAGGGGTCGGGGTAGGTGGGTTGATGCTAGATCCCGGCTCCCTCATTTTCTTTTCTCCCTTGGTTCGACCCTCGTTTCTCTCAGGTTCAGCAAAGTGAAATGCTGACCAAGAACTGGGACTGAAGGAAAGCGTTGCCAAGTACTGTTAATTATTAATGAAATGAATTTGCATCAAACCAGAGGGGATTAAAGTGGCTTGAAATGAATAGCAAGTTCTTGATAAGGCTTTTCCTATTCTCAGGTGACTGGAATGATGCACTCGTGTTGGTGCATATTAATTTAATAGAAGCACTACTCCCCCCACAGTGCAGCTTGGAGCTGGATGGAAGCCCAGCCCAGGGACAGCAGGTTCCAAAGCAATTTCTGCTTATGTGGCTATGGTGAAACAAAGTGACGTGAGAACAACACGGTGGGCTCAGAAGATGCTTCAAACATACCTCAAACAAAATATCCTTTCACTCCCCCACTGCAAGCACTGGGGAGAGACAAGGGCCTTGCTACAGCAGCAAACAGATCTCAGATCAAACCCAGCTCAGCTTTACCAGCTGTGTGACCTTGGGCAAGTTACCTAACCTCTCAGAGCCTTTGATTTCTTCATCTGTGAAATGGGATAATCATACATCCCTCAAGGAAATTGTGTGTAAAGTGCCTGGCTTATAACAGGCACCTAGCAAATAGCAAGTAATTGCTTATGGTGCTGTGAGAGACTGCTGAAAACATCCCTGTGTGGCCAGGAAGGGCCATAGGGGAAATGTAGCTAGAAGCTAGAAGCTAGCTTTGGACAGATGGCAGGCCCATATTGAAAATGGAAATGTTTCCTGTTGCTACGGATTTGAAGAAGGTCTTTGAGTTTGTGTAAAACATGAAGGGATTAGCTACCAGAATTTTCTGTTAGTTTATTACATGTGCAGGCACACAAATATGTCTAGGAAGTATAGAAAGCTAACTAAGCTTGAAGATCGGTAGGGATGACAGGGAGGCTCAGGAGGGCATTTCACACAACCCCATTTTATAACTAAGTGTCCGCACTTAAAGAAAACTTACTTAGGTGGCTACATTCTGCTCCATGTGTCTTCAGCCTTCCTTGACCCTAGCTGACTAGACCCTGGATGAGTGTGAAAGCTCTTTGGTCTATCTCGCTCCTCTTTTAAGGTCTAGTTCAAGTGTTACCATTGACAGAAAGTGTTTCCAACAGTTCAGGCCATTAGGATAGGACTGACCTAGATGGTGTTGTGATATTGATGGGTGGGAGCTAACAGGCAGAGGCATAGACTGGTTAACTTACCCAAGCCCTAGACAGACACTGATTGGCGTGGAAGAATGGCAGTAACAACAGAACAACGTTTATTGAACACTTATTTTGTGTCAGACGTTAAGCTCAACACTTCTCTCACATGGTCTCTTCTGATAACCCATTAAGGAGTACGCAATTATTTTCTCCACTTTAGAGATGAAGAAAACAAAGGTTCAGATAGTTCAGTGGCTCTCCAAGCTGAATGCAAGCGCCAATCTTGTTTTTTCTAATCTGATGCCCTTAAGTCACCCCAACACAGCCTCCCTCCCGTGTCGCATGGGAACTGGGAAGTGCTCTGTGATTCAGTAGAGGCCATTCAGAGAGAGTGTGTTGCCATTTTTGTATGTATTTCTTGTATTAGATTATTTAGACTGGATGATTTCAAGTTGTGAAAAAGATCACCCTTGTTCAATTGATGGCAATTCATTTGTTTCATGATTTAAAGGTCATTCTTTTACATTTGAACAACATATAATTCAATGATGGAAATTCCTGTAGCAGCATTATTAGAACCGGGACCATATAATAAACCTCTGATAAAAGCACTTGGTCTTTTTGTAAATGGCCAGGTCATTAACTGATTTGTTCAAATACCCCTTCTGTGGTGGATGACTACTAGAATAATCCCTGTTTTAGGGAGAAGTTAAGGAGATCCTAGGAGGTTAATATGTACCCAGGTTCCCTACTGAAAGACATAATGCCGTCTCAGAATCCAGCATCACTACCAAGTCATTCAGTCAGTTCCTTGGTACTGGAAGGAAATAACCCCTGGAGTGGCTGCACACATTGCAAGAATGTTTCAATATTTGAGCTATATGCTATTTGGAGTTAATGTTAGAGACAATTGAATACTATCCTCAATGCTCCCATTCTATAATTTTAATGCTGGTAGATTTCCATCTATTCCTTTATTCCGCAAATATTTATTTGGTAATTATGATATGTAGTCCCTGGGTTCTACAGGGACTGTAGTTGGAGACACAACCCTGAGCAAGACTGAGCTAGCATTGAGAGATACAGACAAGTAACCTGCAGTTCTGTGGGGTGGATGAGAGCGGCAATGAGCACACACACCCAAGAGGTGGGCGCTCTCTGTAATGTGTGATGCTTGTGCCAGCCAAAGGAGCTGCTTTGCTGTCCCAGACTCTTCTACCGGTTACCAGAACCCAGAAGCCTATAGACTGTGCTTCTTGAACTTTGGTAGATATAAGAGTCATCTGGGAACCTGGTCGAATACCAAGGTCCAGGCCATGCCTCACTTGAACAAAAATGGGTCTCTGTGTTCGTTATCAGCTCTCCAGGTGATTCCCACACAAGCTTAAGTTTCAGAACCACTGCTGTGGACCAACACCACACCATTTCACTAGATTTTTAATATGATGCATGTGCCAGTTATTCTCTGAGTTTTCTTTCTGGAATGTAGCCTAGACCTGCTGTAGGATATCTGATTTCAAGAGACTTTGGCTTGTTTGAAGCTGAATTACTCAAAGTGGAAAAATAGAATTTTTTTAAAAATTTCTTTTCATGTTGGTAACCTTGCCCCTGACCTCTATTTTTGGTTTATTGCACTCATTTTCTTTGAAGTTGTTTTCTGAGCAGAGAACATTTTATTGAAAAGTGCTTTTATGAATTCAAGTTGTGGGATTAAGTAGGAAATACCAGCACTAGAGCACAGACAAATATTTGATTGAAGACATCATCCCTTTGGGGGAGAATCCCCATTTCTTATTTCTTTGTCACTTTCCCATTTCCCATTTAAATTGAGATAGGGCTTAATCAAAATTTTCCATGCGGGATTGTGTGACTTAGGGGAAGTTGCAGAAACTTTCTGTGTCTCAGTTCCCTGACGTGTACAGTGGGGAGAGTGATAATAATAGTGCCCCCCTCACAGGTTTGTTGTGATGATTAACTAAGGTAACACTTGAACACACTTAGAACTAGACACCTAATAAGTACTAAATAAATGTTCTTGCTATTAGTTTTTTCCATTCTACCTTTTAAATGTTGCATTCCTCCTTGTGTGCCTATTGTTTATTTCTAGGTTATGTTGCGGCCAAAGACCGGTGGGTTCTGTCAAGATCCATTCAGAAAGAATCAGGGCCTCATAGAGGGCTAAAATGAAATGAAACTGGCCTCATGGTTACTGCCCATGCTTCTTATAAACATACAGCGTTTAGAAACTGAGCATCATGCTTAGGAACAGGACCCGTTCTCAACCAATTTCAATGTGAAACTCTGTTCTCCAAAGAGGCACCTGTAATCGATTCCCCGGAAGTTCCCCAGAGGAGCCCAGCAATCTCTTAGATGTGTCTGTCTACCACGGCCCACATCCCCCACTCTTCCCCTTCCCAAGACGGGGCAGAAGGGCCAAGCTGAGGACCAAGCGCAGACTGTGTGTAGGGTTGGAATAGGGGACTGCTTCTGTGGCAGAACTTGAATTTCAAATAAGATGTCTGCGCTTCCATTTTGCTTTCTGCAGGCTAATATGAAAATTCTCCATCCAAATGCTTGCTGCCTGTCTGTCTGACTCTTTCAGGGTCCCATTGTGTGCCTTCTGCTCTGGGGCATGCCTCTATGCACCTCTCTGCTAATTTCTTCCTCCATGCTACCCTGGGGGCCAGGTCTCTGTCCCCTCAGCTTTCCTTATCTTTCACAATTTCACTGTGAAGCCCTCCACTCCTGCTCTGCCATCCGCTGTAATTCTATGTTCTTTCTACAAGCTTAAGTTGTAAAGAGAGATGTGCGCTTTAAAAAATGTATATTCTTTGCTACCCACCCTCTCCAAGCAGCACTTGGAGATAGATTTATATATATCTACATCTATATACACACTACACACACACACACACGCACACTTTGCTTTTGTATACAGAAATAAAACCACAACTATAAGGCTTTTATGTGTGGGTAATTTGGGAAATAGGAAGGATTGGTATGCTATATAATTTTTTAAAAATACAGTTAACTAGTTTTATTTGTGTTTGGCCATTTCTATAGTGAGTGTATTTTTATCAGGCTCCTATATTTTCATCTTTGTTCCCACACACCAGTTCTTAAAGGGGCATTTCTTACGCTATAATACTAAATTTATCTGATGGTCACCTTTATACTGTATTACTTTACTATTAAATATTTTATGAGAAATTTTCCATTTGCAAAAGAAGAAAGATAAAATATGCGCATAGAATTCATGTACCAATTTAGACATGTTTTAAATTTTTTGTATCTTGAAATAATTACAGACTTACAGAAAGTTACAAAAATAGCATGTAGTGTCCTGTGTATGGTTCCTCCAGCTTCCCCCAATGGTGGCATATTATAGCTGGAGTAGAATATCAAACCAAGAAATTGACATGGGTAAAACACTGTTAACTAGACTACAGTTCTACATGTTTTCCACTACTTTTACATGCACTCATTTGTGTGTGTGTGTGTGTGTGTGTGTGTGTGTGTAGTTCTACTCAGTTTTATTCAGTGTAACCACAGCTGAGATGTAAAACTATCCCATCACCACAGAATAACCCCCTTGTGCTGCCCCTTTCTATTTGCGTGGCTTGGCAACTACTGATCTACTCTGTCTCTGTAGTTTTATCATGTTGAGAATTTTATGTAAATGAAAGCATACAGTTAAGCATCCATTAAGCATAATGCCTTTAGATCTGTCTGTGGTACTGTGTATGTTGATAGTTTGTACTTTTTATGGCTGAGTAATATTCCATTGTGTGAATAGACCAGAGTTTATTTAACCATTAGTATTTTATTGTCTCCCATTTTTAAACTCACTTCTTTTTTAAAAAAGATTTTATTTATTTATTTGATAGAGATCACAAGTAGTCAGAGAGGCAGGCAGAGAGAGAGATGGGGAAGCAGGCTCCCTGCTGAGTGGAGAGTCAGATGCGGGGCCCAATCCCAGGACCCTGAGATCATGACCTGAGCTGAAGGCAGAGGCTTAACCCACTGAGGCACCCAGGTGCTCCTAAACTCACTTCCATTAGTCTTTGAGCTGCTGACTTTTTACTAGAGCTCTTGTGTCTAAGGAAGCTAATATATAATTCAGTGCATTCTAATGGGATTCTAGCATGTCAGAGCTTCTGTATGAGAATTTACATTCAGGTATATTTTCAGCTGTGGATAGTAATCTTGTGGTAGCATTTGGTTGGATTTTACGTATCTTTGAGTCATAGAATGGCCAGTATTTTCATTTATGATTGGTTATTCTCAAATCTTTGCTTCCTATTATAGATTTGTCCCTTTGCATCTGCTCTTTTCTTATGTGCTCATATACGTCATATGTATGTGGAATGATACTGATTTCTGAATGTTGAGTTTTTTGTTCAACATGATAATAAATAATGAAATATTTTAAATAATTTTAATTTCCATTTTTACTAATGGAAATCATATTCATTATATAAGTTTCCAATGATCAAAGTGAAGATTTTAAAATTACCTTAAGGCCTGCCACACAGGAAAAACTGCTACTTAATATTTTAGTGTAAATCCCTCCAGGGCCTTTAGAACATTTAAGCTATCTATTCCTTAATATTAAACTGTCTATCCTCCAGACCTCACTGGGTGCTAGTCAGCTATCTAGGAGCGGAGTGGGAGTGTGAGTACCCTGTAATTGAGGGTCTAAGACATAATCAAAATAACCTGCACTATGTGCTATCTCCATTTTTTTTTAAGGATTTATTTATTTATTTGAGACAGAGAGAAAGAGCAAGTGTGTGAGAGCAGGGGGAGGAGAAGAGGGAGAGAAAATCTCAAACATACTCGGTGCTCAGCACAGAGGGGGATGTGGGGCTCTATCCCACGACTCTGAGATCATGACCTGAGCTGACACTGAGTCAGACGCTCAACTGACTGAGCCACCCAGGCATCCCCTCTCTGTTTTCACAGCCCAGACCTCAGTGTTGAGCCAAATCCTATCTTCTTTCCTAATTGGTGAGCTGATCAAGAATTTGCAGGAATCTTGACAAATCACTTTATATCCTCCTCTCACCCCTACTCTTCTCTGAGACTTGGGGCACTGCCAGCGCCAAGCTGAGAACCCCTCCCTGGACCTGCTTGGCTTTTCAAGGTAAGGGTACCCCTCTCCCAAGCCGAAGTCCCCCATAGTTTCTATCTCTCGATACAAATCCCGAGGGGAAGGGATCCAGGAGCAGGAAGAAGAAAAAGGTTATGAAGGGTAGAAGCGTCTAATGCCAGAGCACTGTTTTTTGAGGGTCCTAAAGGTGACCTTCCTCAATGCCTGCCACAGTTCTCCCCCTTGGGGTTCGAGGGAGAATTAGAGGCCTGTGGCCTGACTGCCTGTCCCTTCTCTCAGTGATATGCTGGAACATGGGTCAGATGGCCTGAGGTGAGGTGACCTTGATTCCTGGCCACGAGGGGAATAGCCTGCGGCTGCTTGTGACCATCTGGCCAGCTCCGAGAAGGAGGGTGTGCCTTTCCATCCCGGCCCTGCCGTGTGCTCACACACCTTGCTCAGGAAAGATGTCCAGCAATACACTGTGGGCTCACCAAGTCCTCCTTCTTCCACTCCAGGAAGCAGATTGAATCGTTAAAAGGACATTGTTACAGGGATAGCCTTAAATCGTTTCTAGTCTCTGAAAATAATGAAATTGATCCCCAACTTGTTGCTAATATTGGTTACAAATTGCTAGGGCCCATCCCCCAATTGATCCTGGTGCACCAGTGTGTCTCAGTCCTGTCCTGTCCTAAGCCTTGCCGCCCCTCACAGCGGCATCATTTCTGTATTCCTGAGCTATGAGGTCCTAGCCCGTCACCTGTCCTATGGCCACCTTTCCTTACCATTCCTGCCAGCCATCCTTGCGGCCCTCTCTTCCATCCGTTCACCACAGAACTAAGACAGAGTGGTCTTTCTGAAGGGCACACGTATGTGTTCCTCGTCCTTGTGGCCCACTAGTATTATCAGGGTGGCACCCGGTGTCCCCAGGAGCTGCCTGCTAGTGCTCTAGCCTCTTGCCAGCTCCCCCCAGCCATTCTAAGTGGCCAATATTTCCTACCCAGAAGGCATTTCCTGGCTCCATATCTCCCCACCGGTCATTCCCTCTGCTAAAGATGTTCTTTCAACCTCCCGTTCTCCAAACCCAAACTAAGCAGACGTAACCGTCTTTCGAAAAGAGGTGTTTGGTGCCTTCTGGAGAAACTCTATGCTCCCACAGCTCCTTGGGTGACCCTCTAGTGCAGCTCTGTCAACTGTTAATTTATTGTCTTCTCTACACCCTTATCACTATACTGCAAATATTTGGAAAGAGATTACATTCTATTTGGTCTTGTATACTTAGTGTCCAATAAGAGTAGATGTTCAACACGTATTTGCTGAATCAACACTATAATTAAAAACCTGCACATGTTTTTAAATTTTGTCCTACCCTGGTATTCATATTTAAAACAATTCTTTCTCAGTATTTTTGTCAAGTAGATTACATTAGACCACTGCGTTTGTTTTTCTCCCTCTGAGAAGATATCTTCACATGCATTGTGCCATATAGGACTTTTTTTTTTTTTAAAGATTTTATTTATTTATTTGACAGAGATCACAAGTAGGCAGAGAGGCAGGCAGAGAGAGAGAGAGAGGAGGAAGCAGGCTCCCTGCCGAGCAGAGAGCCCGATATGGGGCTCGATCCCAGGACCCTGGGATCATGACCTGAGCCGAAGGCAGAGGCTTTAACCCACTGAGCCTCCCAGGCGCCCCCATATAGGACTTTTTTAAGGTGAGTCTCTTGACTCACTTTTCTCACTGTGTGAGAAAATTTTTGAAAGCATATTTTGAGTTGACCCCTCTTGACGCTCACGATTTTGCTCCTTATCAGAATAAAAATATGAGTATCACTCACATGGTTGGATGATTCTTCAACCCTGACAAAACTCTTAACTTTGAATATTGTCGCCCAACTTTGTTAGTCCCTGAGCATGCTTTATTATTATTATTATTATTTTTTAAAGATTTTATTTACTTATTTGACAGACAGAGATCACAAGTAGGCAGAAAGGCAGTCAGAGAGAAAGGGGGAAGCAGGCTTTCTGCTGAGCAGAAAGCCCGATGTGGGGCTCGATCCCAAAACCCTGAGATCATGACCTGAGCTGAAGGCAGAGGCTTAACCCACTGAGCCACCCAGGCACCCCGCTTTATTATTATTTTTTGACATTCTCTCTACTCTACTGGATTTCCTTCCCCCGGCAACTGGCTCCGGTCTTGACTAGCTCCTTCCAAGAACCTTTGTTAATGGCTGCTTACAGAGACTTGGCTTTGCCACGCCTAGTCTTTTCTTTCCACCCTGACTTCCAGGGACCCCTGAGCGATTCTTCCTGAACTTGGATACGATCTGAATCACCTGAGAGCTCCTTAAAACGCAAACTGCTGGGGTCCTCCCCAAGTCTCTGGTTCAGCAAGTTTGGAGTAAGGCTGAGAATTTACTTTTTTTTTAAATTTCTTTTTTTAAAATTTATTTTCAGTATTCCAGAATTCATTGTTTATGCACCACACCCAGTGCTCCATGCAATCCGTGCCCTCCTTAATACCCACCACCAGGTATTAACTTCCCACTCCCTGCCCTCCAAAAGCCTCAGTTTGTTTACCAGAATTTACATTTCTTAACAGGTTCCCAGGTGATGCCCATACTCTGGATAAGGGACTGCACCGTGGGAGCCTGTTTTACTAGCATGCCTAGCGCTTGGCCACTGTTCACGACTACAGCCACTTCACGTGCACTTAGTGATTCTGTGCCACACAGCTAGGAAGGAATAGGACGCCTGGAGGTGGGCCAGTATGGTGTGACTTTACAAGTGGTTCACAGTAGTATGTGGACATGGGCCTCTGCTCAGTGTTCCACCTCCCACACTTTATCCTTTGCTGGGTTCCTGGTTGGACGTTTTATTTCTTGGGGGTCAAGAATGCTTTGTTTTCCATTGCTGAGCTCCTTCTGGAAGCTGAAGATCAGAAGGTAAGTTTCCTTCCTGGATCTGCGAATCTGCCTGTTGGCCTAGTTCTAGGTTTGTGACTGTGCTTACTCTGGAGTTCTGGGTTTGTCTGTACTGATTTCTTCCTGTTTGTTGTTAAGACCGTAGGGTTTGCCTGTTTTGTGCCAGTGTGGCTGACATCTCGGGATTGCTTCTTTCTAATGGGGCGTTTGTCTGTGTTAGGCAGACTTGACTTTGGTGGGTAATCCAGGCTCCCTTATTTTTGCTTTGTAAATGTTGAATATTTATTCCATTGAACAACTCGGTTACTATTTATATGACTGTTGCTTTATTTCCCTGCTTTCTTGATTTCTCTGTTGTTTTCAGAGTCCTCAAGCCCAGCCTCTATCTCTCTCATGTCCTGAGACTGGATTCTGGTTGCTTTTTTTAGACGAATGCATACTTTTCTGATAAGACCATGCAACATGGCTGTAAGGTTCTAGTGCCATCTACATACATAACTATGCTCAAAATTGAGCACAGTTGACCCTTGAAAAACACGGGTTTCAACTGTATGTGTCCACTTGAGGATTTGTTTTGATATAATAGTGTGGATGTACTTTCTCTTAGGATTTTCTTAACATTTTCTTTTCCTTAGCTTACTTGATTGTAAGAATACCGTATATAATACATAGGACATGCAAAATATGAGTTAATCGACTGTTACAGGTAGGGCTTTCAGACAATTGTATAGTAATAGCAATTTTTTGGAGAGTCAAAAGTTACATGTAGATTTCCAACTGTGGGGGGGGGGATTGATGCCCCTAACTCCTGTGTTGTTCTAAAGTCAAGTGTATCTTATAATTTCTCCTTTTATTTTATTTTTTGGTATTTAAATATTTTTCTAGTACTGGTATTGCTTTATTTGAGTGTAGTTAAGATAAAGTGTTACATATTTCAGGTGCACAACCTAGTGACTTGACAATTTATACATGAGACAGTCCTCCCCATGGGAAGCATAGCTACCATCTATCACCATACAAAGTTATAATGTTATTTACTACATTCCCTATGGTGCATTTTCCTTTTTTTTTTTTTAAGATTTTATTTATTTATTTGACAGATAGGGATCACAAATAGGCAGAGAGGCAGGCAGAGAGAGAGAGGAGGAAGCAGGCTCCCTGCTGAGCAGAGAGCCCGATGCGGGGCTCGATCCCAGAACCCTGAGATCATGACCTGAGCCGAAGGCAGAGGCTTAACCCACTGAGCCACCCAGGTGCCCCCCTATGGTGCATTTTCATTCCATTTTCTCTACCTTGGAAGCCCGTTTCAATGACACTTAGGAGCTTGCTACTCCAAGTATAGTCTGAGGATCAGCACCGTCAGCTGAGTGAGGGGAACTCCTTAGAAATGGATAGCTTCAGACCTTACCTCAGATCTAGTAAATTAGCATTCACGTTTTAACAGGAGCTCCAGGTGTAGTGTATGCACATCGGAAAGAACTCGTCCATGGTATAGCGCCTGTAAGATCAATTGCTACCACCTGAGTAAATGTGACTCCTTCTTAGCCTGTAACTTTTTCCAACTTAATCACGACTGATGTAATAACCACAAACTATTTGTGGGTGGGTTTCCAACTGACAGTATGGACTATGACAAAAATGCACAATTGTGCAGGAACCCAGAAGAGCTTTGTGTATGCCTGAGACGTCTTACTTGGGATGATTGTTTGGCCAGGCCCAGCCAATGTCATCAACCTATATATGGAGTATTGCTGTATGTTTGTTTGCCATGGTCTTACATGGGCTTAGATGAGAGGCAGCCCGAGGTTCCACGGTGGATGGGCATCACCCCACACTTAACGCTATGTTCCTGGTGCTTAGTTTAATGCTGGCCCATAGCAGGTGACCATACAGACCTCTCTCACCAGCATTTAACTTAGGAAAAGTGCTGAAAGTGGATCAGATTGGGTGAACTGACTCTACCCCAGGGCTTTTTTGGTGAACGGGGCCAGCAGTAGTTGTCTGAATGGTGAAAGTAACTGCCTTGTTGGCAGCCAGTCATTGTGGCGAGAGGGTGATGAAGACCTGTGTGGAGTTTGAGGACCTCAGTCAAGACTGCCCAGGTTCAGAATAGGGCTCCATCCCCAAAGCCAGAATAGCTGAAACATCGAGATGGAGACCCAGGTGGACAGGCCCTTATAAGCGGTGTGGTCGAAAGAGCATGGGTTCTAGACTCCAACTTGGGTCCATTTCGCAGTCCTTCTTCCTCCTAGCTGTGTGACTTTGAGTAACTCAGCTAATCTCAGATGGTCTTCCTAGTCAAATGAGACTACATCTTAAGGGCTTCGAGTATGTGCTTAAGTAAATTGCAGTTGCTAATAGGCTTATTATAGGTCGAGAGAATCATATTCTTAGGTGACCACATGGACCTCAAGAATGTTCAAATTCTTTGAATTCCCAAGGTTAGAGCAACAAAACTAATGCTGACAGTTGGTTGGAGGTTTGGATAGCTAATGGACTGCCTTGTTGGCCAGTAGCTGGGCAGAATGGAGAGTGCATACTCAAAGCACATGTGCTTAGGTGTATTGGAGAAGGTGATGAGAGCTCTTAGTGCCAAGTGGGCAGCACTAAAAAATGGAGAGGGGTATGGTGCCACTGGTAGTCACAAAGGCTGAATTATGTGCGTATGCTGCTATTGAGGTCTGCAGCTTTTGACAAGTAGGTTTATTACTCCGCTCACTTTGTTCACGTGTAAATAGGGGACTTGAATGAAATGCCCCTGCGGGTAATGGGCAATTCATATTGTAACAGGTGTTCCTTGTATAGTGGAATTTAGTGGGAAATCTATGTGTAAGATGAATCAGTATAATTTTCATCCTTGTATGTAGCTTTTGTAAGGGGTTATTTATAGACTTAAATTGAAGTGTAGCTTCTTCTATCCCCTTCAGTCTGCAGGTGGTCAGCGAGATGGACCCCTGGTGGTGAGGGAGATGGACTGTCACTGAATGTCAGAATTGAGTCTCATCCCTGCTCTTGAACCTTCTGAAATTCTGGAATGAGTCACATTGCAGTAGAAACTAGACGGAAAGGGACTGTCGATCCTTCTCCTGTAGTACTTTTCAAAAAGGATGAAGTCTGAAAGCAGATGGAAATTTTTTTTTCATTACAGTGACTTTGTAGATGTACAAGCGGCTTTCTCATGAGCATGCTCCTTCGGTATGGGATCTCTTTTGCTAGCGAATTTGCCTAGCTTGTGTGAGTAGCAGAACCCTATGCCAATGGAAGAATACTGAAGGTCACCCAAGGACTAAGTGAGGGCCTTTGTAGTCTCCTGGAGTCCTATGTGTTTCACTGTGTGGATGCTGTGGAGATCTGTTTTCTTCGTGCTTCTTATTCGAAAGGTTGCACAAATGTATCACCTGGAGGGCTTGCTCAGCTCAACTCCTGGGTTGCACCCTCAGATTGCATGGACCTGGGGTTGAGCCAGAGAACTTATATTTCCAGCAAGATCCCAGGTGATACTGAGGGTGAGCTGACCCCAGGTTGAGTAGCAGAGCAGTGTGCTGTTTTCTATAGTCTGATTATCCTCCAGCTTCTAGTGGCATCTTCTGTTTGCCAGTCAAAATTGGACATCTTCCTTTTCCCCTCACTTGCTCTCCTCCTAGGATAAGGGAATAAGTGACCAAGGTGACCCTCATGTCAGCCTGGGGGAAGATTTACCCTTACTCTGAAGACCCCATGAGTCCGATGCCATTGTGGATGGGCAATCGTGAGCATGGAAAATAAAAAAAAAAAGGTTTATTTCATGGCAAAACTTCAGAGCTTCTTCTTTGAACCTCCTGGAGGCTGGGCAAAAGCATCAGTGGATGGCTCAATAACCAGAGGTCTACTGGATTTGTTGTTCTTTAAACCCTTTGTTGGAACCCAAAGTAGAAAATAAAAACAGAAGTGACAGATGTCAAAATTTAAGTCTTATAGACTCTTCCAGGAATCTTCTTCCTCTTGCTCTATAGCCTGTTTGACCCCAGTGACGATTCACTGGTGGGGTGGAGGCAGATGCCCTCCCTGTGTCTAACCTAGGAATCCTCAGGTCAGCCACCCTAGAGAGGCCTCATACTTGAGTTGGGGAAGATTCCTCATTGTCTCTTGGTCCTCTAATGAGTAGATTCCCAGAGAGTTAAAACAACAACAAAAAGAAAACAAAAAACCTGAAAAAAGTGCCCTTGCGTACTATGCCTTGCACAGCTTTGAGGGGCTGTATGACCTTGGACTGGTTTCTTCACCATCTAGTCTCTTATTTTACCTGGACACCTTCTGGGTCTCGTCCTGAGCCTGGAAGTTAAACTTGGACCAACCAGACCGATGGGAGATGGGTTACATGGTGATGCACCTACTGGCTATATTGTAAGTCTTGTTTAGCCTCATTATCATTGTCCTGGTGTGGGGAGGGTGGCTGTTGAGGGCTAAGTCAGAAAGTCTGAGGCCCTCTCTGTCTAGGTTAGTGAGTGGCTAATTCAAAGATCTGCAGTGGCAAACAAGTTACATAAATGGAAGTGAGCTGCGAGTGGTGGTAGGGAAAAGAGGATTATAGTGAATGGAGACATGTGCTGTGTCTTAAGAGGAAAGAAAGCAGCTAAGGAGACCCAGCTGACTGTTGCCATGAAGGAATGTTGCCTAAAGTTGCCAGATCCTCCCAACTTGGCAGGAAAAGCTAGAGCTGTAGGGAATTCCTCCCACCTCCCAGTGTGAGATACAAAGTACTTCAGAAAATTGTCAAAGGTCTTAAATAGCTCTTAAGGTTCAACTTGATCTGCAAAGACCCTATTTTGACTTCAACTATGGAATACCGAGCAGGGAAGTAAAAATTGTGTTGACCAGCTATTGATAATCATGTATGAATGTACATCTGTCTTCCATGAGAGGTTTTTGATCTGATTCCCCAGCTTGGGTTTACTTAGGTCTTAAGCAACAGACAAGGATTTAACAACATATTTTAATACTTATTAAAATAGAACTCAGGATTCTGTTCCAAGCTTGTACAGAAATGGATCTAGAGAAGTATATTTTATATTGGAATTTGTCTTTCTCTTGGCTTCCTCTGACAATTAGATTAAAATGAAAGAATTTAGCCCAAGGATACTAATGGCATATGGTATTAATACAAAACTACAACACTTCTAATTTGAGCATAGGAAAATGAAGAATGAGCACCACTGGTTGAGCGACAGTGAGTATATCTACGGAACTGCTGTGATTCTAAATTTTCAGTGCTATTTTTGTCCAGAGATAATGTTGAATCATTCTTGAAGAACACTTAACAGCAAAAGAAAAAGGTAAGGACCAGGCAAAAGACCAACTTGAACTGGATGAAAGACCTACCAAAGAGCAAATGTTGCCTGGCCTCCTGTTCCATTGCCTGTGCTGCTCTGGGTCTTTGTAGCCTGAAGAGGGAAGATGAATAAGCAGGTACATACGAATGAAAATCCTTAATACAGAATTGTCCAGCATGTAGCAGAGTCCTGTTAGAGCCAAATAACTCCTCATAAATAGCTCAAGATTTTAAGGCTTACTTATCCATAAGGACTCTTAACACAAAACTACAAATGTCAGCATTGATGGCTGCTAGTATAATTTCTCTTTTAAGATCAAGGGCCAGCTAATGTTTCAACAACTCTAATGTCTGGAGTTTTTAAACTATCGGAATCCATTCTTAAGGTCTGGATTGTATTTTTTTTTTTTGTGGGTGTGATACATCCAACCTAAAAACGTTGAGAGAATTTCCTAAGAAGTAAAATCCCCATTAAAAAAAACAACAACAACACATGAAATAGTCCAGACTAAGAGATGCCAGGCAGTCTAGGGTTACAAAGCACTTCAAGCTTATCTCAGCCAGGCAGACCCAGGCAGAACCCACCACCTGGCTGGGGTTCCCTGGGTCTGAAGGCTTTGACAGTCTTGATGCCATGTAACCTTGGTGTTCAGCAATCCTGTAGATCCCCCTGCTCTTGGGAGACTTCGGGTGGCCTGCTCTGTTACAGAATGCTATGTAACTACACACGATAGCTATTCCCCTCCCAAAGGCATCAACCAGAAGGCCTTTCTCAGCATTTACCATCATCCTTAGACTTCTGGGCTATGGCATCCCTGCCTTTTTGTATTGGGGTTCTCCTTATTCTCAAAGCGCAGATAGCCTCGAAGTAGCAGTCTTCTTTCTCTAAGAAGGTTTGCTTTTGCCTGTGTCTGGGCTTCCTAGAATTGTCAGGTCCCATGATTCTTGTCTTAAAATCCTTTTGGTTCTATAGACTCCTTAAGTCTTTCCTAACTAAAATCACATTTTTTTTTTGTTATTAAAGAAGGTTGTATATCCTGTCATTCGAACAGATCTACAGCTCTCTCCTTATAGGTGGCTAGTCAGAGTGAACCAGTTGGAGACTTAAATAGGCCTGCTGCTTGGCTGCTCAAAATAAAAATAAACAAAAGACCTTGTTTTTTCTTTTTTTATGACCACATTATGGATTTTGAGTACTGGGATTCATGAGTGCTTGTCTCTGTCAATGCTCTTAGACTTTTACTTCTCTGAACTACATGTTGTTCATGTTCACCGATAGCACATCCTCCAGTGGACAGATGCCAGTATGTGTGGGCCATTCAGTGATACATGCTTGGAATCCCGATACCTAAGCATTGGCACTGCTCTTGATAGGATCTCTGACTGTCTTGCTGGCTATACTCTCACACATTTTTTTTTTTATTTGACAGAGATCACAAGTAGGCAGAGAGGCAGGCAGAGAGAGTGAGGGGGAAGCAGCCTCCCCGCTGAGCAGGGAGCCCGATGCAGGGCTCGATCCCAGGACCCTGAGATCATGACCTGAGCTGAAGGCAGAGGCTCAACCCACTGAGCCACCCAGGTGGCCCAATATACTTTCACACTCTTGATCAGATGTCAGATGTCTACTTGGAACCCCAAAGACTTCCATAGAAGTCTATAGGCGCTAGAAGATGGAGTGTAGACGTTGGCTTCATATTTGTGAACTCCATGGTCCCTCCTCTTAGCTATTTGGTGAAGACCAAGACCATTTGGGGGACGGGGTAAAGGTTAAGTCAGAGTTCTCTAGTGCTCCTAAAAGGATAGCAAATTTTTTTTGCCTTAAAATTGCAAGATGGCTTTGGCAGGGAGATGTGGAGATTATAAAAGCAGGCCTCTTAAATATCCTCAGTACAAAAGGGAGTATAAATTATTGTAACCTATCTTGAAAGAAAGCTGGCAATTGTCTTATCTACTAACTGGATTTCTAGGAATTTGTCATAAGGGAAAAGAGGTTAAGGTGAATAAAGGTATATGTACAAGACTAGATTTTATTAGTACAGTGACTAGTAGGAAATGGGCCACAAGTAAAATGATTGCTGTATAGTGTTACCTTCTGGAGTATTACATACTCATTAAGATTCAAATATTTTGAAACTATTTGGGGGGAAATCAAATATCATCCAAGATGTATAAAACTGCATGTAGCATTCCTTTTTCTTCTCACAGTTTGTCATTAGGTAATAGAATTGCATGTTCCCTGTGGATTCTTTTTAAAAATTTTCTATACTTTTTACTATTGCTTTTAGAATCAAAGTGGTGAATGAGTTACTTGAATGATCTGATTTCTTACTGATTCTGTTGCTGTCAGGGCAGATGAATGAGTCTAGCTTTGCATTGTTGCTATTCCAGGCCCTGAGAGAGTCAGTTCAGTAACTGTGTCTAAAATCTAGCATTAGAGAAAGGGGAGCCCTCTTATGCTGTTGGTGGGAATGAAAGCTGGGCAGCCACTTTGGAAAACTGCATAGAGGTTCCTCAAAAAGCTGAAAATAGAGCTATCCTATGACCCAGCAATTACACTACTGGATATTTACCCCAAAGATAAAAATGCAGGGATCTGAAGGGGCATGTGCACCCAAATCTTTATAGTAGCAATATCCATAGCCAAACAACGGAAGGAGCCCAGATGTCCATCAACAGATGAATGGATAAAGAAGATGTCACACACACACACACACACACACACACACACACACTGGAATATTACTCAGCCATCAAAAAATGAAATCTTGGCATTTGCAATGACCTGGATGGAACTAGAGGGTATTATGCTAAGTGAGATAATTCAATCAGAGAAAGACAGTTATCATATGATCTCATTCATATGTGGAATTTAATAAACAAAACAGAGATCATAGGGGAAGGGAGGGACAAGTAAAATCAGACAAAATCATAGAGGGAGACAAACCATAAGAGATTCTGTATTATATGAAACAAACTGAGGGCTGCTGGAGGGGAGATGGGTGGGGGGTGGGGTAACTGGGGATGGATATTGAGGGCACATGGTTTCATGAGCACTGGGTATTATTATATATAAGGCTGATGAATCACTGAACTCTACCGCTGAAACTAATACACTATATGTTAATTAATTGAATTTATATTAAAAATAAAAATACATATATAATCTGAAAAAAAAATCTAGCATACATGGACTTGACTTAAACTGGTATCCCCATAAAAGGAAGTTCTCATAAAATAGTGTAGGTACAAATAGGTGGTGGCATCTAAGAGTCCAGGGTGGGATGGCTAGTCCCAGAACTGTACTTGGTATCTGATGACGGCTTCCCTCCTTTCTCTTGGCTGTCCTGTGCATACCTATGTTCTTCATTTCCTCTCTGTTCTAAGCACGTTTTTTCTGTACCAGACTGGATTCTGTCTTGAGAGGAATTAAATCCTGTGTACCGCAGCCAGGACTGACACCATCGTGAGTGGCTGGTACATGCCAGGTTTGTTGTCTGGCGCCAAGACTTCATCCATTAGGAGATGAAGGGAGCAAGACCTGAGTGATTTAACATTCCACCATGGCCAGCTGTGGTTCAGGATGGGGCTCCACGCTTAGAGGATGATGGAATATCTGAACAGGCAGTTAAGGCAGAAGCACCATTAAATGAAAAGCTAATTCTTGGAGATAACTTGCTCAAGTATCTAAATAGCCTGTGTAATCTCACTGTTTTATAATGTGGTTTTAATATTACCTTATTAACAAGGGGGTACTAGATTTTGTAGGGTTGCTAGATAAAATACAGGTTATGCTGACATTTCAGAGAGACTAATAAATAGCTTGTCGCTGAGAATGTACCAAGTACACTTTAGTTTACATATGCCTTGGGTGTTGCATGGGATATGTATATCCTGGCCGATTGTTCATTGCCCATCAGAAATTGAAATTTAACATGGTATCCTAGGTTTTCATTTGTTAAATCTATCCTAAATCTTGGGTAATCTCATTTGCTTTAAAAGTGGCAAATGTACAAGTCCAAGGTAGTTCTGATAGTTCAAAACTTGTTCTGATAACCTAGTATGCTGTTCCCTTTTTATGCCACTGGCATGGATTTGGCCACTGTGGGAGAGATGAAGGCTTGGCATGCGAGTGACAGTACAGAGCTCAGAGCAGATAGTGGGCTTCTACTGGCAAGATTCCCCTGCATCTCATAAATACCTAACTGACTCATTCTGTGGATTCTATCATCTATCTTCCTTAACTTTTTTTTAAACTATTGAGAAATGATTTATATACCATAAAGTGCACCCATTTTATGTACGTCATTCCATGACTTTCAGGAGAATCACTGGTACTGTACGATGATAACCAGATCTTCAGATGCTGGAAAAATGCCTTAAATAAATGACCACATTCATAGTTGGTTATTAAAAACAGAGGTGAATGAAGTCCTATAGTGGTCTTATGGTCCTTTAAAAGCCAATTTTGTTAAAACCCATTGGATTGGTGGCTGAGGGGGGTCAGAGTTGGCAGAGGGAGCTGAGGTATCAGATATGGTGTTCTGTAGCTATAAAGCATTTAGCTACTTGGAGTTCTAGAAAGGAACATTCAAAGCATGGGCCATAAGCTACCACCCTGTCATAAAAATGTGTTGGGGAAACAGAGGAAGCAGCTGGGAATTCTGCCAACTGATGAATGGATAAATGTGATATATTCAGCAATAAAAAGGAACAAATTACTGATACATGGATGAGCCTCAGGAACATCCTAAGTGAATGAAGCCAGGCACAAGAGGCCACATTGGATTCTAAACCTAAAGGGACAGAAAAGAGATGAGTGGTTGCCTAGGGTTGGGGCACAGGGAAGTGAAGGGCAGATATGTAAACAGCAAGAGGGATTTTATTGAGGGGATGAAGATGTTCTAAAACTGGATGGTGGTGATTGTTGCTGATATCCCAAGGAAATTTTCCCATTAGGGTGGAATCTCTCTTAAATCATGGACCACAAAGTTGGCTGTTTAAATGCAAATAGGATGTGGTCACAATAACCTGCATCTCGAAGTTTAGTGGCACTGAACTTTTGTGGCAAACTTTAAGGGGTCATTAAGTGAATCTTTCAAAGTTTTGTTGGCTCTTGTGATTCCCCCACCTACTTCCCATCAAAGTAATTCGAAAAGCTGGACTGGGAGAAGCTGTAAACTCCCAGGACGGAGTGTCATAGATGGGAGTCTTGGTTCAGTGTGGGCTGTTGATGGGGGCTGCACAGGGTCTCTTTACCTCGCTTAGTCCAGTAGAACAATAAACGCTTCTTGTGAATAATAAATTTCATGTATGTAAAAGCACACTCAAAAATTTATTCAAGAGCATTATCTTAATCCTACTGCAGTTAGAACCTTCTGACTTGTTAAAGTAAATTTGAATAAGAATAGGGACTGTTTTAAGGACTAGAACTCTAATGTTTTCAAGAAAGCTAATCCCTTTAAAACCCTTTTGTCTGCTCAGGACAATTTGGTTTAAAGGCTTTGGCTGCATTCACATGATTGTGATTGTGTTGAGTATTGTTCTCAAAGGAAGTAGTAAAGCACTTCAAACGATTGGGTTTTGGAGGTGAGTGTTCACAGGACATGATTTCATTGACTTTGCAAAGTCTTAATCTTCACATTGAAGGCAGTTGCCTTAAAGATTAGAATGGCCAAAATTAGCAAGACAAGGAACAACATGTGTTGGAGAGGATGTGGAGAAAGGGGAACCCTCTTCCACTGTTGGTGGGAATGCAAGTTGGTGCAGCCACTTTGGAGAACACTGTGGAGATTCCTCAAGAAATTAAAAATAGAGCTTCCCTATGACCCTGCCATTGCACTACTGGGTATTTACCCCAAAGATACAGATGTAGTGAAAAGAAGGGCCATCTGTACCCCAATGTTTATAGCAGCAATGGCCACGGTCGCCAAACTGTGGAAAGAACCAAGATGCCCTTCAACGGACGAATGGATAAGGAAGATGTGGTCCATATACACTATGGAGTATTATGCCTCCATCAGAAAGGATGAATACCCAACTTTTGTATCAACATGGACGGGACTGGAAGAGATTATGCTGAGTGAAATAAGTCAAGCAGAGAGAGTCAATTATCATATGGTTTCACTTATTTGTGGAGCAGAACAAATAGCATGGAGGACAAGGGGAGATGGAGATGAGAAGGGAGTTGAGGGAAATTGGAAGGGGAGGTGAACCATGAGAGACTATGGACTCTGAAAAACAATCTAAGGAGTTTGAAGGGGTGGGGGGTGGGATGTTGGGGGAGCCAGGTGGTGGGTATTGGGGAGGGCACGTATTGCATGGAGCACTTGGTGTGGTGCAAAAACAATGAATACTGTTACGCTGAAAAGAAATAAAAAAAAAAGATGAGGATATATGTGGCAGTTTGGAGGGATAGTGGCCTTAAAGCAAGGGATGAAGATTGAGAAAACGAAGATTTCCTAGACATAAGTTAAGTTCATATAATGACTGAGTTTTATATAGAGGTGTTCATAGATAATTGTGTATAACTCATAGAGGTAGAGAGACCTTAAATTTTTGATAAAGATATTAGTTATAACCTAGTGTTCACTGCCCACACCAAAGACTGTTTTTCTGTCTGTGCTAGCTGATAAAATGATGCATTCTCACCATGAAAATTCTCACGGTGATTTTTAAACATGACTTTTTTCAATTCTAACTGACTTCCTATATGGGCCATAGCCTGGAATTGAGCCAAATCTAAGCCTGAAATGGCGTCTCCTAGAAGATGCTGTTGTGGGAACTGCATCTTGTAGGACATCCATAACTGGTATGGACATAGTAATGAAGGAAACACAGTGTAGCTAAGGAGGTGGGAAAAAAATCTAATGTCTGTCTCAGAGGTTTTTTTTTTTTTTCCAAAAGCAGAAGGTGGTATGCAGAGCATTAGTGTAGCAAACTGAAGGACGGGTATGATTCTCAAACATTGCAGGTTTGAAGCAGCACTTAAAAAAAAAAAAAAGCACTAAACATCTAGACACCATTGGTATAAAACTTAAGACCATCTCCAGTTGAAAAAAGAACAGAAGCTACCAGAGGTGGATAAAAAGAAATAATCTACAAGGAAATGATAACCCAGTAAGTGTTAGAATTCCAGTGACATTTAGAGAAAGTATGCTTAAGTTTTTTGTCTTGTGGTCGAGGAAGAAATAGGTACATGCTTAACCTGGTATTTAAAAGAAAGACTCAAATATGCTAAAACTTTAAGGGTAATCCCTAGAAGTAAAGAAATGGATATGGCTCTTAATCAGTAAGGGGGAGCAAAACATGAAGGAAAAAGATCACTTGAACTGAAGTCAGGAAACTAGAAATGAAAGGAGAAGTATGGTAAATAGAAAATAAGGGAGTGGCATTATGAAATTGAAATTCAGTCGTCATAAAAACACAAGTGGATTAAGATTCTCAGTTAAGGGTTTGCCTGGAATATAAAATCTAATTATATGCAGCTTGTGAGAGAAGATGTAAAAACCAGTAAGCTTGAAAAATAAAGGGGTCAAGATATGCCAGGAGAAGAAGGCAAAGAAAGATGCCTTTGTTGCCTGGGTGGCTCAGGCAGTTAAGTGTCTACCTTCAGCTCAGGTCATGATCCCGTCGTCCTGGGATCCAGTCTCCCATTGGGCTCCCTGCTCAGTGGGGAGTCTGCTTCTCCTCTGCCCTCCAACCTACTTGTGCTTTCTCTCTCAAATAAAGAAAATCTTAAAAAAAAAATGCTGCCTTAATGGTGCATCAGACAAAGTAGAATTTAAGGAACACGACGAACATGAAAGACACAAAAGGGAGGGCCATCTGAAAAAGATAGGACTAATTGATGACATGCAGCAATGATAAACTTAAGTAAACTTTACAACATAGTCTAAAGACAACACGAAAACTGACAAATTACAAGAAATAAGCAAAAGTATAATTCTGGTGGGAGAGTTGAGCACAGTGTAGCTCTCTATGAAAATGAATCTGATGGAGAGGTGGGTTTTTATTTTTTTAAAGATTTTATTTATTTGACAGAGATACAATGAGAGAAGGAACAAGCAGGGGGAGTCGGAGAGGGAGAAGCAGGCCTCCTGCTGAGCCGGGAGCCCAATTCGGGGTTCTGTCCCAGGACCCTGTGATCATGACCTGAGCCAAAGGCAGATACTTAATGACTGAGCCACCCAGGTGCCTCAAGAGGTGTGTTTAAAAAAAAAAAATTCTTGGGGCGCCTGGGTGGCTCAGTCAGCTAAATGTCTGCCTTCAGTTCAGGTCAAGGTCTCAGGGTCATGGGATGGAGTCCTGCACCGGGCTCCCTGCTCAGCGGGGAGCCTGCTTGTCCCTCTGTCTCTGCCTCTCCCCCTGCTTGTGTGCGTACTCTCTCTCTGACAAATCTTTAAAAAATAAAAAATAAAACCCCCAAAATCTCAATAACAGAATCGTAAACATAATAAAGAACATACGTTCTTGAAAGTGTACATAGGATACTCTTGAAAACAAGAGGTTTGCACAAGGTCAAATGTTAGCCTTAAATTCTGAAAACCAGTCACAGGCCATTTCCAGGTCAAAATTAAAAACAGTGAAGAAATAGCTTGTCCTTGTGTGAACACTGTCCTCATTTCTAAAAACTCAGATGTTCTCTAAAGTAAAATGCTATTTCAAATTAAATGGTTAAAAAGTTCTATATTGCATAACTTGTGGACAACCACAGAAGGTCTAAGAGGGAAGTTCCTTGCTTGCCTTAAAAATAAAATAAAACATATTTAAGATAGAACTATAGAAACTGGTAAAAGAGAAACAGTAAAGTAGAGTAAAGCCAAAGAGGAAGTAAAGAGAAAACTTAATAAAAGAAAAATCTGTTTAGGATCTGTACAACCAACAGCTACATCTTTAAAAAAAAGTGATAGAGGCAAATCTTTGGGGGAAGACCAGTATTTGGAATGAGGAAAGGTATCATATGCACATGAACACATAGTTAAAGAGGTCATTGAATTTAAACTTAGGTAATAGAGATTTCCTAGAAGTATGCATAGAGAAGTCCTAATGTGTAAATATATATATATACACGCATAGATGTGCACATGCATAACAATCTTGACCCAAGAAGTAGCAAATATGAATAAAAACTTCAATAATACATAAAAGCTGTTCTTTAAAATACACCTCTCCCTCAAAATAACTTGAAGATTATCCAGTTTTAGTAGTAAACTTGGATGGAAATTTAAAGGACTGAGCAACCCCCCCCTTTTTTTTCTTTAAGACTTGCCATTGAGTATATTTAAAGGAAAATGCATAAAACATTTTCTATGGCTAGAACTACAACCAAAGAAAGTCAAATAAAAATTGTGGGTCAGTCTCACCTTATGAACATTTACAGGAAAATCCAAATAAAAATCAGATAAACAGCAAAGCTATAAAATCAAGTGGGAATTTATACCAGGAATTAAAGAATATTCAGAAACGAGAAAATCTATCAGTGGAATTTGCTACCTTAGCAAAGTAAAATAAAACTGATATATACACATCTACCCCCAATCAATGGCCGAGAAAAGAGGAAAGATTTAAAAATCCATTAGTGATCAAATCTCCTGGGAAATAGGAACTAAGAATGCCCAAACATCCTACTTCATGTTGATAATTAAATATGCCCATTCAGCTTAGGTCTGGGACATGAGGAGGACATTGGTTTCTCTTACCTAATATTTCAGTGGAGGTCTTCAGAATTGAATTTAATAGCGAAAACTCCTAAGTGTTTAAAGTTTGATTATTTGTGGACTGTTGATAGAAAAATCCAAGAAGATAAACATATATTAGGAGTTCAGCCAGGATTTTTGAGATAAGATCAGTATTAAAAAAAATGATTCTATACCAACAACAATGAAAGAGATAAGAGAAAATATCCTTTTCAGTATAGGAATAAAAATAGAAACCTGGTGAAACTACAAACCTACTAAGATACACGTGAAAGATCTCTAAAAAGGAATTAAACCTTACGATACAAAAATGTGTATGCAAGCTACACTAACTTTGAGCACTCAGATGTTGATTATCTTCAAATTAATTTAGGAATGTATTATAATACCAGAAATCCTTCAGATTTTTAATGGAACTCACCAAACATTCTGAAATACTTCCAGAATAGTAAACGGACAGAAAAAGTGTGTAAAAGGAACTTAGCAAAGCTTAGGACGCATCGTGCAACTGCAGTACTTAGCATAGCATGCTGTCGGAGCTGGAGGAGACCAATAGCTCAGGATCCAAGCAGACAGCGCAGGAAGAAACGGAAGATAGCTCTGTGAAGGAGGTGGCACTAAAAATTAGTGAGGAACTGATGGATTGTTCAATAAATATTGTTGGGAAAGGACTTTTATATTGAAAAAGTAGATTGCTTCCTAAGACTTTGAGTTCATGACCTTCCTGGGAGCTTTGTGTAATCTGAAACCAGCCCTCTTAGAGGCAGAGAGAGACCAACAACACACCACAACCATGGTGGTAGGTGGCAATTTTAATCCTAGCAAGAGGAAGCTTCATAAGAAGCTTGTCTTGGGGCACCAGCAATATGTATGGGTCCCCACACGTGCCTTCCAGATCTTAAAAGTTCAGAGAGATGCCCTTAACTGAACTCAGTCACAGATACCATGTTGGTGTTTTCAACGTAACCTCTGTCTCAAGGCTCTATTCTTGGAGCAGTCTCTGGGAGTGGGAAAGGCAAGCAGAAGCCACATTCCAAGGACAGGGGAGGGGTGAGGAGTCTGAGTTCCTGGGTCCAGTGCTTGGGTCAAAAGGTGGTCATGGACTTTTTTGATGAGGTTTCCCAATAGACTATACATAAAAAATAATTCCAGAGAAGCTGGATGTTTAAAGAGATAACTCTAAAATATTCACAAGGAATTGTGGAGTAACATCTCTATGACCACGAAGAGTAGAAGACATTTTAAAATACAAATGTCTAAGCATAGAAGGAAAAGACTACATTTGAGTAGGTCCAGGTGGAGACTTTTCTAAGTCAAAGGAAACTTAAAAACACACAACTGAGAGAAAGGCAACATGTGGGGAGGGTATTTTTAGCATATATAACAAAGGATTAGTATCCAAAACGCAGAAGAAACCCCTGTATCTCAATAAAAGAAGAAACTTACAGGAGAAACACAGGCAAGAGTGTACACCTTGAATTCAGAGTAGAAATTGAAATATTTAATACAACCTGTGAAAAGTTCATTTTCGCTTTCAACCAACAAGCTGTCAGTTCTGCATCAGGATGACCAAACTTCAGTCAACAAAGCCTGAGAATATGTCCACTGGTGAATGCCAACTGGTAGAGTCCCTTTGAAAAGGCTTTCCCCATGAGTTGCAAGTATAAAATACCCACTTGAGCATTCTCCCTTGAGGGGCTTGCCCTGCATGCTCCATCTAGTGTCTAGGGAGAGTACTAGAATGTTCATCTCAGTCTTATTTATGTGGGTAAAGTGTAAGAAACTCTGTAAATATCTGTCCAGAGTAAATCCATAAGATGCGGTCTCTTCACAAAACGGAGTAACACACTGCGGTTATAGAGTACAGAAGTGGAGCTCTCCAGGCAACCCATGTGGTTAGGTGCACGAAACACATGCCAGCTAATGAACCACTGGTAATGGTTGCTCCGTGAAAGGGGAGATGAATACTGTGATTAAGGCCGGGGGTCCCAGGGGATCTGGGTTTTATTTATATGAGTGTGTCTGGTGTTTTAAAAGGTATGTATGTATAGAAGTTAGACATATTGAAAGTACACGTGTGTAGGGAAAAATACAGAAGCCAAACTAGATTGAACTTAGGAATTGCTTTTCCTTGAATTGTGCCTTTTGAACTCCACACTGTCTTCTGAGATAAGCACTAATTATTTCTATGTTCCACATAAGAAGGAAGTTCAGGGTGCTTTATGGCATGTGTAGGAAGCATTGTGGTTCAGAGAAGACTCCAGGCTTTTTTCCTTCCATCATAGGACACTGTCCCCTGAGGCTGGGTCATTCACTTGTGCTAGCTGTGGACTTGGGTTTCATCTCCACTCTCAGGCAGCTTCCGTCACAATTGGGTACCTGAGTAGGCCTGTGCTTACAGAATGGAACCAAATTGAGTTCCCAATAGATGAAACTTCCAGTACTATTTTTATCCTCCAACAAGTTTCTCCAAACAAAACGGTTGGTTGATTAAAACAAAACAAAACATGCTTGGTTACTCTTTACCCCTCATTTTGCCAGACTTCAAAATGTCCTGAGAAATGTGGTAGTAACTAACACTGGTGAGAGCTGGCACAACATAACAGTGCTATTTTTAAGAAGCAATTACAGTTGCTTCAAGAAGGAAGCAAGGAAAGAGGAGCAAAGCTGGGGCTTCTGTTTCTAGAGGGCAAAATCACCTTAGGAAAAGAGAAGGTGGCTGGTTGGTTACGATGATCAACTCTTGTCTTAGGTATTTCTTACTCACCTTTGAGTTTGATCACCCTCAGTAGAAAATGCAAGTTTTTCTCAAAGGGAAAGATGTCTAGAGAGACTCTGTGCTTATTTAAGTCCTTGTCATTGCAGACAAATGCATATGCAAAAGAACTTTTTAAAGTGTTACAATGCATTTAAAACAAGAATAATTTTGATCAGTAGGAAGTTTTCTATAATAGTATTTTATTTGAACAAAGATATTTGAACTGAAAGAAAAAGGATGGAATTAAGTGAATTTTGGGTTTCTAATATTTCGGTGGAATATATCTACATATAATCTCACTTCTTTGTGAATAAGGAATATGTTTTCAACCTGGGGTTTCCACAGTATGAGCATATCAAAACTTTTAGAACTAAGAAAATATTTTAGGATAAAGCAATTATTGGTATATTAGCTTCTTACTACAAGTGTTTTAATGAAAGATGTTTCATCTATAACATTTGGTAGAGACAAGTGGCCAGAAAACAAGTTTGAAATGAGCGAATAACTCACCAGCTATGAGTTCAGTTAAATATAATTTTGATTTCAATCTAAATGACCACTTATGATACAGAGAAAAAGTGATATATAATCTGTGGTATGAGCCAAGACTTGTCAATGAATAATACATGGTACCTTATAAATTTGAAAGAAGTATATTTAAAAAGAATATAAAATTTTAGAGTAGAGATAAGTACTGTATTAGTATCCTACACAAAGTGATTAAAAAAAGCCATCTCATGAATAAAGTAATAAAAAGTGAAAGAAAAATTGTAAGCTATAACCTGGAATGGTAATTTTTTCCCCAAAATACCAGAAACATTCCAGTTTCTCATTATTTGTTTTAATTATTCACAAATGAGATATTTTGAGGCACATTAGATGTAGAGATTACCTGAGCGGAGAAGTTAATTTTTCCTGAGTAACTCATTTGTTAGTATCATTTTTTTTCTTTTTGAGTAGCAACTAGGGTGGAATTGGAGGGCAAGAGTGAACAAGATGGAGTCTTTAAGTCCCACAGGAGCTCAATGCTAGCGGGGGGAATTTCTGTCGGTACAAATGGTTATAATTCAATGTGATAAACATAAATAGCATGGCTTCCCCACTTAAAAAGCAAAGACTTCCCTACTTAAAAAATAAATCCATTTTACTTAAAGCCCCAGTTCCTTAGATTTGCATTCCAGATCCTTCTCTTTTATATCTAACTCTTTAGAGTTTCTCTCCCAATACCACACCCTTCCTCCCATAGTCTCTCCCTCTCTTTTGATTCCCCCTCAACACACAAACTTTTCTTTAGTCACAGTAATTCCCTCATCATTCTCTGAACTGAAGTTTCTCTCTCATACATATACATATACATAAGACTTTGCACGTGCCTCTTCCCTCCACCCAGCTCTCATCTTCAATCTCAACAAATGCCTGCAGTTCTCTTAAGACTCAAGTCAAACAGCACCTCCTCTGAAGTCTTCCCTGACAGCTCATCTTGGTTACAGCAGTTATTCCATGAATTACCATTTTTGTTTGTCTGCTGTCTCCACCAAGTAGTAAATCCAGGAAGGCAAAAATCCCATTTTCTATAACACAGTGCTTGGCATGTAGTAAGAGTTTAATAAATGCTTGCCAAGTGAATAAATGAGTGCAATAAGGGAGTATACAGAAGGGTTAGAATGAAATCTGTCAAGCCTTTTACCCAAGAGCATGCAGGAGGTGCCTACCTAAAAGTTCGCTCTCAGCTGGGTATCAAGATAATGGATTTGGCATCACTCTGTGCTAACAAAACTGAAGGGCCTGAGATTTCTCCCTACTTGCAAGTAACAACAGAGCCAGCCATAGTTTCATAGATGCTGAAAGAAATAGCCAGTTCCTCAGCCAGAGAACAGGGACTTCGTTACTCATGATACAATTGTCAGGATCAGCTTCATGTTTGTACCAGTTCCTTGAAGTCCTGTGGAGGTGACACAGAGGTGGGCCTGGCTGAATGTTGCATACATGCTGCATTTATAGCCAGGGTAGGAGCTCTGAACACAGGAAATGCAGTCTTTTAAAGGGGACTGTAGGCAAACCTGCCTATCTTTGCCCCAGAGGGATCTAGTACCTTCAAAATCCTGGAGAGCAAATGCACCTGCCTTCTGCTCTGGGGGGAAACACTATCTCTATCTGCCAAGACTGTTGGCTCTGTAGGTCCAGGGCCAGGGTAAGTAAGGCAAGAGAGGAGCTTAAGCACAACATTTAAGGAGTTGCTCCTTCACTGGTGCTGGTCCTACACTTGCACAAACATTGGGGTGTCTCTTAATTTGGAACCCTAGGTGCCATGTTTGCCTCCTTCTAGTCCTGGCTCTGTGATACACAAACAGCATTGGGGAGATACTCTGGAACAAAAGCTGTCAATGCCTTTGCTCAGAAGACCTGCCAGAATGTGAGACACATATGGAGAATTGTTTCTGAGCCGTAAGTAATTCCCTAGTTATAAATACATGATATGAAGTGTCTCTCACCTCTGCAACCTATTAACAGGGCCTCTGATACTAATACCTTGGAAATGCTAGTAAAAATCCAAATATTGATCAACAGGTGAATGGATAAGAAAAATATGGTATGTCCATATAATACTGCTCAGCAATTTAAAGGGATGGTCTATTGATATATTTTAAAAAACATGAATGGGTATCAAAATGATTATACTGATAGAATCCAAAAGAAAATCTATCCTTATCTATCTATACTATGTGATTCCCTTTATGTCAAATAAGAAATGCAATCTAACATATTGTGACAGCAGATCAGTGGATACAAAAAGACAGGAAACTTTTATTTTTTAATTTTTTTTAAGATTTTATTTATTTGATAGAGACACAGCAAGAGAGGAAACACAAGCAGGAGGAGTGGGAGAGGGAGAGGGAGAAGGCAGGCTTCCCGCTGAGCAGGGAGCCCGATGCGGGGCTCGACCCCAGGACCCTGGGATCATGACCCAAGCTGAAGGCTTAATGACTGAGCCACCCAGGCATCCCAATACAGAAAACTTTTTAAGGTGTTGGAAATGTTGATTGTCTCGATGAATTCATGAGTATACACACAACAGAATTTATCAAGTCATACACTTGAAACATGGTGGGTTATTGTGTGTCAAGCATACCTAAATAAATCTGTTTTCTAAAAGGATCTTTTAGGTTCATAAATAAACTCATGTTTGACTTGGCACTGGGTTCAGAGGAGAGGTATGATGCCTTACATGTATTCTGAACTTCCTCAACTTGTATCCAGAGTGAAATTCTTCTGAATTGAAAGATAATACATAAGTAAAAGAGACAGGAGCACCCGGGACCCATAAAGGGGCTGTCAGTGATGCACAGCTGATATGAGTGAGCACAGTCAGATTGCTTTTCTCCTAATATGTACCTGAGATCACTGTCTGAAAAAGCAGGTCCTGTGGGGGATGGATGTAGATCACTTAGGCAATATGGAGTGCATAGGAGAGAGGAAGTCTGAGTTGCAGCTTATGATCATAGAAAAATGCGTGTGTTCTAGAAAGTAGTAGAGAAGGATATGGAGGTGGAGATGTATTAATATATCTCATGAAAATAGTTCTATGACATAGGTACCTGATAATTATTTGGTGAAAAAAATGAATGGACAAGTGGATGAATATTGCCTTGGGCTGTGGAGTTGCCTTTCCCTTGGCATGTTTACACAAGTAGATTGGTTGGATTTTCTATGCAAAGTACATTCTAACTTCCAGAGGATTAACTAAAAATTACATGCATACCAGCCAGCCTGTTGGTATATGAGAGACTGTGTCCTATTAATCATAATCAAAGTGTATTTTGCTGTGTTCTAAGACCTGTACCGTTTGGGACCATAGAGATCCATCCATAAGAAATGGGCACTCTTTTGTTGTCACTGTTGTTACATAAATTAACACATTTATTATAGGCTAGCAATGTTTCAAATGGTGGAGCTTCTATTGGTCTGTGAATTCCTTCAGCTTCTGATGGCTGACTTTACTGTGATGCAGAAATGGTGTTGTAGATCCAGGCAGGAACCACAATGCCAGGTCCCCACTGTTCATCTTTTCATCTTGGTTTTGGTCCAGAAGGAGCAAGTGCACTTAGTGTGCTGGCTTATTTCAGTCTTCTTCACCTTTTTCCTGAGGGAGGCACCGTAACAGGTCCTATATTTACCGATGATTCCAACCTTCTTGGTGTGCATAGCCATGTCCCTGCAGCCCAGAGAGCATAGTCCCTCTTCTTTAAGTATTAAGAAGCAGTCATCTAAGAAAAATAGAGAACACAAAAACTAAGCTGGGTTTTTGAAAGATCAGCTCTCAACTGGGTTTCAGAAAAGGGAAGAGGTCTCTTTGGGTTGAACTTAAAGGAGAAAGTTGGATATGAGTTCTGTTTTGGAGGACAGATTGTAATCGGATTGGCAAATGAACAGGGAGAGGACAATTCAAGAACAAAGACATGTGAAGAGAGCAGTCTGACATGAGTTGAGGGAGCATTTTTGTAAATGATGGAATGATGCATTGGGACCAGGTTAGTAAAGGTACAGAAAACTAGGCAGAAGAGTTTAGATGTTACAAATAGATAATTGGGAGCCTGTATAAGTTAGACTTACTTGCAAGTGATACAGAAGTGACCTTAACAAAAAAGGTTTTCTTTACTTACAGATGATGCCTAATGATGCCATCAGGGAACCAGTGTTGAACATCCTGGCCTTCTGTTCTAATAGTTGCCATGTCATAGTCCTAAGATGGCTGCTACAGCATTAGACATCACTTCTACTTTCCTGTTGGGGGAAAAGGGGAAAATGGTTTACCTACCAGCTCTCCTTTCCTACTTATCTTTTTCTAAATGGATCAAAATCTTTTCTAAAAGTCTTTGTCAGGCTTGTGGTTTTGTTTCATTAAACAGATCTGGGCCACATTCCACACGCCTACCCCTAGAAGCAAAGGAAGCTGAGAAATGACTATTGGGCTTTCATCCTCTACAATGGAGATGTCAGGGTACAAGGAGATTATTAATAGCTAATGGGTTAGTAAATAAATATGTGCTACAGAGTCATTGTGGTTCTTGAGCAGGGAAATGGCATGTTGAAAGCCAATATCCCACCCAAGGTTTTTCTCAGAAAATTCTTAGAGAAAAAGAGAGCCAGGATGATCTAGATTATCATTCAGATAGTATTTACCCTTTTCACTTTGCCACTGTGGACATAAATTTCTCTACCTCACTGATAAAAACACATGATTGGTTTTGACCAATGGAATGTGAGAAATGATAGCATACTAGTTCTGAGTCTAAGCCTTACGAAGCCTCTCATGTTTTTGCTTATATTTATCTTATATTTATTTTGCCACTGCCCTAAAAACAGCATGCCTCCCTAGGGTCCCACTGGTCAGTGTACAGTGAGGGGTATGTAGAGTCATTCTGGTCAACCCACAGATCTGCAGTTGTGAAGTAGGGCTGCTCTAGCTCACCTGTAGATCTATGAGAATAAAGATAGATGGTCGTGTTCTTTTCTACTGAGATTTTGTGGTTTCTTGTTACACAGGAATAGTAATGGATATATTTAACAGTCCTTACATTGAGGTGATCTGCTGAAGGCAATCTGTTACTTAAAACTCAAAATAATACTGACATAAAGCATTTGTACTGTGCTCACACATAAATGACATAGTTTTCTCTGGAAGAAAAGTAGATTAAGTATCACCATGTACATTTTATGGAATATTAGTCAGCCATCAGAGAGAAATCTTAACATTTGCAAAGACATGGATGGTGCTAGAATGTATTATGCTAAGTGAAATAAGTCAGAGAAAGACAAATACTGTATCATTTCACTCATATGTGGAACTTAAGAAAAAAAAACCAGATAAATATAGGATAAGGGGAAAAAAGGGAAACAAACATAACAGACTCTTACTTATAGAGAAAAAACTTAGGGTTGATGGAGGGAGGAGTGTGGGGGATGGGCTAGAGGGTGATGGGGATTAAGGAGGGCACTTGTTGTGATGAGCACTGGGTGTTGTATGTTGATGAATCACTGAATTCTACTCCTGAAACCAGTATTACATTATATGTTAACTAGAATTTAAATAAAAACGTGAAACAAAAAAAGTATTATGTCCATTCTACAGACTAGAAAATAGAATTAGAGAAGCAAAATGATCTCCTTAAGCCCAGTTGGCTAGTATTCGTGAGACTACTGTCCTTTTTTGGCTCAAAGCACATCATTTTTTTAAAAAAAACAGTGAATTACTTTAGTCCCATGGCTACAAAGGTGTCTGTTGTAGTTCATAATAATATTTCAGGTCCTAGCCTGGGACCACTGTGCCTGGAACATTGCAGACATTTTGTAGGTTGAATGAATAACCTTCAGAATGAATGAATGGATTAAGCACTCAAGAAATATATCTGTATTAGAGGGTAAAAGCTTTTCTAATCAAGTGTGTAAGATGAGTGGACCTTATTTATTATCTTACTGTTTACACTTATATTCTGTCAGTCAAAATCCATTCAATTTGTGAAGGTGAAACTCAGCAAGGTGGTTTTCATCCATGCCCTTATCACATCTTTGGGGAAGCAAAGAGATTATATTTGTCAGGATATAAGGGGGGAGACACAGGGTGTCTTACTTGCAGAGAGAGAATGCCATACGTGCTTGGTGTACTATTGTTTGTAGTTTATATCATTGGCATCACTACAGCATGCAGGTAGGCCAGAACAATGAAATGCCTGGGCTCTGGAGATTGCCTCAATCATGTACATTGGTCTGTTAAGATAATAGGTGATAGTGAGATGAGAAAGGGAATGAAGACAGGCAAAGTTGGCACAGACAAAAGGAGGGAGAAGACAGTAAGAATCCCTTTCTCTGGGGCAAGATCTCAATAGAACTAGGGCTGACACCATTTAAAACATCATTTTTAGTGAATTCTACCACTTTAAGTCAGTTAAAATCATGACAGTGAATTGAAACTAAAATAAGAATTAATAAACAACAAATTCTTTTACTGTCAGTGTTACTACTTAAATTGTAATTAAACTAGACCAGCAACATTTATTTTGTCACTACCTTCCCAGTGTGCTGAAAGCCCCACCAGATAAGAACAAGGAGACCAAAAAAAATTTGGTTGGGATGTGTCCCTGGGGGTGACATTGTAATGAGTTATAGGGGGCAGGGGGTTTGGGGAAATCTCTGAATACAAAGTCAAAGGGGCTTCTGTAGCTTCCCATTGTTTGTGGATAAGGCTACATTCTTTGGCATGGTTCTCAAGATATTTTTTCTAATCTCACTTTTGGGTACTTCTCTCACACTAAACACCAACACTCTAAGAACAAACTGGGAAATATTTTTTTTGAAAGAGATTTATTTAATGACTACAGTTAATGCAAGTTTGACATAATAAAATTTCCCATATTGTAGATGGAATAAATTTTCCCAGCTCTTTACTTCCTTATTCTGAGAGATTAATAAATTTGTGTACCTGCTTTGTGGTACTCCCAATAGAGGAAATGGTCTATTTCCCCCTCCATCGATATAAGGCTTGGCCATGTGTCTTGGTTTGGACAATGGAATACCACTTAATGGATGAGTAAAAGGTTTAAGTGTGCTCAGATGGTTTGGCTTGGTCTCTTGAAGTTCTGCCATCTACCATGAGAAGAACATATCCCAAGCAGCTCCTGGCCCCAGAATGTTGAAGACATCTGTTACACACATGAACTTGATATAGAGCCTGGAGTCTAACCTGGCTCTGCCAAGCCTAGTCAAGAAATGCAGCCTACCCACAAACCCATGGGCAAAAAAAAATTTTGTGCTTGAGGGCTGCTGAAATTGAGAATTGTTCATGGTGTAGTAGATAATTCTAAACCAGAGGAATTGTGCCTAATACTACAGATCACAGGTCTAAGCTTGCCTAAATGTAATAATAAAATTCTTATGGAATTCTCAGTGGACACAGTGAATATCTTTATATCTCTAGTACTTCATTAAATCTAACTTCAAGCAATGTGGAAGAATGTGTTTAGGAAAAAGTATTAAACATATTCTGAGATACTAATTTTTTCCTACTTGATTATTAACCCCCAAATATTTTTTTAAAGATTTTATTTATTTATTTGTCAGAGAGATAGAGCGAGTACCGGCAGGCAGAGGCAGAGGGAGAAGCAGGCTCCCTGAGGAGCAAGGAGCCTGATGTGGGACTTGATCCCAGGACGCCGGGATCATGACCTGAGCCGAAGGCAGCCGCTTAACTGACTGAGCCACCCAGGCATCTCAAATATTTTGTTTGTATTAGTTTTGGAGGTAGTGATTCATCAGTTGCCTATAACACTCATTCAGTGCTCATTCCATCAGGTGCCCTCCTGAGTGCTCATCACCCAATTAGCCCTTCCCCTTCCCCCCTCCCCTCCAGAAACTGTTTGTTTCCTACAGTTAAGAGCCTCTTAAGGTTTGTCTCCCTGTTTTCATCTTTTCTTTTCTTTCCTTCCCCTATGTTCATTTGTTTTGTTTCTTAAATTCCACATAAGAATGAAATCATATGGTATTTGTCTTTCTCTGGCTTACATTGCTAGTTGCATCCATGTCAGTGCCAATGGCAAGATTTCATTCCTTTGATAGCTGAGAAATATTCCATTGTTTATATATACCATATCTTCTTTGTCCATTCATCTGCCAATGGACATCTGGGCTCTTTCCATAGTTGGGCTATTGTGGACATTGCTGCTATAAACATTGGGGTGCATGTGCCCCTTCAAATCACTATGTTTGTATCCTTTGGATAAATACTGAGTAGTGCAATTGCTGGGTGCTAGGGTAGCTCTACTTTCAACTTTCTGAGGAACCTCCATGCTGTTCTTCAGAGTGGCTGCACCAGTTTGCACTCCTACCAGCAGTGCAAAAGTGTTCCCCTTTATCTGCATCCTCTCCAACATCTGTTATTTCCTTAGTTGTTAATTTTAGCCATTCCGGGAGGTGTGAGGTGGTATCTCATTGTGGTTTTGATTTTTATTTCCCTCATGCCAACTAATGTCAGAAAAATGAAAAGGAAAAAGCCACCAAACACTTGAGACTGATTTTTTTGTATGTGGACTCTAACCAAAGATTAACCTTTTAAAAATCATCTTGAATACTAATTCAATGCCAAATGCATTTGGGCATGAGCTGACTTGAGCTTCAGAGTTACTTGATTTTAGGTTATTTTCCCCCCAGCTATTTTTGAAATTGTTTGTCTTGGGCTCAAACAAGAAGGAGAGGCAGTGTGTTTTCCCAAGAAAAGACTTGAGATCAGAAGACTTGGCACTGAGTGCTGTCTTGATCATGGTTTACATGTTTCAACAAGTTTTTTATCTGCTTTGAACTTGGTGTCCCCATCTATCAAATGAAGGTATTTTTTTTTAAAGATTTTATTTATTTATTTGACAGAGATCACATGTAGGCAGAGAGGCAGGCAGAGGCGGGGGGTGGGGGGAAGCAGGCTCCCTGCCGAGCAGAGAGCTCGATGTGGGGCTCCATCCCAGGACCCTGGGATCATGACCTGAGCCGAAGGCAGAGGCTTTAACCCGCTGAGCCACCCAGGTGCCCCTCAAATGAAGGTATTAATAAATTCCATTTGGTAGAATAGTTGTGAGAATCAAATGCAATAATGTGTATGAAGGCATGCTGTAAAGTGCTTGAAAATTATAAAAGTATTAGGTTTCTGGTTCAAACACTGTTTCTAAGAGAAAGAGAAATATTTAACTGGTGCCTTGTCTGAAAGGGCTATATGTTTCTGGGGTTAACTTTCTTTGACTTAGTCAAAACTGTTCTTTTTCTTTTGTCTTTCATTTTGGGTTTGGTACTTGACCCTTCCCTGCCCTGACACTTGACTGCCAGGAAATGAGCTTGCTCAGGTCTTTTCTCTGTCCACAATGGGAATTGTTATCTCCTGCTTCAGTAGAGAGAAGTGAGATTACTTATTCATGCTGTCCTTGGTTAGAATTATTTCCAGATTCACTTGGCTTATAGCTAGATCAACAGAATATGGTATTTTAATAAACAAATAATGGTTTAACCACAGGTAATGTGTTACAAAAATGATTTTTAAAGTCTGTTAGTCCTGCAGTTCAGTCTTGGCTGCTTTACATCCAACTTTCTCTGAAACCTTTCTTAGCTTGTTGACTCATGTGTAAAATAGTGATAATTACTGTGTCTTGGGGTTATTTGAAGGATTAAATGAGATCTAAGGGTCGACGACTCTTCATTTTGAACTTTGAGCAGAGAAATCCCATAAATGCTATAAATTATAGCCTTTAAATTATTGCCTCTTAATTTTTCCATGATTTGGTCCAAAGTATGTTTTGGATATATTTTTAAAAATGTCACAATTGGCTTCTTTACAGTAATCAGCTTTGAATTTATTCTCTATGAAGCGAAGCAGAAAAGTCACAAGGTAATGACAAACTATATTTACCTGGCCCTCTAAATGCAATCAACGGGGGGGAGGAGTCAAGATGGCAGAAAAGTAGCAGGCTGAGACTACATCAGGTAGCAGGAGATCAGCTAGATAGCTTATCTAACCATTGCAAACACCTACAAATCCAACGGGAGATCGAAGAGAAGAAGAACAGCAATTCTAGAAACAGAAAATTGACCACTTTGTGAAAGGTAGGACCGGCAGAGAATTGAATCCAGGGTGATGGGAAGATAGACCATGGGGGGAGGGGCCGGCTCTCGGCAAGTGGCAGAGCAACGGAGCACAAAATCAGGACTTTTAAAAATCTGCTGCACTGAGGGACATAGCTCCAGAGGCTAAACCGGGGTGAAGCCCACACAGGGTCAGCCTGGCCCTAGGTCCCGCAGGGTCACAGAAGGATCGGGGGTGTCTGAGTGTCGCAAAGCTCGCAGGTATTAGACTGGGGAAGCCAGCTACAGAGAGAGCCAAGGAGTGAGCTCTAAGCTCGGGGTTACCTTGAACCGGTCATAGGCTGGGTGAGCTCGTAGCGTGGCTGGAGACCACGGAGACGGGAGTGATTGGGCTCTTTTCTCTGAGGATGCACTGAGGATTGGGGCCCCGAGCTCTCGGCTCCTCCGGGCCGGAGACTGGGAGGCCGCCATTTTCATTCCCGTCCTCTGGAACTCTATGGAAAGCGTTCAGGGGACAAAAGCTCCGGAAAGCAAACCTGAGCAGATTACTTAGCCCGGGCCCTGGTAAGGGCAGTGCAATTCCGCCTCGGGCAAAGAAACTTGAGAATCACTACAACAGGCCCCTCCCGCAGAAGATCAACAAGAAATCCAGCCAAGACAAAGTTCACCTACCAAGGAGAGCAGCAGAATTCCAGTGGAGGAGAAAGCAAAGCACAGAACTCATGGCTTTCTCCCCATGATTCTTTAGTCTTGCGGTTAATTTAATTTTTTTTAATTTAATTTTTTTTTCTTCTGTTAAATTTTTTTTAACTTTTACCCTTCTCTTTTTTAACGTATTTTAACTAGTTTATCTAATATATATATATATATATTTTTTTTAATTTTTTCTTTATTTGTTTTCTTTTTTAATTTTTTTTTTCTGAACTTATTTTTATTCCCTTCCTCCCTCCCATGATTTGGGGTCTCTTCTGATTTGGTTAAAGCACATTTTCCTGGGGTCTTTGTCACACTTTCAGTATTTTATTTGCTCCTTCATATACTCTTATCTGGACAAAATGACAAGGCAGAAAAACTCACCACAAAAAAAAGAATAAGAGGCAGTACTGAAGACTAGGGACCTAATCAATACAGACATTGGTAATACGTCAGATATAGAGTTCAGAATGACGATTCTCAAGGTTCTGGCCAGGCTCGAGAAAGGCATGGAAAATATTAGAGAAGCCCTCTCTGGAGAAATAAAAGAACTGAAATCTAACCAAGTTGAAATAAAAAAAGCTATTAATGAGGTGCAATAAAAAATGGAGGCTCTTATCGCTAGGAAAAATGAAGCAGAAGAAAGAATTAGTGATATAGAAGACCAAATGACAGAGAATAAAGAAGCTGAGCAAAAGAGGGACAAACAGCTACTGGACCATGAGGGGAGAATTCGAGAGATAAGTGACACCATAAGACAAAACAACATTAGAATAATTGGGATTCCGAAGAAGAAGAAAGAGAGAGTGGAGCAGAAGGTATATTGGAGAGAATTATTGTAGAGAATTTCCCTAATATGGCAAAGGGAACAAGCATCAAAATCCAGGAGGTGCAGAGAACCCCCCTCAAAATCAACAAGAATAGGTCCACACCCCGTCACCTAATAGTAAAATTTACAAGTCTTAGCAACAAAGAGAAAATCCTGAAAGCAGCCCGGGAAAAGAAGTCTGTAACATACAATGGTAAAAATATTAGATTGGCAGTGTACTTATCCACAGAGACCTGGCAGGCCAGAAAGAACTGGCATGATATATTCAGAGCACTAAACGAGAAAAACATGCAGCCAAGAATACTATATCCAGCTAGGCTATCATTGAAAATAGAAGGAGAGATAAAAAGCTTCCAGGACAAACAAAAACTGAAAGAATTTGCAAACACCAAACCAGCTCTACAGGAAATATTGAAAGGGGTCCTCTAAGCAAAGAGAGAGCCTAAAAGTAGTAGATCAGAAAGGAACAGAGACAGTATACAGTAACAGTCACCTTACAGGCAATACAATGGCACTAAATTCGTATCTCTCAATAGTTACCCTGAATGTTAATGGGCTAAATGCCCCAATCAAAAGACACAGGGTATCAGAATGGATAAAAAACCAAAACCCATCAATATGTTGCCTACAAGAAACTAATTTTAGACCCGAAGACACCTCCAGATTTAAAGTGAGGGGGTAGAAAACAATTTACCATGCTAATGGACATCAGAAGAAAGCTGGGGTGGCAATTCTTATATCAGATCAATTAGATTTTAAGCCAAAGACTATAATAAGAGATGAGGAAGGACACTATATCATACTCAAAGGGTCTGTCCAACAAGAAGTTCTAACAATTTTAAATATCTATGCCCCTAACGTGGGAGCAGCCAACTATATAAACCAATTAATAACAAAATCAAAGAAACACATCGACAATAATAAAATAATAGTAGGGGACTTTAACACTCCCCTCACTGAAATGGACAGCAAAAGATCAACAAGGAAATCAAGGCCTTAAATGACACACTGGACCAGATGGACATCACAGATATATTCAGAACATTCCATCCCAAAGCAACAGAATACACATTCTTCTCTAGTGCACATGGAACATTCTCCAGAATAGATCACGTCCTGGGTCCTAAATCAGGTCTCAACCGGTATCAAAAATTGGGATCATTCCCTGCATATTTTCAGACCACAATGCTCTGAAGCTAGAACTCAGTCACAAGAGGAAATTTGGAAAGAACCCAAATACATGGAGACTAAACAGCATTCTTCTAAAAAATGAATGGGTCAACCAGGAAATTAAAGAAGAATTGAAAAAATTCATGGAAACAAATGATAATGAAAACACAACGGTTCAAAATCTGTGGGACACAGCAAAGGCAGTCCTGAGAGGAAAATATATAATGGTACAAGCCTTTCTCAAGAAACAAGAAAGGTCTCAAATACACAACCTAACCCTACACCTAAAGGAGCTGGAGAAAGAACAAGAAAGAAAGCCTAAACCCAGCAGGAGAAGAGAAATCATAAAGATCAGAGCAGAAATCAATGAAATAGAAACCAAAAAAACAATAGAACAAATCAACGAAACTAGGAGCTGGTTCTTTGAAAGAATTAATAAGATTGATAAACCCCTGGCCAGACTTATCAAAAAGAAAAGAGAAAGGACCCAAATAAATAAAATCATGAATGAAAGAGGAGAGATCACAACGAACACCAAAGAAATACAGACAATTATAAGAACATACTATGAGCAACTCTACGCCAACAAATTGACAATCTGGAAGAAATGGATGCATTCCTAGAGACATATAAACTACCACAACTGAACCAGGAAGAAATAGAAAACCTGAACAGACCCATAACCAGTAAGGAGATTGAAACAGTCATCAAAAATCTCCAAAAAAACAAAAACCAAGGGCCAGACAGCTTCCTGGGGGAATTCTACCAAACATTCAAAGAAGAACTAACTCCTATTCTCCTGAAAGTGTTCCAAAAAATAGAAATGGAAGGAAAACTTCCAAACTCATTTTATGAAGCCAGCATCACCTTGATCCCCAAACCAGACAAGGATCCCATCAAAAAAGAGAACTACAGACCAATATCCTTGATGAACACAGATGTGAAAATTCTCACCAAAATACTAGCCAATAGGATTCAACAGTACATTAAAAGGATTATTCACCAGGACCAAGTGGGATTTATTCCAGGGCTGCAAGGTTGGTTCAACATCCGCAAATCAATCAATGTGATACAACACATTAATAAAAGAATAAGAACCATATGATACTCTCAGTAGATGCCGAAAAAGCATTTGACAAAGTCCAGCATCCCTTCCTGATCAACACTCTTCAAAGTATAGGGATAGAGGGCACATACCTCAATATTATCAAAGCCATCTATGAAAAACCCACCGCAAATATCATTCTCAATGGAGAAAAACTGAAAGCTTTTCCGCTAAGGTCAGGAACACGGCAGGGATGTCCATTATCATCACTGCTATTCAACATAGTACTAGAAGTCCTAGGCTCAGCAATCAGACAACAAAAAGAAATTAAAGGTGTCCAAATCGGCAAGGAAGAAGTCAAACTATCACTCTTCACAGATGATATGATACTATATGTGGAAAACCCAGAAGACTGCACTCCAAAACTGCTAGAACTTGTACAGGAATTTAGTAGATTGTCAGGATATAAAATCAATGCACAGAAATCAGTTGCATTTCTCTACACCAACAAGAAGACAGAAGAAAGAGAAATTAAGGAGTCCATCCCATTTACAATTGCACCCAAAACTATAAGATACCTAGGAATAAACCTAACCAAAGAGGCTAAGAATCTATACTCAGAAAACTATAAAGTACTCATGAAAGAAATTGAGGAAGACACAAAGAAATGGAAAAATGTTCCATGCTCCTGGATTGGAAGAACAAATCTTGTGAAAATGTCTATGCTACCTAAAGCAATCTACACATTTAATGCAATCCCTATCAAAATCCCACCCATTTTTTTCAAAGAAATGGAACAAATAATCCTAAAATTTATATGGAACCAGAAAAGACCTCGAAGAGCCAAAGGAATATTGAAAAAGAAAGCCAAAGTTGGTGACATCACAATTCTGGACTTCAAGCTCTATTACAAAGCTGTCATCATCAAGACAGCATGGTACTGTCACAAAAACAGATGCATAGATCAATGGAACAGAATGTAGAGCCCAGAAATAGACCCTTAACTCTATGGTCAACTAATCTTCGACAAAGCAGAGAAGAATGTCCAATGGAAAAAAGACAGCCTCTTCAATAAATGGTGTTGGGAAAATTGGATGGCCACATGTAGAAAAATGAAATTGTACCATTTCCTTATACCACACACGAAAATAGACTCAAAATGGATGAAGGACCTCAATGTGAGAAAGGAATCCATCAAAATCCTTGAGGAGAACACAGGCAGCAACCTCTTCGACCTCAGCCGCAGCAACATCTTCCTAGGAACATCGCCAAAGGCAAGGGAAGCAAGGGCAAAAATGAGCTATTGGGATTTCATCAAGAACAAAAGCTTTTGCACAGCAAAGGAAACAGTTAACAAAACCCAAAGACAACTGACAGAATGGGAGAAGATATTTGCAAACGACATATCAGATAAAGGGTTAGTGTCCAAAATCTATAAAGAACTTAGCAAACTCAACACCAGAAGAACAAATAAACCAATCAAGAAATGGGTAGAAGACATGAACAGACATTTCTGCAAAGAAGGCATCCAGATGGCCAACAGACACATGAAAAAGTGCTCCATATCACTCGGCATCCGGGAAATACAAATCAAAACCACAATGAGATACCACCTCACACCAATCAGAATGGCTAAAATTAACAAGTCAGGAAATGACAGATACTGGTGAGGATGCAGAGAAAGGGGAACCCTCCTACACTTTTGGTGGGAATGCAAGGTGGTGCAACCACTCTGGAAAACAGCATGGAGGTTCCTCAAAAAGTTGAAAATAGAACTACCCCATGACCCAGCAATTGCGCTACTGGGTATTTACCCTAAAAATCCAAACATCGTGATCCAAAGGGGCATGTGCACCCGAATGTTTATAGCAGCAGTGTGTACAATAGCCAAACTATGGAAAGAACCTAGATGTCCATCAACAGATGATTGGATAAAGAAGAAGTGGTATATATACACAATGGAATACTATGCAGCCATCAAAAGAAATGAAATCTTGCCATTTGCAATGACGTGGATGGAACTAGAGGGTATTATGCTTAGTGAAATAAGTCAATCGGAGAAAGACAACTATCATATGATCTCCCTGATATGAGGAAGTGGAGATGCAATGTGGGGGTTAGGGGGGTAGGAGAAGAATAAATGAAACAAGATGGGATCAGGAGAAAGACAAACCATAAATGACTCTTAATCTCACACAAAAAAATGAGGATTGTCAAGGGGAGGGGGTTGGGAGAGGGGGGTGTGGTTATGGACATTGGGGAGGGTTTGTGCTATGGTGAGTGCTGTGAAGTGTGTAAACCTGGCGATTCACAGACCTGTACCCCTGGGGATAAAAATACATTATATGTTTATAAAAAAATAAAAAAATAAAGATGAAAAAAATGCAATCTACACATAAATTCAAGGAACTAATTTAACAAAATGCACTGTATTTGAGTCTGAATCCCCTCTTCGTAGTGGAAAGTTTCCTTGGCCTTTCTTCCAAACGACAAAGAATAAAATTTATTCACTGGGAAAAACAGTATTTTGGGCTAAAAGTTTACAGGATTAGATCTCTCAGTTGAAAATAACATCCTCGAAGTCATACTTGAAATGGAAAGAACATATATCATATTTTTTATTACTGACACTAACATTTCCCTCCTAATTAATTTTTTTTAAGAAAGGAAAACCTAAATCCAAAGTGTATTTCATTATTCAGGGAGTTATGAAAAGGTTGATAAACCTATTATAATAGATCTTAGATTTCATATGAATCACAGGCAATAGAACAGAACACCCACTCTTCTTTTAAACAAGTAAGGCACCATGGCTAGTACAGTTTCTGGAATCTCACAGGTACTCAACAGATATTCAGGCCCATGAAGTGGGAGCAGTTAGTCATGCTAGGACTTGTATTGAGTCCCATACATCTGTAGTTCTCAGAAAGATTGAGATTATAGAGTTTATCGATACAAGTCCAGGGAAGATAGGGGTGAGTTGGTTGGACTACTTAGACCAGATCCACTTACTATGTAATTTTGAAGTCAACTTTCCATTGTCAGCCTGATTTTATTGGGTACTCTTTAAGAAGGACCCTGACTTCTCTGCCCTGAAGGTTCCCCAGCTTCAGTTGATCTATGGATTTGGTTAATCATTTCTCACTGATGCTCCCCTGCTAGAGTACTTCTATACTCTGTCACAATCCAATTCTCTACGTACTAATTACACCTCCCCATCTCAGTCTAGCATCTCCTCCGGGAAGGCCACTACCTTTGTTCATCCCTATTTCCACAGCATTTAACACGACAGGCACAGAATAGTCACTGAGTATTTGAAATGAGTTTGTTGAGTGGATAAATGGAAGAAGGGACAGGTGTCTAGAGGTTGTAAGCCTCATTGCTTTTCACTGTGTTCCTCTGATTGCTATACATTCTTTGAACTAACTTGCTGGCATCTGGAAACCATTGAAAACTGGGGAAGAAGGAAAAGGTTCAGGGAACCAGGGCAGCAGTCTTCTCCACCCCTCACAACATGAGAAAAGGCCTTCTAAACCCATCTGTTATCTTCTCTTTCTTCTACCACCCACCCAAGGAAGGTATAAGTGTAGGATTCTAACTGCTGAGGAGAGAGATTGGTGATTTCTGCCATACAATGGGGTCCACAGAGGAGTTGGACAAGGATCAGAATATAAAATTGGAAATTCTTCAGATTATCTCAGGGTTTTTTGTTTTGTTTTGTTTTGTTTTCTCTTTTGGAGTTACTGTCAATCAAAGACTACATTCCAAGGTCATAATGAAATAATTCAGGGATTGTTTGTACCACCGTTCCCTGTTTACTGCAGTCAGTCAAGGGTCCATTTGAAGTTATTTCAACATGTCACTTGGTTTACTCAGCTGCATATCTAAGAGGGTCTTTGATTAAACACATTGTGTGGGATTCAGTCATGTCTCATTCACTTTGGAAACAGATTGCCCCTTTGCAAATGACCCTCTCTATGTTCCCCGCCACCCTGCCCAGAAGCACATCATAGTTGAAAAAATGTAACCCAGCTTTATAGGAAAAGAAACCTTTCCATCCTAATTGCTTGTATTGTCTGTTTTCCAGTTATGTTTTTCTTTGAGCAGTACAGTTGCCAGAAGGTGAACGCAGTGCTTGTCCACACACATTTTCAAGGTTTTTTTGGTTGTTGTTTCAATGACAATTCATTTATTATTTTTATGGTAAGCTAGGGAGTGTCGTGTTGATTGCAGCTGTTACCCTCTGTTCTTGCAGTTGGCAGCACAGATACACTAGGGACCACCTACCCTGTTTACCCTCAAGCCCACAGTTGGAGAGAACTGTTTTTACTATTATAGCTATTCAGCTGCAATTAAGAGGGCACCTGAGAATTTGCAAACTCTTCAGTCCATTAGTTGGTGCAGTGTTTGTGACTACAAATAAAGGTTGCTTGTCTCCTTTTAATTACTTAACTTGAATTTATCTTATGCCAGGATTGGCTGGATTCTTGCCAACTTCTGTGTAGTTCCAGAATGCCAGTGACCTTACCTTATGGAATATCCTGGGTTTTATCTGAGTGACTAACAACTATCATGTTCAAAAGTTTGCATTTACTGTATTTACTTTTCCATCCTCCTACATTCCATTTTTTACTATGGGCTCTTGACACCTATTTATGAGCTAATGTGCAAGATTCTCCTTCCTCAACCACCTACCCAAGAGTGAAAGTCCTTGGTTAACCAAGTGTGTACCTCTGTCACTTAGTTGTTACCACAGTAACTCTGTACAACACACACCCTTGGTGGTCGCCAACAGTATACATTTATGTATGTGATCCAGGCAGGGCTCACTCTCGTAGCTTATGTTCAGCTGCTAGTTGACCAAGGCAGCTTTCTTGATACCGGCTGGTATTGCTCAAATCTCTCTCAACATGCTAGCTTTCAGCTGAGCTAGGATGGCCTTGGCTGGGAAGACAGGAGCACATCAGCTCTATTCCACGTGTCTTCCACAGTCTAGCAGACTAGCCCAAGAATGTGCTCACAACAGGGGCAAAGGACAGAAGCAAGCCAGCCTACACACACACGTGCTTGTCAAAGCCTCTGCTTGCATCATATTTGTTAATATCCTGTAGGTCAAAGCAAGTTATAGTGTGGAGGAGTCAGTGGGCACTTCAAATAATAGGGCACAGGGCAGGGAAAAAAGAGTTGATTTCTGCACACTACTACAGAATATTCTTAGCCTTTGTGGAGACTCTTCATACCTTCTGCGGGTCATGTATGCTCCCCCCCCCCCACGTCCCCCTCAAAAAAATCAATAGCTTGCCCCCTCTTTTGATCATAGGCTCATTTTCCATGTTTCCTTCACCCAATTTTCTTTCCTTTCCCTAGTTTTCTTTAAGTCTTGGCCCCTTTCTCTTTTTTTTCTTCTCCCTACCCCCTCTCCTTCTTTCCTAAAGAGAAAGAAAAAACCTAAAATTTTCATGCACATGGGTAATTGTTTGAAAGGAATACTTTTCTTTTGGTCCCTGGAGCTCTCATTACTGATTAACTCCTTAAAAAAGGAAATGCTGAAACCTCTATTTCTCCAGAAACTTAACAGTGTGGGTGGTTCTGGTGTGGGCATGAAGAGAGAGTCAGACTTAAGTTGTCCTGAAAGGAGAAAAAAAGTCTCCATGAACCAAACACAGAAGCAAAACCTAAATAGATTCCCCAACATTTTTTTTTGAAGTTTTCTCCCAAATTTACCAACTGGAAATTTGAACTGGGCTTTTCTTTTTAATTAAGGGTTTAGAATAGATGTAGTTGCAGGTGGTATTTTGGTTGGTAGTATGTGGTGATAATCATTGTTGCTATAGCTACCCGAAAAGTGTTCAACAGAATATCACTTCATGTTGCAACTTCAAATAAAGGCTGTAAAAGTTTTATGCTTCTCATATAGATTTAATTTAAAGGCAAAAAGAGTCTGCTATATTCAGGATGGAATCTGTTTCTTAATCTGTCCCTGAAAATACAGCTCAGTGTTCAAAACGGGTCAATTCAGGGGGTAAGTACATTTTCTTGATAGGTTTAAATGGAGGTCAGCTAGCCGCTTCCATGGACTTTGCTTTCATTATACTAATTGGATAACAACTTAGCAAAGTGAGATATTAAGGAGACTTATTATGGTAAACACTTACTGACGTTTCCCACTTCTAACTGGTTTCAGGGAAAACAGCCCCACCTTCATATAAAGCTCATGCAATGTGCCAATCATTGATTCAGAAATAAAAATAGCAAAAAAATGATGTAAAAGTCTTACATACAGCATCCTGTGCTTCAAGAAAGCTCAAAAGCATTTTCTCAAATTCTGCTTCCATTAATCTGCCTTGGGACACCCTGGACCGGTTTCCATGTGGTTCAGTCAATGTGAAATGGTGACTTCACTGCTCAAAACATGCTGTGTTTAAGGGAGGGGGGGCATGGATATGATTGCCTAGTTCTCTGACCCAAACGTATTTCTGTAAATGAGACTTAGATTTCTTTTTGATCTACCTTCCTGTTTCAGGGGATCATTTCCTTATCACTTAGACTCTTGGAGCCTAAATTTCCTCATCTCTAAAGGTGAGGCTTTAACACCTACCTCCCAGTGTTGTGAAGGCTGATGACAGCAGTAAGTTCTCAAGTGTCATGCAAACATACGATTTCACAAACCGTACCATTCTGATAAGCACTGGGAAAACTCACATTTCCTCCAAAGAACTTCAGTCAATGGTAGGAATCCTGGGTGAGGGCAGCATTATGGGATGATAGTTAAAGATAGTGAGATCTGATTTGTTTTCCATTTTCATGGCATGGATTTCAAGGCCTTCACTGGTAGATGTAGTTTCCAATAAGATCTAATTTTCACACATTCTAAGCCAACTCCAAACTCTAGGGTCAGGAAAAATAGAAGTTGGTTGACAAAGATTCTGAGGCTGTACTACCTGAAGGGCTATATCTTCTTTAAGTATTTATGGGGGGACATAATTGATATACAATGTTGTGTTATTTCAGGTATGCGATATAATGACTTGATGCTTGTTTATATTGCAAAATTACCAACACAAAGTCCAGTTATTTCTATTAGCATGCACAATTACAATTTTTTTCTTATGATAAGACCTTTCGAGATGTACTCTTAGCAATTTTCGAATAAACCTACAGATTATTATTAACTATAATGACCATGCTATGCATTAATCCCCAGGACTTCATTATTTTATAACTGGAAATTTTGTACCTTTTGACCTCCTTCACCTATTTCACCCACCCCCACATCTGGCAATCACCAGTCTGTTCTCTGTATCTGAGTTTGTGTTGTTGTTGCTGTTGTTGCTTGATTCCACCTGTAAGTGAGATTGTATGGTATTTGTCTTTGTCTGACTTATTTCACTAAGCATAATGCCCCCAAGGTTCATCCATGTTGCTACAAATGGCAGGATGTCATTCATATTTTTAAAAGATTTTATTTATTTATTTGACAGAGACAGAGGGGGAATACAAGCAGGGGGAGTGGGAGAAGGGGAGTGGGAGTAGGAGAGGGGGAAACAGGCTTCCTGCTAAGCAGAGAACCTGATGTAGGGCTTGAACACAGGACCCTGGGATCATGACCTGAGCCGAAGGTAAACACTTAACGACTGAGCCACCAAGGCACCCCAATGTCGTTCATTTTTATGGCTGAATAATATTCCATTGTATGTGTCTATCTACTTATCTATCAATCAATCTATATCACATTGTGTGGTTGTGTGTGTGTGTATGTATATAACCCATATTCTTTATCCATTTATCCAGGACCCTTAGGATGTTTCCCTGTACATCTTGGCTATTGTGAATACTGCTACAATAAACATGGTGCATAAATCTTTTCAAGTTAGTGTTTTCCTTTCTTTTGGATGAAAGCAAAATTGCTGGTAGTTCTGTTTTTAGTATTGAAGACCTCCTTACTGAAGGCCATACTGGCTGTACCAATGTATATTCCCACATTTGTGCACAGGGGCTCCTTTTTCTCCACATCCTAGCCAGCATTTGTTATTTCTTGTCTTTTTGAGGATAGCTATTCTAACTGATGGGAGGTGATACCTCATTGTGGTTTTGATTTGCATTTCTCTGATGAGTGATGTTGAGCACCTCTTCGTGAATCTGTTGGCTGTTTGTGTTTCATCTTTGGAAAAATTTCTATTCTGTCCTTGCCCATATTTTTAATGAGATTAATTTTTGCTATTCAGTTGTATAAGTTGTTTGTATATTTTGGATATTAATCTCTTGTCAGATACAGGACTTAGAAGTATTTTCTCCCATTCAGCAGGTTACTTTTTCATTTTGATGTTGTGCACAAACATTTTAGTTTGATACAGCCCTATTTGGTATTTTTGCTTTTGTCACTTATGCTTTTGGTGTCAAATTTAAAAAAGTAATCACCAAGACCTATGTGAAGGAACTTGTCACCTATGTTTTCTTCAAGGAATTTTATGGTTTCAGGCCTTATATTCAGGTCTTTAATCCATTTTGAGTTCATTTTTGTGAATGGTGTAAGACCATGGTCCAGTTACATTCGTTTGCATGTGGCTTCCGGTTTTCTCAACAGTTTTTATTGAAGAAACTGCCCTTTCTGCATTGTCTATTCTTGACTCCTTTGTCATAAGCAAATTAAACCCACCATGTATATGTGGGTTTATTTCTGGGATCTCTATTCTCTTTCCTTGATCTGTATGTCTGTCTTTATGTTAATACCATACTATTTTAATTATTACAGTTTTGTAATAAAGTTGGAGAGCAGGAATTATGATGCCTCCAGCTTTTTCTTTTTCAAGATTACTTTGACTATTAAATGTCTTCTGTGGTTTCATACAAATTTTGGGATTGTTATAATTCTGTACAAAATGCTATTGGAATTTTGATAGAGATAGCCTTTAATTTGCAGATGACTTCAGGTAGTATGAATGTCTTAACAGTACTCTTGTGGTAAATGAGCATGGAATATCTGTTTGTGTCCTCTTCAATTTCTTTCATCAGTGTAGAGATCTTTCACCTATTTCATCAAATTTATCCCTAAGATACTGTATTCTTTTTGATGCAGTTATAAATGGGATTGTTAATATCTTTCAGTGTAGAGATCTTTCACCTGTTTGGTTAAATTTATTCCTAGACACTTAGTTCTGTTTGATGCAGTTATAAATGGAATTGTTAGTATCTTTCCAATAGTTTTTTGATATTCCATTTGATAGAAATGGAATAAATTTTTGTATATTGATTTTGTATTCTGTAACTCTACTAAATTTGTTGTTTTCTTTCTTTTTTTGGTGGAATCTTGATGGTTTCCTCTATGTAACATCAGATTAGCTGCCAGTAGTGTCAGTTAGGTCTTTTCTGATTTGGGTGATTTTAAGGGGTTTTTAAATGAGGGGTGAGACAAGGTTTCCACTATCTTTTAAAAAATATTACATCTTTACAGGTAGTTTCTCACATTACCAGAAGAGGCTGCATGGCATATATTTATTTACCTTGAAATTAAAGTGGAATTAAAGCAATTTTTATTTGAGGGGTTCTTAGAATTTTTGATATTGCTTGAGAGCCCAAGGCATCACAAAAACAGGAATTAAAGTCTGGGATGTTCGTGCTGCCACTTCCTGGTCCCTATTCAAGTGAAGCAAACAGAGCTGGTCCAGCTGATACACACAGATGGTTATATTACTCTCTGGAGAAAAGGGTTTCAGTGCCTAGGTGTCTGATAGAAAAATCTCTTCATTTAACATGGCTTTATTTATAATTACATTATTATTCTAGTAGTTCTGTGTTAAGTCAAAAAATAACTCCTTGTGCAATTATGAATCAGATTCATGGAAAGACTGCAGAAATGGATGCATCTCTAATTTGTTTTATGTCACTGTGATCTAGCATAGCTTGAGAGATTAAAAAATGCATCTGTACCATACACACACACATACACACACACAATTTGTATAATGTTCAAGGTAGATAATATAGTGCTGCATTGTTCAATATGGTAGCCAATAGCAGTATGTGGCTACTTAAACTTAAAATTATTTAAAAATTAAAATTTTTACTTTCTCTGGGGAGCCTTGGTGACTCAGTTGATTGGGTGTCAGACTCCTGATTTGAGCTCAGGTCATGATCTCAGGGTCATGGGACTGAACCCTGCGGCAAACTCCTTTCTCAGTCTGCTTGTCCCTCTCCCTCCCTCTCTGCCTCTTCCTCTGCTTGTGCATACACACACATGTACATGTGTGTGTATGAGTATGTATGTATGTGCTCTCTCCCTTCCTCTGTCTAAAATCTTAATTTTTTTTTTTACTTTCTCAGTCATACTAGCAGTATTTTCAGTATTCAGAAGCTAATGCTTGTATAGAGAAAGATGGGAATATTTTTCTCCCATTAAACAAGATATGAATTATTCTAGGAAAATATCAAGAAAATATCAAGAGCTGTTGGTATTCTTTTTGTCCCTAAGGAAATAAAAAATATTACTTTTACTTCAAAATTAATGAGTCATAAAACTTTATTGAATATCTACAAATATTATAAAATCTGAAAATAGTTTCCTATTATGATAGTGTAAAGAGGGAGACAATTTGGGGACTGTATGAGGGAGAAAAGCAAACTGTCATCTAGATACCCATGTACATGCACGCACTGGGACAGAAGGGGAAGGAAAACAATCCCTAAACATGCAAGCTCTGAAACAGGGGTGAAGAAAGGTGGAGGGCAGGGGGAGGGGAAAGAGAAATAGGAATCAGAAGGAAAAGATTTCTTTTTCAATGATTTCAACCACTCTAAGGTGAGTGATCCCTGGCGATCACAGGTCAGAGCTCTATGTTGCTGAGAGTTTGTACCCTTTCATCTTTTGCCCTCTGACTTGTTCATGATCCCTCCTTCCAGCATTTAAAATATTTTCAAGTGGGCTCCTTGGGGCAGATGTTTCCATCCTGGACTATGGTGTCCTACTTGAGTGGTGGTTCCCATCCTGTGGTTCCCAGGGCCTAGGCAACACCGAGAACTTGTTAGAGATGAAAATTTCCTGGCTCCATCCACCCACTCATTGAAACACAAACTCTTGAGTGTGGGCCCTAATGCTGTTTATTTTGTTGATTCAAGTATGATTAACATTCATTATCATATTAGTTTCAAGTATATGATATAACTTAACTCTGTACCTTTCTCAGTGTTCACCAGAATACATGTACTTTTCATTCCCTTTATTTTACCCATCACCCCACCCACCTCCTGTCTGCCAACCACTAGTTTGTTTAAAGAGTCTTTTTTTCATTTGTCTTTTTTGTTGTTTGTGCATTTGTTTCTTAAATTCCACATATGAGTGAAATTTTATAATATCTATCTCTGACTGCTCATTATATCCTTTAGGTCCATCCATCTTGTTGTAAATGGCAAGATCTCATTCTTAGGACTGAGTACGATTTTGTGTATATATACCGCATCTTTATCCATTCCTGTGCAAACTTTGGCTACTGTAACTAATGCAGCAGTAAACATAAGGGTGAATATATCTTTTTGAATTAGTGTTTTCATTTTCTTTGGGTAAATACTGTGTAGTGGAATTATTGAATCATGATAATTCTAATTTTTTGAGGAACCTCCATACTGTTCTTCACAGTGGCTGTACCAGTAAGCATTCCCACTGATAATGCATGAGGGTTCCTTTTTCTCCACATCCTCACCAACACTTGTTTCTTGAGTTTTTTATTTTAGCCATTCTGACAGGTGAGGGATGATAGCTCATTGTGGTTTTAATTTGCATTTCCCTGATGATGAGTGACCTGTTTTTTAGAGGAGTTTTATGGTTTCATGTCTCACAGTGAGGTTCTTAATCCATTTTGGATTCATTTTTGTGGATGGTGTAAGAAAGTGGTCCAGTTTCCTTGTTTTGCATGTAGCTGTCTGGTTTTCCCAGCACCATTTGTTGAAGAGACATTGCCTTGTGTATTCTTGCCTACTTTTGACATAGATTAACTGAACATATAAGTGTGGGTTATTTCTGAGCTCTGTATTCCATTCTGTTAATCTGTGTGTCTGTTCTTGTGTCAGTACTATACCATTTTTATGACTAGAGCATTTGTAGTGTATCTAGAAATCTAAGACTGTGGTACCTACAGCTTTGTTCTTAAGATTGCCTTGGCTATTGAGGTTGTTGTGGTTGTATATGAATTTAAGATTATTCCTATTCTGTGAAAAATGTTGTTGGAATTTTGATAGTGATGGCATTAAATGTGTAGATTGCTTTGGGTAGTATGGACGTTTTAACAATATTATTGGATTCTGTGAGCATGGAATATCTTTGCATTTACTTGTATCAGCCTCGCTTTTATCAGTGTTACATAGTTTTCAGAGTATAGATATTTTACCTTCTTGGTAAAGTTTATTCCTAGGTATTTTATTCTTTTTGGTGCAATTGTGAATGGGATTGTTTTCTTAATTTATTTTGCTGCTACTTTATTATTAGTGTGTAGAAATGCAATGGGTTTCTGTATGTTGATTTCGTATCCTGCAACCTTACTGAATTCATTCATCAATTCTAGTAGTTGTTTGGTGGAGTCTTCAGAGTGTTCTATATAGAGTATCATGTAATCTGAGAAGAGTGACAGTTACACTTTTTACTAATTTGGTTGCATCTTATTTCTTGTTGGATTGTTGTAGCTAGATTACCAGTATTATGTTGAATAAAGTGGTGAAAGTGGACATTCTTGTCTTGTTCCTGACCTTAGAGGAAAAGATTATAGTAATTCACCATTAAGGATGATGTTAGCTGTAGATTTTTCATAGATGGCTTTTATTATTTTGAGGTATGTTCCCTCTAAACCTACTTTGTTGAGTTTCTGTTATGAATGGATGTTGAACATGGTCAAATGCTTTTTCTGCATCTATTGAGATGATCCTGTGGTTTTTATCCTTTCTCTTATTGATGTGATATATCATGTTGATTCATTTGTGAATACTGGACCACCCTTGTAACCCAAGAATAAATCCCACCTTATCATTGTGAATGATTTTTTAAAAACATTTTTATTTATTTATTTGACAGAGAGAGGGAGAGAGAAAGAGAGACCATGAGGGCACAAGCAGGCAGAGCAGTAGGTAGAGGGAGAGGGAGAAACAGGCTCCACACTGAGCAGTGAGCTTGATGACGGGTTCAGTGCCAGCACCCTGGAATCATGACCTGAGCCGAAGATGGATGCCAAACCGACTGAGCTACCCAGGCGCCCCTTTGTGAATGATTTTTAAAATGTATTATTGGATTCTGTTTGCTCCTATTTTGTGGAGGATTTTTGCATCCAATTTCATCATATACTGGCCTGTAGTTCTTCTTATGTAGTGTATTTATCTGGTTTTCGTATCAAGGTAATGATGCTTGCATACATTAAATTTGGAAGATTTTCTTCCTCCTATATCTTTTATAATCGTTTGAGAACAAGTATAACTCTGCCTTAAATGTTTGGTAGAATTTGGTAGAATGAAGCCATCTGGTCCTGGACTTCGGTTTGTTGGGAGTTTTTTGATTACTGATTGAATTGTGTTTCTTGGAATTTGCTTATTCAGATTTTCTTTTTCTTCTGGATGCAGTCTTGGGAGGTTATAGGTTTCTAGGAATGCATCCATTTATTTTAGATTTTCCAATTTGTTAGCATATAATTTTTCATAATCTCTTGTAATCCTTTATACTTCTGTGGTATTAGATGTTCATTTCTGATTTCTTTTTTTTTTTTTTTTGATTGGTCTGGCTAAAGACTTATCAATTCTCTTGATCATTTATTTATTTAATATGAAATCTCTGGTATTTATTTATTTATTCATTTATTTTGCTATGTTAGTCATCATACAGTACATCATTAGTTTTTGATATAGTGTTCCATGAATCATTTCTTTTGCATTTAACACCCAGTGCTCCATGCAATACATATTCTCCTTAATACCCATGACCAGGCTAACCCATCCCCCCACCCCCTCCCCTCTGAAACCCCCAGTTTGTTTCTCAGAATCCATAGTCTCTCATGGTTCATCTAGCTCCTCTGATTCCCCCCCTTCCTTTTGCCCTTCTTTCTCCTAGTGTCCTCCATGCTATTCCTTATGTTGGACAAATACGTGAAACTGTATGATAATTAACTTTCTCTGTGTGACTTATTTCACTTAGCATAATCTCCTCCAGTCCCATTCATGTTGATTCAAAAGCTGGGTATTCGTTCTGATGGCTGAGTAATATTCCATTGTATATATGGACCACCTTTTCTTTATCCATTCATCTGCTGAAGGGCATCTTGGCTCTTTCCACAGTTTGGCTATTGTGGACATTGCTGCTATGAACTTTTGGGAGCATATGGCCCTTCTTTTCACTGCGTCTGTATCTTTGGGATAAATACCCAATAGTGCAATTGCTGGGTCATAGGGGACCTCTATTTTTAGTTTTTTGAGGAACCTCCACATTGTTTGCCAAAGTGGTTGTACCAACTTGCATTCCCACCAATAGTATGAGGGTTCCCCTTTCTCCACTGTCTCTCCAACATTTGTTGTTTCTTGCCTTGTCAATTTTTGCCATTCTAATTGGTATAAGGTGGTATCTCGATGTGGTTTTGATTTGAATTTCCCTGGTGGCCAATGATGATGAACATTTTTTCATGTGTCTGTTAGTCATTTGTATATCTTCTTTGGAGAAGTGTGTGTTCATGTCTTCTGCCCATTTTTTGACATGATTATTTGTTTTTTGGGAGTTGAGTTTGAGAAGTTCTATATAGATCTTGGATACCAGCCTTTGATCTGTAGTGTCATTTGCAAATACTTTCTCCCATTCTATGGGTTGCTTCTTTGTTTTGTTGACTGTTTCCTTTGCTGTGCAGAAGCTTTTTATCTTGATGAAGTCCCAAAAGTTCATTTTTGCTTTTGTTTCCCTTACCTTTGGAGACATGTCTTGAAAGAAGTAGCTGTGGCTGATGTCAAAGAGTTCTCCTCCACGATTTTGATGGATTCCTGTCTCACATTGAGGTCTTCATCCATTTTGAGTTTATCTTTGTGTATGGTGAAAGAGAATGCTCGAGTTTCATTCTTCTGTGTATAGCTGTCCAATTTTCCCAGCACTGTTTATTGAAGAGACTCTCTTTTTTCCACCAGATATATTTTCCTGCTTTGCCAGAGATTATTTGACCATAGAGTTGAGGATCCATATCTGGGCTGTCTATTCTGTTCCTTTGGTCTATGTGTCTGTTTTTGTGCCAGTACTGTGTTGTCTTGGTGATCACAGCTTTGTAGTAAAGCAAGTCAGGCAACGGGATATCCCCAGCTTTGTTTTTCTTTTTCAAAATTTCCTTGGTGATCCGGGGTCTTTTCTGGTTCTATACAAATTTTAGGATTGTTTGTTCCAGCACTTTGAAAAATGCCATTGGTATTTTGATCAGAATAGCACTGAAAGTATAGATTGCTCTAGGTAGCATAGACATTTTAACAATGTTTATTCTTTTGTCCATGAACATGAAATGCTTTTCCATCTTTTTGTGTCTTCTTCAATTTCTTTCATGAGTGTTCTGTAGTTCCTAGAATATATAGATCCTTTACGTCTTTGGTTAGGTTTATTCCAAGGTATCTTATGGTTTTTGGTGTTATTGTAAATGGAATCAATTCTCTAATTTCTCTTTCTAAAGTTAAATTGTTAGTGTACAAGAAAGCAACTGATTTCTGTGCATTGATTTTGTATCCTGCCACATTACTGAATTGTTGTATGAGTTCTAGTAATTTGGGGGTGGAGTCTTTTGGGTTTTCCACATAAATTATCGTGTCAACTGCAAAGAGAGAGTTTTACTATCTTTTTGCCAATTTGGATACATTTTATTTCTTTTAGTTGTCTGATCGCTGTTGCTAAGACTTCTAGTACTATGTTGAACAACAGTGGCAAGAGTGGACATCCTTATCAGGTTCCAGATCTTAAGGCAAAGGCTCTCAGTTTTTCCCCATTGAGAATGATTTTCACTGTAGGTTTTTCATAGATGGATTTTATGAAATTGAGGAATGTTTCCTCTATCCCTATGCTCTGAAGAGTTTTAATCAGGAAAGGTTCCTATATTTTGTCAAACGCAATTTCTGCATCAGTTGAGAGGACCATGTGGTTCTTGTATCTCCTCTTATTAATGTTTTCTATCATGTTGATTGATGTGTGAATGTTGAACCACCCTTGCATCCCAGGGATAAATCCCACATGGTCGTGGTAGATAATCCTTTTAATGTACTGTTGGTTCCAATTAGCTAGGATCTTGTTGAGAATTTTAACATCCATATCCATCAAGGATATTGGTCTGAAATTCTCTCTTTTGAAGGGGTCTTTACCTGGTTTTGGGATCAAGGCAATGCTGGCTTTGTAGAAAGAGTCTGGAAGTTTTCCTTCTGTTTGTTTTTTTGAAACAGTTTCAGGAGAATAGGTATTATTTCTTCTTTGAATGTTTGGTAGAATTCCCCAGGGAATCCATCAGGTCTTGGACTCTTGTTTTTGGGAGGTTTTCAATCACTGCTTCAATCTCATTACTGGTTATTGGTCTATTCAGGTTGCCAATTTCTTCCTGTTTCAGTCTTAGTGGTTTATAGGTTTCCAGGAATGCATCCATTTCTTCTAGGTTGCTTAACTTACTGGCATATAGCTGTTGGTAATAATTTCTGATGATTATGTCTATTTCCTTGGTGTTAGTTGTGATCGCTCCCCATTCATTCATAATTTGATTAATTTGGGTCCTTTTCTCTTGGATAAGTCTGGTCAGTGTTTTATTGATCTCATTAATTCTTTCAAAGAACCAGCTTCTAGTTTCATTGATGTGTTCTACTGTATTTCTTGTTTCTAATTCACTGATCTCTGCTCTAATCTTAATTATTTCCCCTCTCATGCATGGGTTAGGCTTAATTTGTTGTTGATGTTCCAGTTCTTTAAGGTGTAAAGATAGTTCGTGTTTTTGGGATTTTTCTCTTTTTTTGAGTGAGGCTTGGATGGCTTTGTATTTCACCCTTAGGACAGCCTTTGCCATATCCCATAGGTTTTGGACTCAAGTGTTTTCATTCTCATTGGTTTCCATGAATTGTTTAAGTTCTTCTTTGATTTCCTGGTTGATGCAAACATTCTTGAGCAGGATGGTCTTTAGCTTCCAAGTGTTTGAATTTCTTGCAAACGTTTTCATGTGATTAAGTTCCAGTTTCAAAATGCTGTGGTCTGAGAATATGCAGGGAATAATCTCAATCTTTTTGTATCGGTTGAGCCTTGATTTGTGACCCAGAATGTGATCTATTCTGGAGAAAGTTCCATGTGCTCTTGGGAAGAATGAGGACTCTGTTGTTTTAGGGTGGAATGTTCTCTATATATCTATGAGGTCCATCTGGTCCAGTGTGTCATTCCAAGCCTCTGTTTCTTTGTTGATTTTCTGTCTGGGTCATCTATCCATTGATTCGAGTGGGGTGTTAAAGTCTTCTACTCTTACTATATTTTATCAATTTATTCCTTTATATCTATTAATAGTTTTTCTTTTTTTTTTTCTTAAGATTTTATTTATTTGACAGAGAGAGAGATATCACAAGTAGGCAGAGAGGCAGGCAGAGAGAGAGAGGGGAGGAAGCAAGCTCCCTGCGGAGTAGAGAGCCCGACGCGGGGCTCGATCCCAGGACCCTGGGATCATGACCTGAGCCGAAAGGCAGAGGCTTTAACCCACTGAGCCACCCAGGCGCCCCAATAGTTTTTCTTTATATATTTAGGGACTCCTGTCTTGGGTGCAAAGATAGTCTAGCCCTCAGTTTTAAGAAATCCTCTAGGGGATTCTCACTCACTTTCATGATCTAGTGTGTGAACCAGTGTTGCAGAGTTATGAATGAGAATGGGAGGGTCTATAAACATCTTCAATTTTTTCTAGAGAAAGGATTCTTATCCTCATCAGGATCTCAAATCTGTAATCCTGCCACCCACAAGAAGCTAAAAACATTCTCTTATATTCCATACTATGATAAATAGAACCTTGTGCCAAAGTAAAATACGTTCTTTGGTACTTTATGCAGCTTTAGCTGCATTCATTGAACAGCCCATTACCTGTGATGTCAGATTAAATCACGCTGAGAACCAGCTCAAGTTGAGGTCTGACCTATTTTCCTCCTCTTTTAGGAATTTAACCTGATTGCCATTCTCCGAAAAGTGATTTGAAAGCCCGGTGATTAAGATGTTTTAAAGTCAAAATTTGCAGGCCCCTGACGTAGAGATTAGGGCAGCCTTCAAAAAAGGAGAGATCTTTTGCCTCCAGACCCTACCTCAGGGACACAAAGAGGCATTTGAAGGATGTGAGAAACCCAGCCTTTCCCACCTGGCATATTGTATTATTTGCCTTGGGTGGATGGGGATTTTCTAGGTGTAATTAGTTAACATCTATTAAGCAAGGCCATTTATTAAGTTCTGCACCCCATGGGACCTTAGTACACTGTAACTGATGATGACAGCAGAGGCAGCATCCTTTCCAATTGGTGTAGTGTCAAGATAGCCTGGTTTCTATTGTCTCCATGGTGGTCTGAAGCTTATGGGAGTTTTTATGCTTGAGGATATAATGCCTAATAGTGATTTCTCTGAGTTTTCAATTTGGAAAGCAATTGGGTATACTCCGGTGGTTCAAGCATCTGTGGTAATGGTGATTTACCCAGTTCAACATTAATCTCAGCCCTGTGGGACTCCAAATTTTCAAAGGAGTATTTAATTAGTATATATGGTATTGGAACTGGCTAAATGTAAGGACTACATTCTGCATGTGGCCAAGTATAGGGAGATTTTGCCAAGCAGCAGAAATTACATGATAATCCTTTTTTTTGCAATTAATCTGAACTGTAATATGTAACATGCGTCTACAACCATTCCCATAGGTAATATTTACTCATTATTCAGTGTGACAAGTATTGTGCTCAGTACTGTACATTGTCGTATTAAATTTTCATACCAACCCCCTCCATTAGGTACATTATTACTCTCAGTTTATTGATGATGACATGGAGTTTAGAGAAATTGAGTAACTTCGCCACTGGCTCACAGTGTATTTGTCAGTATCAGCCAAAAAGTGTAACAAACAACCCAGTATGTCTGTTGCTTGTTCATATCCAGTCCCATGCATGTTAGTGGGGGTGGGAGGAATGAAGCAAATGAAGTTCTTTTTCATGTAGCTATCCTGGGTTCCTTTGCTCTTGGGTCTCTATCCTCCTGTGGGTCTTGGAATGTTTTGATGGACCAGGCTTGGAATGGCACATATCACTATTTTAGAACTCATTCACAGGCCACAGTGAACTATATTGGAAGCTGGGGAATATAGTCCAGAGGTGGGACTCAGGAAGAAGAGGAAATCAAGGATGCTGTTGAGCACTAGCAGCTTGTAAGCAGCAAAGCTGGGGCCCAAACTCAGTTGTCTAACTTGAAAGCCCTCTTCATCATGGAGGTAAAACTGACATTTTGCTTTGCCTCCTTCATAAATAAGCATGTGCATCATATTTTGCAGGTGGGGGAAAACAATTTTGTACCCTACAATAAAGCAAACTAAAAAGATCACCTGTCCAGTTCTGATTCCCTCAGTGAGTGATGTCTTGGAATATTTCTTGTAAGAGTGGACTCATCTAATTGAAAAAAAAAAAACAACAAAACGTTATTTCTGACTTTAGCAGTGTCGATGTCTGAAGAAGTGGCACAAACTTTGTTGATTTGATAATCACATGGGAAAAATGCTCTTTTTCTACATGAACAGACTAATGGCAATCTTAACTTTTTGTTGCCTTAAACATATATTCACACTCACACCCACCCACTCACTCACACACATCCTCATACCATCCCTTCTGAAACGGGACTACCTTGTACTTTATTGCAAGTGAACTATTTTCTAAGTGCTTTTATTTTTCAGGCTTTTATTTGACATCACATAACTTCTCTCTTGATAAAAAGCATGTATTTTGTTTCATGCAATCATTCTATTTCTAAAAAGTTGAACATATAACAAACTATTTCCAAGTTAAAGCAGCTTGTCATATAGTAGAGGAGCTTGCTGTTTAAAGAAAACCTCTCCTTCACATTTTCCTATCATATTCTGAGTAAACAGCACCAACACTTTCATCAAGTGAATAGTTCATATATAATTTGGACATTATTATTAATAGCAGGGGTTTCGAGTTCAAGTGCTTTCATGAAGGAACTAAGGGTAATTGGAAAATATACACCCCACTTAAGGTGTGCAAAGTCAGCATTATTAAATCGCTGCTCCCATGAGGAGAAAATGTGCATATGGGCTGAATTGATCCAGTACACTTAAATTTAATGTAGCATGATGTAATTTTCATCCACTTTTTAAGGACAAAATATATATTTCATAAGACATAATAACCTAAGTTATCAATACAATGATCAAATTAACATTGAAAATACAGTGGTGGATTTGTTACCCTTTTATAATCAGTATCTAGTTTATGTTGATGATCTGTGTTTCCTTCTTGAAAAAGTATCCTCTTTTCCCAGCACTTAACTTTCTTGAAAGAAATATTTAAAGCATTTGAACCATAGGGCCCAGGACAAGCCCATCATCTTAATCCTTGCTTTTTCTTGGGAATGAGTCCATTCTTTTAATACTTATATGCATGTTGGGTAGAGAAGTCAGTCTCCTATGATGAGAGTATAGTTAAATTATAAGTAATTGTCAATATCAAACACTTTTTTGACTTAAAAAACCAGCAGTTTTGGGTTGCCTGGGTGGCTCAGTCGTTAAGCATCTGCCTTAGGTCCAGGTCATGATCCCAGAGTCCTGGGATCAAGCCCCGCATGGGGCTCTGAGCTCAGCAGGAAGCCTGGTTCTCCCTCTCCCACTCCCCCTGCTTGTGTTCCTCTCTCACTGTCTCTCTCTGTCAAATAAATAAATAAAATATTTAAAAACAAAACAAAACAAAAAACAAACAAAAAAAACCCCAGCAGTTTTATGAGGTTCATAAAATGAAGATTCCAGTATTCACACAGAATTTTGAAAATATATGTTCTTTTCTCTGTCTAGGAGTTATTGGCTTAAGATTCACTTGCCTAACTTTAAGAAAGATAAAGTAGCATTTCAGCCAACGGATACGCAAGATGGGAAGAAAGGGTGTAATGTTATTTTCATTTTTACTCTGCAGTTTTGTCATTTGCAGAGCCAACATGATCATAGTTAAGAACCAGATCTCTGAGGCCTGGAAGTAAATTTATTTGTAATTTATTTGTAATTTATTTGGCAGCTGTTGTTGACTCTGTATCAATGGTAGAAGCTGGTCTCGTTTCGCCTTCAAAAGAGAAAGTTTAGAAGACACATTTATCGTTTTGCCACAAAGGTACAGAAACTTGCCTCCTAGTGGCAGAACATTCTTTGAGACTTGGGGGGCAGAAACTACTCTCCATTACATGTGTCAACCATCACATCAGTACATTGCTCATTAATCGAGGGAGAGGTAGAAATACTGGTGTCACACAGCCAGTCAACAGGGGACTGTGTACGGTGTAGAGAATGGAAAAGTAAACAAAAGAGAAGCTGAAGGGCTGATACACTCTGTTATGTGCTAAGGAATTCAGTGGATAGGAAAAAAAAGAGCTATTACTAATTGGTATAGGGAGCTTTTAACAGTGTCCACTTTAACACATGTGTGATTTTGAGTTCTGGGGAACTCATAAATATCACTTGGGAAACTCCTGGCTGCCATCACTGAGCTTTGTAGAAAAGACTTAAATTTGAGTAGGTTGTAGAACAACAGCTCACATCTCTAGAAAAAATTAGAGCATAGTGCACATATACCATGACTTGAGAGGTCTAAGTCAGTATCAGTCAGGCCTACTTGATCTTTTGGTAAAAAGAATAGAGAGATAAAACCTGTGAACTCTAGAGTTGTGAATTTAATGACTCCTAGAAGCCCAGGTTGTGAACAAGGGCTATGAGCATGTTACTGTTCATAGGTCTTTATGGGGAGAATTACTGATGATAAACCAGACTTTCTGCTGGATATTTTCATTCTTGGTTAAGCAATGCAGAACTGTCCTCACAAAAAAATTGACCAGATCCAAATGGCTTCCAGGACCAAAAAGAAGTGGTTTACGCAGGGAATTTCTTAGTCTGTCCCCCTCCCCCGAGGTTTGTGCCTTCTAGAAAAGTGCCAGAAAATATGTAAATGGAAGAGCATTGGAGTCTTCCATGTATTACTCCCTCAATCCCTTCACCCCCAAATGACATTGGCTCAGGAATAGCAGGAGCAAGTGTAGGTCACTGATGAGGCAGCCAGTTATCTTCAGAGCACATGCTACTGGTAGGCGGTGGCCACTTTGTACTTTCATGCCTTCAGACAGATGGGAAGAAAAGGAAACCAGCTCAGTGAACAGAGATGAGCGTTACAATCCTGTCCCATGAAGAAGCCATGAAGAGGAAATTATACCATCATCTGCAGATACCTGGGCTATCAGAATGAGTTTGGTAGATGGACTGGAACCTCGAAAGCCCAGGAACAAATTACTGGGATAAACTCCTTTTGGGAAAAGAACTATGCAAAAACAATGAAGAGCTAGTCACCATGCTGTGCTTAGAGTACGGCAAGCTACCGCATTCCAAGCTAAGGCCCTCACTTTGATGTACATAAAGGCTCATGTATTCTTCCTTACTTGCCAGGTCATGAACAGTTAGGATAAAGAGGATATGTTGTAGGGCACTGAATTCAGAGTCACATAGTCCTAATACTGAAAAGTGAATAGGTGCATGCCTAGAATGGGTCCTGCGTGTAGTCATGACCCAATGAAAAGCATCACTATGACAATATATTGAATTGAGAGGGACATAATTGGCAGGTAAATCACACAGATCCTATCTGGTTAGCCTAGAGTCTAACCACAGTAGATCTCTTATCTAGATGAGAAGCTCCAGCTCATACATAACTATGGAAGCTATGAATCCCAGTGTCAACTATGCTCCTATTCTCTTGGCATTTCTTTTATCCAACAATAATCTCTGTACTTCTGTCTGCCCTGCCCTTTGACCCAGGGAGGCTAACCTCCTAGCCTTCCTTGTTGTCTGCTTTCTGCCAACAGAGGCTCCCAAAGGACTTTGAAGGCTGGGAAAAGAAAGTGGTCTGACCTAGCTTGCTTGCTTATGTGAAATCTGTGAAGAGTGCTCTTGCACATCTAGGCCTTATGTATAGGAAAACTGCTCATTTGTTAAGAGAGGTGCAGGCAGTATTGCTCCAAAAGCTTTTTTCCTAATGGCATCTGTGGCATACTGTGATATTACCACAGTAACACTCTGAAGCAGAATGCATTTGGAAACCCTGTGGCTTTTCATATCGACAATAGCACACATATACTATCCCTTAGGGTTTTAATATTTGCTTGGGTATAGTTAACAAGTATCAAGACTAGTGGTGCATGGTTTGCAGCTGAGATAATTCTTAACATTCATTCATTAATTCAGCAAGGATTTATGGAGGTCCTTCTACAGGCAAGACATTGCACTAAGTCAGGGGGAAAGACAAGGATAAGACAAATCCTGCTTCCACAAAAAGGACAGTTCATTAAGATAGAGATGGGGTACTGGGCATGGGCAGGGGACACAGTCTGCAAACCCTACGTTATATACAGTACTAGTGTGTGTTATAGGATTGGAATAGAAGTAAAAAATGCAGAAAGAAAGTTTAAAGGATGGTGGGCATGAGAAGGAGAGGCATATAACCAAATAGGAGAGAGCAGGAATTAAAAATGATTAGTGAGTTACAGTTGACCTGGGTCTTGAAAGGGAGGTAGGAGTCTAAAAAGGTATAGATTGGTGTGGAAGATGGAGTGTTCAACGCATTTGAAGATGCGGAAAGGGGCAGTTAGGAAGGGCAAATGGAAGCACTGTGTCTGCTGTGATGGAAAGGTAAGAACTTTCATGAGGTCTTGAAATTTAACTCAAGTACAAAAATGGTACAAACATCCAATTATCTCCACCACATAAACCTATCTTGACAGACTAGAAAAGAAGTCAAATGTTGACAATAGTTATTTTTATATAGAAGATTTTTACTATGTGTTTTATATTTTCTTACTTTCTAATCTGATTTGAACTTCAGTTTGATAGGACTATTAAGTAGAATAATGAGAAGAGAGGCATTAGGGAAAAGTTTAAATTCAGCTTTGACCGATTCCGTCTGACTTACACATTTTAATGGGAGATGTGTCATTGTTGATACTGTTTTGTGAAGAGGAGTTAACTAAGATGGCATTGTACTAAGCCTACACTGAGTCACCTATTAAAGTACTCACAGGAACTTCTAAACTATAGGCTCCAAATGAGTTTGTGATGGCATTTTGCACCCCTTTTGTGAAACTCCCCCATCTTCTAAGCCCACCTTTTCTTCAGCCATTGCTGTGGCAACCAGCTTTCAGAACAAGTGACCCTACCCCAACTGGTCTTGGCTGCCTGGATCTTGTTGCTTGGCATTTGGCGGCGTTGCACTTAAATCTGTACCATTCAGGAGTACTAGGGAGTTAATCCCTGGGCTAGCCCTTGACAAATGAGGGATGGGAGCAAGGGGGTGAATGCCCCTCTCTTCCCTTTCCCAGGCAGACAGTTCTGAAAAATGTTCTGCTCTACTTCTTAGTGGATCCCAGTGGGTTTAAGCTCAGTCACCCATCACAGAGATCAGCTGGGTAACTAATTCTTGTATTGGCTCTTTTTCCTTCCTTGTTTTATTCTTCTCAATCTCTCTTTCCTGCTGCTTGGGATCATGTCCCCATGTCTCTATGCAAAATAACTTGTCTCCAAATCTGCTTTCTGGGGGCACTGGGGAGGGACACTCAGTCAAAGACAAATAATGTGTAACTGAACTTACTTTGTAACTATGACATTTTGTTCATGAAAGGTATCCTTCCATGAACAGGGTCTTTTGTTAGGGTACTAGAAAAGACACCAGATGCCAAACCCAGTATATATAGTTTATAGGATTAGTAGCTGAAGGGATATTCTGTTTTAAAGATTGGTGAGTCCTGAATTTGTCTGCACCCTGGGATCATTTGAGGAGATTCACAAGTTACTGATACTATACCCCAGAGATTGTGAATTAATTGACTTGGAGTGCGACCCAAATGGCACAATTTTGAAATATTACCTAGGGAATTCTAGGAGATGACAAATTTAGGAACCAGTGATCTAGATCAGATTTTGCAGACTATAGCTTATGGTCCAAATCTGGCCCACTGGCTGCCTGGTTGTGCACAGCCCATGAATTAAGAGTGATTTTTACAATTCTAAATGGTTAGAAAACAAAGAAGAATATTATTTAATGAGAGCCCTCTGTAATCAGTGACCCTTTAAGATTGTAGCTCCTATGCCAACCATAGGAGTATGCCAAGCATACTCTCAAATATTGTGTGATCACTGTATTTGATAGGGCATGAGCATGTCATGGTCAGGCATTGACTGTTGAAAAGATTAGTGTAAAAAAGAAAACCCACCCATACATATTTGCTTCAATCTACACTTTGTTTTAGCAAAAACATAATTGAATGTAAGAACAGTATCTTTTACAAAGCTAAAGGAGAGCAAGGAATTGTCCAGTGTGTTTCTTTCTAGGTAGTCTTGTATGTATATGTGTAGTTTAGTTTTAGCAGGATTGGAAAGCATAGTTCTCTAAGACAAATGACTTCACATGGTTTTTTCTAGCATCTCCTAGAGGTGATAGAGTTGGGAGGGGAGTAGATAGGTAGTCTTTAGGAAGTTAAGTTAGGGTAGTTTATATTGATTACTTCATCTCATTTGTGTGAATGAAGAAATTACAGGTACAAGTACACAACATGTTTGGCCTTCAACTACATAGGGAATGAAGTCACCAGATCTGGATGACCGAGGCTAACAACAGGGTTGTGAGTAGTGAAATAAACTGAAGCCCACTCAGTTAGTAATGTGGACTGAATGAATCACATAATTATTAAAAATCCACTGGCTACCATTGCACACTAGTAGATTAGTTCAGACCCTCCTTATTCCATGGCACCCTTCTATTTATTTATATCCCATCTTAAAAGAAATCTGAAGAACTAAAGATACAATCTCACTACAACCAATGATAATTTTATGTTTCAAGTCCATACCTTTAGGGCCAGTTGGATAAAAGTGCTTGTGCTCATGTTGAGATGGAAACACTGAAGTGCATGTAGATTTAAGGATTTTGTCACAGAAGTGTTGTCAAAGCAAAGAGTAAAAATAGATGTCTTCCCTTTGTACAATTAGGTACACAACTCTCCTCTCGGATGTTTCAATATTTTAATTGCAAAGTTCTTGGAAGCCTTAGAAATAAAGCATATTGAATCCAAGTTGATCAGTTTTTGTGCAATAGAATGAGCACATGACATTTGTCTATAAATATGTGACTGGCAATCATTGATACAATAAAACTTGTAGGTTCAAATATGGTGTTTAAAAACTTAATTAAATGTGATCTCTGAATATCATGTACAAATTATTCCCTCAGGGAAGCCATGATATCTGACTTAGATAACATAGCCTGCTTGAGGAAGCTGCCTTAATTTTAGAGAAGAGTTTTTAGCTAAATACAATCTTGTGCTAAAAGTTAGATTTCCTTTTCTTTTCTGGAAAGGATGAGTGTTTCAAAGTGGTATGTAAACAAAACAAAACAAAACAACAACAATAAAGAAAACAGAAAAATATCCTACTCCTCCCAAGATGTGAAATGGTCACCCCAGTTGACCCATAACATTCTGAATGATAAGGGGGGTATACTATGAGGAAATAGCCTCTCCTTGTTAAAACAGAATCCAGAAATCCAGAATGCAAAGGCTTAGCTCTGGAAAGTAGATCTCCTCAGTATGGGTGTAGGAGGGATGAAGGGATGGCTAACTCAGTGGCATAATTTGGTCATCTGAATTTTACCTTCTTCCGAGGTTTTTTGGCTTGGCTTCCTGTTCACCCTATCCCACTGATGCTAGGTGTGCATGGTGGTTTTCTCTTCAGTGCCTTGGCCCAAGTAATGATTGGCTGGAATGTGCACATACATTTTATACTAGAGAACAAGGACATACCACAGATACAAGGAATATGAAGAATCTGACTTACAGAAGGCTCTGATCCTGTCAAAGTCCACCTTCTTTCATAGGCTTTCTGACCCCATTCAATCCTACATAGGGCCCAAGGACCTAGCCCCCTACTCTTTCATTTCTTGGCTGTTTGTCTTTCTACTTCTGCACCATGTTCCTTCTGTTATTGAGGGTGTGTGTTAGTTATTGATGATGGATGCTGTGGTGCTTAACACAGATCCTTCCTTCCAAATTGAGGCCATCATGCCCAGCTGATTGGAGTGTTGGTTGTGGGTGATTGTCATCTTCCTCTTAAAGCATTATTCTTGGCTAAAGGGCTCTGCCTTATCCCAAGTTAGGTGCTTTTCATAGGGATGGCCTTCATTCAATGACTTAAAGGCTGATGTAGGGGTATAAAGGTGTGGTCCCCTTACCTTGATTTTACCTAATTCTGAATATCCATTTCCACTCCAGTATGCCCCCATGGGATTGGCTAAGGTCTCTATTGCAACTGTATTGCAGCTCAACTTCACTCTCTGCCCAGTCTGGCTTCCTTGACACTCTTACTGGTAGTGTTTCTGAGAGGACTTCCCAGTGAAGACATCACACAAATCTTGATCTCAGGTCTATTTCCACAGGACCCTAACCTGGGACGTATAAAAATGTCTTTTTCTTCCAAATACTACTCACCCTTCAGATGGGAACCAGTTCAAAATTTCCTTTTTATAGATTGGGAAACTGAAATGGAGAGAGACTGCCAAGGTCACAGAATGGGTAAACAGCACAAACAGTTGTGTCTCAAACCAAGTCCCATGTTCTTACGCAACATGACATATTGCCTGTGCACTTTTATCAGAAACTTGTTATATTTTTCAAATGTGTAGCACATACCCAGCAGCCAGATTTTATTCCATCTTTGCCATCTTTGTTTCAAATCTTTTTTAAGGAAATAGAACATTACAGATACAGCTGAATCTTTTTCTCTCAACTCTTTACCCTCCATCCTTTCCTGATTTCTCAAAAAAGGAATCTGAGTCAATTAGCAAAAAAAGTTGTATAAATAAATTTAAATGATATACTCACTGATGAAGATATTATTGCTGAGTTGGCTGGAAGCAAAAATATGTAAGTATACTTTAAATTCGAATAAATTCATTTCCCTTAAATAGATTTTGTATATTCAGCACAACATGGTGTTTTGCCAAGTGCTTCTCCTATAGCCTAAAATTTCATAAATACATTTATTTTGAGGGAAATTAATCCCCATGTGTTTCTAATTAATATATACTTTGCTGTCCATCAGAATGTTGTGTTGCCTGGGTAATTGATATCTGAAAAAGCTTTTTCAGCTTTTATCCTTAAGTTGAAGTTGTAGAATTTGTTAGCAAGAAATAAAATTGAACACTAAATATTTCACTTGAATTATGAACAAAAATTTTAGAGTGCCAAGTCATTCTTAAGTTGAGAAGACACGTTCTTTTGCTAATTACTTACTCATGTCTTTGTCTTGTCTTTTCATTTTTTTCTTCCTTGCAGTTATACTATTAAGTGTTTGCATATGGGGTATAGCTCAGAGCCTTAGTGGCTTTAGGTTGAGGTAGTTGATATTGCTTTTGACTGCAATAATATGATTGCCAGAGACACCAAAAATTTCACCATAAAAGCTCATTTATACTAAGAAAGGCAGGTGGAGTTTGATAGTAATAAGCAGAAACTGAATTCACCTTTGTGTTTTATGTCCCATGTGACCAGGTCAGGAACTGAGAAAGGGTCAAGGGGCTGTACAAACCGGACTGTGTGCTGGAGTGACATCTGCAGGAATGCTGTCCTGGAATAATGTCTCCTTGCCCACTACCCCTAAATATTGATGCTCTCCATCTTATCCAGTACTTGGACAGTGGAGCCAAAAATTGCAATAGGGCATTGATCATGGAGAGTGACAGGGAAGGGACTTGTACAGGAAGTGGAAGACATGCTTTAACAGGCATAGTTTGAAGTCATTGCCTCCTGATATGTATTCCCAGACCAGTAAATAGGAGTTCAACTGCCAGGATGTGTGATTTAACAGTAGTCGGAACATGTGACTCAGGGACACTGATAGAGATGTTGGTGGGATTAGGGTTTTGTGGTGATGATGGTGCTGAAAATGAATAGCTCCGTGTTCAGTTACACACCAAACCAAAACTTTAGCTACCTGCTGTGGGCCAGGCTATTAGGAACCCTTGAGCCCACAAAGCTTAAAGGAATATAGCAAATATAATAGTGTGAGGTGAGTGCAGGCTGCTGTGGGAATCCATAGGAGGGACACTTAATCTAGCCTTTGGTTTTGGAAGTTTTCCCAGGGGTGGTACCTTATAAGTGGAATCTCAAAGGATGAGCAAGAGTGATCTAGGGGAAGATGATGGAATAGGAGTGGGGAGGAGTTTTTTAAGGGGAGAGTAAAGCATGGATAAGAGGGGAGAACCTGGTCATTGGGACGATTTTTCAAGTACAGTAGTCTACCATTGTACTCAGATGAAACTTATTTTTTAAAGGAGAATATAAATAATACAGCGAAGAAAGGAGCCAAATGCCCGGAGTCTGGAACAAATAAATTAATTTAGAATTATCAGTAATTTATAAAAAGCACAAACAAAATTCATTGTTACAGTTAGGTGCACATAATTAAAACTTCACATATCAGTTGGAGACATATCCTCACAGAGTGTCTCCTGTTCACTATTCCTGGTAAAAGATTTCCTGCTTTGTATTACCTAATATCACAGAACCTGGTCTGTGATACTGGTCTCTCAAACCAGTGTATAAATATAGATATATATAAATATAAATATATAAATATATATACATACATATATACACACTATATATGTATATATAATGTATATATATGCATAATTGTGTGTGTGTGTGTTTGTGTTTATATATATAAATTTTTATCTTTCAAACTCAATACATTATTAACAAAAGGATGTGCAGGGAAAAGTCTTGAGTTGCATTCTAGATTCACCTGGCATGGTGGTGTTCAATCCTGGCTGGACATCAGAATCATTTAATATGGATGCCTGTGACCCCAAATAGATTCAGAGTCCATCGGTTGGGGGTGCATTCTGGGCATTGGGATTCTTAAGAGCTAGCCAGGGTGATTCTAACGTGCAGCCAAAGTTGGGTACCAAAAAATTGGTGGGATGCCTGAATCGTGTGTAAAAGTTTGGAAAAATGTACCAAAATGTCAAGAAATGAGATCGGCTTTGTGTTGCCTATGCCAAGAGGGGTATCAGTGTTAGTGCAAAGAAGCTCTACGTTAACAACTCTATGAATGGGTGATCATGAAACAGAAATCTAAACACTGTGTCTCTTCACTGTGTGTGTGCATGTGCGTATGCATTTATTGTGTTTTAAGTACGCTTTAAGAAATTGGTTTGGGGGTTTTAGATTGAAATGTGACATGACAATTTTTTCCATTTAAAATAATGAGAAGCCCCTAGAATGGATAATGAGATAAATACTCAGGAGTGATTTGCTTATGTTAAAAGGTAGATGACTATTTTTTTAATATCAGAAATATTGCATTTAATTTCTCAGCCTGTTGCACACTGTCCGTGAGGTAGTTGAGGTATGTAGGGTACTCTTCAACTCTAGGGTAGTCAGGGGACTGGAAGAGGGTGCACCTGCCCAATGGAGAGCAAGGTTACATGCTACTCTTGGTCCATACTGTGTGGCAAGTGCTGGGAGCAGCAGGCCTCATCCACTTACTTGTACAATGAAGAATGTGACCTAAAGTAGCTCTGATTTTCCAAGTGTGGAGGACTTCCATGAGCCATCTAGGGTTGGGTAATGGGATGAAGACAGTTCTGTCTCCCATTTGTTTGTGAAATGATCCTTTGGGAGGCAAGATGGGTCAGGGAGGAAGCCAATAAAAACCGCATCATTGACCAGGGTCCTACTATGGGTAACTTGATCTCAATTCCTCTGGGATGTCTCTGGGGAACCATGTGGACCAGCTTTGAGAATCGTCCTACTGAGGGGAGAGGAAGATGATGTATTTGCTCACCACCTCCCATCCCTCACTGGTGCTGGCCAACTCGTGAGGGAGTCTCTGGCTGCCCCATGCACAGATCAGTGGTGCTGCCGAGGGCAGCTGATTCTGCCTACTCAGAGAGATGGAAGAAGCCACAGCTTGTGTGAGACCCTCTGAGGGGCCCACAGGGAGGCCGAGGAGAGGAAAACATGTGCTACCAGCATCTGCTCTGCTTCACTCCCTACCACGTCATTGACAAGGGCCTGTTTTGCTTACTTTATACTTTGGTTCACTGCATATATTTTAATTTAAGCAAGTGTTGCAGGGCTTTTCACCAAATTGAAAAAAATCACCCTTCCCCCACGAATTCTGATTTGGCAAATTCTGATAGGAAGTTGGTAAACTATGTCACAAACTGTTTTCTGAGGCCACCATTAGTTGTAAAAAAAAAATACTTATTTTTGAAAGAAATGAATCAACTTGATTTTAGTTGGTTGGAAAATGTTAACAATAATCATGATTAATTTGCAACTGTTAAACGTCTACAAGGCCTGGACTTTTTTTTCTATCACAAATTTTTAAGTCAATAAATATAATTACAGAGACCAATAGTTCAGGTTTTGATTCCTCTATTATACTAAATGATCATGACATGACAGATTATGGTAAAATTATCAAATCAATGAATTATAAAACTGTGCATGGAAATTATTAACTGAGATGCTCTTCTAGGTTCTATTTGATCACAAAGCATGGGGATCAACAGAAATTTTTGGTTTGGAGAGTTGGCAAAGGATTTCTGCATGGAGAAAAAATTGGGAAGGAATTTCCTACGTGTTTTTCTCTTTCCTTCTGTCTTACACCCACTTTTTTCCCTTGCCTCATTAATAATGTTAACAAATGCTTTGCAATTGACAGTAAATAATGAACTTGAGTCAGATCCCATGATGGCTGAGGAGAGGAGAAAGGCTAAGGAAAAAAAAATGGGACGAACTCATAATAGCTGGATTTCTCAGCTTTTCTGTCTGTTGCTTTCTAATGTATTTCATAGCATTTTTTTGGGAGTTGCCATTTGGAATATGGGAAGAAATAGCAAGGGTGGACAAGGGCTAAAATAAACAGCTCTGCTACGGAAAACAACAACAACATGCTAGCATGCTGTCCTATTGCTTTTACATGAGTGGTTACCCCTGACCTGTTTCAAAACCAGAGCATACATGTTAAAGGGATCTGTAAAAGCACAGTATTTTTTTTGTTTTATTTATTTATTTATTTTAATATTCTCATTTATTTTATTTTATTTTTTTTTATTTTCAGCATAACAGTATTCATTGTTTTTGCACCACACAGTATATTAATCACATGTTCAAAATACCAAATAGCCTCCAGTTACCTGCAGTTGTTATCCAACCAAAAAGGCCAAAAATAATAAAAGAGACAAATTGCAGGATTGATTTTTGTTGTTGTTGTTGTTGTTATTGTTATAAGGAGAAAATTTTATTACTATTGGACAGTTCTTTTCATAAATGTTTTAAGAATATGATTCAGAAAGTGATTGAATCAAACACTTAAGACAAAGATTCCCTGAATATAATAAATTATGGCTGTTTGGAAATTTATTTTGGCCACTATTTGTATGAAGAGTTATCCAGCTGGTTCCCTAGTTTTCAATTTTGCTAAAGAAAATTGAGGTAATTAGGTCAACAAAGTCATTACTCCATGATCAAGCTATCTTTAAGACACCTGCTATAATATAGTACTGTGGCTAGAACTATATGGTCAGTGCATTTATTAATATTTAAGAAATGAAGCAAGGTTTAAAACATTGTTACCACAGTTATTTTGAAATTTGGATCTTCTCTTTATTAGTAAGTGAAGGTGATTTTTTTTAAAAGATTTTATTTATTTATTTGACAGAGATCACAAGCAGGCAGAGAGGCAGGCAGAGAGAGAGGAGGAAGCAGGCTCCTTGTTGAGCAGAGAGCCCGATGCAGGGCTTGATCCCAGGACCCTGAGATCATGACCTGAGCCGAAGGCAGTGGCTTAACCCACTGAGCCACCCAGGCACCCCAGTGAAGGTGATTCTTAATGTGATCCTATTGGCTTTTCCTTGAGGCTAGTCTTTGTGTCCATGTATTTATCCAGGGATGGAATCGTCATGGTCCCAGGGCACCAATACAAAAACAATTGGAGGGGAAATAATTCTTCAGCTTCCCTTGGTTAAGATCCCTCTCATAGGTCCTTTTTGTAAGTACTTTCTGTTGGGCTAATATAAGTCAGCCTTTTTAAAGCAATGCTGAAAGAACATAGGGGTAAAAGAGTAACATGATAGAAACCAAATACTAAAAACATCTGTATGTCTGTTATTTGTATAGTAGTAAACGTGTTTTGTTTGGAGTTGTTAATGTTTTATTTTTTTAAGATTTTATTTATTTATTTGACAGAGATCACAAGTAGGCAGAGAGGCAGGCAGAGAGAGAGGAAGGGATGCAGGCTCCCCACTTAGCAGAGAGCCCAACGCGAGGCTCGATCCCAGGACCCTGGGATCACGACCTGAGCCGAAGGCAGAGGCTTTAACCCACTGAGCCACCCAGGTGTCCCTAATGTTTTATTTTTATTTTTAATTTTTTTTTGAGCACATGTGAGAGAAAGCATGAGTTGAGGGGGCGCAGAGGGAGGGAGAGAGACAGAGAATCTCAAGCAGGCTCCATTCTTTTTCTTTTTAAATTTATTTATTTTTATTTTTATTTTTTATAAACATATATTTTTGTCCCGAGGGGTACAGGTCTGTGAATCGCCAGGTTTACACACTTCACAGCACTCACCCCAGCACATACCCTCCTCAATGTCCATAACCCCACCCCCCTCTCCCTCCCCCCCTTCCCCCCAGCAACCCTCAGTTTGTTTTGTGAGACTACGAGTCACTTATGGTTTGTCTCCCTCCCAATCCCATCTTGTTTCATTTATTCTTCTCCTACCCCCTTAACCCCTCATGTTGCATCTCCACTCCCTCATATCAGGAAGATCATATGATAGTTGTCTTTCTCTGATTGACTTACTTCGCTAAGCATGATACCCTCTAGTTCCATCCACATCGTCACAAATGGCAAGATTTCATTTCTTTTGATGGCTGCATAGTATTCCATTGTGTATATATACCACATCTTCTTTATCCACTCGTCTGTTGATGGACATCTGGGTTCTTTCCATAGTTTGGCTATTGTAGACATTGCTGTCAAGCAGGCTCCATTCTTGCACATAGCCTAATGCAGGGCTCGATCTCAGGACTCTGAGATCATGATCTGAGCCAAAATCAAGAGTCAGATGCTTAACTGAGCCACTTAGGAATCCTGAGTTGTTATTGTTTTAAATGGCCAGCTTGGGTTTTATGAACTTTTGCAGAGCTGGGTTTTCAGGTAAGATTATCTAGGGTCTGGGGATGAGGTGACAGTGTGAATGTTCATAGACTGAGAGCCATCAGCAGAGTCTGTAGAGGACTGGGCTTGAATGGGGTTCAGGCGGGTCCACCTGAGTTTTCTGCCATGTGGCCACTGTAAGCTCTCAGACTGAATCCCTTGACACCAGACTTCAGCAGAGGTATTTTCTCTTCATTGTCACTTTGTGTTTTTGGTGCTCAGTGGGTTGGTCAGGATTGATAAAGCCTCTGATCTTCCTATGGCTGTGTTAGTAGGGAACAGATCACTGGATACAACCATGGCATTTTCAGAGTCATGGGGCCCTTCCTGTGCCTGTTCCCCAGATGGAAGATGGTTATGGGATGAACGAGGAAGAGGCTGGAAACTAAGCCCTCTGGCCATGATGGCTGCTAACAGAGAGGTTTGTCTGATAGAGTAAAAGAGACCCAATTAAATTTGAATTTCACATAAACACCAGATCATGGTTTCAAATATTGCATGGGACATACCTATGCAAAAAAGTACATTTATCTGAAGTTGATTTATCCAGGTGTCCTGTCCTTTGTTAACTTGGCAGTCCTACCCTGAGGAGATCTCTGTAGGAGTCTGTGGTCAACAAAGAGATGCTATGGTCCTGAGATAACCAATAGCTGGCCGAGGATGAGAGAGATGGCCCTGCTGAAGCAGAAGGAGCAGTGACACCATAGATACCACTGCATTGGATGAAGATTGTCCATGTGGATGGAGTTTCAGAACCAGATTGATTTTGATTGAGAAAAGGAAAGGAATGTGGAATTCTTGCACATAGGTATCATGGAGCAGATTCTCACTGACTCATTTTCTTACTAGATAAAATAAAACAATTAACATTCCCTACTTGATAGACCTGTCTCAAGAACTAAATGAGATAATGTAGTTGAAACCATGAACACAATGCCTAGCCCTTAATAGTTATTAAGGGCTCAAATATGTCTGTCATCATCATGATCATCATGATGACGATCATCATCAGAATGAAGGCAGGCTAAAGATGAATTTCAGAATACCCTCTGAGTTATCCCTAGAAAGTTTACTTTAAAATATAGTCGTTCGATCAAGCAGTTTCTTTCCATAGCTTAGGTTTGCTCTGAATCTCAACTCTTAGCCTTTCTAATCTTTGCCCAGTACCTTGATAGATCAGAAATTTGCATACTTGGCTGCAAGGAGTCATGCAGCTTTGGCTCCAGTGTTAGACAAATGGAAGCCCCTCCAGTGTTTCCTTTCAAAATATGGTGGTATCTGCCAAGAATCCAAAAGGAAAAAACATTTCAGTGCAAGCTTTTTCAAAATACTATTATCCTGAAATAAAAGCATGCCTACTGCCTGTAGCAGAACTCTGGTGAATACAGTTGAGGGTTGATTTATTGTTAAAATCAACAACCACAGGGAGTTTGTTTTATGATGGTATCTCAAAGATGAATTTGTAAGACAGTTTAAAATATTGAGAGTTAGAATCAGACATTTTTGTGAGATAATGAAATGAACCATCTGAATATAGTTTTGGAAAAACTTCTTAATTTGATTTTTTTTTTTGTAGAGAGGGAGAAGGGGGTGCTGTGGGAGGGGCAGAAAGGATATTAAGCAGGCTCCATGCCCAGTGTGGAGCCTGATGCAGGGCTCGATCTCATGACCCTGAGACCATGACCTGAGCCAAAATCAAGAGTCAGATGCCTAACCGAGCCACCCAGATGCCCCCAAACTTGTTAATTTCTAACCAAACTTCCTCAGTCTCTGCATTACTGAAAATCTTACCTTTGCTAACAAACAGGAAGTAAATGAAGTTCTAAAAACCATTTCTTTTTGAAGTAGTTTTATAGAAGAATTGTAAACTTAGAATGGTACAGTGAGTTCCCATATACCATTCACCCAGCTTGGCAGGTTGCTTTTAACATTTAGTTGTTTCTCTTCCTACAGTTTCCCTGGGTACTCGCTGATCACAATAAATTAGGCACACTCATGTCCAAGAGACTTTCTTTAGAAGGAAACTCTCAAGAATGTCAACAAGCATGTTTCCTCTAAACACTAGGAACATTTTCCTCTTTTCTTTCCTGTAGAGAACTGGAAGAAAAAATAGTAGTGTTTAATGTTAGACCTGACCAAAATCCAAGTGGTGCCCTTTGCCAGTAAAGAACAAGGAAAAACCTTCAATGCAGTGACAATGGAGGCATTGAAAATAGGAATTTTCTTTTTAAGATGCTTAAATATATTTAATGAGGAGTGATTTTTAAAAAACACAAAGCAGATTGGTAATTATCAACTGACAAGTTAGCCAAACCAGTGATAAAAATGACTGAACTGCCTTTTAATGTTGTTATCCCCTGCTGTGGGTAAGCTCAGCAGTCTGGGTCATAATCACCAAACAGCATTTCCCTAGCTTCATCCCCTCCTCATGCAGATGGCTCTCAGATTCAGCTCAAAAGAATTCTGAGAGGTTCAGGACACCTTAGGTGTGTACTGAGTGTAAACCCATTGACTTTTCTGTCCCACCTCCCATTTTCTTCTTCCTCTATTTTATATGGTGACCACTGGAAATGTCAAAAGCTATCATTGACAAGTCTCACCGAAGGCTCTCCAGCTCTGCTGCCCACAAAGAGGTCACGCCCTCCTGGTTCCTGTTGGTGTCTGCCTCAAGGGTGGTGATAATAGTTGTCAAGGTGTTGTCATTTGCATTTAAGGGCATTAGCCCCTGTTGCTGCTGCAATTAATGGCATCAAAACAGGCCAACATCCTGCCCTGCAGGTCTTTTAGTATTTCCCTCTTTCTATAAACAGTCTTCGCTTCAACATGGAATGTGAGGATAGGGGTGCAGGGCCAGGGAAGATAATTTGGATTGACAAACAGTACTCAAGTCTCTCTTCTGTGTTTCTGAAACTCCTTAGCTCTTCTTAAGACATGTTCCTGGCTGTATTTCCCCCAAAGTGCTCCCCGTGTGTCCAAACTTGAATGAAATTAGGTCATAGTTTCAAAGAAGCAGTTTTGTTGTTTATCTCGTATAGTTTGTCTAAATACATATTTTTCTCTATAGAGTAAGTGTCTCAAACTCAAATGACTATAGGGGCTACTTAACTAATTTGAATTAATGAAATGGATCAGATACAGACTGTGGCAAATGGGAGAGAATATGTCCCATCTAAAGGGGCCAGTAGTTGCTCTTCAGCTCTAGTTAATGGCTGCTAAGCTTGATTGCTAGGGAAATGTTGCCAGTTTTTCTGATTTTTCAAATGAAGCTAGTAATCTAGACATTTATATTAAATCTTCCAATTTTTGAATGCCATAAACTAATCTACCATTTTTAATGAACACTGTGCAAGTTAAACAAAGCTTATTTGCTACGCTGGGCCCACATCCTCTTATTTGCCTGCTTTAGTGCCTAAATATTTTGTGTCAGCAAGAATGGAAGAACAAGAGGAAGATAACATCTTTAGATAAATGCTTAGGGCATCAGCATCATTAATTCCTTAAGCTCACTGATACAAAGGGCATTATAGTGACAATACAAACAAACGTATCATCTTTATTAGGAAATAGGAATAATAGTTTTAAGGAAGTTTAAGTGTTAGGCACTTGAAATACACAGAACTATTCTTAGAACAATCCAGTCATACTTAAATTTTATACCCAATTGAAATTGATGGAGAAGGAAATTAAAGCTCAGAGAATTTAAATAATTTGGCCAAGTGAAAACCACACACATTTAGGAAGTCACAGAGCTGGAATTCGAGCCAGAGACCATTCATTTGTACCGTGTCATGCTGCCCATGACACTAGGTGCATAATAAGTGCAGGTTAGGAAAGAACCTCTCTTTTCAGTAATGGTAAGTTACCAGAACTTAGTACTAACTCACATGGAGATATATGTATGTCAGAAGAGAACTGTCTAACCATGAACACCGTGAGAATGTTCTACCTCGGAGAGTTCTTCTTTCCTCTAGAGGACTTCTCCTTCTTGGACTCTGCCACCTACCCTCTTCTCCTTCTTTTCCTCTTCCATCTGGTTTTCAGTTTTTTATACTAAGGATCCAATTCTTGGAATCATTTATTTTGTAAGGAAACCTTGTTCCACTTATACCACTTATACCATGTCACTCTTACCTTCTTCCTGGAAGAATTTAAATGTAACTTTGGTATTTTGTCATTCTAGAATCTAATGGGCTCAAAGGGCTCTTGAGACACTTCAAGAACTTACTGTTCACTTTATTTTACCATTCAGAATGTACAAAGATTGCTGAGAACCGAGAACAAAGAATAAATTTTTATTTCTTTTCAAATTATGAAGAATCAATATAAGCAGGTGTATCTTTGTTAAGAACTCTCATTTTCATTGAAAAGTTGCTGTTTCAATCCTTGAAAAAAGTTAAAATTGTTCTCAAGTAATGGATGGCAAAATCTAGGTATTGGGGATTTTGAAGGCATGTTTCTAAGTGTTGCTTTCAAGTGCAAGTGACCTTTTACTTCTCTTGACGAAGGGGAAAGTATGAATTATGGACTCACCAAAAAGACAGGGAAATGGGCAGGTTGACTTCTCAGCTGCCGTTCAGCTCTGACACACATTTCCTCTTTCCAGATCTTGCCTGCCTGCCTTTCCCTTGTGAATTTAAAAATGTTGGATTTTGCAAATCTTGTTTTATTATGCTAGTTCCTAAATTATTTCTTGTACAATTTTATGTGGGCTTATTGTTGAACAAGTTAAAAGATTCTTAGAACCTTCTGTAAAGGTGATCTGGGACAGTATACAGATAAAAAATGTTGAAAACTTTAAGGAAGGGATAAAGATAACAGAAACTACAGGATGCTAGCATTGTGATAATTGTGAATTATCTTCATGCTTGGGCATACTAGGACACCCTGAAATGGCCACAGTACATATTCACATTGCGATTATCCATGTTACTCAATGTAGGGTCCTCTGGTCCAGCAGCATTGGCATGCCACCCAGGAGCTTGTTAGAAATGCAGTCTTAAGCCCCACCCTAGAAGTACTGAATCAGAACCCACATTTGACAAGATCCCCACATGACTCATGTACACATTAAAATTTGAAAAGTTCTGTTTCTGTTTCTCCCAGATTTTTTTAGTACTGCCCACAGAGCCTAAGGGATAGTCAGAACTTCATGAATATTTATTGACTGATGAATTAGTTTTCAGTGTTTGAAGATCTCCTTTTTTTTTTAAATTTTATTTTATTTATTCAGTGTTACAAGATTAGTTGATCATAGAGTTGAGGGTCCATTTCTGGGCTCTCTATTCTGTTCCATTGATCTATGTGTCTGTTTTTGTGCCAGTACCATGCTGTCTTGATGATGACAGCTTTGTAATAGAGCTTGAAGTCTGGAATTGTGATGCCACCAACTTTGGTTTTCTTTTTCAACATTCCTCTGGCTATTTGGGGTCTCTTCTGGTTCCAGGTACATTTTAGGATTATTTGTTCCATTTCTTTGAAAAAGAATTGATGCGATTTTTTTTTGATATGGATTGTGTTAAATGTGTAGATTGCTTTAGGTAATATAGACATTTTCACAATATATGTTCTTCCAATCCATGAGCATGGAACGTTTTTCCATTTCTTTGTGTCTTCCTCAATTGCTTTCATGAGTACTTCATAGTTTTCTGAGCACAGATTCTTTGCCTCTTTGGTTAGGTTTATTCCTAGGTATCTTATGGTTTTGGGTGCAATTGTAAATGGGATTGACACCTTAATTTCTCTTTCTTCTGTCTTGCTGTCGGTGTATAGAAATGCAACTGATTTCTGTGCATTGATTTTATATCCTGACACCTCTTTTACTGAATTCCTGTATGAGTTCTAGCACTTTTGGAGTGGAGTCTTTTGGGTTTTCCACATAAAGTATCATATCATTTGCAAGGAGTGAGAGTTTGACTTCTTCTTTGCTGATTTGGATGCCTTTTATTTCTTTTTGTTGTCTGATTGCTGAGGCTAGCTAGGACTTCTAGTACGATGTTGAACAGCAGTGGAGATAGTGGACATCCCTGCTGTGTGCCTGACCTTAGAGGAAAAGCTCTCAGTCTTTCTCCATTGAGAATGATGTTCACTGTGGGTTTTTCATAGATGGCTTTGATGATATTGAGGTATGTACCCTTTAATCCTACACTGTGAAGAGTTTTGATTAAGAAAGGATGCTGTACTTTATCAAATGCTTTTTCAGCATCTATTGGAAGTATCATATGTTTCTTGTTCTTTCTTTTATTAATGTATTGTATCACATTGATTGATTTGCAGATGTTAAACTAACCTTGCAGCCCAGGAATAAATCCCACTTGGTCGTGATGAATAATCCTTTTAAGGTATTGTTGGATCCTGTTGGATAGTATCTTGGTGCAAATATTGGGATCCATGTTCATGAGGGATATTGGTCTGTAATTCTTTTTGATGGGGTCTTTCATTTTGGGATCAAGGTAGTGCTGGCCTCATAGAATGAGTTTGGAAGTTTGCCTTCTATTTCAAGTTTTTTTTTGAACAGCTTCAGAAAAATAGGTATTAGTATTTCTTCTAGATTGTCAAATTTGGTGGTTTATATTTGCTCATATGTTCTTATAATTGTATTTCTTTGGTGTTGATTGTGATCTCTCTTCTTTCATTCATGATTTTATTAATTTGGGTCATTTCTCTTTTTTTTTTTTTTTTGATAAGTCTGGCCAAGGGTTTATCAATCTTATTAATTCTTTCAAAGAACCAGCTCCTAGTTTTGTTGATTTGTTCTACTGTTCTTTTGGTTTCTATTTCATTGATTTTTGCTCTGATCCTTATTATTCCTCTTCTCCTGCTGGGTTTAGGCTTTCTCTGCTGTTCTTTCTCCATTCTCCAGCTCCTTTAGGTGTAGGGTCAGGTTGTGTGCTTGAGACCTTTCTTGTTTCTTGAGAAAGTCTTGTATTGCCACTTTCCTCTCAGGACTGCCTTTGCTGTGTCCCAAAGATTTTGAACAGTTGTATTTTCATTTCCATTTGTTTCCCTGAATTTTTAAAAATCTTCTTTAATTTCCTGGTTGACCTATTCATTCTTTAGTAGGATGTACTTTAGCCTCCATGTATTTGAGTTCTTTCCAACTTTTCCTCCTGTGGTTGAAGTCTAGTTTCAAAGCATTGTGGTTTAAAAATATGCAGGGAATGATCCCGATCTTTTGGTACTGGTTGAGACCTGATTTGTGACCCAGGATGTGATCTGTTCTGCAGAATGTTCCATGTGCACTAGAGAAGATGTGTATTCTGTTGCTGTGGGGTGGAATGTTCTGAATATATCTGTGATGTCCATCTGGTCCAGAGTGTCAATTAAGGCCTTTATTTCCTTGTTGATCTTTTGCTTAGATGATCTGTGCATTTCAGTAAGGGGGGTGTTAAAGTCCCCTACTATTATTGTATTATTGTTGATGTGTTTCTTTGATTTTGTTATTAGTTTATGTAATTGGCTGCATATATATTTAAAATTCTTAGATCTTCTTGTTGGACAGACCCGTTAAGTATGATATAGTGTGACTGGATGTTTACCCCAAAGATACAGATGTAGTGAAAAGAAGGGCCATCTGTACCCCAATGTTTATTGCAGCAATGGCCACGGTCGCCAAACTGTGGAAAGAACCAAGATGCCCTTCAACGGACGAATGGATAAGGAAGATGTAGTCCATATACACTATGGAGTATTATGCCTCCATCAGAAAGGATGAATACCCAACTTTTGTATCAACATGGACGGGACTGGAAGAGATTATGCTGAGTGAAATAAGTCAAGCAGAGAGAGCCAATTATTATATGGTTTCACTTATTTGTGGAGCATAACAAATAACATGGAGGACATAGGGAGATGGAGAGGAGAAGGGAGTTGAGGGAAATTGGAAGGGGAGGTGAACCATGAGAGACTATGGACTCTGAAAAACAACCTGAGAGTTTTGAAGGGGTGGGGGGTGGGAGGTTGGGGGAGCCAGGTGGTGGGTATTATGGAGGGCACGTATTGCATGGAGCACTGGGTGTGGTGCAAAAACAATGAATTCTGTTACGCTGAAAAGAAATTAAAAAAAATAGTGAAGTGTAAAAAAAAAGTATGATATAGTGTCTTTCCTTGTCTTTTATTATAGTCTTTGGATTAAAATCTAATTTATCTGATATAAGGATTGCTACCCCAGCTTTTCCTTTGATGTCCATTAGCATGGTAAATTGTTTTCCACCCCATCATTTTAAATGTGGATGTGTCTTTGGGTCTAAAGTGAGTGTCTTGTAGATAGCATATTGATGGGTCTTGGTTTTTCATCCATTATGACACTCTGTGTCTTTTGATTGGGATATTTACCCCATTTACATTCAGGATAACTATTGAAAGGCATAAATTTAGTGGCATTGTATTGCTTATAAGGTGACTGTTACTGTACGTAGTCTCTGTTTCTGTCTGGTCTGTTACTTTTAGGCTCTCTCTTTGCTTAGAGGACCTCTTTCAGTATTTCCTGTAGGGCTGGTTTGGTGTTTGCAAATTCTTTTTGTTTCTGTTTGTCCTGGAAGATTTTTATCTCTTCTTCTATTTTCAATGACAACCTAGCTGGATATAGTGTTGTTGGCTGCATATTTTTCTCATTTAGTGCTCTGAATATATCATGCCAGTCCTTACTGGCCTGCCAGGTCTCTGCCAATCTAATATTTCTACTGTTGTATGTTACAGATTTCTTGTCTCAAGCTGCTTTCAGGATTTTCTCTTTACCACTAAGACTTGTAAGTTTTACTATTAGATGATGGGGTGTGGACCTATTTTTATTGATTTTGAAGGGGGTTCACTGTGCCTCCTGGATTTTGATGCTTGTTCCCTTTGCCGTGTTAGGGAAATTCTCTGCTATAACTTGATCCAATATACCTTCTGCCATTCTCTGTCTTTCTTCTCCTTCTGGGATCCCAATTATTCTAATGTTTCATCTTATGGCATCACTTATCTCTCGAATTCTCCCCTCTTGGTTCAGTAGTTGTTTGTCCCTCTTTTTCTCAGCTTCTTTATTCACCATCATTTGGTCGTCTATATCACTAATTTTCTCTTCTGCCTTATTTATCCTAGCAGTAAGAGCCTCCATTTTTTTATTGCACTTCATTAATAGCTTTTTTGATTTCAACTTGGTTAGATTTTTGTTCTTTTATTTCTCTAGAAAGGGATTATATTTCCCCAGAAAGGGATTTTCTAATATCTTACATGCTTTTTTTTGAGCCCAGGTAGGACCTTGATAATTGTCATTCTGAACTCTAGTTCTGGCATATTACTAATTTCAGTGTTGATTAGGTCCCTAGCCATCAGTGCTGCCTCTTGTTCTTTTTTTTGTGGTAAGTTTTTCTGCCTTGTTGTTTTATCCAGATAAGAATAGATGAATGAGAGAACAAAATACTAAAATGGTAGCAACAACCCCAGAAAAATATACACTTATGAAATCAGAAGAGACCCAAAACCAGCGGGAGAAGAAAGAGGAAAATAGAAAAAATATATATTTGACTGGTGTATAGAACAGAGCCACACATTTGATATTGGGAGTATTTTGGTTTGTTCTTCCAAAATGTTAAAGAAAAACTCATATATATACAAAAATAAGGGTAAACATGATGAACAGATGGAATATGACTGTAAAGATGAAAATTAAAAAAAGATTTTAAAAAAGAAATTGATAAGAAGTTGGTTGAAAAATAAAAGAGGAAGAATGTGATCAGGTTGGAGACTAGAACAAAGCCATGTGCTAGGTTTAGGGTATATTTTGATCTATTAGGATAAATTATATCCCACAATTAAAAAACAAACCTACATGTTTACAAAAAACAAGGTTAAATACAATGAAGTGATAAAATATGACTATAACAATGAAAATTTTAAAAAAGATTTTTCAAAAGGTCTTGATAAGATAAAATAGTTAAAAACGTTAAAATCGGAAAGAAGAAAAATTTAAAGAAATGGAATAAGAGAAAAGTAAAATTTAAAAAAATTTAACTTTTCAAAACTAAAGGATCATGGGGAAAAAGCCATGAATTCCATGCGTTGCTTTCCACTAGCTCTGGAGTTCTGCTGTTCTCCTTGGTCAGTAAACTTGGTCTTGGCTTGACGTTCTTGCTGATCTTCTCAGGGAGGGTTCTGTTGCTGTGATTCTCAAATGTCTTTGCCAGAGGTGGAATTGCACCGCCCTTGCCAGGGGCCAGGCTAAGCAATCTGCTCGGGTTCCCTCTCGGTAGCTTTTGTTCCGTGAACACTTTCCATACAGGTTTGGAGGATGGGAATGAAGACGGCAGCCTCCCAATCTCCGGCCCCATAGGAGCTGAGAGCTCAGAGTCCCACTCCTCAGTGTGACCTCAGAGAAAAGCAATCAATCCCTCCCGTCTTCCTGGTCTCTGGCCGTACTCTGTGCTCACCTGGCCTGTGACTGAGCATTTCTATCTCTGGTGCACGGCCCCATTTGGAGTCTCCAAACCCAGCAGATTACTGCTGCGTGCTCCTACAGCACCACTCCTGGAGGAGGAAGGAGGGTGTCTCCGCCGATTTGCCACTTGTAGGGTCCTTGCTCAAAGAATCGTGGTCCAACCGTGCCTTGAATCATGGTTTAAAGTAATCCTGAGCTGAGATCTCACTCCTTGGCTCAGTTCACCTCTTCAATACCTGGCAGCTCTGCCTCACTCAGGCACCCCCAGTCTTTCTGTGTCCCCAAGGGTCCTGAGACTACACTGTCCTCCCGAGGGCTCCACCTCCCGCTTAGCCTCTGGAGCAACATCCCTCAGTGGAACAGACTTCTAAAAGTTCAGATTTTGTTCTCCTCTGCTCTCTCACTTGCTGGGAGATGGATTCACCTCTCTGCATGTCCTACCTTCTAGAATGTGGTTGATTTTCTGTTCCTAGAATTGCCGCTCTTCTTCTCTTCTATCTCCTGTTGATTTTGTAGGTGTTCAGAATGGTTTGATAACTATCTAGCTTAACTTCTGGGACCTGATGGTATTTCAATCTCCTACTCCTTTGCCATCTTGCTCCTCCCCCCCAGGATAAGCAAAATATTAAAACCAATCATGAGTATAAGCTTGAGTCTCTGTCATTAGTACCCAATAAGCTGGGACCTGGTGGTACTTGGACTGAGCTTGTGTGTGCAGACAATTTTGCAATATTGGTATTTGTAGTAAGCAGATAGGTTCTGTATTTTTCCCTAACATACTCATAGAGGCTAACAGTAGAAAGACAGATTTCATGGAGGGAATGAAGATGGATTCTGATGAGTCTTGGGAGAAACTACCTCTTCAAAAAACGTTTTAGTTGATAACTGTTAAAAGTATGGTGTTTCATCCTCCTGTTTTGGTTATTTTGTTCTGTTGGGAGAGAGGTTGTTAAACAATTTATCATTTTAAAGCTCTTACTCCTAAAAAGAACAGTTGTAAACTGTATCCTTTCTTTCCAGGAGGGGACTTATTGTATCTGCTGGGTATGTTTTCTTGCTGCCTTTTGGCATTCTTTTGGGCAATCAAAAGTCACCTGGTTTAGGTTAGGAAACAATTCTGTTGATGAATTTCTCTTTCCTCTTCCCTCCGTGGCCCATCCATCTTGATGAGTACAGCCTTTCACTCAGATGCAGGCTTTCAATGGGGAGGATTACATCATTTCAGATGATGTCAGTGTTTGCATGTGGCTACTTTGGTTGAACTCACATTATGAACACATTAGAGATCTGCTTGATCAAATTGAAGTAAATTTCCATATTGTCCTCTTACTCATTCTTAATTCCTTGGGAGATTATAAGCAAGCCTGAGATCTGTACTTAGTAGCTACAGTTGCTGCAAGGGGCTTCATGATTCCCTCAGTATGTCACACTTCGTGAGAGTTGGAGAAAATAGGGAAAAGACTATTGACAAGTGAAAATGTGATGACAGTGATAGATTGGGGTCTGCTGGCTGATGGTATCATTGTATACCTGTGGTATTTGCCTAGAGGCTGTCCTGTTGTGATGTCCTATCCTGACATGCTACCATATGAATGAAGATTTTCTGCTCTTAATTGAGTACTGTGGTAGGATAAGAGAAAATGGCTATAGCAGAGAATAAAATACAGTGCCAGGACATTCTTCTTCTACCTCATACAGGGACCTTTCATGACGTCACTCCTCTGGTTCCCAAAACATGGTCCTCACAGGGTGCCTGGGTGGCTCTGTTGGTTAACCATCCGACTCTTGTTTTCTGCTGAGGTCAGGATCTTGTGGGTCATGAGATTGAACCCATCAGGCCCTGTGCTCAGTACAGAGTCTGCCTGAGAATCTCTGTCTCTGCCCCTCTCCACATTTGAATGCTCTTCTCTCTTTCTTTCTCTCTCTCTCTCAAATAATTAAAAAAAATGATCCTCACATATATGGTTGAAGCTCAGTTCTGGAATCTCTATGTTACTGCTTGTAGGAGGGAGAAAAGAAGAGACAAAACAGTGAAATATTGTGACATAACTACACTTACTACAAGGGAGACTGGGAAATGTGGACTTCTTTGTGGAATTGTGTGTGTGTACACGTGTGTGTGTGTGCAGTATAGAACATGACCCCATTTTAGGCCCCTTGAAAGTCAAGAGAACCACAGGTATTCATACACTGAGTCCTGACAAATTGCTATTTGAGGACTGTTCCTGGTGGGGTGGTAATTCCTTGGTACTTAGGACTTACCTCTTGTATGTGCAGAGTGGGCTTCGGAGGCCAGAAAAAGCCCTCAGGCAAAGAAAGGTAGATGTCTGCAGATAGAAGCCTGCTTTCAGGAACTAATATGGATGAGATCCTGACAACATCTGATGTAAAATTATTCATAAATTGTTGGCATACCTTTATACCTTATTTTATAGCTTTATCAACTTCCAGCCATTCATGCACCAAACCTTGAACCCCAAAGAAACATATGTATTCTACTCTTAAACAGCTTAGACCAATGAAAGTTCATGGTTTTAAAATAAAGGAGAACAATTTTATAACCAAAATAATAATTTTTAAAAGCTGGGTGTGGTTGCACATGTGTTATGTAACTTAGGAAGTGTGCAAAATAATTGGGGGTGAGTGGTTGAGTGCTGACAGATGTAATTGTGTTATTTAGTAGGAATTTTCAAAGGATTGGGTAGTAAAAACTAATATTTGTTTTTAACATTTGTTGGTTATTTTGTAAACTTTATTAAGAAACTAATTGCTGACTCATTAGCTTCAAATAATAATGTAGTTTGGTAAAGCTAAAATGTCATTTAAAAATTTATTTTAGAGAGTGCATGAGCATGCACCCACGTGGTGGGGGGTTAGGGAGGGTCAGAGGGAGAGGGAGATAGAATCTCCAGTAGACTTCCCACTGAGCAAGGAGCTCCAAGGCAGAGCTTGATCCTACAACCCTGAGATCATGACCTGAGCTGAAATCAAGAGTCAGATGCTTAACTGACTGAGCCACCCAGGCTACCTGTAAGACAGTTTTAAGCTTAGAGATCTATATTAAAAATTTTTGGTGTGACCAGTTAATCCTTAAATTCTAAGAATCATAGATAATAGCAGTATTTGCTCAATACCATGATTTGTATGGCCTAGTTTAAAAACTAAAATTTGCCTTGATAAATTCACCCAAGCAATGTTGTTATTAATAGCTGCTGTGTGAATGTAGCCATAAACAGTCATTGCATGGAGGCAGGAAAAAAAAGATTAAAATGTAAGGTGTTTCTATTTGAGCTCATATTCTGAAAAAAGAGAAACATAAATCCATTATTAAATTCTGAGGTCAAGATGGGGAATTTTTTTCTTGCTGTAGGATTGGAGGAAATGAACATCCTACCATCATTCCTTATCCATAAATAGCTAAAAGAAGTTAGAAAGTTTATGCACTTTCCCCACTTCAGTTCAAATTAAGAGTTCCGCCAACAGTCTAGCTGGGGGAAAAAAGCTGTTTGAAAAGTGAATTTAATTCTAGTTTGAAATAGATTGACATGCAAACCTAGCTTATTCATAGATTCCTGAAATGTACTCAACAGAACCTTTAAATAGAGCTCTTACAACAAACGAAGGAATTTCACCAGAGTGATACAAGGCATCTTTTAGACTAAGGTGACCTCAATACTCCCCAAGTTATGGTGTGAAATTTTGAAAGACCTTTATAGAAGGAGGCACTGGAATCTGACCGGGACTGGCACCTAGTCTCCAAGCAGAGATGCTGCTGCTAATACTTTGCAGTTCTAATTTCCACATCACTCTTCCCCTCTTTTCCAATCAGCCATTCAGAGAGGAAGCAGTCATGGTAGAAGGTTTGGAAACGGGTCATTTCCAGTTTACAAAGAATCGATATCCTAGACTTTAGGCGTCTGTGAAGTTGAAATGCTAGGATTCTAAATTTCCTCTGAGTCAATCTAATTCTAGCCAAAGACTCTGGCCCCTTAGGGAATTTGGTGGGTCCCAAATAACCATTTAGGAACAGAGACAACCAGGATTAGTCTATTGGCTTTATAAAAACTGTGTAAAATACACATAACTTAAAAATTAACATCTTGATTCTATTAAAGTATACAATTCAGTGGTATTTAGTATTTTAAAGTTGTACAACCATCTTCTCTATGTCGTACTAGTGCATTTTTACTACCCCAAAAGGTGACCTGTATCTATTAAGCAGTCACTCCCCAACTCTCCCCACCTAACCCTTACCAAACACCAAAGTGCTTTCTGTCTCTGAGGATTTGTGTATTCTAGACACTCCATACAAATGGAACTATGCAGTCTGTGACCTTTTGTGCCTGCCTCTGTCACTTGAGCATAATGTTTTTGAGATTCACCCATTTTATAGCATGCATCAATACTTCATCCATTTTTATAGCTGAATAATACCCCACTGGGCGTATATATCACATATTGTTGATCCATTCATCCACCGATGGATGTTCAGGTTGTTTGCACCTTTTATTTGTTGTGAATAGTGCTGCCACTTGTACATTCATGTACAAGTGTTTATTTAAGTACCTGTTTACAATTTGGGGGGCATATAGCTTGGAGTGCAATTGTTGGCTTGTATGGTACTCTGTGTTTACATTTTTTAGGAGTCATGTCTGTTGCTTTTAACTCACAGCAATGATGCAACACCTTTACTAATGGTGCCTTGCCTGGCAGTACCTTACAGTGTTTATAATTACTGTTTGTTTGTGGTAGTGGAAGTATTAAATGAAGGCGACCTGAGTCCCACCACGCAAACATTTGGTTTAATATTCACTCTAGGTTTTACATGTGACAACATCACAGTGAGAAAGATGAAAAAAATCTTTAATTTTGAGAATTGTTCCATTGTGTACCAGGGACTAAATTTGACTGTTAACAACATAGGCTTGAAAGAACAGGTTTTCATCCTTAGAAGCAAACTTTCCTAACCCCAGAATTAATGATACTTTGAGCCTGATGATTCTCTGTTTTGGGCACTAAAGAATGTTTAACCTTGTCCTTGACAGTTACTCGCTAGATGCCAGTAAAACCACCCCCTCAATGTGGCTGCCAAAACATTGGTAAGTGTTAACAGATACAGTTAAATGTCCCCGGGGGTCGGGGGGGCGGGTGGTGATGTAAGTGAAGTCCAAGGCTGCTTTGGAGGCTCTACAATGTCACCAATACCTCGTTACCTTCTGTTTTCTTACTTTGTCATCTTTAATGCACTGCTCTCATTAAGGTCACCTTACAGTGGAAACATGGCTGCTGCAGCTCTGGCTGTATATTCCAGGCAAGAAAAAGGAACTGAGTCAGGCCCTCACTAGGAAATTTTACAACAGTCCTGCTAAAAGATTTCTGTCTCCATCTTAGTGGCCACCTTTATCCACAGTGGAAGCTTAGGCAAACATTTTCTTGCTAGGCCTATTTCCATACCCCACAGAGTAGTTGTTCTCTTACCAAAGAAAAGGGTAAGAATGTATATTGCATTTCCAACTAACAATGTCAATCACAAAATGGCAGACTGATTTCTGATTGTTGAGATCTTGGGAGAAGATTGCATCCTGGTGAGGAGTGGTGGTTTCTCCTGATTGTCACAGTATCATCCTGGAAAGAGGTGTATCCTAGCATAGGAAAGAAGGTAGGTTATTGTTCTGGTATATAAAGGACTTTAAATTGGCTTAGACTCCATGACATGAAAAGGGAAGGTACAATTTTAGTGCTGTAAATCCAGTTCCATTGGACATAGGAATGAGACCCAGGTTGGCCGATCTTCTCCCTCCATTTGTAATTGAGGATAATGGTCCCATCATTAATATCCCTAAACCTGAGGTTCAGGGGAGTTGATAGCAATCGGCAACATTTGTAGCTGTATGAGGCAGAGTGGTATTGTTAAAAAGATCATCAGAACCCCATATAGCCTAACGGCCATAGGACCAGAAGGCCAGAAGCAAAGGGAAGGCTATATCTGAGTATCTTGTTCCACAATACACAGACGGCAGGGACACTTGAGGCAAAGTCAGAAGAAGTAGGTCTGTGGCAAGTAGGGATTATCCTATTTGGAATATAAAAAGAGAAATAAAATGTTGTCACTGGTCAGTCAGTCTTGCATTATGAATTGAGTTGTGTCTGCTGAAAATAATTTTGCAGTTGCAAACTGTGGTATCTGTGAATGTGAGGTTATTTAAAAATATAGTCTTTTGCAGAGTTAATCAAGTGAAGATGAGGCCATACTTGATTAAAGTGGGCCTTAATCCTTCCAGTAGGATATGGCTCCTAAAAAGTAGAGCAAACAAAGACCCCAAGACACAGGAGAGAATGGCCTGTGAAGCAAGTGGGGCATGTGAAGCAAGTGGCAAAGATTGGAATGGTTAATCTCTAAAGCAAGGAATGCTAAGGATTATGGGCAACTATCAGAAGCTAAGACAGAGGCATGTAATTGACTAACCCTCAGAGCCTCCGAAGGGAACGTACAGTGCCAACACCTTGTTTTCAGACTTCCAGACTCCGGAACTGCGAGAATAAATGTATTGTTTTAAGCCACCCCGTTTGTGGTACTTTGTTACAGCAGCTCTAGGAAACTAACATAGCTGGGACATATGTTGGACATAGAGAAAATAACAACTTGCATTTACTTGGAATCTGTCTACTCACATTTGTCTTTTATATACTGTTTAATGTGAATCATTGTGATGGCTAGTACAGATCCCAGCTCATTGGTTTCTCCCTAAAATAACCTAAATTACTTCAGTTGTGGGGGCTCCTAGCTAATGCTTTTAAATAACAGTGTTTAATAAGCTCCTACCTCTGGGATTTTCCATGAGGTGATGAACACGAGAGCACTTTATCAATGGTTAAATACCATACTATTAGTCACAGTTGTGTTGTCAGTATTGTTCTATAATTGTGCACCTGAAAAATAAGTGGTCAGAGGAATGTCAACAAATGTAATTAGATTTTTAGCCTGTGTGATTCCAGGGACAAAGCAAATAATGGTGAGAAATGAACATCTAAACATACCTCTCAAGAAAGAGTCAGGCTTTAAAATTGCATCTTGTTATAAAATTCACCCGTTAAATAAAATGATCAGAAAAGCATCTGGAACATGAAAATACCAAACAGAGCATGCTGCAGCTTTGCTTTTCTGTGATGTTGAAAGAGTCGAAGCCTGGCATTCTTTGTGCTTGACGAAACATTTCAGAGCCACCTTAGGCTACCAGCAATGCATGACCTGCCCTTTTCTGTATTGGAGAAGCCCCAAGAAGATGGTGCTTCCATCTCTCTCAGAAATAGTCTCATAAGCAAAAGCATGTTAAAGGCAAAAGACTCATAATCTAAGCCTTGGGAGAATGTTCCTATTAACTGTGTTACAAAAAAAGAAAAAAAAAAAGGAAATGAAGGATAAGCTCTAAGTTCCCAAACTTAGGCTCAGACATATTTATGCCCTGAGCTATAAAGGCTCTGGTGGCAACAGCTCTAATGATATGGTCTAATGAGTTGGAAAAATGATGGCTTGGTGGTTGTATTGCTGAACCCTACGGCTGACAGCCCAGGCAGAGCCCTAGCCAGTGGAGTATTCCAGAAAGATCTATAAAACAGGCAGAACAGAGTCATGATGGAAGAGCTTCTTTAATGGCCAAAAAAAAAAAAAAGATGTTTTATTTTCCATGGTTCAGTTACTTCCTAGGGGATACCTAAATTTATCTTAACCTTTCTGGAGTCCTGTTAAAAAGGGGGGAGGGCTGGCCTGCAAATTAATTAGAAAATTCTCCTAAGAGGGTAGAGCACACATGTCAGAGACTATGCAAAGAGCTTTACATACATGATTTCAATTAACTCATGAACATCACATGATAGATTTTTTTGGCTTTATTGTGAAATACTTGACCAAAAGAATTGCAGATTTGTATATGCTATGAAATCATGACCTCAACCAAGCTTATTAACACATCCATCACCTCACATAGTTACTGTTTTATTTTGTGTGTGTGTGTGTGTGTGTGTGTGTGTGTGTAGTGAGAACACTAAAGCTCTAGTTTTTTAGCAAAATCGGAATATACCATACAGTGTTATTAACTATAGTGACCATGCCATGCATTAGATCCCCAGAACTTACTCATCTTCTAGCTAGAAGTTTGTGCCCTTTAACCAGCATCTCCCCATTTCCCCCACCCTCTGTTTCTCTTTTACTGATGAGAAAATAAAGGCACAACTCTTTTGAGTAAAACAAATCTATCCTCTGCTTGATTAGTTTTAGAGAGTTCACCACCTCACTTAGCAGCCTGTATAGACAGGCCCAAAGAAATTTGAGGAGTTTTCCTTAGGTCATTTAGATGTAAGATACCCCACAACCAATGGTTTTCTATTATCCCTTTCATATCCCTTGAAGAATATAATCATTCTTCAAGTGTTGAGAGACTTTACTCATGTCTATCCTAAATACTCTGTTTTCTATGTTAAATGTCATGTTACGCTTCAACTATTCCTCAAGTAAAAAGATATTACCATCTCACCATCCTCGCCCTACTCAACTCTGTATGACTTCTTAACTGATCAGATCCCCCCGCCTTAAAATGTAGTTCCTTTAATATTGTGTAAGTCTCTGTATTGGGATGATTCTCTCCCTTGTTCTGAATGTGAGATATTTGTCAGGGTAATTTTGAAGGTTAGCTTTTCAGGAAGTGAAGTCACTCTTTTGAGGGATACGGAGTTTAAATGACAGTCAACTGAGATCTTTGTGTATTTTGTATATAAGTTTCTATATTAGGTCTGCTGAAATTTTGACTTTGTTCCCCTTAAATTTTACAATGTTAGTTTCAGCCCTGTCTCCTGGTTAATTGACATCTTTATCTTTCTGTTGTCAAAAATAGAATATTCTCAGCTATATGTAATCTTCAGTGTTGTCTTTAACTTTATAATAGATACTGATGAGAATTAAATAGAACATGACTAAGAGAGTGATGTGGTCTAGATCTAGGAATGTCCCTACAGCATGTCAAGTCGTTACTCTAGAATCTTCCTATAAAACAGAGGTTCAGTCCCATCTACTAGATTATTATATAGTATACAATTTTTCATTTACTCAAAAGAATTCAATTCCAATCGAGAAAACATTTATGGGTTAGAACAGGGATTGGCAAACAACTGCCAATTTGAGCTAGTGTCCTGTTTTTGAAAATAAAGTAGGGTTGGAATATAGCCATGCTCGTTTGTTTGCATACTGTCTGTGGCTGCTTCTGTGAGTTACAAGAACAGAGCTGAGGAGTATGGCCCATAAAGACTAATATACTTATTATTTGGCCCTTTACAGGAAACGTTTGACCTCAGAAATAGAAGGACTTCATACCTGCAGTTCCATTCTTTCTGTATAATCAGTTTTCCTAATATTATCAATAGCATGGTCTAGTATCTTCCATCTTCAAAAAACCAACTCCAAGCCATCTCAATTGTTCCCCATTTTTAAAATTCTCCTTTATCAACCCCCTCCAAACCCAGAAAACAAAACAAAACTTGGGTTATCTCTACTTTCTCTTTTTCCTTCCCCACCTCATTCTCACTTGAACACATTCCAATGTGGTATTCAGCCCTAACTACTCTTCTGCAGTAACTTGGTTCAAATTCCCTGAGGGATGTTCACATGGCCAGCCCTGGAATTAAACATTCTCATTTCTCATCTTACTTTACCTGTCATTTATGTTCAGATGCAGTGGAGTTTCTCTTTCTTAAATCACTTTCTCTCCTTGGCCTGCAGGACATGGCTCTCTCTCACTTGCCTTTGTGTTCTTTTCATCTTCCTACTTTTAAACATTGGAGTGCCCTAGGGCTCCATCCTTAGATCTCTTCTCCAACTTCACGCACTCCCTGGGTGCTCTGACTGTGTTTCACATTTCTAAAGACTATTTACGTGACGACTCCCGCATTATGTCTTTAGACTGCATCTAGACTGAACTCCATTGCCAACCAGACATCTGCACCTGGATGAGTAATAAGCATCTCAGACTTAACAGGTAGTAAAACAAATTTCTGATATCCCTTACCCAATCCAGCTCCTCTTATAATCCTCCTTATTGTAAATGTCATCCCCATGTGTTCATTGTTCATATCAAGTTTATGAGATTGATTGCTCTGGCTCTCAAACTCCCTATCAATCCATGAGCAAGTCGAGTCAGTTCTAACTTTTCCAAATAAACCCTCAGATTACACTATTTCTGATCTTCTCTACTGCTGTTGCACTGATCTATACTACCATGATCTGACATTTTAATTATTTCAGAAGTCTCCCATCTAGTTTATTTGCTTCTACCCTTGGTCTGTCTTGTATCCCAGCCCCATAATCTCTCCTAAACATGGAAGTCGCATTGATAATACCAAAATGTAAGTCAGGTCTTGTTTATTCTTTGCTCAGAACCCTCTAATAGCTTTCTCTTTGATTCAGAGTAAGGTCACAAATCCTTCTGAAGCCTGCAAGTCCATACCTGATGTAACCCCCTTTCCCTTCTGTGTTCATCTCTCAGCGCTCTGCTTTGGTCTTTGCTCTGTATCCATGCTACCCTCCTTGCCAGTTTATGGACACCAAGCATGTTCTAGCAGTTGCCTGTGCTGTTCTCTCTGCCTGAAACTCTTTATTCCTGGGTAGTCATATGGCTTCTGTCCTCACCTTACTCAGATTTTTGCAGCAGGAAGGCCTCCCATAGCACCTGTCCAGGACTCTTTATTCTCAGAGCCTGTTTTATTTCCATAGCAGTTTTTTCTACCTGACGTATTATTGGACATAAATAAGCCAAAATATTCTAAACAATGTAAATATCAAATAGTTTGAAATAAAAAGCCTTAAGTGAAGAATTTCCTCACATAAAAATAAAATGTGCAGTTCACCAGGGATATATAACAAGTCTAAATATTGTGCAATTAACAACATGGTCTCAATATAGCAAAAGTGGGTAGAAATACAATGAAAATTTCACAAATGGACAAATACGAGTCTGAGTAAATGGTAGATCAAAGAGACAAAAATTGCTTACAATGGAGAATTTTTAACATCACACTAGAAGGTCTTGCTCTAATGGCCATATGTAAAAAATCTTGCACTGAACAATTGTAGAATATAACCCTGCAGAATACTACTAAAATATGATCACCCACTGAGCCATAAAGCAAGGCTGACCACAGTGCCCTTAAGTGGAGGATTAATAAAAGGATAGTAATTTTTTTTTTATTTTTTATAAACATATATTTTTTCCCCAGGGGTACAGGTCTGTGAATCGCCAGGTTTACACACTTCACTGCACTCACCATAGCACATACCCTCCCCAATGTCCATAATAACCCCACCCCTCCCAACCCCCCTCCCCCCAGCAACCCTCAGTTTGTTTTGTGAGATTAAGAGTCACTTACGGTTTATCTCCCTCCCAATCCCATCTTGCTTCATTTACTCTTCTCCTACCCCCTTAAACCCCATGTTGCATCTCCTCTCCCTCATATCAGGGAGATCATATGATAGTTGTCTTTCTCCGATTGACTTATTTCGCTAAGCATGATACCCTCTAGTTCCATCCATGTCGTCGCAAATGGCAAGATTTCATTTCTTTTGATGGCTGCATAGTATTCCATTGTGTATATATACCACATTTTCTTTATCCATTTGTCTGTTGATGGACATCTAGGTTCTTTCCATAGTTTGGCTATTGTAGACATTGCTGCTATAAACATTCGGGTGCATGTGCCCCTTCGAATCACTACGTTTGTATCTTTAGGGTAAATACCCAGCAGTGCAATTGCTGGGTCATAGGGTAGTTCTATTTTCAACATTTTGAGGAACCTCCATGCTGTTTTCCAGAGTGGTTGCACCACCTTGCATTCCCACCAACAGTGTAGGAGGGTTCCCCTTTCTCCGCATAAAAGGATAGTAATTTTTAAAAACCTTCCTTATATTTCAAAAACATAAATACTCTTCTAAGTCATGAATGCATTAAAAGTAATTAGATACAAAATTTATAAATACTTCAAAATTATAAATAATAAAAGTTGAATACATTAAATTATATGGAATGTAGCTGAACAGATACTAAGAAGGAAATTTATAACCTTAAATCCTTATATTAAAAAAGGAAGAAAGGCTGAGAATCAATGAGCTTAGCATCTAAGGACAATAGAAGATTTTGAAAAGAATTATCTTACAGGAAGTAGAATGAAGGAATTAACACATGGATAATTGCATAATATAATGAAAGAGAAAACAACACATTAGGGATGAACAAAAACAAAGTTCTTAGAACAGACTAATAGATACAAAACTTGAACAAAAATTGACCAAAAAAAGAAAAATCTATAAATCATATTGGAAATAAAAAAATAATTGTAATACTGATTAAGTTTATTTGAACTATTTTATGCCAATAACTTGTTCATTTTCTGTAATATACAACTTAAATTTTACCAAACTGAGGGAGAAATTAAAAACCAGAATAGACTTGTCACTATTAAAGAGTAGATAGAAGTAGATATGAATAGGGTAGTTTTGCAAGTATAAATACTTTCTTAATGACAGTTCTAATGGCTCTTCCTGAATTCCATTTGCATAGAGGTGATAACAACAAAAAGTGGCTTTCTTGGGGTGTACAAAATGTCCAGTTTTGAAATGAAGCTGGAGTTGGGAATCTAGGCTTTTTTCCTTTCCGTGGTGGCCTCGATTATTCCATGCAGTTTTTGTCACATTTCCTTACATCATATAATCCTTAAGTTTTTTGGAAAGTGAAACCAAAATATGTAACATTTGATTTTTGTACTGTTCATTAATATACATTCCAAAAGAACTCTACGGGTGTGTGTGTGTGTGTGTGTGTGTGCATGCATGCACGTGCGCACATGTGTGCGTGTGCTTCTCTGTGAAGCAAACACTTTTAACATGCTAAATTGAGTTCTATCCATTACCTAGTTTTGTTTTACTTATTTTTTTTAAAAGATTTTATTTATTTGAGAGAGCACATGTGAGAGCATGAGGTGGGGAGCCGTGTAGTGGGAGATGAAGAGGGACATGCAGACTCCCTGCCGAGCAGGGAGAATGACACTGGGCTCGATCCCAGGAACCTGATATCATGACCCGAGCTGAAGGCAGATGCCTAACCGACTGAAATACCCAGGTGCCCCTCCATTACCTAATTTTATATCCTATTCTCTTTCTTGGAAAAAAATAACACAGTTATACTACTAAAGTTCAGAGTTTTAAAATGGAGCAGAAAACCTGACAATTGGTATTTCTGTTGTTTGATCTAAGTAATTTCTCCTCTTAACATATAAAAGGATCAAAATCGTGTGATTGGAAGTTGATGTGTGGTTTTTATATAAATAGTTTATAGAAAAATTGAACATAAAAGAATTAGGGTTACATTCTAATAATAATCCCATGAAACCTACAATGAAAAACAGTGGAATTATAATACAGAAAATCTAGGAGAAAAATTCCATTTCATTGCTCATTCAAAATTTTCAGTTCGGTATTCACAGTTACTGGATGTTGTTGAGGAGAAAGTACTAAGACCCATCCCTTCTCCTCCCGAGGTTCTACTGGTGAGAACAAACATATTGGCATCCAATTGCTGATGTGTGGTGGCAAATGCAGTCTGAGCCTGAGGTTTAGTGGTCACTCCTACTTGACTGTGAAGAGATCCAGATCTGTAGAGCAGTTTCACAGGCCACTGGGAAGGACCTGTAGGCCTGTTTCATGCACCATAACCAGCAGGACAGTGAATGCCTGTGGTGGCCCCCTCTCTTACCCATGAACACTTTAGTGTCTTTCGTAAAGAATTAGGGAGCAGGGGGCACCTGGGTGACTCAGTTGGTTAAGCATCTGACTCATGATTTCAGCTCAGGTCATGATCTCAGGGTCATGAGATGGAGCTCCAAACGGAGCTTTATGATCAGTGGGGAGTCTGCTTGAGATTCTCTCCCTCCCTCTCCCTCTGCCCCTCCCCTCCACTCATAGTCACCTGTACACACTGTCTCTTTAAAATAAATAAATCTTAAAAAAAAAGTTAGGGAACAGAATCAAGACTGCTTGTTTTCCTTGAGAGGAAGTTGGTGAGAGCAAGAGCACAGACCAGCCACCTTTAATCTTCTTATTCCTGTTGCCAGAAAATGTGCAACAAATGTGAAGCTTTTACCAATTAAGCTAGCTATCCCTGTTCTCTTGGGAAGAAATGAATAAGGGATAAAAAGAGGGGTGGAATTTGGCTCGGTCGAGGCTTACAAATCTGGGAAATTCTTGGCAGAAGCTCTTTTCTGAACAGGAATATGGGATTTCTCCTATGCCACTCTTTCTCCCATGCATTAATTAGCTTTTGCTGTGATACCACCACAAAAATTTAAGAGCTTAAAACAATAATCTTTTTTTTTTTTTAAGAGAGAGGGGGAGAGAGAGAAGGAAGGGAGAGACAGACAGAGGAGGAAGAGAGGAGAGGGAGAGAGAGAATTTTAAACCCCAACATGGGACTCAATCTCACAACCATGAGGCCATGATCTGAGGAGAAATGCGTCAAACACTGAGCCACCGAGGAGCCCCAATAACCATCTTTTAATTCATAATTTTGTGGGTCACCAATTTGGGCTAATCTCAACTGAGTTTGTTCATGCGTTGGGGGTTAACCTGTGGCTCAGCTGGGAGCTCGTTAGCTCGCTGGCTGATCTGGGGTGACCTCAGCTGGTACAGCTTTTCTCTGCTCTGCCATCAGGATAGTCCAACCTTGCTCAGATGGTGGCTGCTTTTTTTTTTTTTTAAGATTTTATTTATTTATTTTACAGAGAGATCACAAGCAGGCAGAGAGGCAGGCAGAGAGAGAGGGGGAAGCAGGCTCCCCACTGAGCAGAGAGCCCGATGCAGGGCTTGATCCTAGGACCCTGAGATCATGACCTGAGCGGAAGGTAAAGGCTTTAACCCACTGAGCCACCCAGGCACCCCGGTGGCTTCTTTTAAGAAAGAGAGCAAGGCCCAGCCTCAAAACTGGCAGTGTCATTTCTCCCACATTCTTTTTTTTTTTTAATTTATTTTTAGTTTTTATTAACATATAATGTATTATTTGCTCCAGGGGTACAGGTCTGTGAATCATCAGTCTTACACAATTCATGGCACTCACCACAGTACATACCTTCCCCAATGTCCATAACCCTGCCACATTCTATTAGCTAAATCCAGTCAGAGCAACAGCCTGTATTCAAAGGATAGGGAAAGAGACAACACCTTTGACTTGTATGAGCTTCCAAACCACATTGCAAAGAGTGTGCATAAGAGGTGGAGAGTTGGTGCCATTTCTATAGGCATTCTACCCCACCCGAACAGCTCCACTCACACCCGGTGGAGTATGCTACTACCCTAAACTCTGTCTATATTATTTTTAATTAAGGCAAGTAAATATTTATTGAGTGGTCATTATATGCTTAGGACTATGTTAGGGCCTATGAATAATCCTAAAAGACACGTATAAAATGGATTTTGCCCTTGTAGATGACATTTTTAACCCCAGTGTAAAATGGAAACATTTTATTTCTCATAGATGACAGTAAACAAATCCAACAATGGGAGTCAATCTTCTGGAGGTTGTAAAGGTGTATCATTTCAATCAGCTTTTCTGTCCTTCACCCAGGCTCACACCCTGCCAGGTAAAGCACAAGGGATTTTAAATAAACCTTATCCTATGCTATGATGAAAACATACCGCTTAAAAAAACCTGTAGAAAATTTGGTAGCCTTTCGAGATTGCCAAATGTGCCACAGAGAGAGCGAGTAAGACCATTCCCTGGGGCGAGCAAAGAATGGTATAACGACAAGAAGAAAAAACATGCCTTGGTGGTGAAATAGTATTTTCCCAGTGTATGTGGCATTTGTTGGCTATAAACAATAGAAGAAACAAAATTCATTCCCTCTCATTGTGTTGGAATGCCTTGGAACGGAAGAAAAAACAGCAGCCCAGTGATTTCAAGCATTTTGAATTCAGTCTGCCTTTGAAATCGGGTAACCCCTTTCATTGTGTAATTGAGACTATTTTATCTTACCACTTGTTTTTAATGACAGTAAAATATTGTGTGAGATCGTAAATCTTTCTTGAGAGCATTACAGACAATATATCAGGCTTTCATAAAGGGCATAACCTTGTTCCTTCAGGGGCAAGTAAACACAATTTAATAGAAAAATTAGAAAAGGAACCCACTACCATGGTGCTTATGAAAAATAAGAAAATGTGACATTTTAAAAGGCCAATACGAAGCCGAGTGCATCAATATGGCAGAAAGTCTGATGTTTGGTGAGCAGCACTGATGTGGATTTGGGAAACCTCAGTTCCTAGCCTCGTGTCCTCACTAACTTAGAGTATGGGCTTTAGGTAAACCATAGAACCTCTCTAGGTACCATTAGAATCCATCTGTTAGTGCAGGTTGTAACTGCAGCATTATTCCCTCGCTGGAGAGCTGTGAGGCTCAAAGAAGCGATCATGGAAGGACTTGTACCGTGCACTGTGTATCTGTATGGCCTGATGACAGGTAGATTTTTCCAGGCAAATTTTTCTTCCAAATATAAACTTAAAATGGACCTAAAGCTTCAGTTTGATTAAAAAGAAGTCAGGCTAAACTTTTAAGGAATATGAACTTTAAAACTTATAGAATACTTTATTTTTAACTTTTGTAGTGAAGTTGAAAAAGAATGACCACTGTACTGCAAAACTGTGCTCCTTTAAAGCATCGTTTTTTTTGAGGGGGAGAAATTTACAACTTCTTATTTTATTCTACCCAGTGGATTGTTATGCCATCTCCTTCTTGGAACTGAAATTTGGGATGATTTCTAAGTAGGTCATGATTTTTTTTTCCTGTTCCAGCAATATGCCTTCTTGAAGAGGAAAGGAAAAAAGAGGTTCCTTTGTTCTTCATTTTCAGTATCCTACCCCAAACTTCTTAGAAGATATTTCCACATGGCCACTAGCTCAAAAAAGATGAATCCATTACCCTCTCCCCCAGATGAACTCTTTTCCAAGCTAACTTTTTTTTTTTTTTTGAAGATTTTATTAATTTGTCAGAGCATGAGCAGAGGTGCACAAGTGGGGATGGGGAGGGGACAGAGAGAGAGAAGCAGACTCCCCTCTGAGCAAGGAGCCCAATGTGGAACTCCATCCCAGGACCCCAGGATCATGACCTGAGCGAAGGCAGAGGCTTAATCGACTGAGCCACCTAGGTGTCCCCCAAATTAACTATTTTTGAAAATGCTGCCAACATTCTAGAACTCCAGGCACAAAACCTTTGGCTCACTTTGGATTCCTCCTTTCCCTCAAGTTTCCCCAAGTCTTGCTATGCCATCTCTCTTCCTTGTCTCACTCACATCAGGTCCTCTTTATTTTTTGGGAATACTGTCAGATCTATTTCTCCACATCTCAAAAACCAGCTTGCCTCTAGGGGGGTTTGTACTACCCAGCACATGACAGTGCCTTCGTGTTAGCCCCTGTCACACCCTGGTAATTGCTCATGAAGGTTATTTCTAAACGATACTGATTTGGAACTTGAGCATCTTTCTCAACCTCATGGAACAGTAGCCCTCTCTAGCAATTAGCATTTACATGAGAAATAATACCTATTTGTCATACTTGTTCTGCATGACAAAGTTCAAAACCCTTGGGCTGACATGGAGGATTCTCTGTAATTAACTTCTAACTTACGTTTCAGAATTAACGCAACTGCTTCTTAATAAAAATATTCTCCAAGGAGACTCCTCTATTTAATGTTTACTTTCCTGATTCTATACTTTACTCTCACGCTTCCTCCACATGCCACTTAACCAGTTCCATCCCATCCTTTTTACAAAACACTTGTGGGGTTTTCTTCCTAATCTGATTGCTATGGTCCTAAAGCTCAACAGTGCTGTACTGCTTTGATCTCTTAACTTTTCACACCCATATCTTATTTTCTTACATAGTATGTAAGTAGTCACTGTAGGCCAACTGTCATAACAACTCCGAAACCTCTGAAGCTAAACTCAGTAAAGGTGGATTTCTTGTTCAAATCGTAGTCTAACAAAGAAAGAGGAGGTTCTTATCAAATGTTTTGTGCATTTAGTGATTAAAAAAGTATATTTAGTTTGTACAGTTGGTTAATGTTAAAGAATTGTTTCGATTTACAGGATATGCATTAAAATGCAAAAGACATATGCTTACTATAAATTTCAAAAAAATTATGTAAGTATAAAGAGGTGGACAAAGAAGATTCTACTCCATCCCAAATCCTGATCCTTAGATATAATCACAAACAGTTTGACATGTATGTCTTCAGAATTTTTTCAGTATTTATACAGATAGATAATGTTATAGCTAGAGACTTATTTTGAAAAGGTCATATCATCAGTTTTCTCTTACTGTCACTATTCAATCTATATATTGTTGGCATTACTACACATGGAGCAAATTTGGTTTAAAAAGCTACACAGTCCATCATAAAAGTATATTTTTATTGATTCACAGTATATTTTATTGATGGAATTTGGAACAAACTTCAAATTAATGGCATTAGGACAATATCCTACAGGTTTGGAAATAGGCTCATGCCATGGCCACTATACACTCCAGATCAACTGAAAATTTAAATATTATTTAAAAAGTAAAATTACTAGAAAATAACTCAAGGGACTATTTCCAGTAATTTAGGGAAGGAAAAGGGTTTTACAAGAGTTACCTAATATACCACAGTTAAAAGAAAAAGAACAGATCAACAGATTTAATTTCCTAAAAGTTAGAATGTTACAACTTGGAGAATCACTATAAGTTAAATGAAAGGCTACATAACAGCGAAGAGTAGATTTAGAGTTTTGGATGGTATTGAGTTTATGGAATATCTAGAGGAAACACATATAAGTGATCTCTGGCATTCTCCACACATAGTGCTTTTGAATGCTTGCAACAACTCATGGGGGTAGCTCCCATACACCGGGCTGGCCCATTACCTCATGACCAACTGCGGACATAAGCTAGTTGCTCATGTATCATGATTTTGGGGGTTCCCATAGACCATTATACCATCCTAAACTCTTCTCATTTTCTAGCTTAATGGTTGAAATGCAGTTATATTAGTACCAAAGATAGCTTTCATTAAATCGTTCTCTGGTGTTAATACTTGGGTTGGTTGCTGTGAGTGGCTTGTGAAGACTGAGATTCTGAGTGAAGAGTACACAGGAAGAGTGAGCTCTGAAGGGAGACTAAGGCAAGTGAACAAGTAGGGGTCGATTTCAGAGAAAGTAGGCTTGCATAGGGCCTGAAGTCAAAAGACTGGGAGAAGCTTTACAGGACATGTTGAGTGGAAGTAAGCTACAATGTTGAGGTAAGCACTAGGAGGAGATCCCCAAACTAACCTGACTGGCTTCACAGTTGTTCCTGAGATGGGTATTGTGTTCCTTCATCAAAGGACAGTTGTTATTTTTTTTAAAGAGATAGTGGAATAAAATTCAAGTTCTCTTGAATATAAAATGAAAAGTATTATTGGAACAAAACTTGAGAAAGGGTACCTCATTTTCTCAGCTGTGTGGTAGGATATCAATTCTGGGTGTTTGAAAGCACCGTTCATCTGAAATGCCTGCACGCTTACAAGCCTAGTTATCAGATTAGTCCCTTTCAGGCATTTGGTCATGTATGTGATAGAGACTATTTTCAGTGTTTGTTTCACAGCTTTATCCCAAGCATGATTAATGTCTTGGAATTATCTGTAACTAATTATGCTACTTAGCAGTTTGAATGTCCCATCGATGTGAAATCACCGCAACTGTAATAGTATGGCACACATCAGAATGCCTTGATTTATTATCTGTCAGCGATAAGTTTGGATTCACACCATCTGGGATGATTAGTGATTATTTACTAGCCCAGGAGGAAGCTGGTGAGAATGTCCTTTGTGTGGAAATAGATTACATTGGAGATTCACAGGACTTGCTTCGTGGCTACCCCTATGGATATGAGTATATTTTCCTCCCAGCTTGACAGACCTTTATTTATAAAGGTGTAAGCAAACATTCTTTCTTTTGCCTTGGGGAGGAATCTTTTTTAGCCTCAGGGCGATTTACATGTTTGCCTTTCAACTTGGACTTGACAGAACAGTGATTTATAACTCCTCCCTTGCTTCTTTCTCCATAGTCTAAATTCAGCTAAGACTTGAGGGGGGTGGAAAGGACTTCCTTCCGTTTTACAGTTTGTGGAAAATAGGCATATGGTATGAAATACAATGTTTTGACAGGTTTTGGTACCACTGGATTGCTTTAAAAAATAAAACACCTGGACAGTTAAGTATCTGGGAATTCGTTTGTATTGTAAAGGTGGCAGGTGCCCAGCATTTGTCTTTAAAACATGTCTCCTCCCACCCCCGTAGTTGCATTTAAATGGAAATAAGGTTTGTTTTTTTACAATTCCCGGCATTTTTCACCAGATAATTCCTTCTAAACCTTATTTGCCAGAGAATATAATTTGATTTGCCTCACAACTCTGAAAATATTTTCTTTAGGGTTTCTGCATTAATGCTAATCAGTTATGACAAGTTAGGGATTTTACTGGGAAGGCAAATGTTCTTTGTTCAGCAAATTATTTAAGTCTTTTTGACACCCCCCCATTACTTCTTAAAGGGTAGGCGCCATTTGCTTTGCAAATTCCCGTGATCTGATCTTAGAGTGCTTACAGTGTCCCGTCCAATACAGCTAGCATTCTCTTGAACATGGTGGTGGTTCATTTGCTCCATGCGATGAGCAGTGTCTCAGGATCCTGCTTGAGCCCCATTTCTTTACTATTTCTTATATTAGCAGTTGACTCAAGTCTTACAGAATGGGTGATTTCATATCTTTGTAAAGCTCTCCTTTTGAAAGAGCTCTCATGTTTAAAATTGTATCAATTCAGCAGGTCGTCTTCAGTACCCAAGTTCCAACCCCTCTCCAATTAATTCAACCCCCTTCAATTAATTTAATTGAATTAAATTAATTCAATTACCTTAATCCAAAATTCCTGTTAGTCATTTTGATGGCAGTGGTTAGCAAAGAGAGGAACGACCAGCACCCCAGCAGTTAACGTTTTGTGTCTCTGGAGGCTAAACACTTACCTGGTGAAATGTTAAATTTTAAATAACAGAGATTTTCTTCCTTAAATGTTAGGCTTAAACACTGAAATCATCTGGAATGGGGCCCTTGTCTGTGGACACTAACTTGGGGCTTTCAGATATGGAAATAAATTAAATCCCAAGGTTTGTATTGTAATTTTATCAGTCACCTTTCCTTCCCTAGCTCACTCTCATGGTTGAGTCAGTGGGTCTCTGAGCACATCTGCAACATGATGCAATTTGTGAGTGAAAGCTGAATGCAAACAGGAGGGTTATGGATTCTTTGTCCTCTTTTCTGTTAAACGTTGCTTAAGACCAATATGGCCTTCTTATTGCCCTAAAGATGGCACTGGTTTCTGGCGATGCGTATCTTCTACTTGTTTTGAGTTCCTGCATTATAAAGATAGGACCTGTCTGGGAATGTCCTTATGAGTTTACACTTTTCTGTTAACCTCTGGGAGCACCAGTATCTTAATGTGATGGAAGAGAATGTCCCTGCCTGCAACAGGCAACCAGACAAATGCAGCCTGCCATGACAGATTGAGAGAAATCGTTATTGGGGGCCAGGTGGCAGATGGGGTCACCAGAACCATAACGCAGACTCACGTGGGCAATGTAAAGAGCTGACTACAGGGCTAGAAACTGTAATAGCGCAAGGAATTTCCTCTAAAAGCTCTAAATGAAGAGGCTTCAAATGTAGGCACCCATCTATAGGTGCTGGGAGTGAGTCGTAAAATTTTAATAGCAAGCATTTATATAAAGTTAAACTTCATTTATGAATTACAGATCTATGAAGAGGCATTGCTCGTCTTTTCCCAAATAGTTCACTCTGACTGGAGAGTGTCATCTACTCAGAAATCCTGTCTTGTAATCAGTTTAAATACTTTAATAATTAAAGTCCACTAGATGTGGGCCAAGATGGAATCCTATATATTTATTATACTATATACTATACTTTGGCTTCAAAATATTTAATCCAACCATTATAAATGTACTTTAACTATAAAAATAAATCTATATATGTATAACAGAGTGAAAAGGTGTAGGGTAGAGAGTGCAAAATGCAATTGTGTGAAGGTTGTCCCATTCACTGAATCTTTAGGAAGGAGTCAATGGATAGCAGTGTGGGCAAAGACAGCTTAAAAATCTATTTTTTTTCTGATAGGACATTAGCAATATTAGGTAAGTAAAAATATTAGATATCAGGAGCACAGTATTTAATTCTACATTCTTATTTGGAACAACTTTCAAGTTCATTTTTGTTTTATTAAAATCTTGAAGGCATAAGAGCCAAATTGGGCGAGTAGGCTGTCAGATCTGATTGGAGAGACACCTTTATAAGAATTATTCTAGAAAGCATTAATTATGATCCAGCCAATTCACATTATGGGTTCTAAGAATGAAAGCACTTGATACACTCAATAATTAATTTTCTAAAATGGATTGTTTTTCTTAGATGGATGAATAATTATGTATTGAAATTATGGCAAAATGAAGGTGACATTTTTGTAGAACATTTACCCAGTTTATAGATGATCTTAATGGTGAAAAAAAAGGCATTCCAGGGGAAGGAAAGTGTCAAGAGAGGAGAGACAAGAATATTTCAACCTAGATTTTGTTGGCTACACAGCAATGCCTTGGACACTCACATGTCTTTTCTTTGTCTAGCTTTTACTTATAACAAGTGACAGATGGTATAGATGCCTGTGATTTTTTTTAAAGATGTCTGCTCAGAGCACGGTGGCTGTGGGACCCACACAACACAACATTTTATCTTTTGCTCCCTATCATTTGGGCTCCGTGAGCGACAAGCCACAAAAAATTTCACTCCACCAGGTGTATACAGCGTAAAAATGTAGTTTCTAGCACATGGAGAAAAGCAACTGTGAAGTGGGCTTTTGGGATGCTTCGTCTGGTGGCTTTGGCTTCATTTCCCTGCGATGCTCTTCCCTCGGCTTCCTTCTGAGTGTTGATTTCTTGTGACTGAACATCACATTTGTGTATGACAAAGCAAAGGTAAAGAGGGACAAGTTCCTCTGAAAGCTCTCCCAGAAAAACGAAGAATGATTTACCTGGAGACACCCCCCCCCCCGCCAAACACAAGTCCTCTCATTAGAAATCCTATTGGCTCTCAATGAGTCATGTAACTTGGAAGGAAGAAGGCTACATTACTTGTAGTCCTGTTAGGACTATCTTAGGACCTGGACTGGGGACAGCTCCTCCTGAGGCACATGGGCTATATATAGGGGAAAGAAGACAAATTAGGGTACCATTTGGAAGGTAGAATAAGGAATAGATGCTGAGTGGGAAAGCGACACTCTATATCACAAACTTTAATGGCACATTTTTGTGGTCCTCTTAATGTGAAACACCCATAATATACCAACTCTAATTGGTATTAGTATTATTATTTATCATATTATTATGTCTTTATATATAATATATATATTATAATATAATATTATTTATTATTATTATAATGGTCTTCCTACATTCTGGACCTGATTCACTCATCTCCCAAATTTCAAAGGTACTGCTGTGTCCCATCTTCATCAAACATCACTTTTAGTTAGCAGAAAAAAAAAATCATGTGACTTGAAGAGAAGATAGGATAAAAATGAGAATAGCTTCAAGAGTTATTGCTATTTTTTATGTATGTGGTAGTTGGACACTTAAATCTTTGTTTGCCCCAGGCTAACAGTCTTAGGCTGGTCAGTAGAAAAAAGAACTTATATTCTAGCCTCCTAAAGCTCCTCAAAGCTACACTGTACAGACAGGTGAATACGTAGGGTCAAAGTTGCAGAATATTAACATTGAAAGACAGATTCCTAGATGTGTGCCCTAAGGACTGTTTAGACATGATAATTCCATCCCATTTGCCCCAATGATTAATAAGCTTGATGGGTTTATGCTTCAGAAGTTGCATGTGTGTATGATCCATAAATGTATCTACGCATCTCTATCTAAAGCAATAGCAGCGTATGCTATTCTAAATATGTGAGGTTCCTTCTTTGATTAAGAAAACATACACATAAAACCATAACTATGTTTGAATGTCTTGATGTCATGCTAACTCCCAAGCTTCCTAGCTAATTTGCAAAGTTATAAAAATGGATTCGGTAACACATTTATTACATGAGATGAGTTACTTTCTTTGTCATGCTAACAGTAAATTGTAAAATTTCTGAGGCTGCTTCTAGAATAACAGCATTGCTGGAGGAAGTAACTTGATTGCAGAGGATAAAAGCCTCTAAAAAGAACTCACTGAAAATATTAAGAATAATGATTACCCCTTTCCTGAAATTAAGTTTTATCTCATTTTATCTTCATTCCAACACTGTAAATAAAAACTTCTATTCTTCAGATGAGGAAATGGAAGGTCAGAGTCATTTGATTTTGTTTATCCTTGCCCTCATGGCATATATGTGGTGGAGCTGAACCTTATTTTCCTCTTTGTACTTCACCACAGCTGGCATCCCAAATTGATGAGAATGCTGTACAGGATCAGCTTCGTTAAGTAGAATAAATGGTCCTGCAGTTGTATGATTGGAAGCCCCCCCCAATATTTCTTTTCCTTTGTTTTTAGCAGGTCTAGAAATTCCCACTCGTTCATGTCATTGTTTTTAAGAATGCTCTCTCCTAGCATTACCAGTGCAGAGGCAAACTTATGGGACACAGTCCATATCTTGCTACCACATTAGTGTGAATGAATTTTAGTCCCTTAGAGAGGGAGAAGTTGCACTGAGAGTATAGGAATTCTGGATAGGAGGGGAGCAGAGGAGAAAGTGAAAGCCGCATCTTAAATAACAATTTTGCTGGATACTAGCTTTCTTCCCTAATCACTTTAGTGTTTCTCGTGAGAGGAAGCAAGACTTACCGGTGGCCTGCAGTCAAATTCCTTGAATTTAAGTTTGGACTCTGCCACTTTGTAGGTGAGTGGTAGCTGGTACTCTCAGTTCTTCCTGTTATGTAGTATGTCCTCAGAGTTTATGAAATGGTCACATGGGATAAAATGAATGAATATGTTTTGAATGCTATAAATTCCTATAAAATTTAGTTATCACTATAATTATAAAGCACAAGTTTTTGTGGTGTTAGTCTAGGATTTTAAAGGCTTTCTGAAAATAAAATATCAAGTGTGGAGAGGAACACAGTTCTACTGATTTACCACAACTACAGCTGTATGCATTCTATTATATTAAGTATATGTAGACTATAAAAAGTAAAATTTTGTGTTCATCTTCCCATTTTTTTGGGGGGGGGGTCTTTCCACAAGAACCTAGATTCTGCATTTTCAGTGCTGTCAGTCTTGCATTCATCAATTGAAAGTGTTTCCTACGAGTGAGCTTTTTGTTTTCCCTAGCCACTCTTGATAGTTAAAGCCAATAAAATCTGGGTCTCTGATTATAAACCATCACCAACACTTCAGCCATTTTGGTAACGGAGGTAGAAATCCTTCACTGCATCTATCCACATTTGCTCCTCTGAGACACATTACATGTGAGCACCAAGACGACAGTTCACTCTATAATGTTATTAGTCTCTGAATTAGGCTAATTCATCGTTGTCCTCTAGTCTTAGCATTTTCCACAAATGCTGAGCTGACATTTATTTGGTCTTGGAATGTTGAGGATCACTCTCCCTTTTTAATTAACATAAAGTTTAGAAGGAAATAAAATGGCAGAATTGCTTCCCTGGGCAATAATAAAATACTGTCTATGATACATAAAGACACTGCCTCTGATGCCCCATCAGTTTGGCATGCTTTACTTACTTTTATTCAGATAAAGTTAACAGTATTATAACATTTCAGAAAACAGAGGATAATCACCCGCACTTTCCCCCCTCCCTAACACTATAACTTATTTTTATATTTGTACATGCCTTTTAAGTTTTTATCTGAATATATAAATAGTTGACAAGTAATCATAATATATGCCCAGTTTTTGTGACTGTGACTTCACATGATACAATGAGCATTTTTCTATCTTGGGTCTATACTTATCGTTTCTATAGCTGACATAAAATGACCACCTTAAGTATAGATAGACCAGTTTTTAATTTATTTCACTCTCTCTTACATTAATAGTACCATATTGAGAAAGTATGTACCTTGGAGCATTTTCCCAGTCCAGCAAGAATGACTTAGATAATTTGAAAAGTCCTATCCAGGCTCATATGATCAAAGATACGTAATTTCAAGATGGTTCACTCAATGCAGGTTGCAATTTTGAAACAGAGTGAAATTTATCCTCATCTCAGTGGATTAATTCCATGGCATTGGACACAATATCATCTGTTCTAACTAATTAATCAGCCTTAGGTTTTTTTTTTTAAGATTTTATTCATTCCAGAGAACATGCATGAGAGTGTGTGGGGGCAGGGAGGAAGGGGCAGAGGGGGAGTGAGAATCTCAAGTGGACTCCCCACTGAGGATGGAGCACAATGCAGGGCTCAATGTCACAACCCTGAAATCATCAGCTGAGCTGAAAGCAAGAGTCCGACGCTTAACAGACTGAGCCACCCAGGCTCCAGTCTACATCTCACCTAGAAGGGCTACATTTTGACCTTCAAATTTGTCACTCTCCCCTTCCTCAAATGACCTATGTTTATAATTTACTGTCACTGCCATTTCTTTGGTTGTTTGCATAACTAAATTGGAAGGAGGAACTCCTGTCTATAAGCAAGTTCTGTATGTTCAGCTCTGTAGTAGTTTAATTTCCAAACACCTTCAAAGAGATGTCAAAATCACTGAAAGACAAATGTTGCTAAAATTTCTAAAAGCCAATGTGATGACATACAGAGATTGGAGACTTATTGTGCTTGAATAATACTGTCTTTGTTGCATTTCAAATACCTTATTTATTAGACAGTTCAGGGTTTTTCAAGCAATGAAGAGATAAATAACCTTTCTCAATCTTTCAAAATAGATTTACATTTGCTTTTGTCCACAGTTGGTATGCTGAGGTAGAATCCTCTAAAGTGAGTGCAGGTTCCAATAGTTGATGCCAGGAAGTAGAGCACATAGTGTATCTGTGGCCAATATATTGAGTGAAGAGTGTAGGGATAGGTGTGTTGTATTAGTCAACACTGACAAGGCTGGTGTAACTAGGAGATAAGGAATGTGGTGGCCCCTATGAGGTTATAGCTGACAGGTCATTAAATGGTTACACAGGATATCTTAGGTAATTGGTGTTAACTGGAAGTGTATGTAGTTTATGTTTATGTCCATTGAGGAAATAACTCAGAATACTTAGAAGAGGGACAGATGTATGTATGCTCATGTGTGCACGCACGCACACACACACGCACGCACACACACACACACACACACACACTGAAGGAGAGATTGAGAAAGGGATGAGTCAGTGAAGTCTTGCAAACAGGAAAAAAAGACCACCTAGAGATAAGTAATGGTAGGCATTTTAGGTGTTCTGCTGGAACCAACAAACTTTCATAGCAATCAGAGTAGACTTTGAGCAATTAAAAAATAATAAGATTAAATGACCTGGTAAAATACTATGCTATACCTGGTCGGAACAGCATGAGCCAAAAACTTAGGGAGAAAAAATTAGGCAAGGAAGAGATCTGAAATATATATGCCAAAAAAGTAAATTACTTGAGCATGTTATAGAGTAATTTTTTACCATCTCCCGGTGCTGAAAAAAATGAAGTCTATAGCACACCCCTTTTGTGTGTCTTATTCTGATATAGTGTATACAGCATTAGTGTGGGTAGAAAATACCTTTCTTGTTATAGCTTTATATGCCACAGGACTTATAGAACATTTGGTTCAAACTGGGTTTTGAATGAGTGAATATATGAAACAGGATCTTGAGAGAAGATTGGGCGTTATGCAGGCAGAACAAGAGGATAAAAGATACTTCAGGAAGTAGTACTGGTGTGATCAAGATACAGAAGCATGAGCCAGCAAGGCTGTTAAATGGACTGCCTGGAGATTGATACAGTTGTAGGAAAAAAATCATGTGGTGTGGAATGGATCCTGGAGATTTTGAGAGAGCGTAGAAGAAAATAAAGCCAGGTGATAAGAGATCTTGAACCCCACATATAGAGCTTGCTTTTTATCTTGTGGATCAGAGGGAAGGTAACATCATAAACCTATGCTTTAGAAAGATTACCGTGGTAATGCGTGGAGGAAGTATTGAAGGTATCTGTTGCCTGTTGTAATTTTTTCTTTTAAGAACAAGTTTGGTAATTGAATTGGGCTGGTATGTGGTGAAGGGAATTCTGAGAATGGATCTCTTCTTCTTTGCCCACAATGCCTTCATCAAGTAGACATTGTTGGCAGCAGTGGTTACATCTGGGACTCCTTTGAGCAAAATGACACCTAGGAGAAAATCTTTTTCCAGCCCAGATCATTCTTCTAAGCTTTAGATCCTTTTACCCACTGTTTACTATGTATCTGCACTAGGTTGTTTAATAAGCATCTCAAGTGTAAGACGTTTGAAACTAAATTCACACCCCCTTTTCCCAAACTGCCTCCTCATTTTGATTCTCTTAGTAAATGCCACTCACACCACCATGTTGCTTAATCTCCAAATCTGGGTGTCTTTGATGAATTCTTCCTATCACCTCCTCCTACTGGTCCAGGACTAATAAATATCAAATATTCCTAAGTATCTCCTGATGGTACATCCTTTTTTACTATAGCCTTTTGCACAACTTACTTGCTTGAATATTAGTGATTATTTAATATGTCTTTCCAAGTATTTGTTAGACCCCATAAAGAAAAGAACCACTTCTGTTGTGTCAGCTCTATGATTTCTAATACCTAGTATTATAAATGGTAAATGAAAAATGTTGTGAAAACATTTATCAACTAGTGATAGACCTGACTTTTCCTAGATTCACGTGTTTCTTGGGTCTAATGATTCAGGAAAAATAGCTAAGAAACTCTAAAGCTATCCTGGGTCTTACAGGCTCCGATTTAGGGATGCCTCAGATTACTTACTTGTAGAGGTAGCAGGTATTGGGATGCCTTCTGATTTCTTCTTTCCTGGACTGACCCTGAACTGTCCCTTTCAGGATGGGATGTTTTGTATGTAGTTCCTACAGCAAGGCTGGTAAGTAGGAGCTCCATAGGAACATAATACATATTTAGTGGCTGACTGATGAGCAGTTTGACTGCTTAAGGCACCGCATGCAGACCTTGCCTATTCTTTTTTTTTTTAAAGAATTTATTTGACAGAGAGTGAGAGAAGGAGAGAGAGCACAAGTGGGGGGAGCAGCAGAGGGAGAGGGGAAGCAGGTTCCCTGCTGAGCAGGAAGCCCGATGCGGAACTCGATCCCAGGATCCTGAGATCATGACTTGAGCCGAAGGCAGACGCTTAACCCACTGAGCCACCCAGGTGCCCTATCCAGGCTTCTCTTTTTTCCCAATCTGTCAGTCTTTTTCTTTTTTAAAGATTTTATTTGTTTTTTTGTTTGTTTGTTTATTTAAGGAGAGTGTGTGCAAGCAGGCAGAAGGGCAGGGGGAGAAGGCAAGAGAGCAGAGGTGGGGGGTTAGACCGTGAGCGAGCGAGCGAGAGATAGAGAGGAAGAATTCCAAGCAAACTCCCTGCTCAGCACAGAGCCCACTCCAGGCTTGATCTCATGATCTTGAGATCATGACCTGAGCCAAAATCAAGAGTTGAAGGCTCAACCAACTGAGCCACCCAGGTACTCCCATCAGTCTTTTTTTCTCCTCATCCAAATTGGATTTCATGGCACGTCATTTCTATAACTTGATTCCATTACTATATGGAACTCACTTGCCCTCTTGCTGTTTGTTGCTCCTATCTAGATAAAAAAAAATCCATACTTGGATAAACTTGGTTCTTGTACTTGTTTCTCTATAAATTAATGGTAGGTTTTCTTAAAAGGATCCTCCACATTGCTTGAAAGTTTTACTCAGTTTCTCCAATCAGTTTACTCCCTCACTTTCCATAACAACCACACCAGAAGATTGCTGCTATTCCCAAACTTTAGCCTGACACATGTACATTTCACCCTATTGTTTACCCATACCTTGCCTTCTACTTCAGAGAAAAAGTATGTTACCAGAGTGGAACTGAATTATCTTTTCAGTTCAAAATAGAGCCACTGGTATTTGCTCTTAGCCATTTTCCCCTGTTGGATTCATGGAGAAGATAATTGTCCTTATTTAAGGTTAAGACCTCCACTTGTTCTTAGGATCTTACTAAGATCCCCAATATTCAGGCGCTTTATTTATTTTTTCAGGAGCTCTCTTGTATTTATCCCTATGTTGCATATTTGACTTTTTTCCTTCTGTAAGTTGAACACATTCCATTGACTTTTAAACTAACTCAGTTCCATCCTCTGTAATATCAGTAAACTCTTCAAAAGGTCAACAATGTATTTTTTATGATATTTCTTAGTTATCATCTGAGCATACCTCTAAGAGCTTGTTTGGTAAAACTGAGTATTTTCTCCCCATTGAAACAGCCATACTTTGATTTTCAGGTTTTCATGTTAACTCCTCCTTTTAGTTACATTCCTATCTGTCTGGTTGTTTTCTGTCTCATTTGTCAGCTCATCTTCACTTGCCAGTAAACGTTGAAGCTTTTCAAGATTCAGTCTTAGCCCTTCTATTCTCATTTTGTATAATATATACAAGTTCTCAACACTGGATGATTATGAAAATCATGTAGAGAGCTTTTTTTTTTTTAGTGTTGAGATATAACTGACATATAGCATTGTGTAAGTTTAAGGTGTACAATGTGATGATTTGAAATATGCAGACATCGTGAAATGATAACCACAATAAACTTACTAACATCTCTCAACTCACATTGTTACAAACTATTTTTTCCTTATGATCTGATATTTGAGATTTACTCAGAGCAACTTTAAAAATAAAAAGAGTATTTTTTAGCTATAGTTGTCATGTTGTATATCATACCCCCAGAACTTATTTATCTAGTAACTGGAAGTTTGTACATTTTGATTCCCTTTACAGAATTCCTCCACCCCTAACTTGCTCCTGCTTCCTCTGGCAACCAGAAATCTGACCTCTGTTTCAACAATTTTAGTTTCTTTAGATTGCACATATAAGTGAGATCACATAGTATTTGTTTTGGTCTGACCTATTTCACTTAGTTACAATACCCATAATGTCCATGCATGTTGTCACAACTGTCAGGATTTCCTTCTTTTTTTATGGCTGAACTGTGTGTGTGTGTATGTGTGTGTGTGTGTGTGAGAGAGAGAGAGAGAGAGAGAGAGAGATACACCATCCATATACCATATACACCACATTTTTAAATCCATTCTCCTGCCAATGGAAGCCCAGGTTGTTTATGTTTTGGCTTTGTCAATAATGCTGCACTGAACATGGGGTGAAAATAACTCTCCAGGGTAGTGATTTCATTTCCTTTGGATATATACCCTGTAGTGGAATTGCTGGATCATAATGTAGTGTTATTTTTAAGTTTTTTGAGGATCCTCTGTACTGTTTTCCATATGGTTGTACCAATTTACATTCCCACCAACAGTGCACAAGGGTTCCCTGTTCTCCACATGCTCACCAGTAATTGTTTTCTCTTGTCTTTTTGATGATAGCTATTCTCACAGGTATGAGGTGATATCTCACTGTGGTTGTGATTTTTACTTCCCTAATAAGTAGTGAAGTTGAGCACCCCTTCGTGTACCTGTTGGCCATTTGAATATATATATATATATTTTTTTTTTTTCTTTTACTGTGTTATGTTAGTCACCATAAAATACATCATTCGTTTTTGATATTAACCATCAGGGAAATTCAGTTCAAAACCACATGAATATTTTCTTTAGAAAAATGTCTCCTCAGCTTCTTTGCCACTTTACAAATTTGGGGTTATTTGGGGATTTTTGGCTATTGAATCATTATTAGTTCACTGTATACTTTGGATATTAACCCTTAACAGATGGATGGTTTGCAATTTTTTTTCCTATTCCATAGGTTATCTTTTTGCTTTGTTGATGGTTTCTTTCTGCTGTGCAGAAGCTTTTTAGTTTGATATGGTCCCACTTAGTATTTTGATTTAGTTGCTTATGTTTTAGGTGTCATAACCAAAAAATTATTGCCAAGACCCATGTCAGGAAGTTTTCACCTCTGTTTTCTCTGAGGATATTTATGGTTTCAGGTTTTACATTTAAGCCTTTAATTCATTTGGAGGTAATATTTATGAGTGGTGTAAGGTGAGAGTCTAGTTGTATTCTTTTACATGTGAAAATCCAATTTTCCCAACACTGTTTATTGAGGAGACTAATTTTTATCCATTGACTATTCTCAGCTTCCTTGTTGAATATTACCTGACAGTATATGCATGGGTTTATTTTTCAGTTTTCAATTCTGTTTAATTGTTCTGTGTCATTTTTTAAGCCAGTACCATATTGTTTTGATTTATGATAGCTTTGTAATATAGTTTGAAATGAGAAAGTGTGATACCTCCAGCTTTGTCCTTGTTTCTTAGGATGGCTTTGGCTCTTTATAGTCTTTTGAGGCTCTACATAAACTTGAGGATTGTTTTTCCCATTTCTTTAAAAAAATGTCATTGGGATCCTGATAGGGATTGCACTGAGTCTCTAGATTGCTTTGGGTAATATGAACGTTTTGACAATATTATTCTGATCTGTGGATATGGGATATCTTTACATTTATTTGTGTCATCTTCACTTTCTTTGCTCAGTGTCTTTGAATTTTTACTGTAGATCTTTGATCTTCTTGGTTAAACTTATTCTTAAGTATTATTTTTCATGCTGTTGTAAATCAGATTGTTTTCTGAATTTCTTTTTCAGATAATTCATTGTTAATATAGAGACATTTATTTTTACTTTTTTTTAAAAGATTTTAGGTAATCTCTACACCCAATTTAGGGCTCAAACTCACAACCCCCAGATCAAGAGTTGCATGCCCCACCTACTGAGCCAGTCAGGCGCCCTGAGAAATGTTTTATTTTTGTACGTTGATTTTGTATCCTGAAACTTTACTGAGTTTGCTGATTAGATTTAACATATTTTTAGTGGAGTCTTTTAAGTTTTTCTATATGTAAAATCAGGTCCTCTGCAAACAGAGACTGTTTGACTTCTTTCCAGTTCCTTTTGTTTCTTTTTCTTACCTGATTATCATGGCTAGGATTTCTTGTACTCTTTTGAATAGGACTGGTAAAAGTGGGCACCCTTGAACTGTTCTTGATCTTAGAGGAGAAACTCTCAACCTTCCCTCTATGTCTGTGGTGTTAGCTGTGGCTTATCATATGACCTTTATTATATTGAGGTACATTTCTTCCATACCTAATTTGTTGAGACTTTTTATTCTGAAAGGATGTGGACTTTAGTCAAATGTTTTTTCTGAATCTATTGCAATGATCATATGATATCTTACAAATTTGATTTGCTGGCACTGAAAATTTTTGTATTTATGTTCATCAGGAATATTGGCCTGCAATTTTCTTCTAATGTCATTACTTGGCTTTTTGGTATCAGGGAAATGTGGACCTCATAGAACAAAAACCTCCTCTCAGGTTTTTTTGGAATACTTTGAGAAGGACTGATGGTTTTTTGGTTTGTTTTATTGTGTGTATTTTTTTTTTAATGTTTGATAAAATTCACCAGTGAAGCTTTCTGGTGCTAGCCTTTTCTTTGTTGAGAGATTTTTGATTACTTACTCAGTCTCCTTACTTTTTACTGGTGTGTTCAGATTTTTTTTTTCATGATTCAGTCTGGACATAGAGGCATACCTTGAAGAGATTGTGGGTTTGGTTCCAGATACTTGAATAAAAGTGAAAATCACAAAAAAACAAGTCAAATGAATTTTTCAGTTTCCCAGTGCATGTAAAAGTTAAGTTTATACTATACTGTATTCTATTAAGTGTGAAGTAGCATTATGTCTAAAAAAAAAATGTGCCTACCTTAATTTAAAGACCTTTTTGCTGGGGTGCCTGGGTGGTTCAATCAGTTAAGTGTCTGACTTCAGCTCAGGTCATGATCTCAGGGTCCTGGGATGGAGCCTCGCATTGGGCTCCCTGCTCAGTGGAGAGTGCTTGTTCCTCTCCTCCAACCCTCATTATCTCTCTCTCAAATAAATAAAATCTTAAAAAGAATAAAGACTTTATTGCTAAAAATGCTATCATTATCTGAGTTTGCAGTGAGTCATTATCACCGATCACAGATTACTGTAAGAATTACCAAAGAGTGGGGCGCCTGGGTGGCTCAGTGGGTTAAAGCCTCTGCTTTCAGCTCGGGCCATGATCTCAGGGTTCTGGGATCGAGCCCCGCATTGGGCTCTCTGGGAAACAGGGAGCCAATCCCCGTCCCCCCTCCCCGCATGCCTCTCTGCCTACTTGTGATCTCTGTCAAATAAATAAATAAAATCTTTAAAAAAAAAAAGAATTACCAAAAAATGTCACAGAGACACAAAGTGAACAAATGCTTTTGGAAAAATAGTACCGATAGAGTTGTTTGATGCAGGATTGCCACAAACTTTTAATATATTAAAAATAGCTTGTCTGCAAAGCACAACAGAACAAGATATGCCTGAATATTTCTTGTAGGTTTTCCAGTTTATTGGTGTGTTGTTGTTCATAGTTGTCTCTTAGGATCACTGGTAATGTCTCCTCTTTATAATTTCAGTGGTTTTGGTCTTCTCTCTTTTTTTCATGGTTTGTGTAGCTAAAGTTTTGACAATTTTATTAATCTTTTCGAAAAACCAGCTCTTAGTTTTGTTCATTTTTTTCTGTTGTTTTTCTGTCCTCTATTTCATTTTTTATGCTCCAACCTTGACTTGTGCGGAGGTGTTTAAATGCAATAGTCCCACCACAACCAATTAATCAGAATCTCTGGGCCCAGACAGCAGCTTTTGTAAAAAACACCTCCTCAGGTGATTCCAATGTACAGCCAGGATTAGGCGCTGATTTAGGTGATCCTGTCCCATCCATGGCTTTTTGGCAACTATCTGTAGGAGGATACCATGCAAACATCTCTCTAGTTGAGGCCACTTCTCAGTGCTTCCCCTTATGTATTCAACTGGCTACTTGATTTCCTTTCTAGAATGTCTCAAAGAAATCTCATACTCATCTATCTCATTCTCTTCATATGTTTTCTGTTACAGGTAGAGGTAACAGACTTGTCATGCATGTCCTAGACAAGCCAAAAACAAAGGTATTTTTGTTATTATTTATCTCCTTTTCTTTCTATATTTATTCCGCCACTGGCTTGTCAGTTTCACCTATTAAATCCTCTGACTCCATTACATCTTCCTACTTTCATAACCCATATCCTAGTCTTCAGCAGGCATCATCTGGCTTCAGGCAGACCACTGCAAAAGCTCCTAACTGGGTTCTCATTTCCAGTCTTATTCTTTCTAATTCTCTGCACTGTAGCAACCAAGTAGCTGCTTTAAAATAAACATATCATTCCTCCGCTCAACTCAATAGATATAAAATATTTCCCTAAATGTATGCTGCTATTGGTATAAAGCAAAATTACTGTAACATGGGCATACCAGTTTAGGATTCTTCAGTTGCAAGCAATAGAACTTTACTTGGGTTAATTTAAGCAAATGGAAATTTACTAAATGAACATTGGAGGTTCTCAGAATTGCTGGGAAGATGAGATACTTGAAAGCAGGAAGGAGGGAAAGCTACTCTGTAGGTGTTGGGGGTGAGGAGGGAGTGAGAGGCTAAGAAATTGAAACGGCACATATTTTTTGTATCGGAGTGCTGTGCTCTGGATATGGCTTCCTGATTAGTTCAGTGATGAATGTATTATTCAATCCAGGGTACTTTTGAAAATGAGAGGGAGTAGGAACAGGGGCATAGCCAGGATTGTCTGAGGCAAATAAGAATCTCTAGTTAACCTAACAAATGACTACAAACCTGGCTGACATCTTTACCCATCCTCATGAAGTGCTCCGAGTCAAAACCATGTAGCTAAGCTCTTTCTAAATTCCTTAGCCATAGAAACTATGAAATATTATGTGTTTATCTTTAATTCACCAGCTTTTGAAGTAATTTTTACAAAGCAATAGATACCTATAAATTTTTTGTTATGTAATTGGTGAAAAAATTTCTTCCCTACTAGAGCGATGTGGCCCTGAGGGCAGAAACTGCATTTCTTTTGCCATTTTATGACCAAAATTTTTGTGAATGAATTCAAGAATGACTGAATGCCTATAATTTTATTGTGCTAATTGCATGATGCTGGAATTGCTAACTGGTTCTCTTAGACTGACTGATAGACAGTCTTTCCGAAAGTCATGAGCCTACGGGCATTTGGAAAACAGAATTTGTTAATTATGCAAAGAAAAACACCAGCCTTCCAACTGCTTATTTATCTAGTTAGATCCAGACTTTATTTTACAGAGCCATATTATTTTTTATGACCAAATAGACAATCATATAAAACTGTCATTTTTAAACTATAAAGGTTTTGGAAAGGAAAACATTGTCATGAACACGAAGTATGCTATGAATCATGCAATTTGAAATCATCACAGGCAAAGGGCTGGGTCCAGTTAAACTAGACAGTAATCCACTACTTGAAAAGTTGTTTTCTAAGAATGACTTTTGCAGCTTTGGCTCCTGGATCTTCGTGCGAAATTAACTGTCATCAAAATTTCATGGCCTATAAACTGAGCCACTTCAGCTTTGTGTCCCCCATATGACACATGGCAGTGTGACCAGAGAAGAGAGAATAAACCATGGCAGGAATGAGAAAATGGTAGTGGGATAACTAGGATATAAATGATAAACCATGCATGTATAGATTGTATAGCTAGAAAGAAGGCATTTGCAAACTGGCGTTCTATTGCCAAGACTTTTTCTCTGCTGTGGGACAAGTGGTGAGTGGAAGCAAGGAGAAAAATGCAAGACTTGATGAAGTTACTTATTCAAGACAGGTAAGCCTCCTAATAAATAGAACTAGTGTATTGGTTAGATACTGGCTGGATTGCTTAGGAAAATGTAGAAAAGTAATTTTATCATAACAAAAGAGGGAAAGCTCTGAATTAGATAAAACCACTGAATACATTAAGGAGATTTGTCTGGTTTATTTCCATTTGTCTCTTATAGCTGAGCAAACCAAATTTCAAAATGCAGTGAACACTTGGGTGGCATGTTGTAAGTCAGTGAAAAATTATTGAAAGAATTGGTTTCCTATACCACTGTATCTTATGGATTTGTCATTTCCTATGATGCTAACTTTGAATGAGTATTCCCTTAAGAAAACTGACCACCCATACCTTGCACGAAAATCCAGCATTCAGTCCCTCCTAAGGCCTTTCTAGACATTATGACTTAGACTTCTAGTGTTGAATGGCATTTGCTTATGAAGAGGCATTACTTACAAGCCACTGTCCTACTGGAACAAGGCAAATTAGCTTGTTTCCCTGTTGAAAAATAAAAAGGCATTGAGCACCACAATAAACTCACAATTCCAAAACTCATAGTCACTTTGTGTTCTTTATGCCGATCAGGCTGAGAGCTGCAAACTTATACCACCATGTATTAAATGACAAAACTTATGGATCGTAAAACAAATTGCCACTTTAAAATCATTGCGTTTCAGAAAAAAAAACACATTTAAATGTCATAGAGTCCACAAATAAAACTATAACAATATATGATGTTGCTGTATTTTCTTTCAGTTAAAAAAGGCAACTATGAGTAGTTTCCTTTATTTTCCAGGAAAAGTTTTTTTTAAACCTGATGGTTTTTTTTTTTAAAGACTTTATTTATTTGAGACAGAGGAGCATACAAGGATGAGACAGGGAGAGGGAGAAGCAGACACCCCACTGAGCAGGGACCCCCGATCCAGTCTGGGGCTGGATCCCAGGATAGGACTGGAGAACCACAACCCAAGCAGAAGGCAGATGCTTAACCCACTGAGCCATCCAGGTGTCCCTCTAGGAAAAAATTTAAACAGCATTTCTCAAAAGGACTGCCAACTATTTGATTTATGTGAGTATTCAGTATAGAACTCTTAAATAATAAATTTTAGTCATTCTTTCCACAAATGCCAAACAATCTGATAGAAGTTGTAGAAAGGTGTCTGCATGAATTTCATGCCTTGGCTTCTTACTATATTAAATGTTGAAATTAATTAGTGGTAGTCTCAGAGACAGAAGTGATGTTTTCCTTATATACCTCTGCCTCTAGGCATGCTTTATTAGGGTTCCCTAAGACCCCGTTTGCCTTATTATATGTTAACAGTTTTTGTACTTTGGATGACTTAAACTCTGAATTTACACATGTGTTTTTTATGCAACTGCTTGAGCCAATTGCCTTGGTCTATCTTGTGATTTTTTTTTAAATGGGATGGTATTGAATTGTGATTAAGTGTACAATTTTTAGAGCTGGACTATCAGGGTTCGAATCCTTCTTCTCCCATTTATTGGCTCTGTGACCTCGAGCCAGTTACTCTCTCTTTCTCTCAAGTCATGTTCAAAGGGGATAACACTGGCACCAGAGCACTGCTGTAAGGGTTAAATGCGATAATACATTAACGTACTTAGAGTATCTGGTACATAGTTAAGTACATACCAAAGTTAACACATATTTATTAGTTCATATTATTACCACTGAATTCCCTTGTTAATTACAACTACCAAGGAGGAGAAAAATAACATGTTGATGAATTTCACTTTGCTTACCTCTTCATGCATCTTTTCTTGAGGAGACCTTGTTGTATGCATTACATTTTAAAATTCACATAAGAGATAAAGAATAAAGGTAAGATGATTATATTGGAAAAACAGATTTGTGGAAACCATGTTTTTTTTAATTTGGGAAGTTTTTTTTAATGTATTTTCTCCTTTATGTATTATACAAACTAAAATTATTTTGCTACTTTAAAGGAGTATTATCTCCTAAAAGGAGACATCCAAAGTGTGAGGTCTCTCAAAATAAAGTTATTTTCACTACATGTAGACATGGGTCTTGTGGATCGCTTTCTGCTTGTGTTCAGTTGGTGGTTTCATGAATGTCCAAATACCATTTCGAAGGCTTGGGTTGCGTTGGCATTTATCCTCCTCTTTTTTTTTTTTTTTTAAAGAATTCTTTTAATAGGGCTAACTCAGATCTATGGGTATTTTTGCCCTTTCCCCTTTCCCTTCAGAATCCTACAAAGTAAAAATGAGTTAGCAAATGTTACTGTCACTGACCTTAAGAAAGTGGTTGAATGTAAATCGCTCAGTTTTTCTCCAGTTTGAAGAGGGAACGAATTACAGGATACAGGGCTGTTTTTCTGTTGCAGTCTCCCGAGGGTGGGAAATTAAAGTAGCCTTTTGTTAAATCTGTAAAGAATCCTGGTGTGGAAACCTAGGGCCATGATTGACTTTTTAATACTTCTTTCACCCCAAAGGGCTAATATTCTCACAGCATTTTAGCTTGGCATCGGCTCTCTTTGTCTCTTGTGACAGTATCTCAAGTTTTACAGCTGTGACTACATTATTAAATGAGAATGCCAAGCAGAGCGAGGCACACACCAGTCAACCAACATTGAACTCAGATGTCAAAGTTATATCAAGGCAATGAAATAAAGTCTATTTCCTGACATTCTGCCATTGGACCTGTGGTTATTTTATTATTGCATTAAATCAGATTGAATCCCTGAAACATCGTAGAGATTAAAATATTTTTATAAGTAAGAATAATTGATTAAAATACTTTGAGAAATGTAATGATTTTGGTAAAATAGTTATTTACCTAATTGAAAATCTAAATGTAGAGTGGCAGTTAATTATTTTTCCTCCATACTCCTCCCATTAGCTGATCGGCAGCCATTTTAATGTCTTTTTATTGTAAAGTGTATATTGCTGCTTTGCATATGTCTATTTTACTTCAAAGGTTATGTCAAAAAGTCCAATTCACTTTTTTCCCCCTAAGCACCATATAGTTAGGAAATTTCACATCATTAAAATCTACTTTTTCAGAAAGGTTCAAGTCTTAAAGTGACATCTATGTGACATATAATTGTACACTTCTAAGAAACCTTTTCTGCCTGAAAATATATTTCTCGTTGATCCCCAGTTATTGCCTATATTTTAAAACGTATTTTATTTTTTATTTATTTTTATTTTTTTAAAAAAACATTTTATTTATTTATTTGACAGACAGAGATCACAAGTAGGCAGAGAAGCAGGCAAAGAGAAGGGGGAAGCAGACTCCCTGCTGAGCAGAGACCCCCCCCCCCGCCATGAGGACTCGACCCCAGGACCCTGAGATCATGACCTGAGCTGAAGGCAGAGGCTTAACCCACTGAGCCACCCAGGTGACCTCAAAACATATTTTAAAAGATGAATAAATTGAGTTACAGAAACATCTGTAACTTGGCCAAAGTGTCACTTTGCATTTCCAAAAGGTTTTGGACTAACATCCTACCTAATACAACTGTTCTTGCTAGGCCTTTGGAGATTAATATTAAATGGCACATCGAGGGTAGATCTGATTATCCTCCTGTGTTCAAGACACACTGTTGATCCATGAAATGTCCCTGTCATGTTTACTTGGTCTTCTTCTTTTCCTTCCTTTTTCACCCCCAGTCCCTACTTCTAATCTTTTTTCTGAGCCATAGGCAAACCTTTGATCAGTTAAGGTGTACCCGTCATTTGTGCGTGTACTCAAAAATGCACATCGTTTGGCATGTATGGATTTTTAATTAAAAAAAATATTGGTAATGTGCTGTCAATCTCACTGGTTTTCAGCACCATAATTTTCTAATACTCTATTCATGTTACAGTTAGTAACTCTATTGCTTCAAACTGCTATGTAGGAATCATTACCAGTACTCCTCACATTTTAATCATTTCCCTGGTGATGAAACATAGATGATCCTCAAGTCCTGGCTACCTCAAACCATGTTGTCATGAATATCCTAGTACATGTCCTCTTAGAGATGGTAAGAAGATTTCTCAGGGATACAAAGCAAGGGCTGAGAGTTCTAAGTCAAATGGTATAGGCATACTTAATTTGTCTTAACCCTGCCAGATTGTTTTCTAGAACATCTTTGCCAGTCTCCGTTACCATGTGACCCCTCACATTTGGAATTATCCAGCTGTGGAATGTTATATTTTCCAAAGATGGTGTGGCAGTATGTCCCAGCCCACATGCTTCTCTAGAACGTTCTAACTTTAACCCTGTCACCATTAAGAAACCAAGTCTTGTTCTCCTCCTCTTGGATGTGGGCAGGCTTTTATGACTGTTTTGGCCACAAGAACCTGGCAAAAGTAGCACAATATGACACTGGAGGTCAGATTATAAAAAGTGATTCAGCTTCTATCTTGCTTGCTAACATACTCACCTTACAGCCCTGAGCTGCCTTGTATGAGATCTGGCTTCTCTGAGACCACCATGCTGTGAGGAATCCCCAACTAGCTCACATGATAGACTACAAGGAGAAGCCTGCACAAGAAGGAAGACATGTGTGGTCATCTCCTAAATTTCTCCGGTAGCAGATACCTTCTGACCTTGGGCCAAAACCCCCTAGCCAACACTTTCCTAAATTTCTGTCCCACAGATACCATGAAAAACCACAAAATGGTTGTTGCTGTTTTATGCAACTAAGTTTTGTGGTGGTTTGTTACATAGCAATAGTAACCAGGAATACCAGTTTTCTGGTTTTTGCTAATATGATGTAAATAGCATGTACATTTCTGTAACAACCCATGATCACAAGCATCTTTTAATATGCTCGAGTTACTTGTTTCTTCTTGAGTTAAGTACCTGTTAATTTCCTTTGCCCAGTTTTCTGCTGAAATTCCTGTTAGGAATTCCTTTTATATTCCAGATAGAAGGCCATGTCAGTTTCTACACATTACATATTTCTTCTCATATTCTTTCATCTCTGTGAACTTTATCATTGAATAGAATTCTTCATTTTGACAGAACACAAATATTTTACCTTCTATATTGTGCTTTTTGGATTTTGCTTAAATCCTTGCCCATCCCAAGGTCATGAGTTTATTTTCCTACATTATATTTCATTTATAGTTTTCTTTTCATATTTAGGTATTTAATCCTCTTGGAGTCAAAATTTTATAAGGCTTTTATGTACAAATTCTGTTTAATTTTCTTCAAAAAGAGTTTCCCAAGACTGTATACTAGCCAGTTTATCCTTTGTTCTTTGGTTTGTGTATGGCACCATCTTTATTGTATATTAGGGACATGGGTCTGCTATGAGTCGGTCTTTTGCTTCACAGCTCTTTTTGTTTGTTTTTGCACCAAAACCATTTTGTCTTTTTTATTACGGCTTTTAGTATGCCTTAATATCTGGTAGAGCAATTCCTCTCTCTTTGGTCATCTTTTTTCAAAGTTAACTATTGATAGACCTTTAGACTTCTATGCCCATTTTAAAAGAGGTTTATCAGATTTATCAAAATAAACTCAGTTGGAATTTTTATTGGAAACGATTTGAATATAGATGAATTAGGGGGAAAGTTGGCATCTTTATAATAATCATCCCTTCAAAAGCATGGAATTTTTACATTTTTTTCATTGAGTGTTAAAGATTTCCTCTATAGCAGTCCTGGGCTTTTTTGGTAAACTAATTATTGGCAAATTTTTAGAATTTGGTTCTCTTTTTAATGTTATTTTATGTTTGGTTGTATTTGTAGCTGGTTGCTGATACAGGAAAATTCTGTTGATAATATATTCAGTCCCCTTGCTGAGCTCTCTTAGTAGTTGAGTTTGTGATTTGGTTAGAGTTGTTTTTTTTTATGAGGTTGATCACATCATCAGCAAATGGCAGTTTTAATTATGTCCTTTAGGAGAAGGTGGGCCAAATTTCACATTTTTAAACTTTATATATTTAACGTTTATATATTTAACCTTTTTATTTATTTATTTATTTATTATTTATTTTATTTATTTATTTTTATTATTTTATTTATTTAAACTTTATATATTTAAAGGAGAATGTTCAGTGTTACAGGGCTTAATGATATTCAGATAAGAGTTTTATTTATTCAAAATTCTGACATGAAGAAGGAAATATCTTTCACCTACTTTTTAGGAACACAAGATAAAGGTCACTATTGGCAGATTTCCTTCACTGGTGGACCATGGGAACTCAAAATAGCCTTTGGAACTTTCACAAGATTTTATTTAATTTCAGCAGATGTTAACTGAACTCTATAATGTAGGACCCAAAGAAGTAAAAGATAAAATTTCCCTACTCTAAGGTTGTGTCCAGAGTAAAGGGAGGGGGTTAAAGAAAATAAAAAATGAAAACTTACATAATATTGTGAAAAATACGATAGGGTGTTACCTGATCAGGAAAGGGAGTGTCACTGCTGAACTTTCTGGCTATATGAGGAGGGTTTTGAAGACATATTTATAAGATGTTCAGGTATTAGTAATCCTCATTCTTTATCATATTTCCTTTGGTTTGACCATGAAGGTGATAGGGAATCAGGTAATAAATCTTCCTAATTACTTCTTTGTTAATTTTCTAGATGACATTTATTAAAATTCTAAACAGCCCTTTCACGACTACAAACATACTATTGATTAATAACCTCTCGTTAGGGACAGAGAAAACCTGGCTAAAGTTCATGTAAAGTTTCAAAGATTCTGCCAAAGAGTTCAGATGGTTAAAGACTGCTGGTTCTTAACTTCCAGATTGGAGAACATGTGGAAGTAAGAGACCAAAAATAGCCAGGCAAATGGTTGTGATTGAGTCAAGTGTGAATGAAAGATTGGCTTAATTTGAATTTATTTTGCATTATTACACCAAGTGTGCTATGATGGGAAGTTGTTACTCTTAAGAGTATGCACAAAAAGAAGGTGAACTAGGTTGGCAGAATTGGTAAGATATATCCACCAATAGAGGTTGAAGTCCTGTATAAATAGGTGTTAGGAAGGGCACTCTCCACATGCAAACTGCACACAAAATAAAGAGCTGGGGAGAGCAGTTGTCTCCGAAGTCCACTCCAAAGGGGTGCATGCCAGGTGATCAACTGAGTCTACTCAAAGCTCTACCTTTTTTTAAAAAAGAAAAACTTTACTGATCAAAAATGTAAGGATTAGCCTTGAAGCTCTTACCTGGTCTGATTTCTGAATGGTCACATATTCCTCGCTTAGATGTGTTTCCTTTGGGGAAGTATAGGTGTCCCATGGCATGGAAGGCTTGGCACTGACTACCTCATTCCTTCCTTTCCCCAGTCTACTGTTAGGTGATAGGATTGTATGCTTAAACTTGAGCAAAGAAGGGCATTGCTTAAAACTATGTAAGTATGTCGCATAAAGAAGAACTCTCATTAGCATACTTCATATCAACTGGGAAACATCTTTAAAAATCTTGCAAATGCTTTCAGTCAATTTTTATTCATTTATTTAGTCAGCCAACAAATGTTTAATTTATATTCCAGTATTGACCTTCCAATTGGTTGGCAGTAACAACTTGCTTGCACTGAGGAAGATAGAAATATATAAAGCAAAAATTTAATAAAATCCTTTGCATAATTAGAAGATGAGAAGATGAGATTTAAAAATGGCATCATGTTTCAATAAGCACAGCCAGTAATACAATTCTTCCATTTGGAGCTATATATCATTGTGAGGTGAATCTTTCACTATGACATTTGTTAAAACCAAATATCAAAAACTACTGACCTAAAATTGATCACCAAATGTTAAACCCAGATTTTGAAAATTACTGTTCAATGTAAAGTACAATGGTAGTGATAATTTTAATGAAATAGTGAATAAATAATAAAAGTATTAATGAATGAACTATGAAATATTAAAATCTTTCACATTTTTGTGATTTTCATGATTTTCACCATTCTATGGAAGTACTGTGTGGAATGTTAGAGAACCTAGGATCTTGATGGGGAGCCCCACTGACCATAATAAAACCTTGGATTTGAGAAAGCAGAAGTTGTCATTCAATCCTGTCTTTAACTCCATGGAAACATTCAGACCTCATCTATAGAAAATGCCTCTATAGGTCTGCTTTGAGTTTCTTTCATGACTGAGAACTCATTAATTCACAACAAAGCCCTTTCTACCATTGGCAGTTCTGATTATGAGGATTTTTTCCATTGGGTTGAGCCAAAATCATAATTATAACATAATTTAATTTTCTTTGTTAAAATTCCAAACTAGTTGCATATGCTGGATAATATTTTTTTTCTTAAGATAGTTGTAGCTACTTCTCTTCTCCTTTTTTTGAGAGACTTTTAAAAAGAAATGGCGTTGTTACTATTATTAGTAATTACTATTAATTATAAACTATATAGCAATTACTATTAATTGTAGTGTAAAATACAAATTTTAATATACCAAATTATAGGATGTCCAACTCAATAGCCAGAAATTGGAGCCATTGTGGTAAAAAGAAAAATGTGTAATCACTCCCTTTCTGTTTTTCAATAGAATTAAAGTTTTCTCATGTACCTTAGGTATCTGATCTTGCTATTTTGCAGAACAGTGATAGAGTTATAACATTGGGATATACAATGTGAGTAGGAATTATATTTGAAAACTTGTATTATTTTTCTGCCTTACCCTTTTAATGTCCTAGAAAGGAAGGTAAAAATCACTTACATATTTGATGTCTGCTGAACTTGAACAGAGAGAACCCCAAGGATTGGGGGGTGAGTATTAAAATGATTTGACCATAATCCTAGTGGCCAAAGTTCAAAGAGGCCTGGGACCTCTCCAGAGGAGAACAGTTGGATCAATCACCCCCTTTGTAAATTAGCTTTAAGAAACACCAGTGTGGGTTATTTTTACTTTGTCATAAGTATTACCTGTATTTTAAAACTAATTTTTTTAAACTTGCGGGTTTTTTTAAAGATTTTATTTATTTATTCAACAGTGAGAGATCACAAGTAGGCAGAGAGGCAGGCAGAGAGAGAGAAGAGGAAGCAGGCTCCCCACCAAGGAGAAAGCCCGATGCGGGGCTCGATGCCAGGACCCTGGGATCATGACTTGAGCCAAAGGCAGAGACTTTAACCCTCTGAGCCACCCAGGCGCCCCTTAAACTTGCGTTTTATGAGCATTGTACACAAAGCATAAAATATTGACATAATCAGAAAAAAAAAGCTGTTTTCATTTAAGACAACAAGAACTTAGAGAACACTTACTTACAACCTTACCAGACCTGAAATAAAACAGATAATACCTAAAAAATGTACAGATAAGAAAGGATGCATCAAAGTTATAAAATAAAAATAGCCCCTTCTACTACCTGGCTCTTACAAAAACATAATACTGAGTAAATAGATGGGAAAATAATGAATTATTATTGTTTCAAAACTACTTGTTAGGAGAAGGAAAGGTTTGTGGATGAAATGAGAATGCAGGGAACTAGAAATATTCAAACTAGAAACATTTTTTTTAACTGTGGAGAAATATTTTCATACACTTGTAAGACTGTCAGCTATAGCTAGTACCTTTGAGTTCTGTGTGTTTGATTTTGACACGTTTATGTTTCACATTTTGAAATACTGAATCAGGTTTACTTAGGTGTAGAAAATGACCAATGAACTTTGGAAGTTGATAGCCCTCCCTGCCACCATGAGTACCAAGCTTAAACCTAACTGGATTGATGTCCCCTGTCTTGCCGAAGATAGTTTAGAGAATGATGATTCCTTTTTTTTCCCCCTGGCAGCTCTTCATATCACTGGAAGTGCTTATGTAACCAGGTTTTTCTTGATTGACTTAAAAAAATGGAAATGGACTTAGCCTTCTTGAATGCTATGCCTGTCACAATAGCTTTTTCTGGTTGGTGGGGCGGGGGGAGTTACCTGAGGTTAAAGTTCAGCAGGATCCCCATGTAGCAGTTGGCATGGAAGAACTCATGACTTCTAGAGAGTGCTGAACACTGGTCAGTAGATACAAGGGGCTGTACTGAATGCTTCTTTGATCAGAGCTAACACTGATAATTGAGGTGTTAGATTGAAGGAGATGGAGCAGAGCATCAGTGAGGGAGACTTTAGCCTTCAGGAAAGCATCTAAGTTGAATATTGGTTTTCACTAAAGCATGATTTCATGGCACTAGATCCAAGAGAGAAAAAAGATGATTTTGGGTAAACTCCACACAGAGTATGGAATAGCAGTGAATTTTACATGGTGAGACCGTCTCCTTACTGTTTTCTTTCAATTTATCTAATTACCTCAAGGAGAAATTCTCAGTTTGATGCTAGCGAGTCTTTATGCACCATCTTGCACTTGTTAGCTTTCATATTTAGCAAAGACAAAGTAGATTCAAATGAGAAGGCTTCAGCTGGCCAAAGAATCCAGCTACCACTTAATCTCACTGTTTGGGGGTGCCTGGGTGGCTCAGTCATTAAGCATCTGCCTTCGGCTCAGGTCATGATCCCAGGGTCTTGGGAAAGAGCTCCACCTTGGGCTCTCTACTCTGCGGGAAGCCTCCTTCTCCCTCTCCCACTCCCCCTGCTTGTGTTCTCTCTCTCACTGTCTCTCTCTGTCAAATAAGTAAAAAAAAAATCTTTAAAAATAATAAATTTATAAAAATAAATGAAACCTCACATTTGGTTTCAGAAACTATTTTTAAATTCCTTCTATACATCACAAGTGCTACTAGATTTCTATGTATTTATTTTTTATTTTTATCGAAGTATAACATACATACATATAAATGACCAATGTGCATTTTTCGCAAGTAGAACATACTTTCGCAATCAGCAGCCAAGATCTAGAAATGGAACATTACCTGGATTCTAGACATCCCCTTCTAGTCACTATTTCCATTCACCTCAAGGTTGCCACTATCCCAGCTTCTAATAGCAGGCTTTATTTTGTCTATTTTAGAAATTTATGTAAAATAGAAACCTATAGTAGGTGCTCTTTTGTGTCTGGCTTATTTTGTGCAATATGATGTATGTAAATGTATGTAAATATAATACTGAGAGAGAAAAAGGTTATAAGACCCAAATGTTCTTCCCAAATTTAGAATATAGTGATACTGTACATGCCAGTTGTCCAAGGGGACAGGCAGCTAATTATAAGCTGGGTAGAGTTGTGTAGTAATTCATTACGTACACAGAACTCCTATCAACATTTGGTCCTTCAGGAAATCTAGGAGAAGCACATAAAATGATCTTTTTTACAACTGAAGGAAGGTAAGTCTGCCATGTATTCATTAACTGCAGGTCTTAGGATTTTAACCACCACTAATATGCCTGTAATTCCCAGGTGCTGTTTCTTACTACTCAGCTGCCATGGCCCAGAGAAGAAATTAAAACACCATAAGTCTCATAACAGTCCTTTATGTTAAAGTACTAGAGGAAGCCAGCAAAGTAGTAGTGTAAAAAGTTGCTGAGGGTTTTTTAAAATTTATTTTCAAAGGATTTTTAAATTTTTTTGTTTAATTTTTTTAAAAGTGGAATCCCTGCCCAATATGGGGCTTGAACTCAAGACCCTGAAATCAAGAGTCACATGCTCTACTAACTGAGCCAGCCAAGTGCTCCAAGTTTCTGTGTTTGTAGATAAAAAATAAGCTCTAACCTATGGGAGAATTCCTTGTACCTCAGAGATCTTAGAAACAGTTCTGGAATCATGTGCATCTGTAAGAGATTTTAGTATTTTTGATTCTGCCTCGTATGACACTGAATAGTATCTGTGGCCCAGTAGAGAGCAAGTTCTTATGTTGACAAAGGATTCATTTTGTATACCTCCAATGTTCTAGGAGGTTCAATGCTCAATTAACAATTCTTGAAATTACTTGGATATGTAGAAGTACTGTTTTTTTTTTAAGATTTTATTTATTTATTTGACAGTGAGAGATCACAAATAGAGAGGCAGGCAGAGAGAGAGGGGGAAGCAGGCTCCCCGCTGAGCAGAGAGAACCCAATGCGGGGCTCGATCCCAGGACCCTGAGACCATGACCTGAGCCAAAGGCAGAGGCTTTAACCCACTGAGCCACCCAGGTGCCCCAAGAAGTACTGTTTTTTTATCACTGCTGTTACACAGTTAAGTGGACCAGAATTCACCTAGTGAAATCTCTTCTCTAAAACTCATCCTGTAACTAGATTTTGCTGAAATCCATTGACATTTTCAAATGATAAATTTTATTGATTGATACTTTGTCTCAAAATGGAAAAGTGAGCCAGAAACCAGTTTTAAGGCATATTTTATTAAGCAAATATATTTAAGAAAAATACCAGCTGGGTCTTAAATTAATCATGGGTGAAATAGACAAATGCCAAAGGTTGAAAGATGGAGTTGAAGCAGAAATCTTACTTCAGTAAATAAATTTTATCAAAAGAAATCCAATTAGGTTAAGTATATACACTAAGACAGATGCAGTGGCATGTTTTACAAAGAAAAGCACATTGACAGATTGAAGGGTTTGGTAGAGTTGGTGTTTCATACCTTTGGAGCTGATGGTCTTATAGTTACTCTTTGATAACAACAGTACTGGGTTCATAACGTAACAGAACTTTAGGGAAGTAGAGATTGATTTTTAACATATGCCAATTACTTTAGCAGATCTTTATATGAATGTGCTGCCAGGGATTTAATGTGATGGGTAATATTTTTAGGACATAACAATTTTGAAATAGCCTTTCCATTTTATTTTAGTAGCAAGGATTATATTTTGGATAAGATTCTGTGTTTCATCTTTATAGATGAATTTTTAGTAATTTCCTCTGAAGATAAGTGTATTGAGTGGAAATTCCTAAAGAAAATACATTGTTTCCATGTCTATACCTGTATGTTAACAACATTAATTCCGAACTCTGCACTGGACGGAAATTTAGATGAATCACTATTTGCTTTTTTATTTTTTTATTGGTAATTTGTTGAAAATGTGCCTAGTTTTTACGGCTCAGCTGAGAATACTCTGATGAAAAGCAAAACATTAAAGCCTATAATTAGCTATTTATATTTTTCTCCTCCTTAGCAGTAATGTCCTTTAAGTTTTCTCCTGGTTTGAAACTGGCAAAAGTACCCCAAATAATGGGTAAGACTTGGAATGTGAAGTTAAGAACAGTGGAAGTCATTGAGGCACAATCACTTGGGATTGTTTCATATTTATGCTTAGTATCTATTACAGAACAAGAACTGAGGGGGAATGTGATGCCTTCTTGGCTCTTCTTTCAGACACATTGGGGCCCCTATATTTAAGAGACCAAATAGTAACCTGACTGAATCTGTAGGTAATGGACTATAGTAGACATGGCATGGGCAGTTTGAGTCCACATTTACTGTCTGCCATTGACTAGTTGAATGACTTGGACACTTTCTTAGTTTGGGTTGCTCCCAAAGCCCATCCTGACACATGAGTTTGAGTATGTTCTAGTTCTCTATTGCTGAATAACAAACCACTACAAGACTCAGTGTCTTAAAATAATGACAACATTTATTTTGCTCACAAGCCTGTAATTTAGGCATGGCTCAATGGGAACATCTCCTCTTTGCTCTCCTTGGCTTCTAGCTTAGCGCTACAATCACTTGAAGACTCAGTCATATGTCTGGAATTGATGTTGGCTTCTGGCTGGGAACTTAACTGGTGCTGTTGACTGGGGCACCTAATAGGGCCTTTGAACATTGCTTCTTGGCTTCCTCACAGCTCAGTGGCTGCCTCCCAAGAGCGAGCCTTTCAAAAAGGCCAGGTAGAAGCTGCACTGCCTGTCATGACCTGGTTTCCGTGGTTGTATTGTGTCTCCTCCGCCATAATCACAGGCCCTCCCAGACTGGAAAGGAAGGGACATGTATTCTGCTTCTTGATGGAGGAGTATCAGTGTTACATTTTGAGAAAAGTGTGTAGCAGGGGATATACTGAAGTAGCTATCTTGGGAAAATACACTCTCCTCCAGGGTACAGGTCATTTATTTGGGAGATGGTCCCAGGAAGGCACTGCAAGGTGTGGGGAAGTGAGATAGGGAGGGAGAAAAGCCACTAAAGGATATATGAGCGAGCAGGCAGGATTGCAGCTCAGTCCCCAATCAGAACCTTAAAAAGACCGTGGAACACACACTGGAATTGTCTTGCTTAATGGTAGGAAAGGGGGTTATTTATCCACCAACTCCTGTCCCTTATTGATGAGGGGCTGCTCTTGGGGTATGAACTCCTTAGGTCTTCAAGTCCACCTTGCAGCATGTTAAGCATACTTCTGTAGCCAGAAAAATTCCTTGGATTGAGTGACACAAGTGCTCACTATAAGAATATCCATAGAACTCTAGGTGATATCTGCTAGCAGGCCCAAGGGTGGTAGGTGAGGCATGAACAGCTTCACCTACTGAAACTCTCCCTGGTCCCCTGGAAAATAGCATTGCACTGTGAGGGTTATATTGTGACATGCATCATAAAATAGATGATAAATTATTGCTTTTTCTACTGAAAAATTCCCATATGAACTTTATAGTTAACTATGGTGTTATCAGACCATATCAGACCATACTAATACTATGAGAGGTAAGTAGTAGGTCTTCTTTATAGTCATAAAATTATCTAAATTTGTTAAAAACTGTTTTTCCCTGTTCTGTGAATAATAGGAATCTTTGGCAGTTGTGAGGAATAAATCCCTAACTAGAATTGAGCTGAAGTTGGGCACATTAAAAAGACAGTAAGTGCGAGATAGCCCCTCGCTACTGGTTACTACTTGAGAATACCTGTATAACTTTCTGTAAGTTATTTATTCTCTTGGAGCTTGTGTTTTCTTGTCTGGCAAATGGATAAAATGATGCCTACCTAATTCATAGGGCTGTTGTGAGCAATGTATCAGATGGAATGGTATTGCCCCCATAGGGCAACATGAAAATATACACTCAGTAAATGTCAGATGGATAAATAACTAGATAATTTATCTAGTAAGTAACATTTATAGAATGTGGTCTGTTGTGTTTATGTTCAATTTCATGGTCGCTGTCCTTGATTTTCATATTTCAGTAGGCCACAGTTGTCTTAAATGTATGTGACATCTTACAGCTAAAGGCTTTATTTAAGAGACTTGGCCTTTAATAATAGATCTAAATGCTTAGTGGTTTAAGATTTTGATGGAGTGTCTGATGGTTTTAACAGTAGAAGCAGGTCTGAAAGGATGATCCTGCCTCTTTTGCTGCCATAGTTACTGCTTTGCACACCTGTGTCTTTGTGTGTGTGGCGGGAAGGGGAGTATAGAGACATGCACACATGTGATGTCTATACTACTGTGTATTAGGGGAAGAGAGGATAAGATCAGGCAGAGGAAGAAAAACAAATCTTGGAGGTAGAATAGGGGTGAGATATGTGCTGTTGGGACATACAACGTCAGGACTGATGTCAAATTCTTTGTCCATAATTGAAGAAGTTCATGGGGGGGGTTAGGCATGATAGAGACATAGAGTTTATTAGCCCCAGGCAGTACCCACAACTCCTATTCAGTGAGATATAGACACATTTTCATTTTGAGAAACTTAGCACAGTGTAGATGTGGTTAATATTAACATAGCTGTACCAATGTAAATGTGCTTTGGTGTAATTCAAACCACCCACATGGATTTCTTTTGAAAACAAAAACATGTGACCCTCTCAAAATTCTCACCCACGCTCGTTGCTTGTGCTTTGGACTCTTGTAAATTTATTTTGCAATCTGTGAAGTAACTTCTCTGAATTCTTGGCCCTTTGAATGCCCTTAACTTTTAAGTCAAGATCACACCATTTATTGAACACAGTTTTTCACTTTCAGTTGTTATTAAAAAAAAAAAACCACACACAAAATTTAACTCCCTGTTTGCTTTATTTTCTCATTTTTCCTGGTAGCATAATATTTACACCAGGGATTCCCTTTGCTTGACTCAGGTACACTGTGGGGAATGAGAGGCATTATCTCTTTTTTCGTGATTTTGTAGGTAAGGAATTTAAGCAGTGTTCCACTGGATTATTCTTCTCAACGTGCTGTTGATGGAGGTCAGCCAGGGGTATTTAGCTGGTAGCTAGTCTGGTTCAAGGGTTCTGGAGGGTTCAAGACAACTTCTCACTTGCCTGTCATCTTGGCAAGGATATCTGGAAACATAGGTTCAGCTGGATCACTTTGCCTTTCCATACTAAGTGCCTTTTCCAATGGTCTCTCCATCACTGTAGTTCAGCTTCTTCCAAGGTGGCTCAGAGCACCACAAGACACAAGTGGGAGCTGCTGGGCCTCTTGAAGGCTAGGCCAAGAAGTAGCACAGTGTTATGTCCACCTCATTTGTTATTTGAAAAATAGAAAGAGGCCTGCTCAGAATCAGAACTGGGGAAGTGGCGCCCATCTCTCAATGAGAGAAATGTAAAACACGATTTTCATCCATCTTTAATCCACTAGAGTTGAAGATTTTAGCAAACCTCACTTACAGAATCTTTGTCCTTAATTCTAAGTGTGTAGTGTAAGTCTCAAAGATCCAGGAGAGATAGAGAATTACAGAAGTGAACCATATCACGCCTTAGGAAACAGAATCTGAAGCCACTGTGTTAGGTCTTAAATCTTGGTTCTGCCACATGTTAGCTGTGGGACTTGGAGCAAGTTGCATAATCTTCTCATTCCTGAATTTATTCATTTGGAAAATGGAACGGTAGTACTGACTTTATACAGTTGAGAGAATTACATAAAGTAACACATGGCAAGAATTGAGGGATCGTACCTAGAACATGAGGGCAAGGAACGGGTTCAGGAACTAGTCTGCAATTCACTTCTCTTGTTACCAGGGAAACATTCAAAGAAAAGGGAGGAGGCAAATGACCTGGCTTAATCTCCTTATAAACTTGCTAGTAAATGATCTGGCAAATAGAGTAATGGTGTTTGCAAGGAGGAGTTGTGTCTATGGACTGCTTTTGGCAGGGTGTCTCTGGTTTAGGATTCCTTGTGGTAAACACATCTAGGATCCGTGGATTTATGGGGCATGGCTCTCTGGAAAATGTCATGGGAGCGATGTAACAATCTGGCTGTAAATGGAGATGTTTCATAACCCAAAATATTCCCTGCTGTGTGAGGTGACGGCATGCTCAACTTGGAGAACTCATCTTTGAATGCAGGTCAGAGAGTGCATCTCTTATGGGGGAAGGAAGCGGCTGGGAAGCCTGTGTTCCCTATCCTGAACCATTCCCTGCTTAACCTATGCCTCTGGGTGCTTGTATCCTTGAAATTATTATAAAGCATGTTACGGATACTATCTCTGACTCATAGGAGTCTGAATTGGTTATCCGATTCTTTGTATTTAACTCATGTTCTATAGATGTTTAGTAAAACAATTATTAAAATGACGTACAATTTTAATTTTTGTTTTTTTCCCCATGGAAAATGAGGGAGGAGGAGTAGTCTTAAGTATTTTCTGCTTCTACTAATTTTATTTTAGTGACGTTATTGGAGGCCCCACTAGAATGTATTTACTTGAGGGCAGAGTATGTTATTTGGTGGGTACCCATGGTGTGATGGACCATACAGTCATTGTTTGGCTGATGTGCTTTCATTTGATCTGGGGTCTGGTTGGCATATTTCAAATGACTCAGAAAGACCAAGTTGTGGTATTAAGGGATTCATTGTTGTAATATTCTCCATCATATTATTGTCGATTACTTCAGTTAAAATTACGAACTAAGGCTTTTAATGTAGAATATGCATAAATACAACTCCTGTGTTTGCTACATTGTTGATAATTCCAAAAATGGTTTTTAATCCAGAAACAAGTTTTTGTTTGGTTTAGGAACTGGCATTCACATTTGCATATGGCTATGCCAGGGTTCCAAAAACCCTCCACATGTCAAAGACCTACCGATTAAGTACAACCCAAGAAGAAATACCCAGCTGGTCTAGATATGCAGTTTATAATTTTTTTTATTTTCAGCATAACAGTATTCCTTGTTTTTGCACCACACCCAGTGCTCCATGCAATCCATGCCCTCTCTAATACCCACCACCTGGTTCCCCCAACCTCCCACCCCCCGCCACTTCAAACCCCTCAGATTGTTTTTCAGAGTCCACAGTCTCTCATGGTTCACCTCCCCTTCCAGTTTCCCCCAACTCCCTTCTCTCTAACTCCCCTTGTCCTCCATGCTATTTGTTATGCTCCACCAATATGGTTTCACTTATTTGCAGTTTATAATTTTACAGTCATTTATAAAAAGAGTCTTGTGTGGGAGCGAGGGAACCCACCCAGGTTCTCTGCCCCATTTCTCCCCTTTCTTGCTGATGATCTTGAATTACTGATGCTGAGGGCCTCTGCAGAAGATGTATGGGATGTCTTTACTTTGTCTCTGAGCTTATGTGGTACCTAAGTAAGAGATAATGATATAAGAAGGAAGCCTAAATTCCGTTCTTCCACTGGAAGGCCAGTACTGGGCAAGTGACCATGGCTTAGCCTGCGTGGAAGTGACAGAGTGACGATGCTGCCAAGCAGTACTGTGTTGGATGGTATAATTTCCCAGAGTCACTGGGGCAAATAAAAGGGAAAGCTAATACTATCACAGAGGCGTACATAACAAGAATATCTTACAAAAGGTATTTTAGAGATTTACCTCATTTGACCCACCAGTAACACCAAGAGATGGCTTGGACAAAAAAAAAATAATAATAATGTTGAGTTTTTGTTGATGAGAAAGCAAGGCTTAGAGAGATTAATAAATCCCAGGTGTCATGGTAGTGAGTGGCAGAATTGAGGTTCTTTATACCCTGAAACCATGTCAGTCTCTCACATAAAATTCAGCTCATAAATTTGCTGAATGACTGAGTGAATAAAAATGAACCAACTTTGACTGAACGTATGTACAAGACAGAGTGGTAGAAACTTTGGGGGATGAAAAGATGATTACCGGGCTCTTTCTGTCTTTAAAGATCTTGTAAGCTTGAAGAGAAAGAAGGGGCATTCATTTAGATAACCTCAACCAAAGGCAGAATAGAGAGACATTATGCAAGTGACTTGATTTGTCCAATTTTTAAATGATATAAATTAGAAACTCTATGTATGTAATGCTGTCCCTTTGGAAATGGGGGGGGGGAAAGGAATAATTTGTATTCTGTTTGCACAGATGCCAGCTCATCATCATAGCAATGATGCTCTTATGTCTGAAAATGAGTGGGACCATCGCTTAGTTCCCTGGTGCGTTTAAACTCATTCTAGTCCAGTACGATGAATAGCTTCCCATTGAAATCTGGCATAAATATTTAGAGAAGGAATTGGACTAGCTGCTACTAGATATTGTTATCACTGTATGAAGACTGGGTGCTTGAACTAAGTGTGGCTTTGAAGTGTGAGTTTGTCCTTATTATGTAAATCAGGACTCTGAGTTCTCAGCTCTTTCTCCTGAGTACACATAAAGCTTGACTGCAAGCTCCAACGAGCTTTCACAGTCTTCTCCAGCTGTCTTGGCAATATGAATTCCCGTAGAAGCCAATAGACTGTATTCTGGCTTTGCCCAGAATATTAAAGAAAAAAAATAGAAAAACAAAATTGCACTTAGTGATGTTGATTAAGATAATGGGACAGGAACTTGATGTGAAACAGTGTTGGTTGTGAAGATGTTCTATCTTATTAGACCCCAATTTAGTTTTGTAAATTAGAACCTTATTAATGAACTTTAAACCTTTATTATATATCAAAGCTTGGATAGTATAATATCAATATAGTAAGAGAGAAAATGGAGTCTTGGAGGTTGCAGTCCAGGACAGGCGTACTTGTGGTCCCATGACATATCCTGTCATGTGCCTTGACACTTTAGTGTTTGGCTTCCATCTGCAGAAGATGACTGCCGCAAGTTTGATCTTCACAGCCACGTTTCAGACAGCTTAAAGAAGACAGGTATGTGACATCACTTGAATCATTCCCTTCTGCAACATGGGGGTTAAGGGGGTAGGAGAAGAATAAATGAAACAAGATGGGATTGGGAGGGAGACAAACCATAAGTGACTCTTAATCTCACAAAACAAACTGAGGGTTGCTGGGGGGAGGGGGGTTGGGAGAGGGCGGCTGGGTGATGGACATTGGGGAGGGTATGTGCTATGGTGAGTGCGGTGAAGTGTGTAAACCTGGCGATTCACAGACCTGTACCCCTGGGGAAAAAATATGTTTATAAAAAATAAAAAAAAAATTAAAAAATTTAAAAAAAAGAATCATTTCCTTCTAAAGAGATCTTAGAAGCCCCACCTAAAGACTTCTATTGTATCTCATTGACTACTACTCTCTTTCCGAGGCTGAGAATTGAAGCCTTCTTTTTTTAAAAATTCCACTGTGATTTATTCAGTACACACTGCAGGTCTTAAAAAGTTTAAGAGCTTTAACCTTAACATATTCTCTAATTAATTAATTAATTAATTAGACAGACAGAGATCACAAGTAGGCAGAGAGGCAGGCAGAGAGGCAGAGAGAGAGAGAGAGAGGGAAGCAGGCTCCCTGCTGAGCAGAGAGCCTGATGCGGGGCTCGATCCCAGGACCCTGAGATCATGACCTGAACCGAAGGCAGAGGCTTTAACCCACTGAACCACCCAGGTGCCCCAAACCTTAACATATTTTCAAAAAACAATTTTTACCTCATAGATAAAATCTTTTTAATTTTTATTGTGTTGTGTTAGTCACCATATAGTACATCATTAGTTTTTGATGCAGTGTTCCAAGGTTCATTGTTTATGCACCACATCCAGTGCTCCATGTGATATGTGCCCTCCTTAATACCCACCACCAGGATCACCCAACCTCCTACCCCCCTTCCCTCCAAAACCCTCAGTTAGTTCCTCAGTGTCCACAGTCTTTCATGGTTCCTCTCCCCCTCTGATTTCCCCCAATTCACTTTTCCTTTCCTTCTCCTAATGTCCACTGTGCTATTCTTTATGTTCCACAACTAAGTGAAGCCTTCTTCATTCTGTTATTTTTCCCTCCCTCCATCTCTCCATACCTTTCTCTCTTTCTTCCTTCCTATGTTACTGCCATGCATAATACAAGGTTATGAGGTAGCACAACAGTATATAGGCAGTAGGCAATGACATTCTTTGCTACAGATAGACTTATGTTGAATAAACCATAGCTTTTTATAAACATTAGTGGGTAAAAAAAAAAGCTTACAAGTGATAAGAGAAAATGATTTCTGTAAAGTCTTTGTTTTGACTCCATTGTGACTGAATATATATATATACATATATGCATATGTATATATGTATATATGCTTGCCATGCATCTTGGGGTGAAGGTGATTAGGAATCTTGTTTTTCTCTTTTTAAAGTCTATCTTTCTTTCCCCTACCAGTATGGTCACATGTTCTTACTACTACACCTCAGGGATTTTTTTTTTTTTTGCTGTTTTATGACCAATGTCCTCCAGGAAATGAATTGCTTAGTGTTACAGAGTTGTTAGTCACAAAGTACGTTCACATTTATGGTCTAATTTTTTCTACAGCAACCCTGTTATTAGGAATCTAGCTGGACAAAATTTACCCAAATTTTACATCTGAGGAAACTGACTCTCACAGTTTTTGTGGTCTGCTCAAGGGAAATGTAGCAGACCTGGGATTTGGAATGAGTTACTCCATCTTTAAGACCACCCCTCTTTCCATGACCTCAATTTATTTTATATTTGACAGGTTTTCTAGGTGGCCTGTTCCAACTGCTTTCTTTGAACTTACTTGGTTGTACCTATTAATTACTAAGGTCCCTCTTCTTCTCAAGAGTCTACATTGTTGTCTCCTAGACTATTTCATATCCTCCTGTGACTCAACAAAAGACTGTGGTCAGCTATCACTGAACATGGATTTTTGAGGTAGACTTGGAGGGTTGGTATTCCCTTAAGAACTCTAATCTTTCAACTCTTTATGTATTTTGAGACATTTATAGGGACAGAACCAAATAATAAGTCATGACTAAAAATTTTACATGGACAAAAATGCCTGAAATTTGGGTGGACTGATGACCTATGTCAATTCCCCTTGGCATGTACTGTGAAGATGACCGTGTTTCAAAGGCTTTTAGTAGTTTAATAGAATATGTTTCTTGCTGAGAAGAATAGGAAACTACTGGATTGATATCCTACCAGAGGGTAGAAATAAATCTTGCCAACACTACTTGGAACTATCTTCCAGCTTTTTGACTCTTGCTTGTGATTAAAATACTGGCTTTAAATGACGCTTCAGAATCTAGAAGGAATACGTGGGTTGAACGTTGTTTTTTATCTGTGCTTATGTTCCTCTCACTATCACTCAGAAGTTGACTTTCATAAGGGGGCAGGGACTGAGAGATTAGAGAACACTATTCGTCATGGAAAAAACTAATAAAAAAATAATCTTCCTGAAACTCACTTGAAGTATGTTTATAGCATACTTTATATCCTTTTCCTAGAAGTTGATGGAGCATACTCATTTGTTTTCCTGGAATATGAATGTATGATGGGCATCTTCCTCTTCATCATACTGCACATTGGGTTGTTATCTTCCTTCCAAGCTTGAAGTAGAATATGGCTATAAATACGGCTGTCTGTTTTAATGGAATAGTAATAGATGCAATGTCTCAAATCATACTAAAGTTAAACAGGGCATACCATTTGAGTCACATGGCTCTTTTCACACCCTGCTTTTCATGATGTAATGGCTGGAGGGTAGGAAAGAGAAGTACTGAGAGGTCTCAAATAGGGGACTGCCATTTGAAGAGCAGCAGGTTATGGTGGTAGTACTCAACAGAATAAAAATAATGCCATTTAATGATGCTTTTTCAGACATATGCATACAAATAATACAGTGGTCAAGCATTCTGTTAGACAGCATATTCCTGTTTGAGTCCAAGTTACCTCTGTGAAGTTGAGCAGCTTTCAGGAGTGCAGAAATACATGATTCCAAAAGCTTCCCATTCACACTGTAGACTATGTGGGTGCTGTTCTCTAGATTGGTGTATGTCATGACCCTGTATACTCATGTTTTATAAGTCCTTTAAAATACTCTGTAACTTTAGGGATTGAAGATCCTTTACATTGTTGTAAAGGCAATGATTAACTATGCTTTTTTCTTGGAAATGTAACAAAAAATAGTGTCAGTTTTTTCCCTTCAGTTTGTTTTATTAGAAGTAGAATTGTCTTATAACATTAGTTTCAGGTGTACAGCATAGTGATTTGACAATTATATACATTACTCCCTGCTCACCATGGTAAATGTAGTCACCATCTGTCACCATATGAAGTTAATATAACATTATTGACTATATTCCCTATGTTGCTGTTTTCATCCTCATGAGTTCATTATTTTATAACTGACAGTGTGTACCTCCTTAAATCCTTTCACCTTCACTTTCTATATACAAAACAATAGGAATAGAAAAAAAGAGAAAGATCTATAGTAATTTGAAGTTTTTTATTTCCTCTTCATGTTTTTGCAGAGAAGATTTTAAATGGAAATCATTTAAGTATTAGCTGTATGGTTAGATGGGAGGCACTGAAAAGCAGGTAATACCACTTTCAGCACAGTTTATAAAACACAGCCAGGAACCAAATGCTTTTAATATTGCTCTTCAGTGTATTCTTAAATATTTTTCATCAGCAATAGTTCAATAATCTCATTCAAGATAAAAACTCATTTTTGTAACTCCCCCATGCCTAGCACAATGCTTCTTAAGGATAAACACTAAATAAGTTATTTTTTTTTTGTTTAAGCAATAAGTGAAAATACATAAATCCACATACTGGAATTCTCTAGGTCATGTCACATTGCCAAAAATTCATCAAACTGTAGGGTATACTATTCCTCCCACTCATACTATTTTTTCCCCTGGCACCTTATTATATTATTGATAAAATTGGATGTTGTAGAATAGCTTGATAGTGTGCGTTCTTAAAAATATATGTATAATTTCATTTGGAAATTTCATTTGTAATAACATTCTTTCAGTTGTGCATCCATCACTTCACTGAAAAAACAACAAAAAATCTGAATCAAGAAGGATTTTATTCCCTACTATTCATTATACTATTGATTGATCTAGAAAAGAGGGCCTTTAGTTATTATTTTCAATCTCTCTCTCTTTTTTTTAAAGATTATTTATTTATTTATTTATATGACAGAGAGAGATCACAAATAGGCAGAGAGGCAGGCAGAGAGCGAGAGAGAGGAGGAAGCAGGCTCTCTGCCGAGCAGAGACCCCAATGTGGGACTCGATCCCAGGACTCTGAGATCATGATCCGAGCCGAAGGCAGAGGCTTAACCCAATGAGCCACCCAGGTGCCCTATTTTCAGTCTCGTAATGGCTCCATTGCATTATTTTTGTTAAGGTGCTAAAGACCTCTTTATTCTTTAGATTGTATGCCCTAGAATCAGAAATTCCTGTTATTTGTTCATTCTATAAATATGAGCAAGAATAAAACATGAATTGAAGAAGACACCTCTGCAGTTTTGGAATCTGAGGCAGGAGGGAAAATGGACTGAAACAAACTTGCTGATCGTGGTTTAGTCAGTTATGGGAAGCTTGCAAGTTATCCTGTAAGTTTCCTTTCCTCTTCTCCCAAACTCTTTGTCATTGGTAGTCTAGAGTGTGATAATAGCTCATTGCTGTTGGCTATGCTCTATGGATCACTGCTGAGATCACTAATGATGGAGAAGGATGGCCTCCATCAAAGCAAGTCAAAGGAACTCCCACAAGAAAAGTCTAGGTGTCCTTTCCTAGGACCAGATGGTTAGTATTGTCTTATTTACTCTTCCCCAGCAGACTGCTCTATAGGTCACCTGGCAAATGCACTTTCCTTTCTCAGGTCCTGTCTGAGTGTACTCACAACTGACACTCTAAAAATGGCATGCCACACATAATTGCCTGTGTCAGTTGCCAATTGATTCTGTGGGTGACCAGTCAGTTTCTTTGATTAGGGTGCAGAGTAAATGTGACCAGGATTAGTGGTTGATTTCTCCTTTGTGGTTACATACTGGATCACCATCAAGCCTGAATTGTCAGACCCGAGGATAAGTGCCATTAGAAAATACAATACCATATTGCTGTGTTAAAAATCAAAATTCAACCAAGTAAAATTGAGGATCTGATTGGCTTTATTAAGTGACTGAGAAATGGGGGCAGTATCCTGTCTAGTAAGTAGAGAGATGCTCTGAGGAGGTGTACAAAATCAAAGGTTTTTATAGATAGGGAGGTACAGCAGGGAAGTGATTACCAAAAAAAAAAGAGGATTGTTTCTGGCCTGAACATCTTTTTTGAGGGAAAGGAGTGGCATTTTATTACGAAGATTACCTGACTAGTGCTGATCAGGAAATTTCATATTGATTATTAAGAGATCACATTTCTGGGATAAATTGAAGCTGTAACTAATCTTGGTTTGCTGTTGTGGGGGCAAATGATTCCACTTTGTGGTAGAGAATCTGAAAGACAGCTAAAACCAAGCAGGGTACTGGTTTCTAATCAATGTGATGAATTTTATGCCAGGAATAAGCAAATCTAGTGAGATAGACACTAGTAACACAGCCTTTTGGAGGTCTTGGAATATTCGTAGTATTATCAAAACAGAGTTGAAGGCAGATGTCCAGTTATCATACATGGAATAATCATATGGGGACTGAGACAAGGTGAATCTCCAAGAACTCTGGACTTGATTTCAATTTCACAGTTGAACTGTCTGCTATACTTTTTGTACCTAGGACCTGGGGCAGGGCTTGTTCTACAGATGGGAATCAGCGGCCCTTACCTGAAGGTGGTGGACGTTTGCAGCTGTTGGGCTGTATGTTCTGCATACCAGGACATACCTAGTATGTCCTGGCCAATGACACTGAAAATTGGTGTCCTTGCCCAGGAGATGGATGTGCATGTGTTTACTTCAGAGATTCTCAAACATGAACAAACAACAGGTCATCTAAAGGTCTTGTTAAGACACAGAGTGCTGGGCCCAACCTTCATTGTTTTTGATTTAGTAGGCCTGGTGTCAGAGAATTTGCATTTCTAACCTGTTTCTAACAGGTGATGCTGATAACCATGTTCAAGGGATTTTACTTTAACAATCACTGGTGTAGATAAATGCTATTTTACTGGAAGAACAAGAGAATATTCCTTTCCACTTCTGCTTCATGAAGGCAGACTAGGCCCTTGTGTTTTTCTTTGCCTCTTCATGAGAGGGTAATGGAATGATGGTAAAGGAATAAGCCCCAGATACAGAAGAGAACCTCAGATGACTAAAATAAAGAAATATATGCCGTCCAAGAAAGAATGAAATAGGATACAGCAGGCTAGGAAATGAGAAAGGATCTGTGTTATTTTTCTCAGATGATCCTTGGAGAGCTCCAGGCTCAAAGCCAACAGCAACAAAGGAAAGTGGAAGCTGGAAGGGTAATTTAAAAAGGGGGAGGAAAAAATAATGAAAAGAAATAAAAAGGGAGAGGAGTGTGCAGGAGGTGATTGCATGAAACATGACCTACAGAATGATTGTGCAAATTGGCACCCCACAATCCAAGATCTCATCCCCACAATGCTTAGCAGGAAGAGGGCAGGTCGCCCAGCATTTCACTCTCAGACAGCAATGAAAATAAGCCACAAAGACTTGAAAGACTCTGAAGGAAAATGAACAAATTATCTGGGAAGTCATAGGACTATTGTGATGGATGTTGCTATCATCATTATTGAATTTGGGGGCCTTCGCAAATGAAGTCTTCCAGTCAATAAGCTCCAACTATGTAAAGGCATTGTTGATCCATGGAGAAGTCTAACAGTGTAAGATTTCCATGTAGACCAGCAAGTGGTTTTAAATATGAAAGTATAACCAAAGACCACCAGGCATGTGGCTTCTAGGCCGTTGACCAAGAGAGTTGTGGAAACAGAGTACCAGAATTTCTAGTTGGTATCTTCAGAGTGATGAAAAGATGCTGACTATAGCACAAGAGCAGAAAAATATGGAAAAGAAAATTAAAGAACAGGAAAGTGTGTTTGGGGCTTAAATATATGATTGCCAGCATGTAATTTTAAATAGAAGTTTTAGAACATCAAGTCAAGGAGAGCTCTCAGAATAGAGAGAAAACACATAAAAAAAATAAGAGCAAATAGATAAGCAACACAAAGGATCCATCTGGGAGGACTAACATCTGGCTCATAAGAGTTCTATGAAGATAATGGAAAATAAAAGGTAAGAAATAATCCAAGACATATAACAGGTACATTTCCTAAAGCTGAAAAAAATGCTTATCATATTGAAGGAATCCAATAAATATGGAGTAAAAGAATAGAAAAAGACAAAGATAGGCCTGTTATAAAATTTAGGACACACCTGATAAAAGAAGATCCAGAAAGCTTTGGCAAGGAAGGACAAGAGTTTACCTGCAAAAAAGAGAATCAGGTTTGCATCTGATTTATTTTTAGTGATCTGGAAGATAAGAAACAATGGAGAGAGGGATAAAAGGGAAAACAATTTTAAACTTAGAATGGTATGCCTTGCCAAGATGACTAAAATTAATACTATCCAAAATTGGAAGAAGGTTGGAGTGAAATAAGTTCTATAAAGATTTGGGAAGATAACTACCAGAAAAAATTAAATTCTATCACAAATAGTTTGCTTCTGGAGAAGGGGACAGACATATGTGTGTGGCAGAGGGTAAGAGGGATTATTGTTTTTCATAATAAATTCTTCAGATTGATTGATTGATTGATTGGTTACCAAGTACATGTATCAGTTTTCCAAAACTATAAGGGAGTAACAAAATCCAAAAGGTCTTGACCACTGAAAGGGGACTGCAGCTTTAAGATAACATGCATGATGTACACAGGATTTTTATTATGAATTCTTCCATTAAGGAAACATTGGTTGAAATAGCTGCCTGTTTTAGAAAAATATCTTAAGAATTACAGTGCATAACTAGCTGTTCATATCAGCACCAACAGTCCTTCCACCACTTCTTTAAAGCGTATCTGCTTAGCAATAAAAGAATCCAGGAGTCAAATCAAAAAGGGATGCTTTCTTTTCTTCCTATAATAAGTGGGCTGAAAACTTAGACTTTTGAGAACTCATGAAATGTGCAAATATAGTTGAAAAATATTCCAGTGTAAAGTACTAGTAGTTAAAATGAAAGCATGAATCAAATTAGCTTTTTTGTGCCAAACTCAGGGTATGTCTCACCAAGTGATCAAATTGTATGTACCCTGGAATACAGAGTATATTGATCAGTAACTAGTGTGGCTGCAGAAAAAGTAAGCACTCTTAGGTCTTATTACTTTTATGTGACAGGGAGATGGGCTTGGCAAATGAATGGCAAAACAGTGGTAACAACTGACTACAGGAAAACTCACAGATATGCAGGCGAAAGCTGTGTATGCTAGATGACTCTGAACTGATACCCATGTTCCTGAAAAATGTAATTCAAATAGGGGCATGTTAATGTACCACTATTCCCTAGAGGAATTGTTAAGTGGGATTTTTTCATTGTAAGTGTGGAGATAAATTGTCTGATTTCTTCATCTGTGATTTATGACAGAGTAGGACACATTTCTTAAAGGGGTAATGAAAACTAACCTGAGGAGGGTGAAGATGAGCAGAAACCTTTGACAAGTCTATAGGTAATTGCATACATTGGTCAGTTCTGTCCTAAACTAATTTTCACTAATTTGACTGTGTTTACATATTTACACATTTTATGTAGTAAAAGTTATTACACATTATTTATATATTAAATAATTACTTACATATTAAATGAATGGCCATAATACTGATTGAGATGGCACATGTAGGCATAAATGTCAAAATTTAAAGTAAAATAGTTGGAGGGGAGGAAGACCACTGAAGAAAGGAAATAGACCCAGAGCGAGAGAGCAGGGAACTTCCCTCTAGATACAAGGAAATCCAGAGTTGGCATCTGGGTTTTAACAACTAACAAACTGACCCCAATATTGGGAGACAGTCTTCAGTTTAAGTATAGTTACTTGAGTGCTATGCAGTTCATTATTTTTAAAACATAAAGGTGGGAGAACACAGGTGGGGTTCATACTTTTAAAAAATTAAGACCTATGAGGAGAGGATGAAGAAAGTGAAATTGTTGAGAATAAAGGAACAAATACCTGAGGAAGATTTCATAATGGCCTTTGGAAATATGATGAAATTTCCATGGAGCATGGGCCTTATTTTATACTGAGGACAAAACAGTAGGAAATACTCAGGTGAGATTTAGGAAGAAGCTCTCTTATTAGTGCATAGAATGGAAGCAATTGAACTTTTGAGGTTTAAACAATATGGCAGACATCATTCCTCAGAGTAACTCAATTAATGTAACATTGCTCGGGAGTAAATTGGTAATTTTTAGTTTATGATTATATAAGCGTTCTCTAGAGAGCAGAGTAAAATATATACATAGGGAGCAGGGAGGAAGGGATTGATTGATTGTAAGGAAGGAATTGAAGATATGGTTATGGAGGTTGACAAGTCCCCAGATGTGGTTTGGCAAACTGAAGACCCAGAAATGTTGATAATGTAGTTCATTCTGAATGCTGCCCCACTGAAAACCCACAAAGAGATGTTTCAATTTGAGTCTGTCTGGGGGGAAGAATTTCCTGTCCCCTTCATGGTCCTTCTAGCTATACTAAGAATCAAAGAAATTGACATGAGGTGGGTTAACAGAAGAAAGTCAAATTTAATAGCATACACATGGGAAATCCACACAGACACGGAAATTCCAAATACAGGGGAAATGAGGTATCTCTGTCAATTCTGAACTAAGTGTTCTGGCACCTCAGAGGGAAGGAATTCAATTCACAGGAAGATGAAAAAGAATAAATGTTTGATAAATAAACAGACTATTTAGAAAGAATGGGTCACAAGGACTTCTATCAAACAGGTCTTTCTAGGTTCTTCCTTGTCTACTATACCTAGTTCATAGTATAATTTAGTTTTATCTATGGTGCTTGCTTTCTTCCTGGAGCAGTCCTTTAAATTCATTTTAGGCAGTTGAGGACAAAGGTAAAGAGCTTGTCTTAAATCTGTTGGGTTTTGATTGCTTGTAACTCAAAATAATATTCATGCCAAAGTGGCCCATCTTGGGGCAGCCTGCCTTTGGCCCTTACAAATTCAAAGGCAAGAGAGGAGCACTGTTTAGCTCCAGGCAATCAAGCAGGAGTTCCCTCTAACTCAGTGTTTTTGTTCTATTCAGGTCTCCAATTGACTAGAAGAAGACCCATCCACATTAGTGATATTTCCTGGTTACTCAGATGCAAAGTTAAGACAGGAATAGCAATTGATATTTCTATTAGGGAATATTGGAAATAATTGAATTAACATGCTCATAATGCTCCATAAAAACATTTTATGAAATGTAAAACTTCAGACAAATGTTAGTGGATATAATGATATAGAAAACTAGATCAAATTATCTTTTGGCTCAGCCTAAAGATTTTGAAGTCCTTTGCATAAACAGATTAATACAAAGAGCAAGTCAATTAAAACATTAAAAATGAGCACAGAGTGATAGAGAATGATATAAAGATCGTAACATTAAATGTGAACAAGAAAGGTCAATAGCTATATTAAAATACCAAATCAAAACAAGACATAGAAAACTAATGCATGTTTACAGATAAAAAATAATTGGATCATGTAAGGTGTATTTTGTTAATGCAGAATATGAGATGAGTTGTTCTGGTATCAGAGAAAGTAAATTCTAAAAGCAGATTATCAAAAGAAAGGACAAATTAAGGAACCCAAACCCAAATGTCGAATTCATGTATAACAACTATGATACCACAAATATCTAAAGAAGCAAAATTAAAAAGAAAACCTGGCTCTTATAGGGACAGAATTCTGGTTGTCATCAGAGAGTTAGATCCTGCTCACGTTTCACTTTCCTCTTTGACTTTTTATTTGTTGGACACTGTCCTGTCACTTGACACTATATCCACCAGTCCACCTCAGTGTGATATTACACCTTCAGTCTAATCTTGGGCCTCAGGAACACAGCCCACAGTAGTTTCTAGGTTGGTTATCAGAGAAGGACTAAGAAAATCAAGATTGAAACTAGAAATTACATGATTGAAAAATTCAAAAAAGAAAAGTTGATCTTAGGAATGGAAACATGTATTTTAAGTTTACCTTTTTTGTGGAAAATAATCACACATGGACACAAAGATGTTGAGATAATCTACCACATTTTAAGACAAGGAAAATTTTAAAAAATTTCTAAAATAGGGCATGACACTCACATAGAAATAGAGTACTCTGTAAATAATTCCTGAATCAGGAAGGAAATGTTGTACAATAACAGCATTAAAAAAGTGAAAATGTAACATCAATATTAATGTTTCTGCCAAAATAGTAAATAAATTCCTTACTCACAATGTGTTTATTAATTAAATAAATAGAAAAACTAAGACTGAAAAAGAAAGATAAACATGAGTACAAGGGACAATTATGCTGAAATAAAAGAGGAGAAAACAACAACATGATTGACAAGCAGGAATTTATGATGAAAATTGACAATTTTTTAATCATTAGCTCAATTAATTGAAAATAGAAACTAATGGAGTGCCTGGGTTGCTCAGTTGGTTAGGCATCTGCCTTTGGCTCAGGTCATGATCCCAGGGTCCTGGGATTGAGTCCTGCATTGGACTCCCTGATTAGTGGGAAGCCTACTTCTCCCTCTCCTCCCCACTCTTACTCTCTCTCACCATCTCTGCCTCTCTCTCATAAATAAAATAAAAATCTAAAAAAATAGAAATAAAATCACAAAAAATAGAAAAGTAGTATACTAGTTTAATGCCACAGAAAATAACTGAAGAATTTCTCAAATATTGACCCTTAAGATAGCCACCAACTCCATAGGGTTTACACTTAAGTTCTACCAAATTATTGAGGATTAATTTCCCTATTGTAGCAACTGTTTCAACATACATCAATTAAGATAAAAATAATTGTAACACCATTCTCTGATTTTTGAAGTAAAACCAAAGAGCAGAAAGTTGGGAGTGGGAGATGATGAATTCAGTTTTTAATTCACTGAGCTTGCCAAGCTTGATGGACTTTTTATTTGGTAAAGTCTGGTGGGATATTGGCTATTGACACATTCATTTATACATGAACTTCATTTTGAAAGCTTATTTGTTTCAAGGAGTGAATATAAAATGGCCTGTATCCTCAAAATTATTATAGTATAATAAAGGAGACAAAAAATTAACAGATAAAAACAATGCAAGGCTAAAAATGCTGCTGGGTTATACTGGTCTGCAACTCATAGTGAGTAGTGGGGGAACCTTGCAGAGTGGAATCAGGCAGGTAAGACTTCTTCTAGTTTCCCGAAACTGGGTTCATCTCTTGGTGGGTATCAAGCCAAAAGACAAAACCACGATGAAGAAAAGGAAACGTAAGTGTTTTACTTGCAACAAGTAAAGGAGAATACCAGGGATATTTCCCAAAGCAGTGTCTCCTTAAAAAAAAAAACCTGGGGAAGTTTTCAGCAAAGGGTACATACATACTGATAAAGGGGTTTGTGGAATGGGAGATTCAGCATGGAATTGGGACGAAAGTCATCTTAAGGTGATAGAGTCCACATCTTGATCTAAGTCATGAGGGCTGGCAAGGGTCAGCATTATCAATTCTCTGGCTTTAGTTGGTCCAGTATTTGAGTGCTCAAAGAGGTTTAAATCCTGCAGTGATAACTCAAGAAGGTTTAGCAGGTCATTTTACTTTTGAACCAGCACTAGGGGTTACACCACTGATTTATGGTCCCTGATATGTTTAAGCTGTCTCCTGGCTTGACAATGGCTATATGTTCTTAGGTTTCTTTTGTTCCTTTGAAATTGTCATACTCTGATATCTGTTCTTTTGCATTTTCAACATATCCCAGGAAGTTCTGCAAGAAATGTGCTTTGGGCAAGTTGTGCCTGGCAGGCATAGATGGTTGGGGGGCCTGCAAAGATTTTTTTTTTATGTCAAGAAAGCTATGTCTTGCCTTTTTCTGGGGACCCATAATTCTTTCTGCTTACAATCTGGCTTTAGAAATGGTTTTGACATCAGTTAATTGTGAGTCTAATGTAAGTGCATGATGAAGCTATCGAACACAAGTCTGATCTAAATATTCCAGTTAGACAGTCTACTGAGGACAACATGGGACATTACAGCTGGTCTCTTTGTCCCCACTTGAGCAAATCTGGCTGTTGGAAAGGGGGTGTGGGATAGGGTTTCACCCTGGAAAGAAATGATGGTCACAGCTAACAAAATTGCCAAAATTCCCATTGTCTTAGCTTGGATTCTTCCAGAACAGACCCTTAGACAAGGCTACATGTGCAAGCAGTTTGCATGTGAGGAGAACCTAAGAGATATAGTGAGAGAACTAGGACATGGAGGGCAGTGCATAAAATGGAAGCTTGTGATCATCTGGGCTCAGACTCTGGGACGGGGTATGTTGAAAAACTGGGCAGGGGAAACATGCTTGGGAATTATTGGTTCCCCTGAGGGGCAGGGGAAGCTGGAGTAGTTATGCAGGGACTCTCAGCTCTCATTGGTTGAGGTAGATGGTGTGCTCTTAATTATGCCACACTTCGGGGTTGCCCTGGGGGAGCAGTCCCAGCAGGCTCATCCAGCTAGAAAATGCCCACAGGCACCAGTTTGTAGGGGAAGTCCCTGTTGGACAACTCCAGGCCAGACCCTGGGGCTATAGGTTGGGCCCTGACAGCTTCTGTGAGACATTAAAAATATCTCCAGTTATGGGTAAGGCTATTGTTCCATTTAAGAAGAGATTCCAGAAACAGGAATCATGGCAGAATCTCTGTTCTTTGACTGGTAAAGATGGTGGTGGTGGTGGGATTGGTTTGGGCCACACACATTCATTTTAGGAACACCTCATCCCAGACTTGTGTCAGCAAGACCAGTTTCATTCTGCAGATTTCAAGGGCCTGAGTCTTCTGACACAGTGGACCATAATTTAATGAAGGACAGAAACATTGATTTGCTTTTGTTTTCAGTGCCAAGTCAGTGCCTGACACTGGCCCAGACACTTAGATGTTAGTTGAACTGAATTAGTTACTGTTGTCTGGGTTAGGAGCCAGATGGGGCTAGATCCACACAAAGGAGTTGGAAAGACCCAGGATGACACATTTTACTCCTGACTACAGGGCTAACTTGTCAACCAGATTCATAAAAGATAGAAATCTTACTTGGCACTGTGCCTTGCCAGCAATTAGCAAAATGCGTGAAAGGAGGCTTAGCAAACACCACGTGGATATCTGGAATGCTCACATCTATCAACTACAGCTTCCTAATCCCTTCTCCACGTCAGGATATTTTTCCTGGTAGGATTAATGAGGACTAACTGGGAGTGGTAAAAGCCCAGGAAATCCACTGAGTTTGGAAGTCTCTCATTTTCAGACCTCACTAGCCCTATTGCCAGAAGGCCTAGGTAACACACTTCCCTTTCTCCAATCAGCTCACTTGTCTTTAAACTGCAGAGTTGCTTAAAATAAGCAATACAAACAGATCAGGTATACACTGGGAAAAGGACTCCTTAGAAAAGTCCTAGAAGAGTTTAGTTTAAGTTCTAGCTAGGAACTTGCATCAGTATGTTTATACAGAGGTCTGACTGAGATTGAAATGGATTCAGGTATCCCCAAAGGAGGAAGGAATCAAATTATAGACCCATTGTCAACCTTACTCTTCCCTACCATCCAAAATTCTTCAATACAATGTTAACAGACAGAATACATGTTACTACATTAGTATAGTTTTACATTTGGATGAAGAAGTTACCATGCCAGTGAAAATTAAGCTTGGTGAGAACAAAGACTTCATTTACTAGGTTCACCAGGACACATCTACCAGTGTTGACAACAGAACTGAACAAATAGTTATTGAATGAGTACATAAATGAACCCAGGAATTTCTGTGGTTGATAGTCCTACTTTAGGATGTACTAAGAGGTTAAAAAAAAAAAGGTCCCATTTCAGCTGACACTTAAAAATGGGTTTGAACTTCACAGGTCCATTTACAGATTTATTTTTTTTTTAATAGACCCAGTGTAGCACCATAAATGTATCTCCATGATTTTCTTAACATTTTCTTGAGGTTGCATTATTTTAAGAATACAGTAAAACCTATAACATGAATTATGTGTTAATCAACTATTACTGGTAAGACTTCTAGTCAGTAGTACGCGATTAGTAGTGAGGATTTTTAGGGATTTTGCAGATTTTAGACTGCGGGGTGAGTGTCCCAACCCCCTCATTGTTCAGGTGTCACCTGTATTTCAGTAGATCCCCATAGAAGAAAATACTAATTTAAACTTAAAAACATGCACAGATCATACTTAAAACTAACAACATAGAAAACAAGGGACTTACCACTTGTAGAGAAAATTGCAGGGTTGCTACTTGAAAGAACCCATAGAGTTGATTAGATTATTAGAGTGTTAGAAATGCTGGCCATAGCTCCTTTTAAGCAAAAGAAAAATTAAAGGTATACATATAGGAGGGATGACAACTCACTTTTTTTTAAAAAGCCAGATGTCTGCTAAGACTGTCCTAGGGTATTAACCAAAGGAATCACGAGGAATAAACTGGTAGAGGAAAGTTGCAGGCCATAAAATGAATCCACAAATACTTGCTTCACATTCATATATTAATGAAAGACCGCCTGAAGATGCAGAGAATAAAAAATGCTTTCACAATATCTTCAAAATGATCTGGTATTAATCTAATTCAGGACACATGGAATTTATTACAGAATAGAAGAAATTATGGGAGAATGAAAAAAATGTACAAGTAAGGTGATACATCTTAACTACAGTAGAGTGTTGCATGGCTGATTATGTTAATATATAGTAATAACTACATGGCTAATAATGCTAATATACATTAAAAAAATAAAAATGTGATGATGTATGGTCCCCATCAGATTTAACAAACATATCTAAACTTCAAAATGTGTTCTAAATAGGTAAAACAACTGTCTGTTACCGAGTTAGAAAACCGCTGAAGAACAGCATGGAGTAGAGCTTCCTGAAACATACTCAAATCACTATGTTATCAGGGTGGGGTAATGGAAAGATTGTGAATCAGGACAGCAATCATAATTCTTAATATAGCTCTGTCATAGGTTGATGGTATAACTTCGGGCATTTGAAGTAATCTTTCTAAATTATTTCGGTTTCTTCATTTGCAGAATGGGTATTTTTGCCTTATCACAAAGAGCTATTGATAATATATGAGATTATGACATATGAGTAGAGCACATCACAGAAAAATACTGGTTTGGGAACAACAAAATCTGGGGTATATTAACACAAAGAATGATGCACAAACATTGAAATGACGAACATACAGATAATGTTGTTTCATGGAAATGTGTTCATTAATCATACAGACTAAAAAAGCATCAAAAGTTACATAAACATCAGTTAAAACTAGTAAAAGTAATTTATATGTATATACTAAGAAGTAACTTAGAAATTGTAGGAATAAAATGTAATCATCATAAGACTTTTTTTCTGTTAAGTCAATTGAGTTTATAAAAATGCATTTTTACCAGATAGCTCAAGGGAAACAAGGCTATTTCTTTTAATATATCCATGAAGCAATTTAAATACATATTTTTTTTAATCTAGAGAAAAGCAGTACTTAAATTTTTCTGTATTTCTCTGGAGGCCAACTATTCAATTAGAAACTCTAATATAGAAACAAATTTGAAAACTTTAAAGGTATTGCAAAATGCTGTGTTCTAGTGGTAAAACTTGTCTTTTTTCCTTTGCTTCAGATAAGGAAGAAATCTTAATTTTTCTTTTATTAAACAGTTAAAGTGAGCGTTTTCTTTTTTCCCCCCACAACATAGGCAGGGCTAAAAAAATCCTGCTTAAAATGTCTCTAAACTATTTTTGGATCTGAGGCAAATGGCAGAATTTACCTTTTTTATTTTTTTTCCCTCGGTACCATGATAACTACTTCAGAGCCCTAATGGATTCTCCACAATCATCTCGGTGATCATTTCCACGTCTGGTACCATGTGTCAAAGATAATTTGGCTGGAGCTAGTCTGAAAAATTTTGATAACAAACACACTGTTTACTACAATAATATAATTTATTTAGTAGCCTATTGTTGACTTCGGCCTATTATCTGTAGATCATATAATATGAATTTTGTACCCACATGAGGTACATAGTTCTCAGAAGTTAGATTTTCAAATAATAGTGTCATTAAAACAAGAGAGCCCTAATGGATATAATTATGTTTTGCTTAACAATGCTCATTTGCTTCTAATGCATTTGTGTTTGTGTATGTGTATGTGTATCTGTATATAGAGAAGCACCTTAGAGAACTTGGGAATACTCATTATGGGTTAAAAGGCATGTAGGTCTGGCTCTCTAATGGAATCGGAGCTCTCTGAAATTTGGAATGTACTAACAGTATAGCCATCCCTGTGGCAGGGTTGGAACACGCTGAAGAATTTTTTTGTGTTTACTTGGTGCCTCGTACTGCTCTGACTTGAGGGAGGAAAATGCCTTTGGCTGGCTACAAATGTTTGTCATCCATCTATCTGTACCTTCCCATCAAGGAACATTTGCTGAGTCTTTTCTTTTTCTGGGCACTGCGCAAAGTACTGGGGATAACTCTAAGTATGAACAAGGAAGTAGTCCCTGCCATTGAGGAACTCACCGGTAAGTGGTGGGGCAAACTGATGATGTAAGTGTAGGATGATAGGAAGTGTTCATGGAGGCAAAAACCGAGGGTAGAGGATACACAGAGGAGGGAGCAAGGGTGTACTGTCTCTAATTGGCTCCCCTTGTACACACTTGGGGACAACACTTTTGTGGAAATGTGCTCTCCTTGTTCTTCGACCTATTTCACCTCCTGGGACTTCCTTGTCCCTTTGAAATACTGTCCTCACTTTGCCTTCTACCTAGACTCAGAGTTCAAAGCCCAGGTTTGATTAGATCTCTTCCTGAAGTTTCCTGGGTGCATGAGGCTCTTGCCATTGTGTTGCCCCTGTCAGAGAGGGCCAGGATTCTTTCCGGTTTCTGTTGGTATTTCCTATGCTGAAAACTTAACTGACAAAACTAATATTCACTGATTACTGAAGTCCGGTGGGGCCCAGGTATCTATTTCTACCGGAAATGAGATACTTTATTTCCATATTGCACGCATTTGGTATTGTGTGGGGATCACGAATACTGTCAATATATTTTCTCATTTGAAAACAGAAATATTATTTGACACAGTCTGTCTTTGAGTCAGAATATCAACAATATGATCTGCTTTGTAAAATTTAGTTTTTGCCTAGGGTTCACTCCCAAGAATTTTGTAGCTCTCATCTTTTCTCAGTAAATTGGCTGAACAGCTGGAGGCAACGGTTTACATGTCACTTCTGATGAAGTATTTTCTAGTTCCTAATTGCTAAATGAATATTTTGTGGACTGAGTGGCTGAGTTTATACCATGTGAGAGGAAGCAATGAAAATATCATAAGGAATATGTATTCGCTTCCCAGTGAATGTTACCTTAGCTGTACATACTCGTTTCAGAAAATTAGTACAGCATTTATTCTCTCCCGAAACATGGACCTGCTGGCGTGTCTGACGTGGAGGACAAATGACCCACACTGAGTATCCTTCTTTGGTGCAGAATTCCCTTTATTCCTTGGAAGCCAGCCCAAGAACAGCTTTCTATTGCTCTGGCATTGCCTAACAATGTGAGTCTCTGGCAGTTTCATTCTTGGGAAGACTGTGACCCTGGCAACTCAGTAATGAGAGATGCCTCTGCCTTCGATCCCTTGCAAATAATGATTCCAAGTGTGGTGCATTAAGGTGATGCCAGCTGCTGGAAGAGAAACCTCCAACTCTCAGCCCCTTCACACAGTCAAAATGTATTTCACATTCACAATAGTCCTGCTCATTAGCAGACACTTGAACTGTGATGACTTGGATACCTGCAGTCCTTCCATCTTGGGGTTCCATTGTCTTCTGTTCTTAAATGCAAGACCACATAGGGAAGGGGACAGGACATGGAGCGTTGTGCAGGATGCTTTTGATGGGCCAAGCTTGGAAGTGGCATGTGTCTCTTGTCACATTTTATTGGGTATAAATTATATGATGGTTGTACCTACCTGCCTGTAAGGAGAACTAGGCAAATATAGTCTAGTCGGGTGTCTAGGAAGAAGAAATAAGTGGTCAGCTAACAGTTCCTTTTGGACATAGAGACAGTTTTCTAATTCAAGCCCAGGAAAAATAATAGACACTTTAGCTTTTACCATGAAAACCCAAATTTAGATCTGGAGTTCTCAATCAAACAGATTGCATTCTCATGATCGCATGACAAAGATTAAAGTTTGTCACCTGCTGGAAAGTAGCACAAGAGGCAATCCAAACTATTTTGAAAGTCAGGCTTCCAGGAAACAGACCTTGGTTGAAAGATTGCAACAGGATCTCCCTATCTCAGAACAGCAGTCCTGACAATCGATTCTCCACAGCTTGGATCAAAAGGGAAGCTCTTGGTTAATCAGTATTCAGTCAGAGCCTCTTTTGTACTGTGGTTACTTTTAGCTTACTGCCTCACTATCTTTGAATGATGTTGTTGCCCTCTGAGACCCTTGTAAAGTTTAGTATATTGTGGTAAGTTTTTTTAATTGACTATTACCAATTTGTATTTTCTTAGTCTTGTAAACATGGTTGCTTAGTTCTGTGCATCACGTATATGGAAAAAAAAATCAACAGAGCATACGTTAGGCAAAGAAGAAGCCATCAGTAGATTTTTTAAAGGCTCTAAAGTAAATACAAATGCATTTTAAAGTTGGAGGATGTTAAATGAGGGGGAAATTGCTTTATAGGCCATTGGTCAGGGCTTTCCAATTTGATTAATACCTCACATTATTATTGTAGAACAATCATTACATGGAGGCTTGATATAATGGAATTTCACTTTCTAGAAGAATGACCATGTAATTCCTGTGTTCAACACAAAGTTTTATGAAACCGGGATCATTGTGTAATGTCTGGTATCAAAGCCTCTTTTCATTTTTGCTTTTAGCATTTGGAATTTGTTTTACTTTCTCAGTACTAAGATAGAAATGATTCTTCTTTGATATAAAACAGTCAATGTAGAAGGCACACAGGAGTTGAAGTATTTTTTTAACAAAACAGAACAAATTAAAATTTTAGATAACCTGATTGCAAGTTCCCCACTTAGGTCCCTAAACTCTGATTAAAACATAACTAGGAAGAAATGGTATATAGAAAGAATATGAATAAATGTATATATACATGTAGGCACACCCACACATATATATGCATTCATGTGTGCATGCATGTGTGTGCGTGTGTGTGTGTATATGAAGAGGGAGAACACTTAAGACTAGTCATGGCTTCATTTCTTCTTCCCAAATGTCTTGGAAAAAGTGACTATTTCTTCAGAACCTGGGGCCAAAAAAGAAGGGGACATAATGACCCTAACCATTTTCCTTACCGAGAATATTTTTTTAGAGTAAGCAAGAAGTTTCAGAAAACCCCCTGCTCAAAAATAGCCTAAGCCCTTTGGTTGGAAGATCTAGTGGACAGGCTACTTAATCACAATGTCTCTGATTCAAGCATATCTCTGATTTTAGACTTCCTAAATCACATGATCTGTGGGAATTTTGATATGCTGGGTTCTTTCTTTTAGGATGGCACATATCTCTATGGAAAGTCCCAGGTAGGAGGGAGGAAAACACAGTAAAATGTAAGGATAAAAGGAGAAAGTCAAAGCTCAGAATATCTGAAAATTATTTTGCTATCTCTCCTGATAATTACCTTTCCTGTGGGTTGGGAAGACAAGGGGGAGCTGCCTAGTTGGATTTGTTTGTAACTAACTAATAGCCAAGAGATGGTTGCTAATATGTAGGGAATGGGGAATTTGAGGGAACTGATTTGAACATGGTATCTGGAAAACTATCAGCATGGTTGGACAAGGAAAGGTGATTTCCAAAAAGCAAAGAAGAAACACATGCAACTCATAAAGAAACTTGAAGAGAGAATATTGACAGAGGGGTTGGGAAACACTGAAAAATGATTTTCCAATTTTGTGATTGTGAGTAATTCCTTCAGGGAGGAAAAGGGGGGCATTTTCAGAAGCTAATGTGGATTCCCTTAAATTTTGTCTGAATACACTTTAAAAAATAGGGTCCATTAATACATTTTCATTCTGAAATGATCCCAAACTTTTGGAGATTTTGTGAGCTTCATGCATAGAATCTTCTCTCTGGAACCCATCGGGAGTACATTGCCAGTGTGATGCTCCATACTTCCTAAACACTTACTGTGTATTCCCTAAAAACAAGGACATTCTATGTATCTCCTATCAACCATCAAAATGATTAAATTAACACTACTAGCACTGAAAGGTTACTACCATCTAATCCTAAGATCCCATTCAAGTTTCACCAATTGTCCCAGCAGTATCTTTATATCCAAAAGATCCAGTTGAGAAACAGAGTGCATTTAATGGTCTCATTTCTCTCTTTGGTCTAATGAGCTCAGATTTAAAAGGACATTTTCTGAAAGGTAAAAGAAAGACTACATGAGCAAGGACAAATTCGTAAGAGTGATTTACTCTCAAAAGGATTGCGTCAGTGAAAATAACAATCCAGATATGCAAGTACCAAAATGATTTTTAAAAACACTATTTTTAGAGCAGTTTTATGTTTACAGAAAATTGTGAGGAAGACATCGTGATTTCTGATAAATACTCTGTCCCCACATATGCATATCCTCTGCCATTATTGACTTCTTAATCAGCAGGGTGATACATATTTTTACCAAGGATGGACCTACATTGACACATCATAATTATCTCAAGTCCATAGTTTACCTAATAGCTCACTCTTGGTGTTGAATATTCAGTGGATTTTTGCAAACAAAATGACACGTATCTATCATTGTAATATACAGAGTATTTTCACTGCCCTCAAAAACCTTTGTGTTCTGCTTATTCATCTCTTTCCCCACCACCCACAGACTTTTTTTAAAAAATAGTTTTGCCATTTTTAGAATGCTACATAGTTGGAATCATGCAGTATATAGTCTTCTCAGATGGCTTCTTTCAATTACTAAATATGCATTGAAGATACCTTCATGTCTTTTAATAACTTGATAGTTCATTTATTTTTAGTACTGAATAGTATTCCATTGTCTGGATGTACCACGCTTTGTCCATTCACCTACTAAAAGACTTCTTGTTGCTTTAAAGATTTGGCAATTATGAATAAAGCTGCTGTAAACATTTGGGTGCAGGTTTCTATGTGGACATAAATTTTCAGCTCCTTTGGATAAATACCAAATGTTGGGTTGTATACGAATATGTTTAGGTTTGTAAGAGTCATCTTCCAGATTGGCTGTACCATTTTGCTTTCCCACCAGCAATGTATGACAGTTCCTATTGTTCCACATCCTTGGCAGCATTTGCTGGTCGGGGTGTTCCAAATTTTGGCCATTCTCATAGGTCTGTAGTAGTATCTCTTTGTTGTTCTAGTTTGCGTTTCCCTTAGAGTCCTTTATAAGATGCGTCTTTGGAAGATATTTTCTCCCAGTCTGTGGCTTATCTTCTCCTTCTCTAAATACTGTTTTTTCACAGAGCACAAGTTTTTAATATTAATGAAGTCCTCTTATTAGTTATTTCTTTCATTAGTTGTGCCTTTGGTGTTATATCTGAAAACTGATGGACATACTCAATGCAATTTAGGTTTCTTTCTCTCTCATCTTTTAGGAACCTTATAGTTTAACATTTTATATTTAAGTCTATGATACATTTTGAATTTTTGTGAAGATTGTAAGGTCTGGTCAAGATTGATGTTTTTGCGTGGGGATGTCCAGTTGTTCCACCACCATTTGTTGAAGAGACCATCTTTGCCCCATTGTATTGCCTCTTGTCTTTTGTCAAAGATCTGTTGATCATATTTATGTGAGTTTTTTGCAGACTATTTATTCTATTCCATTGATCGATTTGTCCACAAAATACTTTTAGTTAACTTCTGTGCAACATGAAACAAAGAAGGACTTTGGGAAGATGATATAATGATAATCCATGATACGAAGGAAAAAGAGCTACATATCATTGTAAATTAGGGTAACATAAACTCCATTGAGGGCAAACTGAAACCTCAGATACAGGAGAAGATAATTGAAGAGTATTTGCCAATTCCAAATGAATTCGTCCAGATGAATTACCTCTGGGAAACTGTCAAAATCTGCATATGCATATATACCATTACTGTTTGCATATTTTAAGGAATTATGGAGAATAGTAGAAAAGCCAAATAAAAGTCTCAATGCCTTTTTTTTAGGGGGGCTGGATGTTTTAATTTTTTATGCAGTTATAACTGGCATACAGTATTCTATTAGTTGGAGATGTAACATCATATTGATTTGATATTTTTATATGTTTTGAAATGATCCCCATGATAAGGCATGTTACCATCTGTTACCATGTAAAGTTATTAAAATACTGCTGACTATAATCCCTGTGATGTACATTACATCCCCATGACTTACTAGGTTTGTAACTGGAAGCTCGTACCTCTTAATCTCATTCACCTATTTTGCCCCAACCCTTCCCCTCTCTGGTAGCCAGTAGCTTGTTTCCTGTATCTTTAAGTCAGTTTCTGTTTTGTTTGTTTATTCATTTGTTTTGTTTTTTGGATTCCACATATAAGTAAAATTATATGGTATTTATCTTTCTAATTGTTTCATTTAACATAATACCTCTAGGTCCATTCATACTATAACAAATGGCAAGATTTCATTTTTGGCGGGCTGAGTAATATTCTGTTATGTATATATGTACCACATCTTTATTTGCTTACCTATTGATGGACACTTGGGTTGCTTCCATATCTTGGCTATTATAAATAATGCTGTAGTGAATAAAGGGGCATATATACTCATTCGATTGAGTGTGGGGTTTTTGGGGTAAGGGTATACATTGTAATTGCTTGATCATATGGTATTTCTATCTTTAATTTTTGAGAAATCTCCATACTATTTTCAGTAGTAACACCAATTTACAGTCCCACCATCAGTGCACAAGGGTTCCCTTCTCTCCATATCCTCACAGACACTTGTCATTTTTTCTCCTTTTGATAGCAGCCAATCTGACAGGTGTGAGGTGATGTCTTATTGTGGTTTTGGTTATGTGTTTCCCTCATATTTAGTGATGTAGAGCATCATCCCATGTGCCTATTGTCCATCTGTATGTTTTCTTGGGAAAAATTTCTATTCAAGTCTACTCTTAATCTTTGGTTGGTTGTTTTTGATAGTGAGTTGTATGAGTTTTTTTTATATTTTGGTTATTAACCCCTTACTGAATGTATGATGTGCAGGTATCTTCTCCCATTCATAGGTTGCCTTTTTGTTTTGTTGATGGTTTTCTTTGCTATGCAAAAGCTTATTAGCTTGATGTGATCTCATCTGTTTATTTTAGCTTTTGTTGCACTTGTCTAAGGGGGCTTGTCTAAAGAACTATTTCCAAGATCAGTGTGAAAGAGCTTACTGCCTATGTTTTCTCCTAGGAGTTTTACAGTTTTGGTTTTACATTTAAGTCTTCAATCCGTTTTGAATGTATTTTTGTGTATAGAGTATGATAGTGATCCAGTTTCATTCTTTGGCATAGAGCTGTCCAGTTTTGTCAGCACCATTTACTGAAGAGACTGTTTTACCCATTGAATGTTGTTGCTTCCTTTGTCATACGTTAATTTATCATATATGTGTGGATTTATTTCTGTGTTGTCTATTCCATTGACTGTGTCTGTTTTTGTGTCAGTATCATACTGTTGTGATTATTATAGCTTTGAGTATGGTTTAAAATCAGGAACTATGATACCTTTAGCTTTGTTCTTCTTTGTCAGCATTGCTTTGGCTATTCAGGGTCTTTTGCAGTTCCATACAAATTCTAGGATTCGCTGTTCCAGTTTTGTGAAAAATGCCATTGGTATTTTCATGGGGATTGCATTGACTCTGTAGATGGCTTTGGGCAGGATGAACATTTTAGCAATATTCTTGCAATCCATGACTGTGGTTTATCTTTCCATTTATTTGTGTTGTCTTCAATTTCTTTGATCCCTGTCTTAGAGTTTACAGAGCATAGGTCTTTTACCTCTTTGGTTAAGTGTATTCCTGGAATTTTATTCTTTTGATGCAGTCACAAATGGGATTGTTTTCTTAATTTTTCTTTCTGACAGCTAGTTTTTGGTGTATAGAAACACAGCTGATTTCTGTGTACTTTTTATCCTATGACTTTACTGAATTCTTTATTCTAATAGTTTCTTGGTGGTGTTTTGGGGGTTTTCTATAGATAGTAACACATCATCTGCAAATAGTGATTGTTTTACTTTTTCTGTTCCAATTTGAATTAATTTCTTTTAATTGAGTAATTGCTATAGATAGGACTTCCAAAACTATGTTAAGTGAAAGTAAGTGAGAGTCTGCATCCTTGTCTTATTCTTGATAATAGAAGATGAAAAGCTTTCATCTTTTTGCCATTGAGTATGATGTTAGGTGTGGGCTTGTTATATATGGTCTTCATTGTGTTGAGGTGTGTTCCTTTTATACCCACTTTGTTGAAGGTTTTTATCATTAATGGATGTTGAATTTTGTCAAATGTGTTTTCTGCATCTGTTGAAGTGATCATATGATCTTTATGCTTCATTTTGTTAATGTGGTATGTCATGTTGATTGATTTGTGGATGTTGGCCATCCTAGCAATCCTGGAATAAATCCCAGTTGATCATAATGCATGATCCTTTTAAGGATTGTTGAATTCAGTTTGCTAATATCTTCTTGAGAACTTCTGCATCTATGTTCATCAGAGGTAATGACCTGTAGTTCTCTTTCTTTGAAGTGTCTTTATCTAGTTTTGGTATCAGGGTAATGTGGGCCTCATAAAATGATTTTGGAACTATTTCTTCTTTTCAATTTTTTTTTGGAATAATTTGAGAAGGATACGTATTAATTCTTTACATGTTGGTTAGAATTCACCTGTGAAGCTGTATGGTACAGGACTTCTGGTTTTCTGAGAGTTTTTTTTTTAATTACTAATTCAGTTTCATTGCTTGTAATCTGTCTCTTCAGATTATCCATTTCTCTGAGATTCAGTCTTGTAAGTTTGTGTGTTTCTAGGACTTTATCCATTTCTTATAGGTTTTGTGATTTGCTGGCATCTCTTGTTCCTGGTGCTGTTCTATGATCCTTTGTATTTCTGTGATGTCAATTGTAACTTCTTTTTCATTTATGATTTTATTTGAGCCCTCTCTCCTTTTTACTTGATGTGTCTTGCTAGAAGTTTATTGACTTTAGTCTTCCCACAGAACCAGTTTTTAGTTTCCTTGATCTTTTATATTTTTTAGGTTCTATTTTATTTATTTCCACTCTGATCTTTAGTATTTTATTCCTTCTGCAACCTTCAGGCTTTCCCCCCTCTTTTTCTAGTTATTTTAGGAGTATAAAACTAGGTTGTTTATTGGGGGATTTTTCTTGTTCCTTGAGATAGGCCTGTTTTGCTCTGAACTTCCCTCTTTGAAATGTTGTTCCTGCATCCCATTGATTTTGGAAAAGTTGTGTTTCCGTTTTCATTTATCTCAACGTATTTTTTGATTTCCTCTTTTATCACTGAGCCATTCGTTGTTCAGTAACATGTTGCTTAGTCTTCACCTGTTGGATTTTTTTTAAAGTTTTCATCTTGTAATTTAATTGTTTCATTCTATTGTGGTCAGAAAAGTTGCTTGATACGATTTCAGTCTTCCTTAATTTATTGAAACTTGTTTTGTGGCTTAACATGCCATCTGTCGTGGAAAATGTTCCATGTGTGCTTGAAAAGAATGTGTATTCTGCAGTGTGGGGGTGAAATGTTCTGCATGTATCTGTTAAGTCCCTCTGGTCTAATGTGTCATTTAAAGCCAATGTTTCCCGATTTTCTGTATGGACGATCTATCCAGTATGAAAGTGGGTAAAATCCTCAATTCTTGAATCAGCATTTACCTGAAGGAAGTTCCTGATGGAATGCTTCAGGGCTCTATCCACATAACTCAGCTGTTTAACATGCTTGTCAAGTGTTTGTTGGACAATACACTGATTAAACTATTGTTGATTCTAGGATAAAAGATACAGTGGCTGACAAAACAAAGAACTAAAACTATTTTGACCAGATGAAATGATGGGTCAAAATGAAAAAAAAAAAAAAAAGGGGGGATAGTCATCTGATTTTTTTTTTCTTTTTTTACTGAAGTGCAAATGTTACTGACACACAAGTGGTGAAAACTGAAAATATCTACATGGTAACAGATCAGATTTGGAGACATCAATGTGAACTCACATTTAGATTAATATGGATACAAAGAGATGTATTTGAAATGTCTATAGATATGTGTATACACCCAGGTTATTATACACACAAAACAGTTGGCTTTTCTATTAGCTGAGCTGGCATAGAAGCTTTAATATTCTGATAGAAATGAGCATATATGATGCCCAACTCTTGGTTGTTTAAAATAACATTTTCCAGGGCACATGGGTGGCTCAGTTGGTTAAGCAACTGCTTTTGGCTCAGGTCATGATCCTGGAGTCCCAGGATCAAGTCTCACATCGGGCCTTCTGCTCAGCAGGGAGCTGGCTTCTCCCTCTGTCCCTCGCCCCTCTCATGCTCTCTCTCAAATAAATAAAATCTTTTTTTTTTTTAAATAAAATAACATTTTCCAGTAAAAGGAGCTCTGGCTTTTTGGGAGAGTGACTGATTTTAGGGCTGGGGTATGGAATATAAAGATGAGCCTAGAGTATCTTATAGTACCAGAAAGTAAAGAAGAACTAGAAAAATACCTCCCGAAAAGCACAAACAAGTGAAAACAACAACAGCAGCAAGAGTGATGGAGGATATGTCAGAAGGACACAGGGGTCACCTGAAATGGCCAAAGCCAAAACAATTTGAGCAACAAAATAAAAAACATAATGTTGAATTATAACCCAAAGTATAAAATAAATATCCTTGAGTCCAAACTAATAGAAATAAGTGGTTGAATGAATACATGAAGGGGGAGAGACAAATTTCAGGCATAAGAATTCCAAATTTTTGTGACAGTATTACCCTGTCAAGGATATAGAGTTTAAATCTCTACCCCTTAAGTATGGTTTGTACATTATGTCTACTTTCCAAAGAAGAATGTATGAGAAGTGGGGAAAAGATCAACTTTATATTGGATGATCCTGACAAACACTACCTCAGCCAGCTAATCAAGGTTAACATCCCAACTGATAAGTCATATTGAAAACATGTATTCCTGACACGCCAGAATGAGAATAGCACTTTACTTCTGTGGTCCTCCTCCCAAAAACCCATCACTCAAGTTTAATCATGAGTAGAACATCAGATAAGTAAAACAGCAGATTTTCAATTGAGGGAATCATACAAAAGACCTGAATAGTGTTCTTGAAAACTATAAAAATGATTTAAAAAAAGAGAGAGAATGGGGAAATTTTGTGAAACTGTCACAGTCTAGAGGAACCTCAGGAGACATGACAACTAAATGTAAATTACTCCCCTGGATGGAATTATGGAACAGAAAAAGACAATAAGGAAAAACTAAAGAAATTTGAAGGGAGTATGAACTTCAATTAATATTTATGTACCGATATTGTTTCATTAGTTATAACAAAGTACCCTGCAAATGTAAGTTGTTAATTGGGGGAACTGGGTTTGGGGTATATGAGATCTCTCTTTATTATCTTTGCAACTTGAAATATGGAACCATTTTAAAATAAATACGTTTAATTAAAACTCTAATTGTGGGGCACCTGGGTGGCTCAGCTGGTTGAGCATTTGACTCTTGATTTTTGGCTCAGCTCAGGATCTCAGGGTTGAGAGATTGAGCCCCATCTGGGGCTCTGCACTGAGCTTGGAGACTGCTTAAAATTCTTTCTCTCCCTCTCTCCCCCTCCTCCATTTTTGCAGGTGCATGCTCTCTTTCTCTGAAAAAATGATAAATGAAGCAGTAAAACTTAAATTGAGATTAATGAAAAACCTGTATACTTGGGCTAAGACCCTATCAAAATGTTCATCCTTTCTCACTGATCTACTGTGGAAGTCTTCCTCTTCCCAGTCTTGTCTCCTTTACAAAGAGTAGCCAGAGAAATTTTTTTGTCTAAATGTAAATCAGAAATCACATCATTCTGGGCAAAACCTTACAGTGGTTTTCCATAATAACTGGGATAAAAATGAAATTGATAATAGTGGTATACAAAACCTTACAGGATCTGGTTGCTCATTTTGTACCACTCATCTCCTACCATCCTTTCCCTAAGACTCTCTTTGCTGGCTACAGTGGCCTCTTGTTTTTCAAATATTCCAGTTTTTCATCATAGCAGGTTTTTTTTGTTGTTGTTGCCTATGAAGCTCTTTCTCAGATTTTTGCATGGCTTGTCACTTTATATATGTCATATGTTTGTTCACATACCATCTCCTAAGAGAGGTCTTCCCGGACACCTTGATTTATCTTGCCCTCTTTCTCATCCCCAACCCCCTTTTATTTCTGAAGTAAACTCTGCAACCAGCAAGGGACTCGAACTCATAATCCTGAGATCAAGGGTTACCTGTTAGGCAAAACCTTACAGGATCTGGTTGCTCATTGCATACCACTCATCTCCTACCATCCTTCCCCTAAACCTCTCTTTGTGGCTACAGTGGCTTCTTGTTTTTCAATTGACTGAGCCAGCCAGGCACCCCATTTCTCATCCCTTTTTAACTCTTCACCTTACTTTATTTCTTGATAGTTCTTATTACTGATCATTATGATATTCTGATAATGCTTATTACTGATCATTATAATATTTATGTAATATTTATGTGCTTATTTATTCATTGTCCCCTTTTCTTCATTAGTACAGTTTTCTTTTTTTTTTAAGCATTCTGATTTTTCTTTTTTTTTTAAGATTTTATTTATTTATTTGACAGACAGAGACCACAAGTAGGCAGAGAGGCAGGCAGAGAGAGGGGAAGGGAAGAAGGCTCCCTGCTGAGCAGAGAGCCCGATATGGGGCTCGATCCCAGGACCCTGGGGTCATGACCTGCGCTGAAGGCAGAGGCTTTAACCCACTGAGCTACCCAGGTGCTCTATGGTTTCCTTTTAAGATAGGATCAACCCTTCAAAAAAACTTGTATATTCATAATGTCAGGTCTTTGGCTTGTCTCCTTTGTTCTATACCTCCACTGTCTACAATAGTCTGGGTAATAAGTTAGTGAATGAATAGATTAAAAATATTCTTTTAATTAAGTGCAAGTTCTCTGAGAGATGGTGGTGAGGTTGTCAGACATACTAACACGCACTTAAATTCCATTAATACAAGAAGAATACCTTAAAAAAAAGAAAGAACAGACCCATTTTACCATTGTTTTATCAACCTATTTCTGGGGCTATTTGTTCAACCCTGATGATCACATTTTTAGATGGTCATGTATAAATTGAATTTGTCCAAATGAGTTCCATCAATTACAATGTGTTTAGAAACCATCAATTAAAGATTAAGAGAATTGGGCATAATTGTCCTGAGGACCTAGAGACATACTGATATACTGTAGGTGTCTCAAAATGTTTTATTCATTGAAATCCTTTGGTAACTTTGATAGCCTATTCTGTGCCAGGTGCTGTGTTCACTCCTGGAAATGAAATGAGTAAACACATGGAGGAGAGAAAGATTGCTTAGATACACACCTTTTGCTTCCTAAGAGGGTTATTGACTCCAGCTGCTGGATGTTTTAGTTGAGAAGATTTTGATGGAAGCAATTTTTAAGTAATAAATGCACTGTTAATTGAATATTTAAAAGCTCATATGAAGTTCCCTGACACACTAGAAATACCTAAGCGGTGACTGCCTGGTTATCTTTTCTGGATCTTAGAGGGAAAATTCTTCATTAGAAAAAGGAAATACTGAACAAGTTGGGATTGTTGGTTTCATGCATGTGATAACATAAGCTACAAAGTAGAGTAATCCAGAGATCTTACTTAGAAAATGACCCATTTTTCCTACTTCCGCAGTCAAATGCTGAAACAATATTTTCTCTGTGTAGCCTTCTGACAGCCTCAGGTGCGTGCAGTATTTCAGGAGAGAAAAGATTTAGATGAACTAATGTTAAAATTCTTTATAAGGAGGTGGAGGAGGGCTGAGACTTGATATATAGTCTGGGCCCCTTGGTATGGAAATAATGAAAGATGGGGAAGAAAAAGAAAGGCCTTAAAAATACTCTGTTCCTACTCCAATTAGAGCTACAATCTCCTTCAAGTGGGAAAGATAACTGAAAAAGACAATGACTACTCAAAATAAGTATCTAGTCCCTTCAAACTCCACTCTCAAAAAAGATGCCCCTTAGTAGAAAATACTAAGTTATTTTTGAAAAACTATTTTACAGAGTTATTTCTGAAAGATTTTTTGGGTGGTCAGGGAGGGAGATAGGGTGCACAGCTGAACGATCTCTATGGTTAGGGGAATATGAGAGTGGAAAGAGTGCTTTTGGTGCTTTTTGTCATTATATCATTCAGGATCTCAATGGTAGAACAGGTGACCTGTCCCAAAGAGTATCTGAAGAGTTTAGATGGCTGGGTGGGTATGGGTGTGTTTGAAACGAAGTGACTGCTTACAGAGGAGGGTGGGCAGAGTTCAGGGAAACAACAGGAGATGGTTAAGTACTTAGTGTTGGGTAAAAGCAAGGAACACTTTGGACCACTAGGCCTGAAGGGGAAAGGCGGGGAAGTTGTTAGAACCAAGTGAAAAGTGTGACTCCAACCCATGGGCCCCACTGAAAGGGTCTGTGCTCATGGGTAGATGAATTTAGCTCCTACTGCACTACAGCCAAGCAGGCAGAAAGTTGGGGAATAATGATTCCAAATTCTCTCTTCTCTTCTTTGCTCTCCTGCTAGTGCTTCCCACTGGCCAAACTTAGTAGGAAGACAGAGGGCAGGGGGGCCTGGTTGATACACTCCACAAAGGTCAGCATCCTGGGAAGATAGACAGAGAGTGGCTTTAGAGGGTCAAATGGAAAAGAATGAGCATGCCATTTGTCACCCTGAAAATGACCCCCATGGAAATCATAAAGCAAATCCTAGCACCTTTGTAGACAGATGAAGATTCTAGAGTGTGTCATCATTTCCTAGAGTGCTGTTCTTATTTGCATAGATAGAAGGGTCTTACCAGTCCTAGGTCCTTGTTTCAGCCCATCAGAAGGGTAAAGAGAGACAAGGCAAATGGTTTGTGTATAATGGAATGATCAGCATGTTTTACACATCATTTCTGTTCATTTTTTTGCCGTGAAATTGTTCACATTCATTTAACACATATTTATTGAATGCCTATTGCATGCCAGGATTTCTAGGCACTTGAGATATTAGGGAACAAAACAAAGATCTCTGTCTTTGTGGAGTGTGCCTTTTAGTGGAGGTAGATAAACACTAAAAAATAATAAATCATTAATTATAGACTATGTAAGGAGGTGTGATAAATGCTATGAAAAGAATTAAAACTTGAACAGGGGAAGGAATAGTGGGAATGCCTGGGGAGGAAGGGTTACAATTTTAGATAAGGTTGTCAGGCCTTGTTGAGATAATGACTTTTGAGCAAAGCCTTGGTAGAGGCGGCAGGGTGTTAGCCATGCGGTTACGTGGGAGCTGGGCAGTCTAGGCAAAGGGAAGACCTATTACACAGGACAGAAGGGCATGAGCTCAGCACACTCAAGGAACAGGAAGGAGGTACGTGTGACCGGAATGCAGTGAGTGCACAGAGGTAAGGGGGGCCCAGATCAAATGAGATTTTGTAGGGTGTGGCAAGCATTTCATCTCTTACTATGAAATTTTTTTAAAAAGATTTTATTTATTTATTTGACAGACAGAGATCACAAGTAGGCAGAAAGGCAGGCAGAGAGAGAGAGGAGGAAGCAGGCTCCCTGAGGAGCAGAGAGCCCGATGCGGGACTTGATCCCAGGACCCTGAGATCATGACCTGAGCTAAAGGCAGAGGCTTAACCCACTGAGCCACCCAGGTGCCCCTGAAATGTTTCAATTACATGTTTTGATCAAGGGAGTGAATGATTGGACCTGTTCTTATAAAATTTGTGAGCTACTCTATTGAGAATAGACCAGGGGAGTCAAGGAGAAGCAGAGAGTCATGTTAGAGGCTTCCGAAGTAATCCAAGTGAGAGATGATGGTAGCCGGAACCATACCTCTTGGGGTCTCATACCCCCTTCAGAAGCCCACACTGGCTTTGCATTTCACTCAGAGTAAAAAGTGACATATGGAACAGTCTGGTATGGAACTATAATGTCTAGTTAGTAGAATCAAAGTCCAAGTAGAATTATAATGTTGGAAAATAGTAATGTTTTGGAGGAGTGTGGTTGGAGTTGGAGCACTTAGAGTCTTTGTAGTGTACAGAGGGAAGGTAAGAGATTATAGTAATCATTTCACAGTGTCTATGTATATAAAATCATCACATTGTATCCCAGAACCAATTTTTGTCAATGTCTCAGTAAAGCCGGAAAATATTTTTAAAAAGATTAGACTTTTGAAGAATTCATGTTTGCTCTATTTTCCAGAAAGACCACTGAATGGACAGAGACCCTATTTTTTGAAGAAGTAGAAAGAAAAAAATAATTGTAGAAAAATACCCGACCATAATCAGTTTTTCAGAAAAAGGGTAAAGGAGGTAGGGTGGGGAGGAATTAAGCCAAAAGCAGGAAAAATAGTAAGGGCAACAGAAAGTTGTGAAATCCAAATGTGTCTCTATGTGTGTATCACCTTATATGTAAAATGGACTACACTTTCCACTTAAAAGTCAGAGTAAGATCGAATTTTAAAAAAAGATCCAGATAGATTATTTTAAGAGAATCCTGTCTAACTGAAAATCCAAAAACAAAACAAACCAAAGCAAAATCTGAAACACCTAATCTTGAAAGTAAAACGATGGAAAAACATAGACCATCCAACCACAAGGAAACCTATACCTTTATAAATATGGGCCAAACTAGATTTTTAAGGTAAAAAGTATTACTAAATAAGCGTAAGTTCCTGACATAGTAATTGAAGGGTAGGCTCAACAGGAAAATAGAGCTTATTTTTACTTGTATGTTGCTAATAGCATAGCTTCAAAAACATACAGTAATGGGTCAACAATTAACGTTCTTTTAAAGGTTTATCAATTAAGCAAAAATGGTCTACTCCAAACTGAAGAATATATGTTGCTTTCTCCAAAACCATATGTGTATTGGCCTCCTATTAGATTATTAAAAACATATAACCAAATATCATGAATTGATATCTTGTAGACCACCTTCTCATATCACAGTGCAATTAAGTTGCAAAACAGATTTTTATATTAAAAGCACCTCAAATTGCTTGTGCATTAAAAAAATAATGGTCATAAAATAATACTAAATATATCAAAATTTGTGTTATGCAGCTAAAGCAGTGAGAGGGACACTTACAATCTTAAATGGGTATAATACATGTGAAAAAGTGAAATAAATAATTTAATCCTCTAATTTAAGATGTTAATGGAAGAACAGATTAAGCTCAAAGAAGGAAGAAAATAAATATAAAAACAAAATTAAATAGAAAGATACAGTGGCCAAAACCACTTACTGTGCCTTTGAAAAGAATAATAACATTTACAAACCTCTGGCAAGACTGATGAAGAAAGAGAAGAGGGTACAAATAAGCAATAAATCAGAGATATAAAACTGCAAATGCCAGCAAGTTCGAAAACTCAGTTGAAATGGACACACTGCTAGAAAAATACTACCAAAAGTGGGTCAAGAAACACAATGGTCTTCTAACTGCTTAAAAAAAAAGTTGATTCATTAAATGTAAAAACTCTTCCTGCAAAAAACCCCACAAGGCCCAGATGATTTCCACACACTGCAGGAACTGATTAATCTTTCACAAATTCCCCCAGAGTTCCCCGACTCATTTAGTGTGGCAGAACTAGCCAGGCTCCCTGTACTCAATAAGGACAAGTAAAGGGAAGGATGGCCGGGCAGTGTCATTCATGAATATGGATGTGAAAACCATAAGCAAGTTATTAGCAAATGAAGCCAACAATGCATAATACTCATAATATGTCACGACTAAGTTGGGTTATTTTAGGAACACCAGGTGGTTCCAACATTAGAAACATCTAATAATGTAACTCACCACATTAACACATAAAAGATATAAAATGTAATCATCTCAGTACATGCAGAAGGAGATTTAATAAAATTCAATTCAGGATAAAAATCTCTGAGCAAAATAAGTATCAAAGTAAATTTCCTAACCCCATAAACGGTGCTACAAAATATCTGGGGCTTACTTAGTCATGATGTGTAGTCCGTACAAGACTCCCTACTCACATTCCAGGTAGTGGCAGGGTTGGGGGGGCAGGTCTTAGGCAATCCATTTCAGGCAGGAGGTAAAAGAAAATAGAAAGATTGTAACTGGACAAGCACAGTTACCATTCTCAGATGATTTTATTTCTGCATAGAGCATAAAAGAACCTACAGACGTATTTTCAAAGTAAACAAAGCCATTTAGCAGGGTGACAACTGCACATAAATATACAGCAGCAATCAGAAAATAAAGTAATGTGAAAGAAATAGAGCAAATTTGAAGTTTCCAGACTTCGTGAAGGAGCACAGGTGGTTACCCTTCCCCCATACCCCCCAAATTCAGTTCTGTAGAAACCACGGAAGAGGGAGCAAGCATGGGTTAGAGTTAACATAAAATCCACAGGCAAATCGTGGTGAGACTGAAGGCTGTTGGTTAGGTGACGGTAGGCTGGAGTCAGGGTCAGTAGGTGCAGTAGTGGAATGACGGTTTGGAAAGAAAGCTTTGAGGTGGATTTCCTGTCTCTCCCCTCCTTTGCCTAGAGAAGACTGCTGCTTGTCCCATCTCCCCCCATCAGCAGCCTTTGTACAGAAGTATTATGGTAACATCGTAGCAGTGCTAGGGGATGAAGAACAAGTGAAAATAATTTTAACTCCCCCAGCATCTCTTGGGGAACTTCTCCACTGCTCCCTTGCCAACCCACAGGACTATAGGAATGTTCCTTCAAAGTGCTGGTAGGAGAATCCTTAAGCCTGGTGGAGAGATGCAGCTGTGGAGGTAGGCAGAGGGAGTATGGGGGGTGGGAGGCAGTCAGTTAACTCCCCTCTCTCTTGGAATCACTTTCATTGGACATATGTTGGATCTTTAAATTATAATTTGCCTGTCTTTTAATCCCTAATAGTGTCCATTCTATCTCTATATCACCTTGTGCCTTATTTTTTCCATTTTCTCTCTTTAATTTTTAATGTTTATTTAAAAATTCTTCAGTTTTAATATTCTATATGCCTGCTACTTCTCACCTGCAGTGATTGTTTGCTATTATGTTTTATAATTTTGGATTATAAACTAATAATTAGTGGACTTGGTCTCCCCATTTCCCCCATTAGAGTCCATGATGGGTCATGGAAGCATTCCTCCAAAATAGTTTTAATAGTTTTGCCTTTGCTTTTTCTGGGAATCCTGGAATATCACCATCCTAGGACCAATCTTTATTGCTGATTTCTCACTTTGAAGATTTCTAGCTTGTGTGGACTGTGAAGACTTGAACTTAAACCTTCATGAGATTTGCAGAGCAGGAGGAACATCCTCCTTAATCTTTAGTACTGGTGGTCAGACTTTTTCTTGGAGATCCTTTCAGTGATGGTGTAGTTCTTCCAGGTTCCTGGATTTCTGAGTCTCCTTTTCTTTTCTTTTCTTTTTTTTTTTTTTTAAAGATTTTATTTATTTGACAGACAGAGATCACAAGTAGGCAGAGAGGCAGGCAGAGAGAGGAGGAAGCAGGCTCCCTGCTGAGCAGAGAGCCTGATGTGGGGCTTGACCCCAGGACCATGACCTGAGCTGAAGGCAGAGGCTTCAACCCACTGAGCCACCCAGGCGCCCCTCTGAGTCTCCTTTTCATTTTGCTCTTCATAAATAACGTCTTACTTCCCTTTTTTTTTAAACAAGGACATTATAATTTAATCCCCTTAATTACTAGAGCTAGCAACTACCACTACTTCTCTTTGTTTCTGTTTTTGATATTCAGCAAACATTTATCAAATGGTGAGTGAATTACAGTTGATACAGATCAGGATAGGAGGCAAATGAAGCTATTTTGGGAATAAAAATTCTCTTGGGTTTCTCAACCAAGTGTTAAATGTTAGTTTCTCATTCACTAAACATAGGATTATCTCTGCAGTGCATTTCTTTTTGGGAGGGAGAGGTCTTGAGACAGTATCCTCAACTGCATACTGGGAGTTTGAGTACCACATAGGCGTACTAAATAGAATACTCACTATGAGTTCACTAAGCAGGAAAATGTTTTTTTTTTTTTTCTTGATTAATTCGGGGAGCCTAAGCTCTTCTCAAAGAGAAAAAAATTTTTGAGTAATGAGAAATGACATATTTGAATTTGTCCAAGGTATAATTCAAATATAATCAACAACAATGACAGTTAAATTCAAGCAGGGTGTATGTATGCAGGTGATGCAGCCCAGCTTTGAATACCTTAGAATTTTGAATGCCCACCTGATAAACATACAGCTTTATACAATTTAATATCAAATAATACAGGTGAAATTTTTAATTGGTGCATTTTATTTTTCAGATATAATCTACACATCTAATAGTATCATTATGATTAAAACTCAGTATTTTATTCTTACTAATATTGTATATGTTACTTAAATGATGTTTCTCTAGTCCAACATTGCATATTATTTTAGAACTAAAGTCTCTGTACTACATTTTAATGGTAAAAAATGTGGACTTAATCTCAATCTAAGCAGTTATTTTCAGCTGGTTTTTTAATTTTTTTTACTGTTTTTCATGAGTCCCTGTCTTTATACTATGATTCTGTTTATAAACAAATTTTATGTCACCTAAAGTTAGAACATGGAGCATAGATTGTGATGTTGCAGTTACACTAAGATTAGGACTACACATGAAAAAAGTATTTATATCAATTTAAAATGGCATTTATTTTAAAATTTTGTGCTTTATTAAATCACTGAAATTTTTTAATTTGATTTAATTGCTAGTAACACTCACAGGCATATCACAGTCTTCATGATTTATAAGGTATTTATGTCTCTAGGAAAGCAACCATGCTAAAGTAATGTAACTCTAGCCTGTGGTGAGTCATAGATTAAATGATGCCTGGATTGGTGCCAATATATAGATTTTATCAGATTTATATCCTCCTTTCTGTTCATTTCTCAGATGAGATGGTATTAAGTCAGTAAGCAGGCTTTGCATGGCTATAGTTGTGATTCTAAATCCTATCACTAAAACTGTCCAGAATTGGTTGGAATTAACTAAATAGGGCTAGGGTAAGAACATGACTACCTAGCTACCATGGATATAGATACCTGGGTTTCATTAGTGTTCAATGGAAGGGATAAAGCTCTAGAAACCAGAAAGAATATTTAAGATGGCCTCGGGGCAGCAGTGTGAATGCAAATGGGGAGGTGGGGCTGAGTGTGGGGGCAAGGAGTATGCCCATTGGCTGGGAATCATTTATTTAGTGGATCAGTGGTGTGATGACTTCAAGACTATGTATTTGCAATGTCAGAATTGGAATGGCTTGTTGATAAAATTTTTTTAGCACGTGAAACTTCTTCATGGGCTTTGCTCATAAGTCTCTAAGTGATGTAAGATCTCTAAATTAGGCTGCTAGTCGTAATGGCAGCTGCTGACTTTCTTCCTAAATGGGGAATAATTTTATGGGGGAGTAGTTTGCTGAGAATGTTGGTTAAGTGATATGGACTTTGTTCTCCTTTCCAGGTGAAAAGAGACCACCACTTTTTTGCCACCACTAAAAAAGAAAAAAAAATCTAAAAAAATGGCTGCCTTAATAATGGCTTCAGTTTGTTTCTCTGTGAACTGATGGTTTTGTGTTGGATGTTAGTTGGTTGGTTGTTGGAGAAAAGAGCAGTACGAGCATTCCCTGCTCTTTGCTGATAGTGTGACCATAAAAGCAAGCACAAGTAAGCCATCACCCTCACAGTAAGCGTATTTATACCCTGTTAAAGAACTGTTACAGACCAAAAACTAGGAGTCGGATAACAACTTGTTGCTTAGGATCCTGGGTGCATTTCTTTCCTTTTACTGAATCAAACCTTTGGTGCTCATGAGTGAAAGGGATAATGTTTTTGAAGTAGTTAAGTCCTTCATTTCAGGGAAGGGGTCCACAATTATCTAGCTTATTCAACCACTGGTGCCTATAAACAGGATTTATTTAACCCATTTGATGTCACTGACCTATGATAGTCTTTCACACCTGCCAGTATTTGTGACTTTTATAGATGATCTTGCATCTCATATTCATTCTCTAAGGAAGCAAATTAGAAATTCTTTTTTTTTTGAAATTCTTAAGAATTACCTAGACAATATAGAAGTGAAGGTAAGAAAAAGTTTAGAAAAACTTAAGGTAATCCTATAGAATAAGAACTAGAAATCGTGTGATTCTTGTTTGTAATAAGCTGCTTATAATAATGTAGTTTTTGTAAAATTTCACATGGAGTAGACTATTTCCCTCATGAAAAATGCACTATACTTTAAAAGAGACTTTAGACAAATTTGGTATATTTTTAAAAATCTAGATGCTGACTCATTTTCTTTTAAAACTTCAAACGTTTCATCTTAGAAAACATGCTGCTCAAAGGAAATTTCGTATTTGCTCTAGCTGTTTCAAAGCAGCTTTGTGTAGATAGGAGACAGAAATTTGAACTGTGATAAACATATGGCATTTAGCAGGTAATTGGCTTTTCACCCTTAACTGTGGCACTCTCTTCCGTATATGGTATTATATTTTATTAACCTAATTTAAAGTAGGGGTGTTCTGGGTTATCATTTACATGGATTAAAGTTCCCATCTAATGTACAAGTAACTAAGAGCACATTGACTTACATGATAACTATTAGCCACAGTCTTTCTGGTGGTCTTTCAGCCAGAAAATAACGCTGCAGCTCTTAAAAGAAAACACATATATGGGTATTACTTGAGGAATCACTGGGCTGGTATTTAGATTTCCGTTCACTCAGTGTGGGGTGGGGTTGGGGGGGTCTAGAGTCTCTGCTCACAGAGCCTTGCAGGTGGGTTGCCCTTCTCCCAGGGACCATCAGCAGCCTGCCCTTCCCCCCACTCAGCTCCTTCAGATCGCAAGAAATTGATAGTTTGTTTTCAGAGAGGAAAGTGTTTTAACAGAAAAATTTGCAATCAAAACTGTTCCTCATGTTGAGCAAAAACAGCATTTTAAGAGTGCACAGTCATTCAAATTGAGGACTACATCCTGTAACCTTTTTCTGCTGGACTAAATTAAATATGTAACATCCCCAGGAGCAATTTCTGAGAACAGCATTCGACTTTACCTTGACTACTGAATCATTAAAACACATGTGGAAACATTCCATATTACTTTGATCTGACCCTTTGGCAGTAAATGGCCACCTCCTTGCAACTTATATTGAAGTCTATTTCTGAAAAATAATTTACTGCCACCTGGTCTGCCTTGAGGCATTTTCTTATGTGTTCAAAAACATTGACACATGTCCCTGGATTAACATAAGATCCGTAGTTTCTTCTTTCGAATCTGCGGCTGCCAATTTCTTATTCTTTTATCTGCATGTTATTTAAGTGCTAGTGACTTAAAAATTTGAGTTCTGTGGGTTTAAATAGGGGAATATAGGCTGTTTGCCCTTTAATTAGTGAACTTTTAAATATCCCTCCTTTATCTGCTTCCTAAATCAGCAGAGTATAAAAATGGCACAGTTTTCATCAGTCCTGGCTTAAAAGAAAACTAATTGCTGATATTCTTTTCTTCCTGGATATCTTCCTTATTGCTTAGAGACTAGTCTAAATTCCATAATTAGTAAGTATTTCTAAACACACACTCCTCAAAATGAACAAAACATTCACGGATGAACTAGATCAATTATTAGAGCAATGTAATGCCATGAATGAAGTACATCTAGATTTCAGCAGAGCCTTTGGTAGAGCCTCTGATGATATCCAATATGGCCCCTCACCAAGGATTGCAAAATGCTTTGGACTTCTTGTTGTCAGTGAACAATCTCTTGTGCCCCATCTGCGTTATTGAGAGTTTCATCCTCTAAGAATCTCTTGTCTCCTCCCCAATTCCTCCTTGTTCTTCTTTTCACTAGATTCTTACTGTTGTCAATTATTACAAATAAAAATAAAAACATGTATTACAAAATAAAATAAGGAGTGGTGTTGAACTGTTGGATGGCTCAGGAGAAGACAGGCAGACTAAAGTACACAGAGGGCAAAAAAAGGAAGATGAAGACAAAAGTATAAGAGATATATAGGACATGGTGAAAACTTCTCACGGAGATAGATTTGGAGTCAGAAGAGGTACAATTTTATGTATTTTTAAAAATATGTTATTAAAAATATGTTACATGAAACAAAAGCAGCTCTTTTAATATACTATTTATATTTTTAATACTTTAAGATTTAATTTGATTTAAGAAATGAGGTGAGGGATTTAAAAAAAATCTTTAATGAGTTTTCTAAACATCACTTATTATATATTCTTCCCACAAAATATGAAATGCTACCTTTATCATATATAAAATACTATATGTTTTGGTGTTTCTGCATCTTCTGTTTCCTTGATCCTTGTGTATAATACAGCAATGGCTGGATTTTTAGTGGGGTTTTATGTTATAATAATTTTAATAGGACAAGTCCATCCTTGTTCTTCCCTATCAAGAAATTCTTGACTTTTACTGTGCATTTATTCTCTGAACTGATTTTTTTTCTTGAAAGAGAGTACACAAGACCAGAGTAGAGGGAGGGACAGAGAGAGAAGGAGTGGGGAGAGAGAGAATCTTAAGCAGGCTCCACACTCAGCATGGAGCCTGATGCAGGGCTCGATCTCATGACCCTGAGATCATGACTTGAGCTGAAATCAGAAGTTGGACACTTAACTGACTGAGCCACCCTGGCATCCCTGAACTGATGTTCAAAGTCATACAGTCAGTGTAAACATATTCTGTTGAAATTTTTATTGTAGTTGACCTTATAATTTAATTTGGGGGAAAGTGCAATTTTGAAACTGAGTATTCCCATAGAGAAACATGGTGTAACTTGCTATTTACTCACTATACATTTGTATTCCTAAGTAAACTGTTATCATTCATTTCTTACCTCTTTTATGTGTTTTTGTTATGTCTCTTCCTAAGTATTATATGTATTTTATTTGTAGGTAGAATTTAATATTCATTATTTTTTTAACTGGTTATTTCTGGTATATAGGAGAGATTGTTTTTAATAACTTGTAACTTGCTACCTTACTGAATCTCTTATTTTAATTGTTTTTAGATGATTCTTTTGGAATATCTAGAAAGATAATATCATTTACAACTAATTACTGTTTTGTCGGTTTGCAGTATTTAAATCTCTTTGTGCTTTTACTTAACATATGTCATTTTCTAGAATATATGAGACAATGTTGAATAGAAATGGGAATTGCTAGCCCTGAATTTTTCATAAATTCTGTCATTCATTTATTCAAAATATGTATTAAGTGCCTACTATATTCTAGTCTATAAGGTTAATGCAATGCCAGTAAAAAATTCCTACAATACTTTTCATATTGACCAAATGACTTTAGAGGTCATTTCAAAGAATAAATGCACAGGCTGTGAGGGAAACTCACTGATCAAAACACAGAAAAATCTTTACATTTACACATGCATTACTTTAAGAGAAACTTAGATTCTAGCAGAGGGAGACAGACAACAGAATTGAAAACAATGAACATAGTTTTATATATTAATAAGTGACAAGGTTATGAAGAAAACAGAATTGACTAATGCAGTAGAGTGTGGGGGCTGAAGGTGCTATTTTATACCGGGAAAAGACCTTTTGGAGGAGGTGACATTTGAGATAACATTTATGAGAGGAAGAGGCAATCATATGACTATCTGGTGGAAGAGCACTGTTAGACAGAACAAGTATTTCATGTTGAGGAAGGTTCATGTACCCAGAGTGTGGTTGGTGGGTGTAAAAAAGGCAGACTTTGGGGTCAAAGGGTTAGAGTACAGGTACTTGGTGCTCTTTTATCTACAAAGGGAAGCCACTGGAGAATTTTCAGCAAGGGAAAGGTACAATTTGGTCTCTGAACACTGCATCAAAAACTAATGATGTATTTTATGGTGACTAACATAACATAATAAATTAAAAAAGAATGCTCTGGCTGCTGGATGGAAGGACAATAGAGGACTGAGACCAGAAACAGGGAGGCTAATGGGAAGGGTTTGTAATGATCCAAATGAGAAGAGTGGATCATTTGAGTCAGGTTGTAAGCAATGCTCTTAGGGAAAAGTGGTCAGACTCAGTGTACATTTTGGCATTAATGCCAATGGGACTTGCTGATAGATGGCTAGTTACAATTAATAGGTTGCAAGAAGATGTTGAAAGCCAACAGCAACTGAGAGTATCAGGCACTGTTACTAGGCACTAGGAATACAGTGCTGGACAAAACCAACATGGCTTCTATTGTCATAGTGTTTATGGTCTAGTTTAGTCTAATTCTGTTTCCAGTGATGCTGTTGCTGCTGCTAATTTTTTACCATTTAACGTAGTGATGGGGGTGGCTGTTGGTTTTGAGAGATAAGTTTTTAATGTTAAGCAAAGTACTCTCCAATTCCTAATGTACAAGATTTTATTTTGAAATCAGGAATGCTTGTTGAATTTTATTAGATGCCCTGTCAGCTTCTATCAGGCTGATCATAAATTAATAGACTTCCAAAAGTTAAACCAATTTTGCATTTCTGAAGTAAACCAGTTTTGGTCATGGTGAATTACTTTAAAATCCTCTGATGGGTTGACTTTGCTATTAGTTGATTGAAGGTTTTGCTTCCATGCTTCCATCCTCCCATTCTCTCCTAGGATATCTGGATCCCAAGTCTTCTTGCATGAATACTATTTTCCTTAAGATTTTGACCTTTCCTTGGTCAGTTTAGCCAGTTTAAAATTGTACTTGAAAAATCACCCATTTCATGAAGGTTTTAAAATTTATTAGAATAAATGTAGTATTCGTATAATATTGAAAATCTCCATTCTTGTGGTTAAATCATGTTTCTGACTTCTCATGTTGCATGTTTGCAGTTTCTCTTTTCTCTATCAGATTTCCCAGATGCTGACAATTTTACTGGTTCTTTAAAAGCATTAGCTCCTGGTTTTCTTTATCAGTTCTCATCCTTTTGATTTTATTTTGCTTTCTTTTTTTTTAAGATTTTATTTATTTGACAGATATCACAGGTAGAGAGAGAGAGAGAGGAGGAAGCAGGCTCCCTGCCTAGCAGAGAGCCCGATGTGGGACTCGATCCCAGGACCCTGAGATCATGACCTAAGCTAAAGGCAGAGGCTTAACCCACTGAGCCACCCAGGCAGCCCTATTTTGCTTTCTAATTAAAAAAATTCCTTCTTTGGTCTATTTTGCTGTGATTTTTCTGAATTTTTAAATTGACTTAATTTGTTTATTTTCTCATTTTTATGTAGAAGTAAAAGACTTAAGACTTTAGTTATTGAGTGAGCTTTGCCTACATTCCATATATATATATATATATATATATATATATATATATATATATACACACACACACACTTCTCAGTGTCATTAAATTGTAAATAGTTTACACATGAAGTTTGCATTCTCTTTTAGTTTCAGTCACTCTAGAGAATATTTACTTTGTCAAGTGGCTAGAATTCCTTATTACTAATGCCCACTTTTTCTTTTAAGATTTTATTTATTTATTTGTCTGAGATAGAGAGATCTAGAGCACAAGCAGGGGGAGTGGCAGGCAAAGGGAGAAGCAGTCTCCCTGCTGAGCAAGGAACCTGATGCAGGGGTTAATCTCAGGAGCCTGGGATCACGACCTGAGCCAAGGGCACACGCTTAATGGACTGAGCCACCCAGGCGTTCCACTAATGCCCACTTCTATAAGAAGTTCTATAAATAAATTTATTAAGGTCCTATATGTTCATCTTTTGGTAAATATTCCATATTGAAAAAGAAAAGATGACTATTCCTTGTTTGTAGAATCTAACATTTTTGACACTGATACTTGAGGTGAATTTCATTATTTATAGTATTTAGGGTCACTGTTCTTAATTTTTTTGCTTATTTGATTAGCCAATTTATTAGGTATATTGAAATCTTGCATATAATGATTTATTTTTAAGGCTTCCTCTTCTTTCTAATATTTTCACTTTCTTTATCTTGAAATACTCATTTCTCTTTTTCCATTGGTTGACTACCAATGGAAAATTGTGTTTATTTCTGGTTGTCACTTTTAAGAAAAACAATCCTAAAAAACTCATAGTTAAAAATGAGTAATCAGAGTGGTCACAGAACTCAAGCCATGTTGCTCAGTGACTAGTAAAAGGAAATGGATGGATTTCATTTGGATGTCAAATGGGAATGACTGTTTTTCATATGCTGTTTTGGAGCAAGGTTAAGGTTGATCTGAATAACTTCAAACACGAGAACTGCAACATGTTTGGAGAGATAGTAAGGACGCTGAATTTGTTACCTTTTAAGGACCCTCTTCTGGTAAAGCAGGTACAAATGGGATTAAAAGCTGCTGGAGATAGTAAAATTCCTGTCACTGAACTGCACCAGCAGATGCTAATGCCTACTTGCCAGGTTATTAGGGAAGAATTCAAGCGTTGGCTCAAAAGTTAAGATTAGAAGGTTGTTAGCACTCTATGGTTTTGAAGAGGCTTGTTATTCATCATTATGTGTCTCTCATTTCTGCCTTCTCATATGTAAATGATTAGATATTTTAAAAGGCTCAATTTAGTGTTGCTGGTCAAATCCCTTTTCTGTCCTGTCTGTGACCTCCTGGGACAGCAAACAAGGACAGAGCGTAGACAGAGCTTCTCCATCCACCTGGTGTGATTGGCAGAATCTGAAAATGGCAGTTGCTCTGATTATAGAATCAAAGAATGACAGCAATAAATGGGATTTTAAAGACCATTTAAACTCACCTCTCAGTCACACAGATCAAAGGGCTCAAAGCCATATTTCTCATTGTAAAAGTCATACTCAGTTTATTTTTAAATCTGTCATTTTTTTCATAAAATATTGTTCTTAGTGTCTAATATATATTTTAATCCTTTAAAAGCATTTTTCGATTAACTCAAAGATATTATGATCTATTCATATTTTTTGATACCATATTTCTTGCTTATTTTTCTCCTATGAAGTTGTTTATGATGAATCATGTCATTTAAAAAGTTTTCTCAATATGTTCAGAATTTTTTTCAATGGGAATTAATATTTCTGGGCTATTGGAACAGATGCACAGTGGTTTTCTGGTTGCATCTGCTAGTCACCCCAGAGGTATTACCAGATCAAGACTAATTTTTATGTTAATATCTCAGTTTAGAAAATCCAGCATCACTAGGGAGAGCATATTTAAAGACTCTAAATCCATGGTGTGACATCATCTTGAAATCTCAGTATTTTCATGTGAACTTTTTTTCTTTTTTAAGATTTAGAGTCAAAGGCTAAGACAATTTTTCTTGCCATTTTCCTGAGATGGTAGAGTGGGTCATTCCCTGGATATGCAACCCTTTTTCTGAGGGTTTTTATTTTAAAAAAAAAGGTGCCAACACCCAATTCCTACCTTGTACCCACCTAAGCCTTTATTTATTGTCCTATTCATGGATTAAAACTGAAATGCCATATCAAGAATATATGGAAAAAATCTTATAAATCAATAATAAAAGCTAACCAACCCAATATAAAAAAAATAGACAAAATACATGGACCCTTGAACAACATAGGGGCTTGGGGTACCAACCCCTTTCCCCCTGCAGTAAAAGATCCATGCATAACTTTTTGATTTCCCCAAAACTTAACCACTAACAGCTGACTGTTGACTGGAAACCTTGCTGACTAACACATATTTTTGTATGCTATATGTATTATATTGTATAGTCTTAAAGAAAGATAAGAGAAAATGTTAAGAAAATCATAAGAACAAGAAAATACATTTGCAGTAATGTACAAAAAAAATCTGCATATAGGTGAAACTGTGCTGTTAATATCTGTGCTGTTCTAGAGTCACCTGTATTTGAACAGACACTTGCCCAAAGGAGATGTACAAATGGCTCAAAAATTTGGGCAAATATATGCTCAAATCAGTATTCATCAGGGAGGTGCAGTTTAAAGCCACACCTACTAAAATGGGTAAAATTCAAAGGCTAATGATACCAGCCATTAGTAACTATGTGGAAGAACTGGAGGTCTCACCTATTCCTGGTAAAATGTGAACTGGTATACAGCACCTTTAGGAAATAATACAGCACTTGTTAAAAAGGTAAATATACACTTGACCATACAACCCAGCTGTTCTGTTCCTTGATATTTTCCCAGGAAAGATGAAAATATATTTCCACAAAGACTTTATGAGGCTTCATAGCGTATTTAACATAATAGCTAAAAACTGGAAACAACCCAGAGGTCTATCACCTGGTAAATGGATAGCCAAGTATTGCATATTTATTGAATGAAATATTAAAAAAAAAAAGAGTTAACTACTGAAGGATTCTTGATTAATCAATCTAAAACATTCTAGGGCCTCTGAAAAATGATGTTGTAATTTTGATAGGGGTTGCATTAAATGTACAGAATGCTTTGGGTAGTATAGCCATTTGAACAATATTCTTCCTTTTTTTTTAAAGATTTTACTTATTGACAGAGAGAGACACAGCGAGAGAGGGAACAGAAGCAGGGGGAATGGGAGAGGGAGAAGCAGGCTTCCTGCTGAGCAGGGAGCCCCATGCAGGGCTCCCAGGACCCCGAGGTCATAACCTGAGCTGAAGGCAGATGCTTAACCAACTGAGCCACCCAGGCGTCTCCCTCCCCGTCTTCTTTAAAATAAATATTTGTTCTTCCAATCCATAATCATGGAATGTCTTTCCATTTCTTTGTGTGGTCTTCAGTTTCTTTCACCAATGTTTTATATTTTTAGAGTATAGGTCTTTCACCTCTTTGGTTAAGTTTATTCGGAGGTATCTTGTTGTTTTGCATTCAGTTGTAAATAGGATTTTTGGGTAATTTCTCTTTCTGCTCCTTCATTACTGGTGTATACAAATGCAACATTGGGCTCCTGAATGGCTCAGTGAGGTGCAGTTAAGCACCCTTCTCTCTCTCTCTCTCTCTCTTTTTTTTAAATTTCTTTTCAGTGTAACAATATTCATTGTTTTTGCACCACACCCAGTGCTCCATGCAATACGTGCCCTCACCACCCCTCTCTTGATTTCAGCTCAGGTGGTGATCTCAGGATTGTCAGATTGAGTCCTGCATTGGGCTCTGTGCTGGGCATGGAGCCTACTTATGATTCTCTCTCTCTTTCTGTTTTTGCTTCTCCCCGGCTCTCTAATCCTCTCTAGGAGAAAAAAAAAAAAAAGAAATGCAACAGACCTCCGTACATCAATCTTTGTATCCTGCAACTTCACTGAATTTGTTTATTAGTTCTAGTAGTTTTTTGGTAGAGTCGTTCAGGTTTTCTATATACGGTATTATGTCATCTGCAAATAGTGAACATTTTACTTCTTTCTTGCTGATTTGGATGACTTTGTTTTAAAATTTCTTATATTTATTTATTTTAATTTTTATTAACATATAATGTATTATTTCTTTCAGGGGTACAGGTCTGTGATTCATCAGTCTTACACAATTCACAGCACTCATCATAGCACATACCCTCCCCAATGTCCATCACACAGCCACCCCATTCCTCCCACCCCTCTCCCCTTCTGTAACCCTCAGTTTGAATATTGAGGTTAGCCTTTTATTTATTTTTGTTGTCTGATTGCTATGGCTGGGACTTTTAATACGATGTTGAATAAAAGTGGTGGGTGGACATCCTTGTCTTGCTTCTGACCTTAGGGGAAAAGCTCTTAGTTGTTTCCCATTAAGGATGATGGTTGCTGGGGGTTTTTGACATATGGCCCTTATTATGTTGAGTTATATTTCCTCTAAACCTATTTTGTTGACGGTTTTTATCATGAATGGATTTTGTACATTGTTAAATGCTTTTTCCACATCTCGAAATGATCATATGTTCTTATCCTTTCTCTTACTGCTATGATGTATCACATTGATTGATTTGCAAATATTGAACCACTCTTGTACCCCAGGAATAAATCTCACTTTTTCATGGTGAATGATTTTTTTAATGTATTATAGGATTTGGTTTGCTAGTATTTTTTCGAGAATTTTTGCCTCTCTCTTCATCTGGGATATTGGCCTGTAGTTCTCCTTTTTAGTGGTGTCTTTATATAGTTTTGGTATCAGGGTAATGCTGGCCTGTTAGAATGAATTTGGAAGTGCACTTTTGGTGGGAAAGCAAACTGGTGCAGCCTCTGTGGAAAACGGTGTAGAGGTTTCTCAAAAAGTTAAAGATAGCAATCACACTACTGGGTATTTACCCAAAGAATACAAGAACACTAATTCAAAGGGATACATGCACTCCTATGTTTATAGCAGCATTATTTATAATAGCTGGGATATGGAAGCAGCTCTAGTGTCCATCAGTTGAAGAATGGTTTAACCAGATGCGGTGTGTATATATACAATCGAATATTATTGAGCCTTAAAAAGAATGAAATCTTGTCATTTGCCATGACATGGATGGACCTAGAGAGTATAATGCTAAGCAAAGTAAGTCAAAGAATGACAAGTAACATGTGATTTCACTCATATATGGAATTTATGAAACAAAACAAGCAAAGGGAAAAAATAGGGACAAAGCAAGAAAGAGAATCTTATTTAAAAAGAACAATCTGGGTGAGCCTGGTGGTGGGTATTATGGAGGGCACGTATTGCATGGAGCACTGGATGTGGGGCATAAACAATGAATTCTGGAACACTGAAAATAAATTAAAAAAAGAAATGGAAAAAAAGGACAATCCAATGGTTATCAGAGGTGAGAGGGATAGGGGGCATGGGTGAAATAGGTGATGGGGCTTAAGGAGTGCCCTTGTCATGATGAGCACTGGGTGATTTATGGAATTCTTGAATCTTTGTATGGTACACCTGAAACTAATAGAAGACTGTATGTTAACTGTAGTTAAAATATAAACTTGAAAAAAATAAAACATATGCTAAGTGAAAGAAGTCAAACACAAAAGAGTGTGTGTGACTCCATTTATATAATCTAGAAAAGTCAGAGTTAGGCTGTAGTGAAATAAGCCATTTGTGGTTGTCTAGACTGGGAAAAGGAGGGGGAATTGATTAGGGAAGAATACACAGGTACTTTTGGGGGCATTGGAAATGTTCTATACCTTGAGAGTGATGGTGGCTACATGGTATGTACATTTCCCAAAATGTATTGAAGTGTATCAGAATATATACATTTTTGTTATATGGAAATTACATTTTAATAAATTATATTAAAAGAGACAATATCTACTTTTCTTCTCCAATATCAACAAACTCCTGGGGTGGCTGCCATTTTAACTAGCGTAGTACTTTGACTTTGAAATCCTTCTACATTTCTGGCATATAAAATTATCTTTTTTTTTTTTTTGCACTGGCTATGTCATTTTAGTTTTTTCAGTTTCGTTGTCATATAATTAACATATCATAGTGCAGAAGTTTAAGGTGTGTATAGTGTGCTGACTTGGTAAACTTAATATTGCAAAATGATTACCACTGCTGAATTAGCTAACACATCCATCATGTCACATAATGACTTATTTTTTTGTGGTGAGAACATTGAAGACTACTCTCAGAAACTTTATATGATAGTGTTGTTAATTATAATCACCTTCCTATACATTAGATCATCAGAACTTATTCATCTTATAAATGGAAGTTTGTACACTTTTTAAAAAAGATTTTATTTGTTGGGGAGAGAGAGAGAACACACTAGTGTACAAGCAGGGGAGAGCAGCAGGCAGAGGGAGAAGTAGGCTCCCCACTGAGCAAGGAGCCAAACTCAGAACTCGATCTCAGGACTCTGGGATCATGACTGAGCCCAAGGCAGATGCTTAACCAACTGAGCCACCCAGGTGTCCCTGGAAGTTTGTACACTTCGTTCAACATCTCTCATTTCCCCCCTGCCCTCAACCCACAACCCCTGCTAAGCAGGGTTCTACTCTCTGTTTCTCTGAATTCAGATTTTTTAGATTCCACATAAGTGAATATATTTGTCTTTCTTGTCTGACATTTTTCACTTGGCTTGATGCCCTCATGGTCCATGCAGGGTTGCAAATAGCATGATAAGATTTCCTTCTTTTTCATAGCTGAATAACATTCCACTGTATATATATACACCACATTTTCTTTCTTTTTTTTTTTTCATTTTATCTGTTAATAGAAACTTAGATTATATCCATGTCTTGGCTATTGTGTATAATGCTATGAAGAATGTGGGAGTGGAGATAAATCTTTCAAATCCTTTTTTCATTTCCAATGAATATATACCTAGGAGTGACATTGCTAGATCATATGGTAGTCCTGTTTACCTTTAGGATGAATCTTCATGCTGTTTTTAATATAAGCTCTACCAATTTTCATTCCTACCAATGGTGGTGTTTTCTACATGCTCACCAAAACTTGTTACATTTTTTTGATGGTAGCCATTCTAACATGTGTAAGGTGATTTCTCATTGTCGTTTTGATTTGAATTTCCCTGATGGTTAGTGATCTTGAAATTCTTTTCATGTACATGTTAATCAGTTATATCTTGTTTGAAAAAAAAAAAGTCTATTCAGTTTTTCTCATTTTTAAAAAATTGGAATATTTTGGTATTAATTTGTGAGTTCCTTAACTGTTTTGATGCTAATTCTATATTAGTTATGATTTGCAAATATTTTCTCCCATTCCATAGGTTGCCTTTTCATTTTGTTGATTGTTTCTTTTGATATGCAGAAGCTTTTTAGTTTGATGTTCAACTCATTGACTTTTGTTTTTGTTGCTTGTGCTTTTGGTGACATACTAAAAAAAAAAAAAAATCACTGCCAAGACTGATATGAAGGAGCTTTCCCTCCATGTTTTATTTTAGGAGTTTTTTGGTTCCAAGTTTTATGTGTAGTTCTTGATTCCATTTCAGATTAATTTTTGTAAGTGATAGAAAATAGGAATCCGGGGCACCTGGGTGGCTCAGTGGGTTAATCCTCTGCCTTCAGCTCAGGTTATGATCTCAGAGTCCTGGGATCGAGCCCCGTATCAGGCTCTCTGCTCAGCGGGGAGCCTGTTTCCCCACCCACTCCTTGCCTCTCTGCCTACTTGTGATCTCTCTCTCTGTCAAATAAATAAATGAAATCTTAAAAAAAAAGAAAATAGGAACCCAATCTCATTCTTCTATATGTCGTTACCCAGTTTTCCCACAACCATTTATTGAAGAGACTGTCATTTCCCCATTGCTACTCTTTGCTCCCTTATCAAATATTAGTTGACTATGAGAGGGTTTATTTCTGGGCTCTTCATTCTGTTCCATTGGTCAGTGTGTCCATTTTCATGCCAATACCATACTGTTTTGATCACTATAACTTTGTAGTATAGTTTGAAATCAAGAGTTGTGATGATTCCAGCTTTTCCCCTCAGTTTTGCACTATTTGCAGTCTTTTGTGGTGCCATATGAATTTCAAGATTATTTTTTCCTGTTTTTGTAAAAAAAAAAGTTGGAATTTTGATGGGCTTTACACTGAATCTACAGATGGCTTTGGGTAGTATGGACATTCTAACAGTATTATTCCAATCCATGGATAATACTTTAACAGTATTATTCCAATCCACAGGATATCTTTCTGGTTGTACCTTCTTTAGTTTCTTTTCTCAGAGCCTTATAGGTTTTCTTGTGCAGATCTTTTGCCTGCTTGGTTAAATTTATTCTTAATTTTTTATGGTATTTTGAATGGGAGTTTTAAAAATTTCTTTTTAAGAAGTTTTGTTGTTAATTTTTATAAATGTTTCATTTTTGATGAGCATTTCTAGGTGTTAATGCAGGAGTAATTTCACATTATCCGCACAGCTAGTTCCAGAAATTTCAGAGTCTTGTGATTTTTGTCTTTGTTAGTTTTGCTAAATGGTGAGGTTATCATGGGAATCAACTTTTATCCCAGCAAAATATCCTAGCTGATGGATATTTTATGTTGGAGGAGCACAAAGAGGCCACTAATACTTTGTGCTTCTTGTTTGTTGGACACTGTTCTAGATGCTTTCACATCTGATGGCTAATTCTATTCTCATACCAACATTTAGACTAAGTATTATTATCTACATTTGTATGTGAGGAAACGGATTTAAATAGACTGACTTGCATTGATTCCTCCTAGCAACAAATGCAATCTGGAATGCAAACAAAGCCTTCTAATTCCAAGCCCAGTTGGTTTTGTTTGAGTTTGCAAATGTATCATATCCTTAATATTTATCATTCATAAAATTAAAGTATGAACATATTTATTATTGCAAAATATTCTTAAAAACATTGTCAATAATGTTGAAAAATAAAACATTGTTCATAATATTTTACTCCTTTTATATTATGGCCCTGGTAAAAAAAAGTCATTCAAATTGCATAGCAGTAATATGTTTATCCCTTTATAAAACCTAGAATAAAATGATTGTTGTATAACTTGCTCTCATATTTGGAAAGGATTCTCATGACTCCTGTCTGAGATGAGGTTTCCCTAGCTGGGGTTATGTGTGGTAGGCAACAAGACAGATTTATGACCTCGGTGTGAGCATAAGGAAAAGGGCGGCTGTTGTCTGTGTCCCAGGAAAAGGGTATTTGGACATCCAGGAAAAGTCTTGAACATAACACTTTGGGTATTCAACAAGAGAGTACAATGCTTAAAGTAGGTTATAAAACAGAGCCTGGAAATAACCCATGAGTCATCATACTTGGAGGGAGGGGACCTTTTATGGAACACCTGCTATTAAATCCAGGGATGAGAGGGAAATTTTACAAGTTCCAAATTTTAAAGGTAAAGATTGTGTAACCTTCATGTCCTTCCATGGCTTGATTAACAAAAAGTTTAGCACTAAATTTAGTGCTTGTACTAAAGTAACTATATCAGGCCAGTATATTTGCAAGGAGGTAAGTAGGTAGCAGATCATGGAGAATCTCATGGTAACAGACTAAGACATTAGGATTTTGTCCTGACGTTGATGGTCAATCACTGTATTAATTGAAGGAATGGTATGGTAATTTGTGCTTTGACAATTATTCTTTGCCATTTTGGAGGGATAAATTGGAGCAGAAAGACCCAGAAAGCAGTAAGATCAATAAAAAAGGTATTGCAATTATATTTTCAAAATGATACAGACTTGACCTGTGGTATTGGTAGAGGTCATAAAGGTAATCAATGGAGGATAAAAGAGAGATAAGACTCAGGGTTTTAGACTGCATAGACTGTTTAGTAGATCTAGGCAGTATTTAAAAGTATTAAGGAATGCAGGCAATAGAGTATGGATGCTCACCCAAATATAACCTAGGAGTGCATTTAAAAAGCCTTCATTTTGGTGATCCAAGCCCTCTTTCAGGAGGAGAGGAAAGCATTTCTCAAATGTTAACATGTGTATATAATAACTGAGGATCTTGATACTGTGGATTGTAACTCATTTGGTCTGCATTTCTGACATTTTCTCTAGATGGTGATGCTATTGGTCCTCAGAACTCACTTTGAGTAGAAGGTTCTAGTCATCTACTGAGCTCTGAGTGCTTAACCTTTGTTTTCATCTTCTCTGATTTTCTATTTGTTTCCTACCAGACATTGACTCTTTTCTTCTCTGGGTCCCTTTGATCAATACCTGATTTTAAATGCCAGTTTATGGCTTCACAATGTAATTCAACTTTTCACTGTTATCTTTTGGCATAAGTTAGAGATCTGGTAATTGTCACACATGTTGTAGCAGATTCTGTAAGTGTGCTGTCCATGTGTCCCTGGGCCTTGACATTGCCCTGCAGACTTCTGCTTGTATTTTTATGGCTCAGGATTTTTCACATCGTCTACAGCCTATTCTATCCAACCATGTTCCTAGTAAGGTAGAAGAGTCAGACCAGGAGCCCTTGACCAATGACTGATGAGAACTGGTCTGTAACTACCTAAGCTCCCTCACCTCTCAACTTGGATATCTCTAAGGCGTGCCCTCTTCATAGTTTCTAGAGTTCCCCCCTGGGCTTTGGATCAGTTATCCCAGTAGTGATATGCTTGAAAATTCACTCTCTATTGGCTATTTTCCTTTCCCGTCTCACTTTTCTCCTCCTTTATTGATGTTTCCCAGGGTCACCTCCCAAATAATATTGCATCTTTGGAAAATATAAAGACACAGCTGGTAGTTAAAGCTGAGTACACAAATGCAGTCATCAGGAGAGAGTGTCTAGAGTGAAAGCGTCTGAAGGTGAAGGCATGGGAAATATGATATGTAGCTGTGTGTTAAATAAAATAATCTCAGAAAAGCAGCAGCCAGAAAGGTAATGAAACTTAAGAGTAGTCCTACTTTGCAACCCGATTCTTTCTCCTAAGTTACAGAAATATACCCCACCACTGTTTGGCTAACTCAGCTTGAGCATAAAGGTTTCTATGAAGAAACTTGAGGGTCATTCTTGACTTCTTCCTCTGTATTACTGCTCATATTCAACACACCACTAAAACCGAAAATGGAAAGATAGTTTCTGCACCTAAGAAGTTATCAATGTCTTCAGCCAGAGCAGCTGTATTTCCATATGCGGTATACTATTTGTCAGGCTTTTGTGAAAAGCTTTGAACTGTAGAATGACGATAATAGAAAACACGGAATTTTTAAAAAATATTTTTATAAACTTTTTATTTTAGAGTTTTATATTTACATGAAAATTGTGAAGATATTACAGAAAATCCCCAGATGAAAACATGGAATTTTGGAAAAATCATTAGGCATGGAGGAGTTGTTTAAGAAATATTCCATGTATGAATTTTGACCCAATGAACATTCATCTTGAAGTGACCGACACTATGCTTTTTTTCCACATTAAAAAATAGATTTCCTATAATGATAATTTACTTAGCAAATCTGTTTCTCTTATTTAGCAGATGATCAAAAACTAGAATAACTTAAGCCAGGCAATTCTCCTCCCTTGGGCACTGCTAGTTATGTGACTGAGGGATATCTGTGTATATACAGAGTGTGGCAAATCTTAGGCAGTGTCACAGCACCACTAAAGAACAGCACGTTTTTACTTGAGGGGCCATTTATCGATTTGAGCTATTAAAAATGTCTTATGTGGGGAGGGACTATCCATAGTCCAGTTCTCTCATAAACAGGGCACATGGGCTTGGGAAATTGATGTATCCTTTCTGCAGAGGTTTTTCTAGCTTTCTGATATCGAAGAGTTTGGAAAGAGGCCTCCCAAGTATGTATTATTAGTAGTGCAAAGTGTCAAAAGTGTGCTCTTTTCCACGTATGCCTGAGGTATACATCTTAGAAATTTTATAGACACCACTACATTTTTTTAAGATTTTTATTTATTTATTTGACAGAGATCACAAGTAGGCAGAGAGGCAGGCAGAGAGAGAGAGAGGAGGAAGCAGGCTCCCTGCAGAGCAGAGAGCCCGATGTGGGGCTCGATCCCAGGACACTGGGATCATGACCTGAGCTGAAGGCAGAGGCTTTAACCCACTGAGCCACCCAGGTGCCCCTACATTTTATTCAAACTGTTTGGAGCACGTGAGTGATTAAAATGTTAGAAATATAATGAAAAGATTGTACACCATATAAAGGAAGGAAGCAACATCTTTTGAACAGTTGGCAATCTATATCTATTATGTCTAAAGTTATTTTTTTAAAGACAGAACTAAAATGAAATAAAAACCACGAGGTTCATTGAACAATTGTCTCTGTCATTTAGGTAATCTTGCCAATGAGCTCTGTAAAAGAACAACTCATGCTCTAGAGTCAGAGTTAGGGTAGAAATTTGTTTCTTAGGGATATAATTATATCAGAGTGAGACAATTACAGATGGACTCAAAGTAATAATACCTTTTAAGGCCAATTATAAGGATAAAAAATTATTGTAGTTGACATACATTGTTACATTCGTTTTAGATACAACATAGTGATTTTTAGTACAACATAGTGATTTGACAATTCTGAACATTCTTCAGTGCTCACCACAGTAAGTGTAGTCATCAGAGAACATTAATACAATATTATGGACTATACTGTACATGCTTCTCATCTCTGTAACTTATTTTATAACTGGTAGTTTGCACTTCCTAGACCCCTTAGCTATTTCACCCATCTCTGCACCCCTTTCCTCTCTGGAAACCACCAGTTCTCTGTATTTATAAGTCTGTTTCTATTCATTTATATGTTTGCTCATTTTTTTTTAGCATCCACACTTAAGTGAAATCATATGATATTTGTTTTCCTCTGCCCAAATTCTTTCACTTAGCGTAATACCCTTTAGGTCCATTGGCGGTATCACAAATAACAAGTTTTCATTCTTTTTTAATGACTGAGTAATATTCCATTGTATATACACTATATGTTTTTTATCCATTCATCTATTGATGGAGACTTAGGTTGCTTCCATATCTTGGCTCTGTAAATAATGCTGCAGTGAACATCAAAGTCCAAGTATCTTTTTGAATTAGTGTTTTTGTTTTCTTTCGACAAATATCCAATAGTAGAATTAATGGGTTGTATAATATTTTATTTTTAATTTTTTAAGGAACCCCCATACTGCTTTCTAGAGGGGCTATACCAATTTATGTTCCCACGAACAGAGCACAAGTGTTACCTTTTCTCCACATTCTTGCCAACACTTAAGATTCTTGTCTTTTGGACACTAGCCATTTTGAAAAGTATGAGGTGATGCCTCATTGTGGTTTTGATTTACCTTGCCCTGATTAGTAATGTTCAACATCTTTTCATGTGTTTGTTCATTATCTGTATTTCTTCTTTAGAAAAACATCCATTCAGGTCCTCTGCCATTTTTTATTTGGATTATTTTGGGGGATATTTGGTGTTGTCTGCTCCAATCTTTATTATTTTCTTCTGCTAATTTTGGGCTTTGTTCTTTTTCTAGTTAACTTAGGTTTAAGTTTTGATGGCTTATTTGAGATTTTTCTTGTATTTTTTTTTGAGGTAGGCCTTTATAGCTATAAACATCCCTCTTAGAGCTGCTTTTGTTGGATTTTTTAAATGATTGTGGAGTGTTGTGTTTCTGTTTTCATTTGCCTCCATGTATTTTTTAATTTCTTCTTTGATTTCTTTGTTGACCCATTGGTTTTTTAATAGAACGTTATTTAACTTACATGTACTTTTGTTTTTTCCAGTTTTTCAATTAGCAATAATCGCACCTCAGATAAACCTCATTGGCTACAATACCACCACTATGCAAAGCTTTTTTTTTTTTCCAGTTTTTAAAAAAAATGGATTTCTAGTGTCATACTGGTATGGCCAGAAAAGATGCTTGATATGTTTTCAGTCTTATTAAGTTTACTGAGACTTTTTTTTAATTAGTTTCAGAGGCAGTTTAGTGATTCATCAGTTGGGTATAACACCCACTTCTCATTATATCAGTGATATAATGCCCATCTTAATGCCCATTCTTTTTTTTTTTCTAAGATTTTATTTATTTGACACAGAGAGAGAGAGAGAGAGAGAGAGAGAGAGAGAGATCACAAGTAGGAAGAGAGGCAGGCAGAGAGAGTGGGGGGAAGCAGGCTCCCCACTGAGCAGAGAGTCTGACGCGGGACTTGATCCCAGGACCCTGAGATCATGACCTGAGCCGAAGGCAGAGGCTTAACCCACTGAGGAACTTAGGCACCTCCTTAATGCCCATTCTTAATGCCCATCACCTAGTTACCTCATCCCCCCATGTACTGCCCCTCCAGAAACCCTCATTTGTTTCCTATACTTAAGAGTTTCTTAGGGTTTGTCTCCCTCCCTGTTTTCACATTATTTTTCCTTTCCTTCACCTGTGTTCATGAGTTTTGTTTCTTAAATCCCACATATGAGTGAAATCATATGATAATTGTCTTTCTCTGACTGACTGACTTAGCATAATACCCTCTAGTTCTATCCACATCCTTCTGAATGGCATGATTTCATTCTTTTTGATAGCTGAGTAATATTCCATTGTGGATATATACCACATCTTCTTTATTGATTCATCAGCTGATACCACATCATCTTTATTCATCTGTTGATAGACATCTGGACTCTTCACATATTTTGGCTATTATAGACATTGCTGATATACACATTGGAGTACATGTGTCCCCTTGAAGCATTGTGTTTGTATCCTTTGAATAAATACCTAAAAGTACAATTGCTGGGTCATAGGGTAGTTCTATTTTTAACTTTTTGAGGAACTTCCTTACTGTCTTCCAGAGTGGCTGCACCAGTTTGCATGGCACCAACAGTGTAAGAGGTTTCCCTTTTCTCCATACCCTTGTCAATACATGCTGTTTCCTGACTTGTTAATTTTAACCATTCTGAATGATGAGAGGTGGTATCTCTTTGTGGTTTTGATTTATTTTTCCCAGATTCCCAGTGATGTTGAGCATTTTTTCACGTGTCCATTGGTCATTTGTATGTCGTCTTTGGAGAAATGTCTGTTCATGTCTTTTGCCCATTTTTTGACTGGGTGATATGTTTTTTTCTTTGGGGGGTGTTGAGTTTGGTAAGTTCTTTATAGATTTTGGATACTAGCCCTTTATCTGATAAGTGGTTTGCAAATATCTTTCCCCATTCTCTAGTTGCCTTTTAGTTTGGTTGACAGTTTCCTTGGCTATTAAAAAGCTTTTTATGTTGATGAGGTCCAGTAGTGCATTTTTGCTTTTGTTTCCCTTGCCTTAGAAGACATCTAGGTCACAGAGGTTGCTGCTTGTGTTCTTCTCTAGGATTTTGATCGATTCCTGTCTCACATTTGGATCTTTCATCCATTTTGAGCTTGTCTTTGTGTATGGTGTAAGGAAGTGTTCCAGTTTCATTTTTCTACATGAGCCTATCCAGTTTTCCCAGCACCATTTGTTGAAGAGACTTTTTTTACATTGAATATTCTTTCTGCTTTGTTGAAGATTAGTTGACCATAGAGCTGAGGGTCCGTTCCTGGGTTATTTATTCTGTTCCATTGATCTATGTGTCTGTTTTTGTGCCAGTACCATACTGTCTTGATGACTACAGCTTTGTAATAGAGCTCAAAGTCTGGCATTATGATGCTACCAACTCTGTTTTTTTTTTTTTTCCAACATTCCTCTGGCTATTTGGGGTCTTTTCTGGTACATCACAAATTTTAGGATTGTTTGCTCTAGCTCTGTGAAAAATGTTATGGTATTTTGATAGGGATTGCATTGAATGTGCAGATTGCTCTAGGTAGCATAAACACTTTAACAATATTTGTTCTTCCAATCCATGAGCATGGAATGTTTTTCCTTTTCTTAGTGTCTTCTTCAGTTTCTTTCATACAGGAATTCAGCAAACTCACAGGATCTAAAATCAGTGCACAGAAATCAGTTGCATTTCTATACACTAACAATGAGGCAGAAGAAAGAGAAATCAAAGAATTGATCTCCTTTACAATTGCAACAAAACCCAGAAGATACCTAGGAATAAACCTAGCCAAAGAGGTAAAAGACCTATACTCTGAAAAATATAGAACACTTATAAAAGAAATTGAAGAAGAGACTTGTTTTGTGGCCTCATATGTGATCTATCCTGGAGAATATTCCATGTGCACTTAAATGTGTTTCTTCTATTTTTGGACAGAATGTTCTATATATACCTGTTAAGTTCATCTGGTCTAATATATCACTGAAAGTCACTGTTCCCTTACTGATTTTCAGGGTGGGTGATCTGTTCATTGATGTACACGGGATGTTAAAGTTTCCAACAATTACTGTACTATTTTCAGTTTACCCCTTCATGTCTGTCAATATTTCCTTATGTGTTTTAGTGCTCTTATGTTTGGTCCATAGGTATTCACAACTATTACATCCTCTTGTTGGGTTAGTCCTTTGTAAATTATGAAATATCCTTCTTTGCATCTTGCTATAGCCTTTGAAAATTAGTTTTGTCTAATGTATTGTTACCTTGGCTTTTTTTTTTTTTTTTGCTTCCATTTGCATGGAATATCTTTTTCCATTTCTTCACTTTCAGTTATGAAGACTTCGGAATACAGATCAGATTACAGATCATCAGGAACTTAACTATATACCATATATAATGCATATGTAATATATGTATTATAATGGCATGACGTTTAGAGTTTCTGTCTCCATGGAGTTTATGGTATCTCTTTACAAGTAAGAAAGGTTTGTTCTTTCTCAAAATTACTTTGGCTTTTAGGGTATTTTCTGATTCCACACCAATTTTAAGATTGTTTTTTTCTAGTCCTGTGAAAAATGCCACTGGAATTTTGACAGGAATTACATTGAATTTGTAGATCTGTTTTGGTAGAATGAACATTTTTTATTAACATATAATGTATTATTTGCCCCAGGGGTACAGGTCTGTGAATCGTCAGGCTTACACATTTCACAGCGCTCACCATAGCACATACCCTTCCCAGTGTCCATAATCCAGCCATCCTATCCCTACCCCCTACCCCCCAGCAACTCTCAGTTTATTTCCTGAGATTAAGAGTATCATGGTTTGTCTCCCTCCCCAGTCCCATTTGTTTCATTTTTTCCTTCCCTACCCCCCACAATCCCCCCGCCCTGCCTCTCAAATCCCTCATATCAGAGAGATCATATGATAATTGTCTTTCTCTGATTGACTTATTTTGGTTAGCATAATACCCTCTAGTTCTATCCATGTCGTTGCAAATGGCAAGATTTCATTTCTCTTGATGGCTGCATAGTATTTCATTGTATATATATAAACCACATCTTTTTTCCATTCATCTGTTGATGGACATCTAGGTTCTTTCCATAGTCTGGCCAATTATACATTTCACAGCGCTCACCATAGCACATACCCTCCCCAGTGTCCATAACCCAGCCATCCTATCCCTACCCCCTACTCCCCAGCAACCCTCAGTTTATTTCCAATAGGACAATGCTGCTATAAACATTCGGGTGCATGTGCCCCTTTAGATCACTACATTTGTATCTTTAGAGTAAATAGCCAGTAGTGCGATTGCTGGGTTGTAGGGTAGCTCTATTTTCAACTTTCTAAGGAACCCCCATACTGTCTTCCAGAGTGGCTACACTAGATTGCATTCCCACCAAGAGTACAGGAGGGGTCCCCTTTCTCTGCATCCTTGCCAACATCTGTCATTTCCTGACTTGTTAATTATAGCCATTCTGACTGGTGTGAAGTGGTATCTCACTGTGGTTTTATTTGTATTTCCCTGATGGTCAGTGATTTTGAGCACTTTTTCATGTGTCTCTTGGCCATTAGGATGTCTTCTTTGCTGAAATGTCTGTTCATATCTTCTACCCATTTCTTGATCGGATTATTTTTTCTTTGGGTGTTGAGTTTTATAAGTTCTTTATAGATTTTGGATATTAGCCCTTTATCTGATATGTCATTTGCAAATAACTTCTCCCATTCTGTCAGATGTCTTTTGGTTTTGTTAACTGTTTCCTTTGCTGTGCAGAAGCTTTTTATTTTGATGATGTCCCAATAGTTCATTTTTACCCTTGCTTCCTTTGCTTTTGGCGATGTTTCTAGGAAGAAGTTGCTGGGACTGAGGTCAAAGAGGTTGCTGCCTGTGTTCTTCTCAAAGATTTTGACAGATTCCTTTCTCACATTGAGGTCTTCCATCCATTTCAAGTCTATTTTTGTGTGTGGTATAAGGAAATGTTCCAGTTTAATTCTTCTGCATGTGGCTGTCCAATTTTTCCAACACCATTTGTTGAAGAGACTGTCTTTTTTCCATTGGACATTCTTTCCTGCTTTGTTGAAGATTAGTTAACCATAGAATTGAGGGTCCATTTCTGAGCTCTTTATTCTGTTCCCTTGAGCTATATGTCTGTTTTTGTGCCAGTACCACACCATCTTGATGATTACAGCCTTGTAAAAGAGCTTGAAGTCTGGAATTGTGATGCCACCAACTTTGGTTTTCTTTTGCAACATTCCTCTGGCTATTTGGGGGTCTCTTCTGGTTCCAGGTACATTTTAGGATTATTTGTTCCATTTCTTTTTTTTTTTTTAAGATTTTATTTATTTATTTGACGGAGAGAGAGAGATCACAAGTAGGCAGAGAGGCAGGCAGAGAGAGATGGGGAAGCAGCCTCCCCGCTGAGCAGAGAGCCTGATGTGGGGCTCGATCCCAGGACCCTGAGATCATGACCTGAGCTGAAGGCAGAGGCTTAGCCCACTGAGCCACCCAGGCGCTCCTGTTCCATTTCTTTGAAAAAAAAATCGATGATATTTTGATAAGAATTGCATTAAATGTGTAGACTGCTTTAGGTAGTATAGACATTTTCACAATATTTGTCCTTCCAATCCACGGGCATGGAATGTTTTCCACTTCTTTGTGTCTTCCTCAATTTCTTTCATGAGTATTTTAAAGTTTTCTGAGTACAGATTCTTTGCCTCTTTGGTTAGGTTTATTCCTAGGTATCTTATGGTTTTGGGTGCAATTGTAAATGGGATTGACACCTTAATTTCTATTTCTTCTTTCTTGCTGTCAGTGTATAGAAATGCTACTGATTTCTGTGCATTGATTTTATATCCTGCCACTTTACTGAATTCCTGTATGAGTTCTAGCACTTTTGGAGTGGAGTCTTTTGGGTTTTCCACATAAAGTATCATATCATCGGCAAAGAGTGAGAGTTTGAGTTCTTCTTTGCTCATTTGGATGCCTTTTATTTTTGTTGTCTGATTGCTGATGCTAGGACTTCTAGTATTATGGTAAATAGCAGTGGTGATAGTGGATAACACTGTCATGTCCTGACCTTAGGGGAAAAATTCTCAGTTTTTCCTTATTGAGAATTATATTTGCTGTGGGTTTTTTATAGATGTCTTTGATGATATTGAGGTACATACCCTCTATCCCTACACTGTGAAGAGTTTTGGTGAAGAAAGGATGCTGTACTTTGTCAAATGATTTTGTAGCATCTACTGGAAGTATCATATGGTTCTTGTTCTTTCTTTTATTAATGTATTGTACCACAATGATTGATCTGTGGTTGATAAACAAACCTTGCACCCCAGGAATAAATCCCCTTGGTTGTGGTAAATAATCCTTTTAATGTACTGTTGGATCCTATTGGCTAGTATTTTGGTGAGAAATTTTGCATCTGTGATCATCAAGGATATTGGTTTGTAATTCTTTTTGATGGGGTTTTTGTTTGGTTTTGGGATCAAGGTTTATGTTGGCCTCAATGAATGAGTTTGGAAGTTTTCCTTCCATTTCTATTTTTTGGAACAGTTTCAGGAGAATAGGAATTAGTTCTTCTTTAAATGTTTGGTAGAATTCCCCTGGGAAGATATCTGGCCCTGGGCTCCTGTTTGTTGGGAGATTTTTGATGACTGCTTCAATCTCTTTACTGGTTATGGATCTCTTCAGGTTTTCTATTTCTTCCTGGTTCAGTTGTGGTAGTTTATATGTCTCTAGGAATGGACCCATTTCTTCCAGATTGTTAAATTTGCTGGTGTATAGTTGCTTATAATATGTACTTATAATTGTTTGTATTTCTTTGGTGTTGGTTGTGATCTCTCCTCTTTCATTTATGATTTTATTAACTTGGGTCCTTTCACTTTTCTTTTTGATAAATCTGGCCAGGGATTTATCAATCTTATTAATTCTTTCAAAGAATCATCTCCTAGTTTTGTTGATGTTTTCTATGGTTCTTTTGGTTTCTATTTCTTTGATTTCTGCTCTGATCTTTATTACTTCTCTTCTCCTGCTGGGTTTAGGCTTTCTTTGTTGTTCTTTCTCCAGTTCCTTTAGGTGTAGGGTTAGGTTGTGTACTTGAGACCTTTCTAGTTTCTTGAGAAAGGCTTGTATTGCTATATACTTTCCTCTCAGGACCGCCTTTGTTATGTCCCACAGATTTTGAACTGTTGTGTTTTCATTTTCATTTGTTTCTATGAGTTTTTTTTAAATTCTTCTTTAATTTCCTTGTTGACCCATTCATTATTTATTAGGATGAGCTTTAGCCTCCATGTATTTGAGTTCTTTCCAACTTTCCTCTTGTGGTTGAAGTCTAGTTTCAAAGCATTGTGGTCTGAAAATATGCAGGGAATGATGCCAGTCTTTTGGTACTGGTTGAGACCTGATTTGTGACCTAGGATTGATCTATTCTGGAGAATGTTCCATGGGCACTAGAGAAGAATGTGTATTCTGTTGCTTTGGGATGGAATATTCTGAATATATCTGTTATGTCTATCTGGCCCAGTGTGTCATTTAAAGCCTTTATTTCCTTGTTGATCTTTTGCTTACATGATCTGTCCATTTCAGTGAGGTCAGTATTAAAGTTCCCTACTATTATTGTGTTATTGCTGATGTGTTTCTTTGATTTTATTATTAATATGTTTATATAATTGGCTGCTCCCATGTTAGAGGCATAGATATTTAAAATTGTTAGGCCTTTTTGGACAGACCCGTTAAGTGTGATATAGTGTCCTTCCTCATATCTTATTGTAGTCTTTGGTGTAAAATCTAATTTATCTGATATAAGGAATGCCACTGAGCTTTCTTTTGATGTCCATTAGCATGGTAAATTGTTTTCCACCCCCTTACTTTAAATCTGTAGGTGTCTTTGGGTCTAAAATGAGTTTCTTGTAGACAGTGTATCGATGGGTCTTACTTTTTTTTATGCATTCTGATACCCTTTGTCTTTTGATTGGGGCATTTAGTCCATTTACATTCAGGGTAACTTTTTTTTTTTTTTAGATTTTATTTATTTATTTGACAGACAGAGATCACAAGTAGGCAGAGAGGCAGGCAGAGAGAGGAGGAAGCAGGCTCTCCACCAAGCAGAGAGCCCGATGCGGGGCTTGATCCCAGGACCCTGGGATCATGACCTGAGCTGAAGGCAGAGGCTTTAACCCACTGAGCCACCCAGGCGCCCCGTGACTTTTAAAAGATATGAGTTTAGTGCCATTGTATTGCCTGTAATGGGACTGTTACTGTACATTGTCTCTGTTTCTTTCTGGTCTGTTACTTTTAGGCTCTCTCTTTGCTTAGAGGACCCCTTTCAATATTTCCAATATTTGCTTAGAGGAGCCCTTTCAATAGGACTGGTTTGGTGATTGCAAATTCTTTTAATTTTTGTTGGTCCTAGAAGTGTTTTAATCTCTCCTTCTGTTTTCAATGACAGTCTAGCTGGTATATTATTCTTGGCTGCATATTTTTCTTGCTTTTTGCTCTGAGTATATCTTGCCAGTTCTTTCTGGCCTGTCAGGTCTCTGTGGATAGATCTGCTGCCAATCTAATATTTCTACAGTTGTATGTTACAGACCTCTTGTCCTGAGCTGCTTTCAGGAATTTCCCTTTGTCACTGAGACTTGTAAGTTCTACTATTAGAAGATGGTGGGTGGACCTATTTTTATTGATTTTGAAGGGGGCTCCCTGTGCCTCCTGGATTTTGATGCTTGTTCCCTTTGCCATATTAGGGAAATTCTGTACCATAATTTGCTCCAGTGTACCTTCTGCCCTTCTTTCTCTTTCTTCTTCTGGGATCCCAGTTATTCTAATATTGTTTCGTCTTATGGTATCAATTTTCTCTCCAGTTCTCCCCTTGTGGTCCAGTAGTTGTTTGTCTCTCTTTTGCTCAGCTTCTTTATTCTCCATCAGTTGTTCTTCTATATCATGAATTCTCTCTTTTGCCTTATTTATCCTAGCAACAAGAGACTTCATTTTTGATTGCACCTCATTAATAGCTTTTTTGATTTCAACTTGGTTAGATTTTAGTTCTTTTATTTCCCCAGAAAGGGGTTCTTTAATATCTTCCCTACTTTTTTTTCAGCCCAGCTAGCACCTTGATAATTCTCATTCTGAACTCTAGTTCTGAGATATTACTAATGTCTGTATGGGTTAGGTCCCCGGCTGTCGGTACAGCCTCTTGTTCTTTTTTTGTGGTGAGTTTTTCCACCTTCTCATTTTATCCAGTTAAAAATAGATGAATGAGAGAACAAAATACTAAAAGGGTAGCAACAACCCCAGAAAAATATACACTAATGAAATCAGAAGAGACCCAAAGCTGGGGGGGAGAAGAAACGAGGGAAAATATCTAGATAGATAGATAGATAGATTGATTGATTTATAAATAAAAACTGGTGAATAGAACAGAGCCATGCACTTGATTTTGGGTGTATTTTGGTCTGTTAGAAGAAACTACTTTCCAATATTTTAAAGAAAGAAAAAAATATATATACAAAAGTAAGAAACATGAAGGGATGGGATATGAATGTAAAGATGAAAATTAAAAATTCTAAAAAAGGAATTGATCAGAATTTGGTTGAAAAAAAAAAGAGGAAAGAATGTGATCAGGGTGGAAACTAGAACAAAGCCATGTGCTAGATTAAGGGTATATTTTGATCTGTTAGAAGAAATTGTATCCCAAAATTTTAAAGAAAAATAAAACCCCTACATGTACACAAAATATAAGGTTAAATACAATGAAGGGATAAAATATAACAATGAAAATTAAAAAAGATTTTTAAAAAGGTATTGATAAGATAAAATAGTTAACAAATGTCAAAATAGGAAAGAGGAAAATTTTTTAAAAAATAGAATGAGAAAAAAATAAAATTAAAAAATTTAAACTTTGAAAGACCATCGGAACATGGGAAAAAAGCCATGAATTCTATGTGTTGCTTTCCCTTGCTCTGGAGTTCTGCAATTCTTACTGATTGGTGAATTTGGTCTTGGCTGGATGTTCTTATTGATCTTCTAGGGGAGGGGCCTGGTGTAGTGATTCTCAAATATCTTTGCCTGAGGCGGAATTGTATCGCCCTTCCCAGAGACCAGGCTAAGCAATCCTTTCCAGTTTGCTCTCGGAGCTTTTATTCCCTGAATGCTTTCCGTACAGCTTTGGAGGATGGGAATGAAGATAGCAGCCTCCCAGTCTCCAGCCCATAGGAGCTGAGAATTCAGGGCCCAACTCTTCACGCGCCCTTAGAGAAAAGCAGTCAATCCCTCCTGTCTCCCTGGTCTCTGGCCACACTCCATGCTCACCCAGCTTGTGACTGAGCATTTCTATCTCTGGCGCATGGCCCCATTTGGAGTCTCCAGATCAGTAGATTTTCTTCTGCATGCTCCCACGCTGCTTATCCCGGAGGAGGAAGGAGAGAGTCTCTCTGGATCTGCCACTTGTGGCGTCCCTGTTCGAAAAGCAGTGGCCCGACTATGCCTTGGATCTTGGTTTAAGGTAATCCTGTGCTGAAAGCCCAGTCCTTCGCTCCGTCTCTGTAGCCAGCTTCCCCACTCCTATACCGGGGAGCTCTGCCACACTCAGACACCCCTGGTTTTTTTTTGTGTCACTTCAGGTCCTGAGACCACACTGTCCCCATGAAGGCTCCACACCCGGCTTAGCCTCTGGAGTAACGTCCCTCAGTGGAACAGACTTCTAAAAGTTCTGATTTTGTTCTCCACTGCTCTCTCACTTGCTGGGAGCCAGCTTAACCCTGTGGTCTATCTTCCTGTATGTTGTCTTGGATTCACTTCTCTGAATGTCCTACCTTCCAGAAAGTGTCCAATATTCTGTTCCTAGAATTACTCCTCTTCTTCTCTTCTATCTCCTGTTGAGTTTGTAGGTGTTCAGCATGGTTTGATAACTATCTAGCTGAAGTCTTGGGACCTGATGATATTTTGGTCTCCTCCTTCTCCCCCATCTTTCCCCTCCCTCCCCCGAGAATGAACATTTTAACAATATTTTTTCAATTCATGAACACAGGATGTGTTTGTGTCTTTCCTGTTTTCTTATATTACTTTTTTATAGTTTTTAGTGTATAGATCTTTTGCCTACTTTGTTAAATTTATCCCTAAGTATTTTATTATTTTTGAGGCTTTTATAAATGGGACTTTTTTTTCCTGAATGACTTTTTGGATAGTTAGTTATAAGTATATAGAAACACAATGGATTGTTGTTTGTTAATGTTGTGTTCTACATTACTAAGTTTATTAATTTTTTCAGAGTGTAACTAGTCTTTGGAGTTTTCCTTATAATTACATCATCTGATACAGAAAATTTTACTACTGCCTTTCTTATTTGGATGCCTATTATTATTGCGCAATTGCCCTGACTAGGACTTCCAGTACTATGTTGAATAGAAGTAGCAAGAGTGGACACTTGTCTTATTTTTTATTTTTGAGGAAAAGCTTTTGGCTTTTTATCACTCAGTACGATGTTGATTGTGGGTTTTTCTTATATGGCCTTTATTATGTTGAACTGCCTTATTTCTTTACCTAACTTAAGAGTTTTTTTCATGAAAGGATGTTGAATTTTTCATACACTTTTTCTGCATCTTTTGACATGTCATGTGATTTTTATCTTTCATTTTGCTAATGATGTATATATTACATTCATTGATTTGCATGTGTTGAATCATCCTCAGATATGAAAGAGAAATTCCACTTGATTATGGTGGGTGATCATTTACTGTACTGTTAAATTCAGATTTCTAGTATTTTGTTGAGGATTTTTGCACATATTTTCATCAGGGATATTGGCTTATAACTTTCTTTCCTTATAGTGTCCTTGTCTGGCTTTGGTAACATTGTTATACTGGCCTCATAAAAAAAGTTTGAAAGGTTTCTGTTCTCTTCAGTTTTTGGAAGAATTTAAAGATTGTTATTGATTCACCTTTAAATATTTGGTAGAATTCACCAGTCAAGCCATATGTGCCTTGACTTTTATTTGTTGGGATATTTTTGATTCCTGATTCCATCTCATTTTTTTTTTCTTAAGAAAACCAGATTAGATTGGACCAGAAAACTTGGAAATAATTCATTGAAATTGAAAATAAGTGAGAAACAAGTTTAACTGATGTAGAATTTCCAACCAAAAAAGTATCTTTGACTATCATTATTAGCTACAACTTTAATATGGCATGTTTTAGGATAGTGAACGAAAGGATAGCTCAAAGATACTTGGGTTCATATTCTATATCTCTAAGTTCTGAGTGGGGCAAATTTCTGCACTTTGCCATGTTTGTTACATTATAAAGTAGGTATTATAGTAACTGTGCCTATTTTGCAAGCTTTTTTTCAAGATTAAATGCATCGGAAAACCTGATATTAGTATTTTTTATTGGAAAAATACTAATTTATAATGGTGATTTACCACTTTGGTTCTCCCATTCACTTTGCATATTCTAAGCAGTCATTGGATGTAGATTATTTTCAAATTACTGTGCAAGTGAATTATAGGTAAATCTTTATATTTCTCAACATACTTCTCATTTTACATCCACTCACTAAAAACAATATGCAGCAATTATCCACCTCTTTTTTCCTAGTTAGGAGAATGTTCAAATGGGAAAGGTAAATTTTTTCTACCATAAAATTTAGGAGGCATTATACAAAGTGGAGGGGAAAAATTACATTGTTGATGTGCTATAGTGTTCGCATGTTGAAGGAACGGAATTTAATTTATTAGCATTCTAAAGTACAATCTTCATACTGTCATGGAAAAATGTCATTATTAGAATGTGGTCATTAAAGTCCTGATAAAGTACAGTAGTCTTAGAAAATAAGGTTTATAATTTTCATCTATTATATAACAAAAAGTTTCAGTTGTTTCAAAATTTCAGTACTTCAATATGGGTAATAACTGGTTTTTATTTCTACTTATTTATTTTTGAACACTTAACTATATTTACTTTCTTATTTCTTTAATTTTGTTAATTGTTTCCTTTGCTGTACAGAGCTTTTTATTTTGGTATATTCCCAATAGTTTGTTTTTGCTTTTTTCCCCTTACCTCAGGAGAATATCTAGAAGGAAGTTGCCATGGCCATTGTCAGAGAAATTATTGCCTGTGCTCTCTTCTAGGATTTTATCATCTCACATTAAGTCTTTAATCCATTTTGAGTTGATTTTTTTGAATAGTATGAAAAAGTGGTCCAGTTTCATTCTTTTGCATGTAACTGTCCACTTTTCCCAACACCATTTGTTGGGTACATTTTTTCCCATTTCATATTCTTGCCTCTTTTGTGGAAGATTAATTGACCATATATATATGTGGGTTAATTTCTGGGCCCTATTCTGTTACATTGATCTATGTGTCTATTTTTTGTGCCAGTACCATATTGTTTTATTATAGCTTTGTTGTATATCTTGAAATTTGGGATTGTGATACCTCTAGTTTTGTTCTTTCTTAAGATCATTTTGTCTCTTCAGGGTCTTTTTTGATTCCACACAAATTTTAATAAATTCTAGTTCTTTGAAAAATGCTATTGGAATTTTCATAGGGATTTCAGTAAATCTGTACGTTGCTTTGGTAGTATGGACATTTTAACAATATTTTTTCTTCCAGTCTATGAACATGAAATATCTTTCTATTTGTGTTGTTCTCAATTTCTTTCATCATTGTTCTATAGTTCTGGAGGGCTTTCATCTATTTGGTTAAGTTTGTTCTTAGGTCTTTTATTCCTTTTGGTAGAATTGTAAATGGGATTGTTTTCTTAATTTCTCTTTCTGCAGCTTCATTATTGGTATATACTCATGCAACAGATTTCTGTACATTGATTTTTGTGTACTGCAACTATGCTGAATTTGTTTATCAGTTCTAGTAGATTTTTGTGGAATCTTTTGGGTTTTCTATAGTATCATGTCATCCGAAAATAATGAAAGTTTTACTTCTTCCTTGCTCATTTCGATCCCTTTTATTTCTTTTTGTTGTTTAATTGCTGTGGCTAGGTCTTCCAGTACTATGTTGAGTAGAGGTGATAAGAATGGACATCCTTGTCTTGTTCCTAACCCTAGGGGTAAAGTTCTCCGTGTTTCCCAATTTAGTATGATGTTTGCAGTGAGTTTTCCATTTGTGGCCTTTATTATGTTGAGGTATGTTCCCTCTAAACCTACTTTGTTGACATTTTTTATTATGAATACATGTTGTAATTTGTCAAATGCTTTCCTTCATCTATTGAAAGAATCCTATGGTGTTTATCATTTCTCCTGTTGATGTGATGTATCGTGTTGATTGACTTTCAAATATTGCACTGGTCTTGCATCCTAGGAATAAACCGTACCTGATCATGGTGAATGTTTTTTTAAATATATTGTTAGATTTGGTTAGCTAATATTTTGTTGAGGATTTTTGTATCTATGTTCATATGGGATATTGGCCTGTAGTTCTCTCTCTCTCTCTTTTTTAATGGTGTCTTTATTTGGTTTTGATATCAGGGTAATGCTAGCCTCATAGAACAAATGTGGAAGTTTTCTTTAATCTTCTAATTTTTGGAATAGTTTGAGAAGAATATGTATTAACTCTTCTTTAAATATTTGGTAGAATTCACCTGTGACACCACCTGGTCCTGGACTTTAGTTTGTTGGGTGTCTTTTGATTACTGATTCAGTTTCACTGGTGGTGATCAGTCTACTGAAATTTTCTATTTCATCCTGTTCAGTTTTGGAAGGTTATATGTTTCTAGTAATTTATCTATTTCTTCTAGGTGGTCCTATTTATTGGCATGTAATTTTTTATAATACTCTCATATTTCCTTGTATTTCTGTGGTATTAGTTGTTTCTGCTCTTTCATTTCTGATTTTGTTTATTTGTGTGCTCTCTCTATATCTTTTTTTTTTATGAGTCTGGCTAAAGGTTTATTAGTTTTGTTGATTTTTTACCCCAGAGAACCAGCTTCTGATTTCATTGGTCTTTTCTATTTTTTTAAGTTTCTATTTTATTTCTCTTCTAATCTGTATTATTTCCTTCTTTCTACTAGTTTGGGGTTTTGTTTGTTCTTTTTCTAGGTACTTCAGGTATAAGATTAGGTTGTATATTTGAGGTTTTTGTTTTTGTTTTTGGTTTTGTTTTTGCTTCTTGAGGTAGGTCCCTATTCCTATAAACTTCCTCTTAGAATCACTTTTGCTATGTCCCAAAGATTATGTACCATTGTATTTTCATTAATCTCCATGTATTTTTTATTTCTTTTTTGCTTTCTTGGCTGACCCATTCATTGGTTACTAGCATTATATTTAACCTTCATGTATTTGGAGCCTTTCCAAATTTTTTCTTGCAGTTGCTTTCTAGTTTCATAGTGTTGTGGTTGGAAAAGATGTATGGCATGACTTTGATCTTTATGAATTTGTTGACATTTTTTCTGTAGGCTACTATGTTATCCTCTCTGGAGAATGTTCCTTGTGTACTTGAAAAGAATGTGTATTCTGCTGTTTTAGGATGGAATGCTCTGAAAAAATCTGTTACATATATCTCTTCCAGTATGTCTTTCAAAGCCACTGTTCCATTTTTGATTTTTCTGTTTGGATGATATCTCCATTGTTGTAAGTGTGGTGTTAAAGTCCCCTACTATTATTATATAGTGTCCTTCTTTGTCTCTTACTACAGTTTTTGATTTAAAGTCTGTTTTCTCTGATATAAATATTGCTACCCCAACTTTCTTTTTGCTTCCATTTTCATGATAGTTGTTTCTCCATCCTCTCATTTTGAATCTGTAGGTGACTTTTTTTTTTAAGATTTTTATTTTTATTTGACAGAGAGAGATCACAATAGACAGAGAGGCAGGCAGAGAGAGAAAGAGAGAGGGAAGCAGGCTCCCTACTGAGCAGAGAGCCCCATGCGGGACTCGATCCCAGGACCCCGAGATCATGACCTGAGCCAAAGGCAGAGGCTTTAACCCACTGAGCCACTCAGGCGCCCTGTAGGTGACGTTTTTAGGTCTGAAATGAATCTCTTGTAGGCAATGTATGGATAAGTCATGCTTTTTTATCCATTCTTTCATTATATGTCCTTTAATTGGAATATTTAGTTCATTTACTTTCAAAGTGATTATTGGTTGGTATGTACTTATTGCCATTTTGTTACTTATTTTTTGGTTGTGTTTGTAGTTCTCTATTTCTTGTTCTCTTCTCTCATACTTTGCTGGCTTTAGTAATGTACTTGGATTTCTTTCTCTTTATTTTTTATATATTTATTACCAGTTTTTAATTTGAGATTACCATTCACTTTCTATATAACATCTTCTCCATATAACAGTCAATGTTAACTTGGTGGACAGTTTAGTTTAAATATATTTTTTTTACTTTTTATTTTTTACTTTTATGTTTATGATGTCATACCTTATGTCCTTTTGTTTTGTGGATCCCTTGGCTGACTTTTATACTTAATTTTGTTGCTTTTGTGTTCCTTACCTTTTTCTTTTTTTTTTTTTTTTTTTACTTCTGCCAAGGGTCTTTCCTTTACACACAAAGAGTCCCTTTTAATATTTCTTGTAGGGCTGGTTTAGTGGTGTTGAATTCCTTTAACCTTTTTTCATCCAGAAAACTCTCCTCTCTCCTCTTCTTAATGATAGCCTTGCTGGATAAGGTATTCTTGGACATTATTTTTTCTACTCTTAATTTATCATGACACTTATATATTTTTTGGCCTACAATTTTTTTTCTGGAAACTTAGCCAATGTCCTTAGGGGGTTTCCCATTTATATAAGTATTTTCTTTTCTTTGGCTGCTTTTGAAATTCTTAATCACTCCTTTCTGCCATTTTAATTACTGTGTTTCTTGATGTGGACTTCCTTGGGTTGATTTTGTTGGGGGCTCTCTGTGCCTCCTGGATCTGGACTTCTGTTTCCTTCTTCAAATTCAGGAATTTTCAGCTATAATTTCTTTAAATACATTTTTTGCCTCTTTATTTTCTTTCTGGGATCTCTATAACATGAATGTTGTGATACCTGATGGTATTGCTGTGTTCCCTAAGTCTCTTTTCATTTTTTTTATTGTGTTTTTTTTTTCTTTTTAGCTTGGTTGCTTTCTATTACTCTGTCCTCCAGATCACCAATCCTTTCTTTTGCTTCTTCAAGTCTGCTATTCATTTCATCTAGTATATTTTAAATTTCAATTACTGAGTTCTTCATCTCTGATTGGTTCTTATGTTTTTGGTCTTTATATTGAGGGTCTCACTGAAGTCTTTCTCTCCTCAAGTCCAGTGATTATCTTTATTACTATTCTTTTAAATTATCTATGAAGTGTATTATTTATCTCCATTTTGTTTAGCTCTCTTGTGGTGATTTTGTCCTGTACTTATATTTGGGACATACTCATCTGTCTCCTCATTTTGTTTAACTCACCGTGTGTTTTTGTTTTAGGAAAACGACCTAGGTCTCCTGCTCTTGAAAGTAGTGGCCTTAAGAAGAAGTGGTCCTGTAGTGCCCTGCTGTGCTGTGTTGCCTATTCATCAGAGCCTGGTGCTTCAGAGTTGTCTACTTTGAGTGTTGTGTGTTCACTACTATTGTGGCTGAGTCACCTTTTCCTTCAGTCCAGTTGTCTGCAAGTCTTTCTTTACCTGTTACAGGCAGAGTTTAGTCCCTGTGTTGTTACTGGGCCAGTCTGGGGCTGCCTTTAGCTTGAGTTGAGTCATACCAGGTATTTGCCAGAGATGCAGTAGCACCAAACTATAGGGTGCTTCTCCTATATTGTCCCTTGAGAAGCTTTCAGTGGTGCTTGGGGCTTGTAGTGAGACCAGATGTCTGCCCTAAGATCACTGCTGGTGCCACGGTTGGACTGGTGTGTGTGGTTTTCTTCCCGTCTTCTTAGGGCAGGAGTCCCTTTGGAGTGTTGCTGTCCCCTGTCATGGCTGCTTGCCCAGTGCCAGGCTTGTGACACTGCTTTGAATGGGCTCTGGCAGAGGGGATGTTAGAGAGGTTGTATCTGCAAGGGATGCAGGGGGCAGGGACTTTCACTGTTAGCAAGAGTGTTCCTGCTATGCTGGTTCCCACAGATGTCTATGTATTTAGGCTGGGAGGTGGGTATAGGAAATGGTGCCTTCCAGCTCTTTTGTTCTTGGATAAGTCCCCCCGCCCCAGACATCCCTGCATCTCCAGCACATGCTCTGAAATTAAAAAATAAATCTCCCTTCCACCCAGGCATTTTTCAAATTGCTGTTGCTGTGCTGTATCTCAGCAGAGCTGTTTGTTGTGCTGTCTCTTTAAGGGCTATGATTTTGCTCTCCAGGCTCTCTCAAAGCCCAGCCAGCTCATATTTGAAGTTCTAGTTGTTAAGCCTCACTTTGATTTTCAGAGCCAGATCTTATGGGAATTCATCTTCTCTATGTGGGTCCCCTGTGTCTGGGATGCCTGGCATGTGATCTCGTCCTCTCCCCTCTTTGCACCTGCATCATCCCTCCCTGCCACAGTCTCATGGGTCCATTTATCTCCCCACCACATCACTGGCCTTCCTACCCTCTATGATGTACCTCTTCTCTACATTTAGCTGTGGGGAGTCCATTCTGCCAGTATTCATTACATATTCTGGACTATATACACTTATGTGGGTGTTACCTGGTTGTATCAGTGGGATGAGGTGAGCTTAGGGTCTTCCTACTCTGCTGTCTTCCCTGGAAGTCTCTGGAGTGATACCTATTTTTAAAAGTAGTTTCAGTCTTTAAAAAAAAAAGTAGCTTCAATCTTGATAATATAGCCCTGGTACAGAGATTAATCAATATGATATTAAGTGTAGAAATTCTCAAAGATGCATCTAGGTTCTTCATTCATGCTTTATTAAACAAAATAACAGAATCATTTCCTGTAACATATAATCATGTTTATGAAACTATAACAAACATTTCCCTTTGTAGGTAAACAAATTTAAAAATAATCATGAAAGGAAAGAAAAAAAATGGCACGTTGCAGTTTGTGAGGTGTCATACCTGAACATTACAGAAACACATTTTTCAGAGCATTTAACTTTCAAATTTTGAAAATTACTTTGATAATTCAAATTCATTTAAAAATGTTCATTAAAGTATTTAATGCAGAAAGCTATTTCCACGTATTCTATATAAATTATTACATAAAAACACAATTATCTTCCAGATGTTACCTTTGAGCATTTATCTGGATTTCTCTAAACATATTATTTTTATTTTTGCTTGTTGATTTCCCAGATTTGAATATTACTGGTTGACATCCCAGAAAGGAAAATGAAGATTTAGTTTCCTTTTCTCTCTATCCATACACATTCAGACTTGTAGTCTGTTTTCCTATTACAGTTATACCATGGTATAAGTTAACACAGCTTTCATTGTTTATGTTGAACTATATAAACATTGTCCATAACTGAATTGCATAATATATTGTGAGTCTTTTTTAAAAAGATTTTATTTATTTATTTGACAGACAGAGATCACAAGTAGGCAGAGAGGCAGGCAGAGAGGGAGGAGGGAAGCAGGCTCCTCGCCGAGCAGAGAGCCCGATGCGGAGCTCGATCCCAGGACCCTGGGATCATGACCCGAGCCGAAGGCAGAGGCTTTAACCCACTGTGCCATCCAGGCGCCCCTTTTGTGAGTCTTTTTTTCCATTTCTTGCAACATATTTTCTCCTAAAGCTAATAATTACCTTGTATTATAATTAGTTTATTTTTTTGTGTACTTGTCAGTAGTTGAGCTCCTTTCCCCAATTATCTAAATCTTGCTTTAGTGCATTCAAACATATCAGGTATTTAGTTCAGATCCAAACTGGACTAGTTACTTCCCATGACTGTGTTTCTGAGATCCAGATTTTCTGAATTGTATTTCCTCCTCTATTCTGATTTACACCCTTTATTTTGGTACAACACATGTTTTAGTAGCTAAATGAGAAAGGGAAGCCAGGAGATAACATTTGGAGATGTTGCATACTTGAGAAAGGTTTTGATATTTTGGCTGAATATAGAATTAAAGGTTGGATATAATATTCCCCCCAAAATTTGGAGGTGTTTCTCCATTGTGCTCTAGTTTCTTGTGTTGTTGTTAAAAAGTCAGAAATTGGGGCACCTGGGTGGCTCAGTGGGTTCAAGCCTCTGCCTTTGGCTCAGGTCATGATCTCAGGGTCCTGGGATCGAGCCCCGCATCAGACTCTCTGCTCAGCAGGGAGCCTGCTTCCTCCTCTCTCTTTGCCTGCCTCTCTGCCTACTTGTGATCTCTGTCAAATAAAAAAAAAAGTCAGACATTGTCTGATATCTTTTTCCTTTTTTCTTTTATAAAAATTTTATTTATTTATTTGACACAGAGAGAGAGAGAGAGAGATCACAAGCAGGCAGAGAGAGAGGGAAAACAGGCTCCCTGCTGAGCAGAGAGCCTGATGTGGGGTTTGATCCCAGGACCCCGGGATCATGACCTGAGCTGAAGGCAGAGGCTTAACCCACTGAGCCACCCAGGCACCCCTGATATCTTTTTTCTAAAGATTTATTTATTTGAGAGAGAGTGCAGGGGGGAGGAGTAGAGGGAAAGGAAGAGAAAGAATATCAAGCAGACTCCTTGCTGAGTGCAGAGCCTCATGCAGGGCTCAAGCTCATGACCCTGAAATGATGATCAGAAATGAAGAGTTGAATGCTTAACTGACTGAGCCACCTGGACACCCCAGTATTCCAGTTTCTGATACCTTGTATGTAACCTGCTTTCCCTCCCCACCCTCCTAAAGTTTGTAATATATTCACTTTGTCCCCGTGTTGTTAAATTCCATGGCAGTGCTTCTTTGGTGAGGGCCTGCTTTAATGTATTATTCTGGATAGTTGGTGAGTCCTTTCAATCTTTTATTTTTTGTTAGTTTTCTCTCATTTTTTCTCATCTATCTTTCTGGGACTCTTACTATTAATCATGTTAAAGGTTGGAACTTAGGACTTTATCCTTTACTTTCTTTTTTCTTTCATTTTTCATTTCTGTCATTTGCTTTACATTTTGGAAATTTTTCTTCATTTGATGTTCTAAATTTTTAATCTAGCCTTTCATTTTATGTTTATTCTCCAGAGATGAACCATCCAGTCTCTTGCTTAGAGCATCCAAGCTTGGCTACTCACGTTCTGGAGCTGATGGCAGAGAGATTAGCATCTCAACATTCTGTAAGTGAATTTTCCTTTAATTTTCAGATTTGCTATATGCTGCCTTACTTTCCACTATACCTAGTGTTCCTTTAGGGCCCTGTAAGTTCCATCTCCAACTTCCCCACCCTGTTCTTTTAGGAGTCTGACATCTATGGAAATTACCAACTGGGATTGTGTTTGGCCAGTGGGAGGGAAGTGACTCTACACCCATATTACAGGGACCAGGATGTTCCTTCTGTACAAATGTTTTTCTTCCTGGTGGTTGATCTCTCCCCCTGCCCTTCCAGTCCTGCTTTTGGTAACCACTTTCTTCTCTTGCTAGCCCCAGGTACTTTCCCGTACCACGGACATTAGTTTTCCTTTGCCAAATTAAAATAGATATTTGAGTCAGGTGTAAAGTGAAAGTACAGGTATATTCTGCATTAAAATAATGAGATATATGTGTATGGAACTTGTAAAATATATGTTAGTAGGTATTTGGGGATGATTTAATTCTTGACATAGAATTCCTCACAGAAAGCAGTAACTTACTTGAAATGGATTTAAAATAAGATTTCTGTAATTGACATTTATTGTATGCACAACTTTATACAGTATGTCAACTGATTAAGGCAGACATGAAACGGAGAACAAAGGGGATTAGTGACAGTGGGAAGTTTTTCAAATTGAGTGTGAGGGCTGACAGATTTTGAATATTCCCATGGAAAAATTTATACTGTCTAACGATTGTAGTTTTACCATTTTGGTTTAAAAATTATACTCTTGAATCCTTAGGCAAATTCAGTGATTTTGGTTCCATGGACTGATGAGGATGATGTAGTTTTATAACTGTAGGGCCTGGCTAAAATCTAATATGGGAAGCACTGGAAAAACACAGCATCTTTTACTTTTAAGGCTCTTCAATTTGTCATTCCTGATTAAGGGCTATCTGGATTGGCTCTTCTGGTCATTCAAATTCATTACTAGGAGATTCTCCCATGAGAGGACCATATGTTTTATTCCTATGCATTATAGACATTTCAGTTTTGCTTTTGGGTCTATAGTGCATCACTATCAGACTGTACCTTTAGTAAGGTATCTCACAAGCCACATGTGATTTGAATCACAGAGAAATGAATTCAAAGGAAAATTTTAGCTTAAACTTATCTGCCAAGGACATTATCATTTCTTAATCATTGCATGAACCACACTTCACATAGTGATTAAATTCAAGTTAACTAAAATGTTCAGTCTGTTTCAGGGCTGTTTACTAAAGCAATTATTTTCTTAAATAAAAGGTGTTAATAAGGAAAATCTTCATACCTACTGGCATAGAAGAAATACAGTGGCCATTTACTTGGAAATTTCAATGATGGTGAATTTGTTTGAAGATTTTATTTATTTATTCATGAGAGACAGAGGCAGTGGGAGAAGCAGGCTCCCCACTAAGAAGGGAGTCCAATGCAGGACTTGATCCTAGGACCCCAGGATCATGACCTGAGCCAAAGACAGACCCTTAACCATCTGAGACATCCAGGTGCCCATGATGGTGTATCTTTAAATTCATAGTGTCTACTGGAACCTTGTTACTCAAGATATGGTCAGCAGATCAGTAGCTTGGACATCATCTGGGAAATTGTTAGGATTGCAGACTCTCAGGATTTGTCCCAGAACTTCTAAATGAGAATCTACATTTGTACAAGACCCTTAGGACATTTGTGTACATGTTAACATTTGAGAAGTGTGACAATAAAGTATAGTTTGGTGGTCATTGGAAGCCTGAAGATGCAATCACATCTGGCTCAGGAGAATCTTATTTTTCACTGGTAATAGTGCCTTGAAAAATAGCAACCTGCAGCACAGATTTTTTTTTTTTTTTTGCATTTTATCTGGGGTTACATGGCTTAGTTTTAACTAAAATATTAAGATGAACTAAGAAGGTATTATATGATAACATGTTAGATGATATTACAATTTTGAAAATGTGTAATTAAAATTCTGCTAAGAGCAACTTTCTAAATGGGAAAAACTTCTCCCTGTCTGATCTTCCCTCACATCAACACATCCATGTTCTATTTATATTGCCGAATTTCTTCTCTGAATAAAGCCCAGGCTGTCCCCTTCTCCAGAAGGCACACAACATTACACTTAGGGGTTGAGAGAATAAAACTGGTTCTTTCACATATCTCTAATATGAAATGTTTGGAAGAATTAATCTAATTTGCATTGTACTTAGAAACAACCAATAACACCTTTTAAACATGCTATAGAAAGATTAATTGGAAATTTTTGGAAAGAATAGTTTTTTATTACTTTGTTTCTCCTTTATTTGAAATTTCTGAACACCTAAATTATGCTAGAGTAATGTAGCTCTATAAGGGGCAAAGTCCCCTATAGCCTGGCTGTCATATACTTGTTCCTTTGCTTCAATAAACATGTATTGGTTATCTACTGTGTACCATAATTGAGAATACAAAGACTAAATCTCCATTCTAGAGTTGCTTGCAATCTCATAGGGAAGAAGGTCAAAGACACCAGTAAAATGCCATATTATAAATGTTATAATAGTGTTGGCAACACATGATAGAAAATAGAGAAAGAAGTAGCTAATTCATTCCTGAGAATCAGAGACTGATTCATAAAAGAGGTGACTACCATTGGCATCTTGTTAGTGTATGATTTATGATACAAATATGCACAAATGTTGGCTTGTTCTCTTGGAGAAGGTAGTTGAATGAATCTTTAAGTGGAATCAAGCCCAGTACTGGCAGGTTCGATTACACTGAACATTGTCCAATATGTAACTTGATGGACAAGATTAGAATGAAGTGATGTCTGCTAACATCGTAAAACAAAAGTAAATGGTCTCATGAATGAGTCTGAATGATTAGTATTAAAATATTCCCCCCATGCTCTGAACAGTTGTAATATTTGCTGCAGTAGAGATAATAGGATATTGGTAGGATAATCATAAAGATAACAGCTCATATCTGCAGTTTATAAAGTACCTTCATACTCACTATCTCATTTAATTTTCACAATAACCACATGAGGTAGGTGTTATTTGCATTTCTTAGTTGAAAAAAATTTGTCAAAGCAAGTAGCAGATCCTGAATAGGAAATCAGATATTTAAGACTCCAAGGTTAATATTCTTTCTTCTAGAACTAGAACTCTCAAATCTCAATAGAAGTCCTTATTAGGGGCACTTGGGTGGCTCGGTGGGTTGAAGCCTTTGCCTTCAGCTCAGGTCGTGGTCCCGGGATCCTGGGATCGAGCCCCAAATCGGGCTCTCTGCTCAGCAGTGAGCCTGCTTCCTCCTCTCTCTCTGCCTGCTTCTCTGCCTACTTGTGATTTCTGTCTGTCAAATAAATAGATAAAATCTTTAAAAAAAGAAGTCCCTATTAATTCCAGATGTTATAAAGAAATTTCTTCCCTGAACTGGGGCACCTTCATTGGGAGCATTTCTGGAAGGCTGGTATTGAATGTTGGGCTTTTCCTCTACAACAGAAGCTCTTATTTCCCCTGCCAAATCCAGCACTCCTTCTTTACCCTTTGCCTTAGGATAACCAGCACACTCTGGTGATTGAAAGTGGGAGATAAAGGCATAATGGAATTGAAAATTACTCTTAAGTTTTTTTTTTAAGATTTTATTTGTTTATTTGACAGAGATCACAAGTAGGCAGAGAGGCAGGCAGAGAGAGACAGAGAAGCAGGCTCCCTGCTGAGCAGAGAGCCTGATGCGGGGGGGTGTGGGGGGGAGGCTCAATCCCAGGACCCTGGGATCATGACCTGAGGCGAAGGCAGAGGTTTTAGCCCACTGAGCCACCCAGGCGTCCTACTCTTAAGTTTTTAACTTGAGCATGGAATGGTGGAGCCTTAAAGGAAGATGAAGAATAAACGTATACTTGGGTTTCAGGAGCAGACTGAGTCATAGTACTATGAAATTTGGGAATTTGGGCCAATTTATGTCTTGTCTGTCATCACTAAGTGGTTGGGCATGGCACCAGCTGTCTTGAGTAAGTGGCCCTCCTGGAGCTGAGAGTCCTGGGTTATGGTTGGACATTGTCCATCTCAGTTGAAGGGGGACTTGACCACTGCTTGGAACATAAGCACAGTTGGAGGAGTTGGCATCAGTCAGAGAGGATGTCTCAGCCAACAGGCTGATCAAAGCAAGGATATTGAGACAGATCAGAAAAACAAGGCTTAGAGCTAAGTCAAATGGTCTGGGCTAACATGGGAAGGTCAGGGAAAAAGAGTTAGGTCAATAATATACAGGAATCCTATATTTTAGGCAGAACCCAGTACAAAGTGTGTGTTGAAAATAGAAAGTTACTCCCAGATATGTCCAGCTTATGATAAAAATCACTTGCTTTTAATTTTTCTTTTTTGATGTTAGGTAAGGTATTTTGAAACACTCCAGCATTATTTAGGGCTGGCTCAGGAATCATCAAGTTTAAGTCCACACATTTGGGCAAAGCTGAGGAAAATGTAATTTGTTCTGTTCAATGGGAATGGATTATCACACATATTAAAACATAATTTATGTCATATATTAGCTTACTTGAAATACAGTCCAGTGGCAAAAATCCAATCCATCAGATTTAATATAAAATTCTTTGATGATATTTGTGGTCCCTCAAAGATGTCCAGGTCCTAATCTCTAGAACCCATGAATATGTTACCTTACATGGCAGATGGGACTTTGAGGATAGAATTAAGGCCAAGGGTTTGGGGATAAGCAGATTATCCTGGATGATCCAGGTGGTCCCAATCTGATCTCATGAGTCCTTAGTATCTCCTGGCAGCAGGAGAAAGACTCACTGAGCCATTGCTAGTTCTGAGATACAGGGATCTGTGTTTAAGGAACTGAATTCTGCCAAGAACCAAGATGACCTAAGAAACAGAAAGGAACATAGCTCAGTCAATGCCCTCATTTTAGTCTGATGAGACTGGTTTGCTATGTCTTTTGGGTAAAATGTATAACCTCTTCGTACTTTCTTTTCCTCTTCTGTAGAATTGAAATGGTAGTACTTTTCTCATAGGGTGGCTGTGAGAATTAAATGTTAAATGAGAATTGAATGATGGCTTCCAGTTGTTAATATAGAGGAAGAATTCAATAAATGGTGGTTAAGATTTTTGTATTCTATAATTGCTCCTGCTGCTATCCCTATTGCTTCGATAACCAAATTGAGGAAAGCAGGTGTTTTGGAAAAGCACACATAACACAATCAAGTTAAAAATCAGACCCGCCTTACTATTTTGAATTTATTATGGTCCAGTATCTACTGTTTATCAGTTAACTTTGCAGGTGGTTCTGTCTGATATCTCATCTTAATGAACTTATTCAGTCTGAGCTAATTTTTAATTTCTCATTAGTCTTTAAGACAACCTATAAATGTTTTCACATCATTTTGCACAAGTTTTTAATCATGTTGACTGCTGAGCCTTGAAGTCTGTTTGGCTTAGTGCATAGACTTATGTGTATAAGTGTGATAGATGGTGCTTCCAAAGATGGCCTCAGTGGTATCTCCCATCTCATACACTCTTTGCACTGTGATCTGCCATGCCCCCATCAAAAGGTAGAGTCTGCTTTCCCTCCAGTTGAGTTCTATCTGTCTCCATGATTTGTTGGGAATAGAATACTGCTCCAGTGATACTGTATAACATGTAAGGATGGAATTTATGAGATCTGCAGCTTCCTCATTTGCCATTTTGGAATGGACCTTTTTAGAATCCACATATCCCATGTTGTGAAAAAGCACAAGTAGTTATGTGGTGAGTCCTATCCAGAGGAGAACTAAATCCTTGAGCTGAAACCCTTGGCTGAGCAACCATTTGGCAGCCAGCTATGTGCGTGTAGCCATTTTGAACTTTCCAGATATCCCTATGTCTTAGCCAATGTCACGTGAGCTAGAAAAAATGCCTGGTCTGTTTACAGAACTATGGAAGATAATAAATGGTTTTTGTGAGCCACTAAATATTGGGAAGCTTGTTATACACCAGTAGATAAATGAAGTACTAAGTTCATGTGACAAATAATTTCCTTTAGAATCTCTAAATGCTCATGGCAATCTGTGGCTATAGAACTGCATAATTTTGATAGTGAGGATTAACAACACAGGTATTAAGTCACCATTTGGAATCATCTTTGTAAGTTTCAAGATCCCCTTTGAGGAAATGGAGGCTGAAGAGGAGTGAAGAACAATGAATACGTTTCTGATACTCATCACTGAATGTGAATTAAAGTAAAATTTCCTTCTACTGATGTCAAAGATTCTGTAATTTAGTGCAGTGTATTACTTTTTCAGCTTCACATCCTTACAACTCACCTCTTGTTTTCTTACTACCATTCCTTCACTCCTGTGGTTTCCTCTGCTTAAAAGACCTCTCTAATGTTGAATTTCTTGATGAATACCTACTTATTGTATGAAGGCTAGCTCAAATGCCACCTCCCTCAGAAATAATGATTCTCTCCATCAAAAATTCTGTGTATGTCAGGGCACCTGGGTGGCTCAGTGGGTTAAGCCTCTGCCTTCGGTTCGGGTCATGATCTCAGGGTCCTGGGATCGAGCCCCACATTGGGCTTTCTACTCAGCGGGGAGCCTGATTCCCCCCCTCTCTCTGCTTGCCTCTCTGCCTACTTGTGATCTCTCTCTCTCTGTGTCAAATAAATAAATAAAATCTTAAAAAAATTCTGTGTATGCCAAAATATGGCAGAGTATCCAAATTAGTATGCAAAATTTAAAAATGGTGCCTAACTTGTATTCATGAACTATAGGGATATAGATTGGTCAGCTGTCTACTGAAAATAACAAATGTATCAGTGGAGTTACACATGCATATTTCAAATTATATAAGATACCAATTATTTTTTTAAAACTGCTATGTTCTGGTCTCACAGGTTTTGAACATTTTTATTCAGTCTCTACACCTTTGACATCATTGTCTGCATGATCATGAAAGTCATTACTTTTGTTCTTCTTACATGGTTTTCCAGAAGATACCCTTTTCTCTTCCACCGATATTGTTCAGGATATTCCACTCCCTATGATAGTGCTAGTAGAAACTTTAACCCACACTGCAAAAATCCCATTCATTCCTGTGTGATAAGAGCAGTTTTACTTCTTTATTTTCTAGTCTTTCCTTTAGCCATATATTAATGATTTCCACAAATTAATCATGTATCATCATTTGCAAATGTAAGGTCACATGCTCCAGGAGTAATTACTCAATCAAGGTCAAATGTATTCACCTCTTTAAAAAACTCATTATTTTAGTTGAAATTGATTGACATTTAAAACCCGTGTTTTCAACCCTGGCTTCACCCTAGAATTACCAGAAAAATATTAAGAACTGTGAGTAGGGCGCCCTGGTGGACTCTTCTGCAGTAGTATAATTTATCTGGGATGGAACCTCAGAATTTTAGTTTTTGAAATGTCTCCTGAAGATTCTAATGTGCAACCAGAGTTGAGAATGATTAATCTAAAACTAGCCTGGAAGGATAATGGTTCTCAAAATAAGGTTCACAGACCAGCAGCAATAGCATCAACTGTGTATTTGTTAGAAATTCAAATGCATGAGGTCTACCCTAGGATTAAACAGAAACTAAGGGTGAGGCTCAGCAGTCTGGGCTTTGACAAGCCCTCCAGGTGATTTTGATGTACACTAGAGCTAGAAACCCAGTGACTTAGGCTAATGTTGGAATAGTAATTTGTTCTCCAAACTAAGTTAATTGGTAGGACAATATGTAGCATGAAAAATTTATAAGGAATCTAAGGAAGGTAATTTGGGGGGAAATGGCTTGCCTAATGTGCAGACATATATAGTAACTTCTTTTTTTTTTAAAAAGATTTTATTTATTTATTTGACAGAGATCACAAGTAGGAAGAGAGGCAGGCAGAGGGGCGGGGGGAGCAGAAGCAGTCTCCCCGCTGAGCAGAGAGCCCGATGCGGAACTCGATCCCATGAACCTGGGATCATGACCTGAGCTGAAGGCAGAGGCCTTAACTCACTCAGCCACCCAGATGCCCCATATAGTAACTTTTTATATAGTGCTTTAACTTCTACAGTGCTTTAACTATATCTCTTTTAAGCACTGGGCAGTGGGTAGACCAAATAATTCTCGTATGAGGGATGACTAACTCTTTGTATCTTGAAAGGACAAGCAAGTGTTCTCTACCCAGAGGTACCCACTATTCTGTAGTCTGGGGGCTACAGAATAGGTACATATATAGTATAGGTGTTTTGGCCCTAAAATCCTACATGTCTCATTTTAAAAAATATATTTTAGGATGATGTCATTCACTGAGATATCTTAGGGCCCAAGTAGAGGCAGGTAAGACGCAAAAAGCACAAACCTCCTTTATAGTGCTAATTTTAAGATTTGGCCACACATGGCTTATTCAGTTATAGGGATATAAGAATGCAGCGTTTTAGTGTTAATCTCAAGGCCTTAATTTAGGAATTATAAACCTTTGGTTTTCACTCTGGAAAAGGAATGAGTAATATCTTTAATATTTATAATATTATTTAATAATAATATTTAACATTTATATTAAATTTATATAAATTTATATAAATTGTATATAAATTTATAAAATTTATATAATTATTATAATATATAATAAATTTATATTAAATTTAATAATATTTAATATTTATAATAATAATATTTAATATAATAGTTTCCTTCTGCTCATTTATCTCTCAGATCTATACTTCATGTTTACTCTCAGTGATATCCTTTTTCTTCTAATAATTGACTGAGATTCATAAATTCTTGAAAGCATGGAGAAAAACGAAACTTTGTCTCTTTGAGAACAGGGGCAAATAATTTTTTAAGAGAGAGAAATGAAAAGATGCCATTATTTTTAAAGCCAGCGGCAGATTGTGCTGGTAATAAAGGTAACTTTATGCAGTGCTTTATGGAATTGAAAGTTTTGTCTTTACTTTCTCTGTGTACATACAGAACTTATTCATCTATCCTTTCAAAACCACCAGCATTTTTTTAAACATGAAAAACACAACAAAAAGCCTCAAACCTTTAATTGCTCTTGAAATATGCTTTAGGAAAAATACAAGGCTGATGATGTGTACACCAAATATTCATTGCTTGTAGCACTATTAGAAGAAAACAAACACCTCGAGATGGCACCAGTTTTGATTCCATCTTTCCTTAAGGAGTGCAGGCAGGAGCAATCCCATGAGTTTGCATGAGATGTGAAGCCAATTTCTTAAAAAGGGTAAGGGGGACATAGACAGTTGTCTCCTGGGGCCCCTGGGTGGCTCAGTGAGTTAAGCGTCTGCCTTTGGCTCAGGTCATGATCCCAGGGTCCTGAGATTGAGCCCTGAGCCCCACACTGGGCTCCCTTGAGCAGGGAGCCTGCTTCTCCCTCTCCTTCTGCCCCCATCCTGCCCATGTTCATGTGCTCACTCTCTCTCTCTTCTCTCATAGAATCTTCTTTTAAAAAGAGAAGAAAGTTGTCTGCTATGTGTCACACAACAGACTTGGTTGCTCAACACCACCCCAGTCTGCTGCTAGTTGCCTTCCTGTGCCCAATGATGGGAATATTACAGATCACATTACCCAGATTCCCTTGAAGCTGGCATTTCTCATGTGATCCAACATTCTCTCAAGGAGTATATGCACACTGGAAGTTAGGAAGTCAGAATCAAACACTACATGGCATGGCCCAACAGTTCTTTTGATATGCATGGTGGAGAAATAACTTGATTCTTAGGAGGCATGTGTGGAGAGGTTGGTATCATTGGTGGAAAGTGAGGACAGTGACAAAAACAACCTCTGGGTGTTTTCTTGGGATACTTCTATCATGTGATTGAAATTTCTCTTGGCTACATGGCTGTTGGCTATGTATCATCCAAACTCATTTGTTTGAGTGCTTTCCAAACTACTTCAAATATCTGGTCTCTACAGGTTTGAAGGAAAATTTAGCACCCAGGACAACTTCAAGTCTTTTTTTAAGAAGGGAGGGGATATTATAAACAAGGTAAATACTTTGAAAAGAATAATGTGCATTTTCTATCTGATTCTCTACATCACCCTAGACTCCCATGCTCCCTTCCCCTTCTGTGGTTCTTTACATATCCATTGCCAGTGCTTGTGTCTTGTATCGAAATGAGTTTTGGAGTCTCATAAGCTGAAGTGACATCTGTGTTCCATCTCTTACAAGTTATGTGACCTTTGGTGAGTCACTGTTCCTCTCTGAGCCTACAGTGTAAAACAACACCTTCCTTATTCTTATCTGTGTACCATCATGTTGGTTCTTTTAAATGACTATTTAAAATAGATAGAAATCTTAATTTGTTACTTTACATCAAAACAAAGCTAATGGAACCAACTCACACATGTGTATGCATGCACATACACTCGCCTAACTATGTCAGTTTCCTTGGTTCTCTTATGAGGCTTCCATATATCGTGTTTGGAATCTTTAAGTCATGGCACTTGAAAGTAGACCTGACTCTACTCCCTTTATAATCTCTATCCCTTGTTTTAGGAGAGTCCAGTGTTCACTTAGTGCATTTATATTTAACCTGTAAGCTATTAAAAGTTTTATGAAGGAATGGTGACAAGATCAGTGGAGAACAAAGGAATCTGATAGAGCTAGGGTGTGTGTGTGTGTGTGTGTGTGTGTATTCACATATGTTTGAGTCTGGTTTTATTTGGTGACATAGCAGGGCAACTCAAGCTAAGATTTCCATTTGTTTTAACTCATTTGTTTTATGTAAATCGTATATGAATATGAATGGTAAACGTAGGATTTTTTACAATATCAAAATAAGAAGGACTGTTTTAAAAACATAATTTTTAAAAATTTCTTAATTTTATTGCTGAGGTGTAGTTGACATACAGTGTTCAATTAATTTCAGATATATGATTCAACAATTCTGTACATTACTTGGTGCTCACCAAGATAAGTGTGGTTACCATCTGTCACCGTAGAATGTTATTAAATATTACTGAATATATTCCCTATGCTGTACTTTTTATCCTCTGCCTTACATATTTTATAACTGGAAGTTTGTACTTCTTTTTGTTTTTTTTTTAAAGATTTTATTTATTTATTCGACAGACAGAGATCACAAGTAGGCAGAGAGAAAGGAAGGGAAGGAGGCTCCATGCTGAGCAGAGAGCCCGATATGGGGCTCGATCCCAGGACCCTGGAATCATGACCTGAGCTGAAGGTAGAGGCTTTAACCCACTGAGCCACCCAGGCGCCTCGGAAGTTTGACCTTCTTAACCTCCTTCACCCATCCCCTCATTCCCTTCCCCTCTGGGAACTACTAGTTTGTTCTCTGTATTTGTGAGTTTGTTTCTATTTTTTTGTCTGTTTTTTTAGATTCCATATATGAGTTAAATCATATGGTATTTGTTTTCCTCTGATTATTTCACTAGTATTCTGTTCTGTATATGTATATACCGTATCTTCTTTATCCATTCACCTATTGATAGATATGTGGGTTGCTACCATATCTTGGCTATTGCAAATAGTCCTACAGTTAACATAGGGGTTCATATATATTTTCAAAATAGTATTTTTGTCTTCTTTGGGTAAATACCCATTCGTGGAATTGCTAGGTTTTCTGTGGACCCTCCATACTATTTTCCCAGCAGTCCATGGGGGTTACCTTTTCTTCATATCCTCACCAACACTTGTTATTTCTTATAAAAAAATCATTATTTATTCCAAAAGTGTTTTCAGATAGGAAAAGAAAGATTTTATTTTTACTTAATTTTTATTTATTTGAGAGTGAACACAAGCAGCAATTGGGAATGGCAAAGGGAGAGAGAATCTTAAGCACGTGATATCTATCTATCTATCTATCTCATGTCTTCTTTATCCATATTACTCAGCCATGAAAAGAATGAGATCTTGTCATTTGCAACACCATGGATGGACCTAGAGGGTATAATGCTAAGTGAAATAAGTCAGAGAAAGAAAAATACCATATGATTCCACTCATGTGTGCAAGTCAAGAAAGAATATAAATGAAAAAAGAAAAAGACAAAAATATAGGCTCTTAAATATAGAGAAAAAGCAGATGTTTGCCAGAGGGGGGGTGGGTGAAAGAGATAAAGGGGATTAAGAGGGCACTTATTGTAATGAGCATGGAGTAATGTATAGAATTGTTGAATCATTATATTGTACACCTGAAACTAATATAACACTGTTTGTTATTTATACGTCAATAAAAAAAAGATTTAAAATATTCCTGGAAGAAAGATGGATCATAGAAGAAACAAGAATTAGAATTACTCATTTCTTAGGTGTTTTTATTTTGAGGAGAATGGTACTAAAAGCATAGCAAATAGAATGAAAATGATGAAGAAGGAAGTAACCCAAAGTCTTTGTAAGGAATAAGACACACCTAACTGCTTTAAATCAATCTGTCTTCAGAACTAGGTAGATACAGGATCCATCCTACAAGGATATAGGAAAATGTGTTTGTACATGATAAAGAACATATAAAATATTCTTGAGAATTTTGGGGGAGAGATGTCTGCAGTTAGAGAATACATATATTACTAGTAAGTAAACAGTAACTTTTGTCTGTCGAAATTACGAAACCACTTGTAAATACTTTGTGGTTGAGCATTTAGTGAAGAAAACCATGATTAGTAGAAAATAGCATAGGTTCACTAATAATAAGCCATGTCAGACTAATTTGGTTTCACATTTTTTAATTGTAGATGGAAAGATGAGAGAAAATTTCATAGATATAATGTATTTTGATTTAATTCATATATTTTATAAAACTATTTTATAGAATCTATTAGAGAGAACAATGGAGAAATGTATGCTGGATGATACTCAGTTAAATGGATTTATAGTTTGTCAAACAATTTGAGCTTCTTATTCTACCCCATGTATAGTCCTTCCTTCAAAACAAATAAGATGTATAATATCTTTGCCCTTGGTCTTGTCCTACTCAACATTTTAATGATATGTATAATGACATAGAAGGCATACTTATCAAATTTGCAGATGACATAAAGCTTGGAGCAATAGCTAATACGCTGAGTAACTGAATCTTAATTCAAAACAATCTTGACAGGCTGGAACTCTGGCCAAAGCTAACAAGATGAAATTTAATGGTTATAAATGTTAAGTCCTGTATTTAGGTTCAAAAAATATCAACTGTACAAATGCTGGATGAGAGGAAATTTGGCTTAGAAGCTGTTTCTGTGGGGAGAGAAAGTTTATTTTTTCTGTCTATAAACGCAGTTTGAGCCTCCAATCTCTATTGGTAGAAGTTCATTCATTGAAAAAATATCTGTTACATCCCCACTATGTGCTAATTACGTTATTTGTCTTATTCAATTCTTGTAGTATCTTGCCAAAACAGTTATATTTATCCTTATTTTATGGGTCAGAAAACTAATGAGTTTGTCCATCTGTATGCTGCTGTTAAATGTTAGAACTGCCATTCAAATTTAGCTCTTTACAGGCTCAGCATTTCAGTATAGCTTTGCTATTCAATGTATGGCCCATAGATCAGTACCTTGTTAGAAATGGAGAATCTCAGGCTTCTACCCCAGACGTACTGAATCAGAATTTGCATTTTAACTAGATCCTGAGAGGAAATGTCTGCATGGTAAAACTTAAGGAGCCCTGCATTGTATCACACTTGCCTCAGGTTACCATTATAGAGACAGGATGTTACTCAACATTTTCAGAAGCTGGTTTGTTGACCATGGCTTGAGCAAGCCTCAGGGAGTAGTAGTATTTTTTCTCTCCTGTCAGTAATGACAACTGCACAGGTTAGAAAACACCTGAAAATTCTTACTCATTTCTGGATGCCCGATTTTAAAATGGAGTATTAATAAACTTGCAGGTCCAAAAGACAATTAAGTGATGGGAGATGTTAAATACAGTTCCTCAGAAGAATTAAAGAAATCATGAATGTATAGCATTGAGAAGAGTCTCAAATAAGTCAGGGTAGTTTTTTTTTTTTCCAAGTATTTTGCAGGGTGTCCTTAGGAAAAGGACTTAAAATGTCATTGGTTTGTCTTTTCCATTCTTTTTTTCTTATCAGATATTTATTGCACACCTATTGTGTACATGTTATTGAACCATACGTATCATTAAATAAAAGTAGAAAAAGAGCACAGACATATTTTACCTTTATATTTTTGGTGAGCAAAGACTACACACAGGGTTGGGTAAGGAGCTTGGAATTATGATAACTGTTGTGAACAAAACAGATAACTGTCCTAAAGGAGGTAGCAACCCACTGGTTATGTAGTAAACATTTCGCTATTTGTATAGGTGATATGCACTTTAATAAACATGCCAATATTTCAGAAAATGGTCGGTGTCTCCAAGTAATAAATACTGGGATGAAGCTGGCTTAGTTTGAGGGATCAAGTGGTCAAGGAAGGCCTCTCCGAGGAGGTGATATTTGAGCTAAATCCTGAGTGACAAAATGGAGGCAGCCATGTGAAGAGCCAGTAGAAGAACATTACAGATGGAAGGAAGCATAAATGCAGAAGCTGAGTAAGAGTAAATGCAAATGAGGAAGGAGCAAGCCTGGCATGGTTTAGGTTAGGCCCAAACTTAGCAATATGTGGTTGAAAGGGCCAGATGTCCAAAGGTAGATTTTGATTCATGGAGTTTGGAGGACCTTTCTACCAATGTCACCATCCAGCAATGAAATGATTAGTGAGCTCCCTGTCACTTTATGTCACATAGCCAGTGGAGGCTAGATGATTCATCAGGGAAGAGTCAGAGCAGAATCACAAGGAAGAGATTGGAGGCCGTGTTCTCTAAGTCTTACCCACTCCAAAAGTTAAGACCCTGGTTAACTATCACTTTAAGGGTTTCTAAGAAAATGTGTTTGCTCCTTATTGTTCTAGTTCTACCTCTAAAAAAAAGTTGCTATTCAAAAAAGCCTGTATTACTCCTTTTCTCCTTCTGCCTACCCCCAGCCCCACTGTGTTCATTTCCCCTCTCTTATTCCCTCCTTCTACTTACCCCCTTTCATAATTGGATGCATAAATCAATCCCAGGGGAAATTATGGCTATAATTAAAACATTATATTAGCTTAATTATGAATAAATAGCTCCTCTGCAGTTATCTCAAGATTGAATGTATGCAATGATGGCTAGAGTACCTTATTTCTCCTCTGTGTCACTCTCAGCTATGGTGGCAGACTGAAACAGTAACTGATCAGTTACCATGGTTTCCAATGGAGGCAATGTAGCATGTAATTATTGCATACAGCTATCATTACTAAATTCTGTATGGCATTTTGATGTAATTCAATAAATAATTTGAGTCATAACCCTAGAAAAAGAACGCTTGCAGGGTAGTATTTTTTTTAAAGATTTTATTTATTTATTTGAGAGCGAGACAGTGTGAGAGAGCGTGAGCGAGGAGAAGGTCAGAGGGAGAAGCAGACTCCCCATGGAGCTGGGAGCCCGATGTGGGACTCGATCCCGGGACCCCGGGATCATGACCTGAGCCGAAGGCAGTCGTCCAACCAACTGAGCCACCCAGGCATCCCTTGCAGGGTAATATTTTAAGAAAAAAATTACATAAATTTTTTTTTTCCATACAGCTTGCCTATCAGGGCAGTGATGTATAAAATTTGGTAGTTGGTTCTAATTGCTTTTGTCTTATCTCAAGAAAAATCGGTAAAAGGAAGTTTCAGGTGCCTTGATGGGTAAAGTACTGTTGATTTGGGTACTAAATGAAGCAAGACCCTTCATTTGGTTTTTAGCGTAGTATTTAGTGAATCTTATTTCTTTGGGTTTGTAAATCTTTAACAATGAAATAAAAACGCATGCTTTGTGAAACATGTAATGGAGGAGAAGGAGAGACTTTTAAACCAATCTACCATCTCCTTCCTCCCTACAGATTCCAGAGCAAGCTTCCCCAATTTGTCACTGAGTGCTAACTAATTAAGGAGTTGTCACTTTTCTGGCCTCCTCTCAGTGCTATGCACACTACAGGATATAAATGTGGGTGTGAGGGTAATTCTTCATTATGTATTCGAGGGAACTGCCAAGTGTTTGCTTTTGTTTTCTTATCATTTGAAGATAAATCATTTCAATTTATTTTAATAAAAGGCAATCGGACATGTATCTACTTTAAGTTTCCTCTTGCCAATGATAACCCCCACTCTACTGACTTTCCCAATCACTTACTTTCTGTATTACTGTGTGAGAAAGCCAAAGTCTTAACCAAGTCACAAACTGGCACCAACACATGGAAACAGAGAAAGACTGTTGCAAACTTGTTCTTAATCTTTTTATGAACTATGTATTCTTCTGAGGTTTTTAACTCATCAGGAATAATCTGGAATACTTGTAGGGATCTACTCATTGACTTCTTTATCTCATATGTTCTTTTCCTTGTCTTTCTCAGCCACATGCATGATGTCATATGCTCTTTGCCATTCAACATGATGTGGGTCGATAGAGAGAAGTAGAAGAAAGCTGATATTATGCACAGTTGCTTCTCTCACGAAGTGTATGGTCTACCTGAGGGAAATGAGAAGCGCATATGACATAGCATAACAGCAAAAAAAGAGACACTATAGTGTATCTGAACTATGTTTAATACATTCTCCCATTTTACCTGCTGTGCTAATTCACCTCTCTGGGCCTCTGTTCTCTAATATATCAAATGAGGATACTCAAAGCTGGCTAATAGTGTGCATACAAGGATTCAATCTGACAAAATATGTGAAGTTTATACTATGCTTGGTACATGGTGGATAGTTAATAGAAATAGAACCAAAAATAATGATGAAGCTCAAATATTTCACAGATATACTGTGCATTACTTGGGTAGGAAAAGGAATTGGAGTGGTTTGGGGAAGACATCACAAAGTAGGGTTTAAACTTAGACCTGAAGGGGTAGACATGTCTCAAAGTATGAAGCAAGGCAAGTCTTTCAGTTGAAGACAGTAGTATATAGAAATATGTGGGTATCTTCACAACTGATTTTTTTCTGTCAATGTGATATTCCTTAAAAGATCATTTTAGCATTGAAGTGTGTTTTGTTTTTTATTATTTTTATTTTTTTAAAGATTTTTATTTATTTATTTGACAGAGAGATCACAAGTAGGCAGAGAAGCAGGCAGAGAGAGAGGAGGAAGCAGGCTCTCCGCTGAGCAGAGAGTCTGATGTGGGGCTCGATCCCAGGATGCTGGGATCATGACCTGAGACAAAGGCAGAGGCTTTAACCCACTGAGCCACCCAGGTGCCCCTGTTTTGTTTTTTAAACTATATTTGCGTTTTTAGTTCTGCGAGTTTGTGTTGAAATTGTATTAGGTTGTTGTGTTGTTATTTTAAGAATCAGTGAACACATTCTCTATTTCCCACCAAGTAGTAAGTGAAAATATCCCAAGGCACTAATCACAGGACTGTCAAGAAAGCAATACACAAAGGGCCAAATATAAGCAAAATATAAACAGAATATGTAAAGTGGAAGTCTTCTGCAACAGCTTTGCTTTGGCTGAATGTGTTCTTACATTCATCCCTTCCCCATTCCATATTTTATTCCGTTTATCCAATAGCTTCATGGTGTGCCTTGCCTGTGCTCTCCAGTCCCAGTACAGCAGTGGGATAAATGAGTATCATTAAGCCTAAATGATGACTGGCCACAAACATGCCACCACTCAGGAAGTATGGACATTTTCAGAGTCAGGCAAGAAAGAAAAAGCAAACCCTTCATGGTAGGCCCTGTTTTAAGTGCTAACTCAGTATTACTTAAAGTGTAGAACATTAGTGAAAACTCCAACTTTAAGGCAGTTAAGCTAGCCATCTGTATTTAAAGCGGGGGCAATGGTTAGGTCAAATAAAAATGAATATCTAATTTCAGTATGGTTTTAAGGAGCTGAGAAGGCAGTTGAATGGACTCATCCCTTGGGAATGGACCTTCATGGATTTCATGTTGGTTGAGAGGCAGCTCTGTCTTCAAAGTCATGGAAGTGTCTCTTTTCCCGTCCCTCTCCCCATTATATCTGCTGAGGGATGCTCTGAATAAGAGTGTTTTGCAAGTGAATGCTGCTGGTATGGCAGACCAGTGTTGAAGAAATTTAGTTTGGAGATCTGCAGTAGACACTGTGATATACATCCCATATCTCCTTTCACTGGAAGATTTGTTCTCTCAGTTGCTAGAAAGACTGCCAACAGATAGCCTCCAATTTTCAACCACTTCAAGGATTGTCACAGTTTGAGATGGCATCTTGTCTAACATCTTGGCCCTTCCTGAGGTGGCTTACATTCTTTGACTAGCAGATATGGAAGTAAAAAGGCATGGTTCTCTTGATCTACCTCAGGACCACTTTGTTGGGGGTAATTCTAGCTCCAGAGCTCAATAGGGGTTTGGCTGAAGCTGCCGCTGGTTATAGGTTTTGGCTGAACCTCTCTGCATATTTCTGCTTCCTTCCCTCGCCTTCACAAGTGTTGGTAAGAAGTACACTCCTTAATAAATGCCCTGCATGTTAAACTTTAGCCTAGAGGGTGATGCCCAGGGCACCCAATTTGAAGTAAGATCTTTCTTTTAGGTAAAATCAGTTTCATGCTCTGTGTAATGTGGGACACTGGTAGGAAACACAGGAGGTCGTAGTACTGAGATATTTGTTCTCTCAGCCTTCGGCATGACTGGGTCTGGCCTAGAGCAAATGGAAGCTGAGATAGTCCTTCAGAGTTGCTAGATGCCTTGACCACTTATCCAAGGTGCTTTACAAGAGGTTTGATTTTCTAAAGGAGCCATGCCATTTAAAGGTTGGTGAAGGCACCATGTTTTCAGAAATCCTCCAAAGACACCCTGTTATTTCTAGGAGGTATAGTTAATTTTTGCTATTAGACATTATTATCTCAAGGATGACACATTTCTCAGTTAACAGTTGGAAACTGAAAAAAAGATCCTAAAATTCTGATCATAAAATATGGTAGTTTGTTTGAAGAATAAAAGATGGGAGTTTATGCTGAACCTGGAAAAGTGTCTACTTAAGGAGACTTTACAGATACTTTACAAATAAATCAAAATAGCTGAAGTTTATTCTTTTAGACTGTACTCTGCTATTGCTTTCTTTTTCTCTACCACCCACTCAGATTTGTTGATCTCTAAGAGCTACACATAGCATTTTTAAAATAATGCATTATATTAATTTCACAGCTATACTTTATATAGTGGCACAGCTGCAGTTGTCATTGAGCAGTGTATGAAGTCACCTTGGAGTAGTAACTTATTTATTCTTACAGTGGTTGGGTTTAATTGTATGTAGGCTTTGCCTTAACTTATAAAAGGTATTTGTATAATTCTCATTAATAACTGTAATTCTAGAAGTTAAGAGTTATAATAGTTCACATTTCGATAATACCATTCATACATGTTCCTGAAGCACATTGTGAAAAAGGAATTCTAAAGGGCAGAACTGCCATTATTTGGGTTCTAAATATTTGCAGACTTTGGATAGAAGGACTCATTCTAAAGTCACTTGGCCGTAGGAAAGTGTTTCCCTTTGTTTAGTTTCTAACAATCTTGCCACCTTTAGAACATAAAAAAAAATTCTTGGCAGTGTTGACAGGAGTTGGGTAATCTTGTATATGTTTAAAGTATTCTTGAGGTTACTTCAATATTAATATTTAAAATTGTCTGCCATTGGTGTGCAGGAGCTGGTTCCCACCACCTTGATAGAGCTGAGTGTGGCACATTTCTTCTTAGCACTGTGTACAGTCACATCATGATGGTAGCTTGAAATTAGCTATGGTGGGACTATTTACACTACTCTGTAAGTTAGAAATCAGCACCCCATCCTAACAGAGGCAGTCATTAAACATTTACCAGTATATCACTGTTAGCTACTTGTACCCATTGCATTTCTCCAGAGAAGACATACAGATGGATGACATGTGAAAAGATGCTCAACGTGACTCATCATCAGAGAACTACAAATCAAAACTACAGTGAGATGTCACCTCATACCTGTCAAAATGACTAAAATCAACATTAAAGGAAACAATACATGTTGGCAAGAATGTGGAGAAAGGGGAGCCCTCTTACGCTGTTGGTGGGAATGCAAACTGGGGCAACCACTCTGGAAAATGGTATGGAGGTTCCTCAGAAAGTTTAAAATAGAACTACCCCACGATCCAACAGTTGCACTACTGGGAATTTACCCAAAGGTTACAAAAATACTGATTTGAAGGGGCACATGCCCCCTGATGTTTATAGCAGCATTATCAACAACAACCAAATTATGGAAAGAGCCCAAATGTGCATTGACTAATGAATGGATAAAGAAGTGGTATATATACACAGTGGAATATTACTCAGACACCAAAAAGAGTGAAATCTTGCCATTTGCAACGATATGGATAGGGCTAAAAGGTATTATGGTAAGCAAAATTAGTCAGAAAGACAGATACCACATGATTTCAGTCATATGTGGAATTTAAGAAGCAAATCAGATGAACATGTGTGGATAAAAGAAAGGCAAACTGTAAAAGAAACTCTTAACTACAGAGAACAAATTGAGGGTTGCTGGAGAAGAGCTGGGTGGAAGATGGTGAAATAGGTGATGGGGATTAAGGACGGCACTTATTGTCATGAATACTGGGTATTGTATATAAGTGATAAATCACTCAATTCTACATGAAACGAATTCTATACTATATGTTAAATAGCTGGAATTTAAATAAAAACTTGAATGAGTAATAACATCATTTCTAAAGTTCAAAAGAGTCTGGAATCTGGAACCTTGATGAAGGCTGGATGAACTCACAAGTTTAGGTAACTTTGGAAAAGTAACTCCCTGCATCTTATCCTATGCCTCAGGCTAAACATTCTCCAACATGAATGCCACTTGGTAATTGTTTTCTATGTCCAAGTTCATACTTGAAAAAAAAAGAAAATGGACACTAGGTAAGAGAGGATTTTATACTAAAGAATTTTGGTGATTTCAGCATTGGGCCCAAATATTGTATGAAAATCAAGTAAAACAGAACAGACCGTGTGAATAACTTCTCAGGAGGAGAAGTACCATCAGAGTTGCAAGGAAGAGAAAATCAGGAAAAGATTTTCAATACCTATATTACCGTTATAGAAGGGGGACAAAGACAGCATTAACGAGAAGAGGAAGGATGGGGTTGAACATGAGTCACCTGTGTATTGGGCAACCATATGTAACCATTTTTCTGTTTCTCACCTTGTGGATATGCTAATGCATGTACAAAACTACTGGTGTGCAGAATCCTACAAAGAATGCAATTAAACATTTATCATTAACAGCCATAGAACCAACCCTGTGCACATCAGAGATGCATCATAGGATTTCTGGAGCATTTTTAAAACATCATAAAACACTTACTTTACTAATGAATCTCATTTTTCCTTATTCCGTATCCATATGTATTCCACATACACATATATGTACAACCATATATATGCAATCATATGTGTATGATCACTTGTGTAGTAATGAATGGTTTGACGTTCATAAACCATCACTCTTCAATTTAATATAAAATAGCAAATAGAAAAGCTATTATAACTTTGATTATTACAAAGTGTATGTCTTTAAATCAGGACTTATGAACCTTACATAACTAAACTGAAGAACGTGGAAACTGAGAAACCTGAATTCTATACTTTATTTTATTTTTTTAAAAATTTTATTTATTTATTTGAAAGACAAAGATCACAAGTAGGTAGAGAGGCAGGCAGAGAGAGAGAGAGAGGAGGAAGCAGGCTCCCCGCTGAGCAGAGAGCCAGATGTAGGGTTCGATCCCAGGACTCTGGGATCATGACCTGAGCTGAAGGAAGAGGCTTTAACCCACTGAGCCACCCAGGCACCCCTGAATTCTATACTTTAAATTGATACTTTTATTCATGAAGTAATGAATTTCTTAATCACAAATATTAGCATAGTTTCAAAAAAATGGCCTAAGAAAAGTGAATGACAAAAGTAAATAGCAGATTTTATACTAAGATGCAAATATTCTGATTTGTGGTCAAGGATGTTAACCATCAAATATATGGCCTCTTTCTCAAATGCAAAGTACCATGACATTTTTTATTCTGTATCTTAATTCAGTATTGATCACCTTTGCCCCGTAACAAAAACTTTTTAAAAAGTTTTTTGGTTTTTTAAATGTTTACTGCTACAGTAAGTAGAGATGAATACACTTAAAACATCAGAAAGACAGAAGGCATCAGCAAAGAAATAGAAAATATGAAGAAGAATTGAAAGGAAATTTTAGAATTGAAATATAAAATAATTGGTTTAATAGCAACATGAAGGTGAAATAGGAAAGAATCCATGAATCTGTAGGTAGATGAGTAAAAGTCACCCAATTTTTGAACAGTTGAGTAAAAAAAAAAAAATGAACAGAGCCAGTGGACCTGTGAGATAGTAACAAAAAACGTCTGTATTATTTGGACCCAGACAAAGAAGAGGAGTGACTTGCAGAAAAATGGCCGGAAACTTCATAGATTTGTAAAAGACATGAACCTAGTACAGATTCAAGAAGTTCAGCAAACTCAAAACAAGAAAAACCCAAAGAAATCCAAATCCAGACACATCATAATCAAACTGCTGAAAACTAAAGTCAAAAAAGGAATCATGAAAACAACCAGAGAAAAACATCACATTGTTTAATGGGGAACAGTGATTCAATTGAGAGCTGATTTCTCATCAGAGACAGTAGATGAAAGAAGGAATTAAAACATTTTTCAAGTGATAAAACAGTTGTTCAATCCAGAATTCTTTATCTAGGAAAATAATTCTTTAGCAATAAAGGTGAAATAAAGATAATTCCAGATAAAGGAAAACTAAGAGAATTTGCTACCAGCAGACCTGCTGTGAAAGAATTTCTAAGGGAAGATGATCAGAAAGGAGGGAGATGATACCAGAAGGAAAGTTGAAATATCAGTAATAAAAAGAAACCTAAATAGTGAATATAATAGATAATAGATTCCAGAAAAGAAACACAAGCAGATAAATTTTAAAAGAAGATAGAAAAATTTAAATGGAACATGAAAAAATGTTCAAATAATCTGAAAGAGGGCAAAAAGAGGACAGAGGAATGAAACAGAGTGGGAAAAGCTAAAAACCAACTGCATTTGTATGTGGGGACCTTAATACTCTTCTCTCAGTAATTGATAGAACTGATAAACAGAAAATCAGAAAAAAAAATACAGAAGAATGTACAGTATCCTCAATAAACTGGATATTAACATTTACAGAATATTCTACCTACCAACAGCTAAATACATATTCTCCTCAAATGCACATGAAACATTCACCAAGATAGACTGTACCATGGGGCATATAAAACAAAACTTAACAAATTTAAAAGAATTGAAACCATAAGAAGTATGTTAGTATGTTCTATGACAATTAAATAATGTAATTAGAAATAACAGGAAAATCTTTGATCATTTGGAATTAAAACAATGCATTTCTAAGTGATCTGCAAGTCAAAAGGAAGTCTCTAGAGAAGTTAGAAAATACTTGGATTGATAATACAACCTATCTTATTTATGCACTGCAGCTGAAGCAGTGCTTTGGTGGAAATTTACAGCATTTAAATACTTATAAGGGGCGCCTGGGTGGCTCAGTGGGTTAGGTCTCTGTCTTTGGCTTAGGTCATGGTCTCAGGGTCCTGGGATCGAGCCCCGCATCAGGCTCTCTGCTCAGCGGGGAGCCTGCCTCTCTTCCTCTCTCTCTGCCTATTTCTCTGCCTGCTTGTGATCTCTGTCTGTCAAATAAATAAATAAAATCTTAAAAAAATTAATAAATACTTATAAAAGAGAAAAGATCTGAATTCAGTGACCTAAGGATTTCAGTCTTATGAAACTGGACAAAGAGAGCAAACTAAACCCAAAGCACTGAGAAGGAAGGAAATAATAGTGCTAAGGGGAAGGATCAATAAAATTAAAAACAGTAGAATCAAATAAATGATACTGTAAAAAAATCAATAAAATTGTTAAACTGCACTAAAACTCACTAAAAGTAAAAGACACATATTACCAATACCAGAAATGGAAAAGTAGTTCTAATTATAGACTCGATGTACATTAAGGGATAATATACATGTTATCAAGTGGGATTTATTCTGGTTATGCAAGGATAGTTCAACATCTGCAAATCAGTAAGTTTGATACTCTATATTAGCATAAGATAAAAATCCTACATTCATCCCTATCGAAAAAGCATTTAACAGAGTTTAACATCATTTCATAATAAAAAGCTCTAAACAAAATGTATATAGAGGGAACATATTTCAACATAATAAAGGTCATATATAAGAAGCCACAGTTAACACCATACTTAACAGTGAAAAGCGGAGAGCTTTTCCTCTAAGATGAGGAACAAGACTGTGACATCCACTGTTACTACTTTTGTTTGCTAAAAGTCCTAGCCAGGGAAATTAGGCAAGAAAATGAAAAAGCCATCCAGTTTCTAAAATAAATTTTAAATTGTCTGTGTTTGAAGATGAAATGGTATTATTTATAAAACCCCCAAGACTCTACCAAAAGATTGTTAGAACTAATAAACTAATTCAGTAAAGTTTCAGGATACATGATACAAAATTGATACAAAACATCAGTTGTGTTTTTATACACCAACAATGAATTATTAAAATGAGAAATTACCAGTACCATTTACAATAGCATCAAAAAGAATAAAATAGGTATAAATTTAACCAGGGATGTGATCAAAAGATCTGTACACTGAAAACTAGAAGACAATGATGAAGGAGACTGAAGAAGAAATAAATAAATAAAAAGATATTCCATGGTCACAGATTGGAAGAGTTAACATTGTTAAAATTTCTATGTTACCCAAAGGAATCACCAATACCTTTTTAAAAAAAGATTTTATTTATTTTATTATTTGAGAGATAGTATGAGAAGGGGAGGGTCAGGGGGAGAAGCAGACTCCCTGCTGAGCAGGGAGCCTGATGCAGAACTCAATCCTGGGACTCCAGGATCCTGACCTGGGACAAAGGCAGTCGCCCAACCAACTGAGCCACCCAGCTGCCCTCAAATGCAATTCCTATTCACATTCCAATGACTTTTTTTCACAGGGATAGAAAAAATAATCTTCAGATTTGTGTGGAACCACAAAAGACTTTGAATAGCCAAAGCAATCTTGACAAAGAAGAACAAAGCTGGAGATACCATCCATTCTGATTTCAAACTATCTTATAAAGCAATAGTAATCAAAAATGGATGTTATGTCCTAAAAACAGGCATAGATCAGTGGAACAGAATTGAAAGTGGAGAAATAAACCCATGCTTATGTAGTTAATTAATTTAGAACAAAAGAGCCAAGAGTATACAGTGGGAGAAAAGATAGGGTGTTCAGTAAATGGTGTTGGGAAATCTGGATGCCCACATGCAAAAGAATCAAACTGGACCCCTATCTTACACCATACACAAAAATCAACTCAAAATGGATTAAAGAACAAAAGACCTAAAACCATAAATCTTAGTAGAAAACGGTAAGCTCTTAGACATTGCTCTTTTTTTTTAAAGATTTTATTTATTTATTTGACAGAGATCACAAGTAGGCAGAGAGGCAGGCAGAGAGGGAGAGGAGGAAGCAGGCTCCCAGCTGAGCAGAGAGCCGGATGTGGGGACACTGGGATCATGACCGGAGCTGAAGGCAGAGGCTCTAACCCACTGAGCCACCCAGGAGCCCCAGACATTGCTCTTAATAATGATTTTTTTTAAATTTGGCACCCAGAGTATAAGCAGTCAAAGCAAAACTAAAGAATTGGGACTATATCACACTAAAGATCTTTTGTACAGCAGAGCAAATCAAAAACAAAATGAAAAGGCTACCTATGAAATATTTGTAAATCACGTATCTGATGAAGAGTCAATATCCAAAATATCAACTGAACTACAACTCAGTAGCAAAAAACAAAGTAACTCAATTTTTAAAATGGGCAAAAGACCTGGATAGGTCTTTTTTAAAAAAGATTTTATTTATTTGCCAGAGAGAGAAAGCGAGATAGCACAAGAGTACAAGCAAGGGGAGTGGCAGGCAGAGGGAGAAACAGGCTCCCTGCCAAGGAAGGAGCCCAATGCAGAGCCTGATGTGGGAGTCGATCCCAGGACCCTGGAATCATGATCTTAGCTGAAGGCAGATGCTTAACCAACGAAGCTACCCAGGCATCCCAACCTGAACAGATATTTTTCTAAAGAAGACATACAAATGGACAACAGGTTAAAAAAAATGTGTTCAACATTACTAGTCTCCAGAGAAATGCAAATCAAAACCACCGTGAGACATTGCCTTCACTCGTTAGCATGGCTATTATAAAAAAGATGAGACAACAGATGCTACTTAAGGATGTGGTAAAAAAAGGAACACTTGAGTACTTTTGGTGGTAATGTAAATTGGTGCATTCACTATGGAAAACAGTATGGAGGTTCCTGAAGAAGTTAAGACTACCATATGACCCAACAATCCCACTTCTGGGCATATATCTGAAGAAAATAAAATCCTTATGCTAAGTGAAATAAGCCAGACAGAAAAAAGACAAATACTGCATAATAGCCTTTAGATACAGAATCTTAAAAAAAAAAAAAAAGTTGAAACTCATTGAAACAGAGAGTAGAAAGCTATTGCTAGGGGCTGGGGAAAAAAAGGGAGAGGTTAGCAGAAGGGTACAAACTTTTAGGTATAAGATGAGTAAGTTCTGAGCATCTAATTTATACCATGGTGACTATAGTTGGTAACACTGTTTTGTATAATTGAAATTTTCTAAGACAGTGGAATTTAAATGTTCCTACCCCCCAAAAAAAGTAAATTAAAAAATAAAATACATAAAGTGATGGATGTGTTAACCTGATTATGGGAATTCTTTCAAATGTATTATATATGTCAAGTTATTATGTTGTGTGCTTTATATTATCTTAGAATTTTGTCAACTAAACTTCAGTAAAGCTGAAAAACAAGCAAAAGGATAACAATACTATGAACAGTTCTCCAGACATTTCCAGTAATTTAAATAGAATTCTCAAACTCACAAACTACCAACATTTGCTAAAGAAGTAGATTATTTGAATAATTTCATAACTATTGAAGAGATTAAAGTTATAGTTAAATTCTTCAAAAAAGGAAATATGCATGCCCCGATGGTTCTACTGTCAAACTCTACCAAACATTTAAGGAAGAAATAACACTAACTCTACATAATGTTCTTCAGAAAACTGAAGAGGAGAGAACATTTCCAAATTCATTTAATGAGACTAGCAAGACCCTGATATCAAAACCATACAATGAAAACACACAAAAAATAAAACTGCAAAGCAATATCCATCATGACCAGAGACCTAAAACTCCACAACAAAATATTAGCAGAAAAATCCACCAACATATAAAAAGAATAATAGAGGATAATTAAGTGGGGGTGAATTTCAAGTGTGCAAGACTGCTTTAATATTTGAAAATCAATCAGATTCCACCATATTAACAATCTAAATTTAAAAAAAACATTATATCAACTGACAAAATTCAACAACCATCATGAGAAAACTCCCCAGCAAATTAGAAATAGAGGGAAATGTCCTGGTAAAGGGCAGCTGCAAAACATTCAGAGATAACGTTACTTACTTCTGTTCCTTATGGGCTCACAGACTACAGGCCTCAGCTCCTTTGTAGTTTTTGCTTGGAGGCTATCTTCTGTTCTTTACCATGTGGGCATCTCCAACAAGACAACTTGTTTCCTCAAACCTGGAAAGAGAGTGAGTCACTTCACTAAGGAGGGTAAATGATTTCAGGGAAGGGTGGTAGAGGGTCTCATCCCTCTACCAAAGATCATCCCTCCCAAAGATCAAAAATAAGGCAAAGACGTCCATCCTCACTGCTGTTTAACATTGTACTGGAAGTTCTGGATAGTTCCCAAACAGCATGATTGTTCATGGAGAATATCCTACTATCTACAAAACTTCCTGGAACTAGTAAATGGGTTTGAGGTCACAGGATACAAGGTAAAAACACAAAAATCAATTATAGTTCTATGTACTACCAATGAACAATGGGAAACTGAAACAATTTTAATAGTTGCAAAAAATGAAATGCATAAGCATAAATCTAATGAGACATGTAAAGGAAATGTCTGATGAAAACAACAAAATGCTGATCAGGGAAATCAAAAACCTAATAAGTGGAGAGATATGCTGTGTTCATAGATTAGAAGATTTAATATAGCAACAATTGCGATTATCCCTATATTGGTCTATATATTTACCACAACCCCGTCAAAAATTCCAACAGGAATTTTTTGTATATGTATTGGTTATCTGTTGCTGTATACCAAATTATCTCAAAATGTAGTAACTTAGAACAGTGTATGTTTATTATCTCCCAATTTGTACAAGTCAAGAATCTGGACATGGGTTATACAGCTTATCTTTTTTAAAAATTTTTTATTTTTTCAGTTTTCCAAGATTCATTGTTTATGCACCACACCCAGTGCTCCATGTAATATATGGCTTCTCTTTAACTGGTCTATCAGAGGCTGCAATTGAGTTATAGGCCCGGCTTCTTGTCATCTGAAGTCTTGACTAGGGAAGGATCCACTTCCAAGTTCATGTGGTGATTAGAAAGATTCTGTTCCTTATGGGCTCACAGACTACAGGCCTCAGCTCCTTTGTAGTTTTTGCTTGGAGGCTATCTTCTGTTCTTTACCATGTGGGCATCTCCAACAAGACAACTTGTTTCCTCAAACCTGGAAAGAGAGTGAGTCACTTCACTAAGGCGGGTAAATGATTTCAGGGAAGGGTGGTAGAGGGTCTCGAAAGGTAGGGTGGCCAGGTAAGGCTCCCCTGAGTGAGTGGTTTTAGAGTCATGGTCTGAGGGAGCAAAAGAAGTGACCCAAGTGTGTCCTTGCAGGAAGAGGTTTTCAGGCGCAGGGAATGGCAGGTGCAGAGGTCTGAAGCGGAAGTATGTCTGAAGGTTTAGGGCAGAGCAGGCTGATACGACAGGAGCAGAGTAACAGGGAGGGAGGAGATGTGTAGGGAGGGGCAGGTAGTGAGGGCAAATTTGCTGGATGAATGGGGTCAACAAATCAATAGAAAAACTTTGATCGTCTTTTATGGTGTATGTTAATGGTTTTTAATTTTTCACAGAGTAAATTATTTTTGTGTCTACCTTGATTTGTGTGCAGTTTTACTCTGTTAGTTGAGCTTGGTTCATATTGCAAATGGTGTCATTATTCCTTAGTTGCTCATCATCATTTTTAGCAACTCAAGTTAGTTGTTAAATTGTTTATTAGTTTTTCACTGTGGAAAATCTTATTTTGCATTCCTGTTTCCAACACTGCCATTCTAGTTTCTGAACTCTTTGACGATTCCCCAGTTTGCTCTTCCCTTGTACAGTCCCGGGCAGGACTTGAAACTGTATTAGAAATCTGACTTGAGATTATACATAATGACCAAGGTATTCTATTGGAAGTTTGAGGAACACAAAATTAAAGCCCATGTATTTTCAGTTATAAACAAAAGCCTCAGGACGCTTGGGTAGCTCAGTCTGTTAAGCATCTGCCTTCAGCTCGGTCATGATCTTAGGGTCCTGGGATTGAGCCCCACATTTGAGGTAGGGGGGTTCCTGCTCAGCAAGGAGCCTACTTCTCCCTCTGCCTGCCACTACCCTTGCTTGTGCTCTCGCTCGCTCTCTGTCTCTGACAAATAAATAAAATCTTAAAAAAAAAAATAAAAGCCTGAATGTTTCTAATAAAGAGGACATTTGACCAGTTTGGAGGATAGTTAATTCTTGAATTTTTATTATCGAAATATGGTTGAAGGACAGTTAATTTTTAATTGATACTCATCTCTTGAAATTGCTACCTGGGGTAAAAGCAGCACACTGATTCTCTCATTTGAACTTCTCAGGGACAGAATATTAGTTTTTTTTCTCTGCTCTCCTTGCAGACTTAATGCTGAATATTTATGATTTTTTTAATACATGGAACTCCCTAAACATAGCTGAAGAAAAATCGGAATGTTAAGAGATGATCCAAATTGCAAATCTTTTTCAGATGTTTCCCAAAAAAGTTTTAGTATATGAATAATGATGTGCAATATAGAAACCATTTATTTCACTAAGCACTAAAACAACACATGTCATGAAGATAAAGTTATACTTTCCCATCTTCCGTAGCTGGAACAAAGTCTTGAATGAACTTATGGGCATGTCTTTCATTGCCAAGGAAGAAAGGGGACCTTATTCTTTGCAGCTGTACATACTAGACCACGAAATTAAGTAACACCACACTGGAGGGGAGAGGAAATCCTTACAGATCTATTTAATGTATTCATCTTCCTCTCTTCAGACTGTCCCGTGCTGAGTCTATGCTAGACAGATAAGAGCGTATCTTATTTTCAATTGCCTACTTTTCCTAGGAAAAATTTCTCCATGGGTAGAGCATTGCCCCTGTATCAGTAAATAAGCCTACCTTGGTGGCTGCTTGAGAGGGAATGTTTTCTCCTTGGGAATTCAGATTGATAAAATCAATGTGTCAAGTAGATTTTCACTAAATGACAAAAGAAAAGACAGGGTTGTACATATAATTTCCTGCTAATATCATATATATACATACGTGTACAACATTGATTTTATACATAGAGAGATGGGTGGGTTGATTTCAAGATACTGCCTCATAGAACTGTAGAGGCTTGGCAAATCTGAAATCTGATGAGATAGGCCAGTAGGCTAGAGACCCAGGAAAGAGTTGCAATTGAGTCCAAAGGAATTGGGTTGGCAGAATTCCTTCTTGCTTAAGGGTGATTGGGTCTTTGTTCTCTTAAGCCCCTCACTTAGTGGATGAGGCCCACTCACCTTTTTATTTTTTCAGAGTCTATTGATTTAAAGAGTCAATCTGATAAAAAAAAAAAAACCACACAGAAATAAGCAGAATAATGTTTGACCAAGTATTTGGGCACTATGGCCCAGCCAAGTTGACAAACACACAAAATTAACCATCAAAGGTTATTAATAATTTTCCTTAAATTGTTCATTAACATTACTTATATTCTTATAAAAGCTATTAGATTATTTTTCCCTCTTGTTAGTTTACTTAATAAGTCCTCAAGAGTTTTAAAAATATTTTTTAAATAAGAGCATATTGGTTAAACATTGAAAGCATATAATATAAAAGTGAGCAAAAAGAACTTCTCCAAAAATCCAGATGAGAATGCAGTAGAGAGATATTTGTGATCTACGAAGTGCATTTTATGTTGATATGCTACAGATTCTAGTCCTAAATGATGACATGAAACTATTTCTAGCCCTTTCCAAGGCTGCTGCCAGCACTAAATGTGATGATGGACACTCAAGGGAACTCTCTTGGTTGGAAATTTATTAGAATTTAACAACTACTTCTGAGGGGTACTTTTTTTTTTGTGGGACCCAGGACTGAAGTGGACCCATGTGTGATACCTGATGACAGTTTTTCAGAGAAGCCTTGAGAAAGACCAGTCTGAAGATGTTCCATAGTTAGATTCTCATCTCCTTGTGACATTTCATCATAAAAGTATCCTAGAATCAGGCCCAGGCATGGTTAGTGGCCAGTAATAGCTGCATATAAATAGTCAATTATATAGAAGGGATGATTCAAATGGCTTCTCCCCAGGAGGAATAAATTTGGAGATGAGAAAAGAACAATGCCTAGATATTCTTTATGTAAGAAATTGAGAAGTGACCCACAAAGCAATATCAAGCTGGCCTCCAGAGAGCTTACTGCTTGCTATAAATTGCCTAAAATTTAAAATGTTAATGTCTATGTTACTTTTTGGGTTTCCTCCTTCATGCAATGAATAGCTAATAGTTGCATTAATAAAGAAGGAAAGAATATTATACATTGTGGGCGAAATTGTACTGATTTTCCCTCTTATGCCAGGTTTGTATTTACTAATTCATTTATATGTGCAGACACTATTAAGATGAAGTTTCTGGGGGGGGGTTGCATTTTTTTTCTTACTGGTCCTATGCATTTAAGAAAATCATATGAATGTAATTTATGTACAAATGGAAATAATGCAACTCGTCCTGTAGAGCAGTAGTTCTCAAAATTCAAAGTCATGTGCAGGGTTTGTTCCAACACAGATAGCTGGACCTATGAACAACATTTCTCATCCAGTAGGTTTGGGGGTGGAGTCTAAAATTTGGAATCTTAAACAGTTTCCTTGTGATTCTGGTGCTGCTGTTTCTAGGAGTATAGTTTGAGAACCAGAGTGGGGGGTTTTACACATTGAGGTTTGCAAGCTTTTGACCTTGAAGGAATTGTACCAATGAAGAATAATAAGTTCTCCTTTTTTGAAAAAGATCTTATTGGTAAGGGAAGCAGATTTTTAGGTTATTAATGCAAGGTGGTAAATTATTATTATGCATACCATATTTAGATATGTTTTCAAATTTTCAGCTTGAAAGTTTAGATTTGATCCTTTCCTGTCACCAAATAATGATGTTCTTAAAAAAAAATTTGTACTACCTTCCACCCAAGACATTTGACACTTATTTACCCACAAGTAGTAACTGTTGTAAATATACCCCAACTATCTATACATATATTTTCATATCTTTTATATATAAGAAAAAAATATATATATAGGCATTTTAAATATTTAATCTTACTTTATTTTCACATTTCACAGCTTATGTGGAAACCTGGAGTCATAGAGATTCACCAGCCTACCTGAGGCCAGAAACTGGCAGAGTGCAGATTTGAACCTGAACAGTTTGATTTCAAAGTCTATAATGCTTTACAGACCACAATAATAGAAATAGAAACAACCAAATGTGTATGTGAAGTGCGTACTGCAGGCCCTATTTTAATAACATGTGAAGCTGTGGTTGCCTTCCCTATAGCTCCTTGTTAATAAATTATCCACATCCCCTAGGAAATGAATAGTCCTGGGCTCTGCCCCAGATCACCTAAATTCAAATCTGCATTTTAACAAGATTTCTAGATTCTTCATTTCCACATCAAAGTTTGGGAAGTTAAGCTCTAGGAATAATTTCTTAACAAATAAAACTGGTTCTTTCAATGCAAAAACAGAAACTTTTTGAAGCATGCAATATTAAGCAACTGTGGGTTGACAGGCAAGCTGGAGGTACCAGACCTAATAAGGGTTATAGCTGGGAGGCAGGAAAGCTCTGAGCTGTTGACCACTCTGACTTTGTTCATGCTGAGTTTTTCTATTTGTGTAAAAGAAACCCATTAATTAAATAGCCTTGGATTCTAAACAACAGGGAGAAAAATCAATTAGAACACCTTGGAGAGTGAGATAGTATTGGGAAAATTTATTATCAGATTTGAAGCATATCTTGAGATGGAAAGTTAGATATGACCTCTCCATGTCACCAAGTAATAATGCTCAAAAAATACTCATGGGGAAACTACAGCTTTTACCCAAGCCCCTTGACACTTTTTAATGTAGACATAGTAGCTGTCCTAAATAGGCCTTGATTTCTTTGAGCCAAAGAAAAATGCACAAACTGGCCAGGGCAAATGAGAGGTAAACAAGTTCAGCACTGTTTTTCCATCATTTGTTTTTGCCACTCTTTCTTATGTTCTGTTGGGTTCTGGATTAAATGTGGATCGTGCAATAATAGTTAATAGAAATCATACCATTTGCCTCATTGGAAATTTCATTTCAGAGTAGCTTATTTTCAAGTCCTGAGAGATTATCAAGAGTAGCTTCATAAAGCTTCTGTGCAATAAAGACATCCTCTTACTATCTCCTGACTTCTCCTGCACTCCAATAACCCTTTCTTCAACCTGTAGTTAGCTGGATCCTCTAAAAACACAAGTTATAACATGTCTTTCCTCTGCTCAAAACCCTCCATGGATTTTCCATCCCACTTAGAACAAATTCAGAATCTTTATGGTGACCTCCAAGGTTATTACCCAGTCCCTGGTCACTTCTTCTATCACTCTTGCTCTTTTTCCTTCCCTCACACTGTCCTTGTTCTGCTCAGCTGATAGTGTGCTAGAGCCTCAGGGTCTTTGCACATACTTCCTTCAACGTGGCTCTCTTCCTCAATTCTTCTCTATTTCTGCTCCAGTTGCTTACCTGATGGGATTTTTATGGCCACACAGTAGGAAATTGTTCCCTCTATTTTTGTAATCCCCTTAAGCTTTGTTTTATTAATCCTGACACAGTAGTAAATAATGTTTGCTTGTTGTTTCTCTCTGCCATCACTGGAAAAGCTGTGTCTGTTTTGCTTCCCATTTTAATTCTATGCCTGGCACATAGAAAGGGTTCAGTAAATATTTATTGACTGAGTTATGTAACTCAGTCAACTCATTGTTCTGTTTAAGTATTCAAGTGATTTCTTTTTGACAGAGTATTTGCATCGTAGTGGGCTCTTGTTTCCCCTTCTGTTTGAGGGCAGGGCCACAGGAAGACAACTACTCTTTCTTGAGTATTGCTTCTTACATTTATTACCTCATTATTTTTATTCACAGCAGTCTTGTGAAGAAGGCATTTTTGTCTTCATTTCATAAATGAGTTAATGGAGTGGAGATTTAGAGAGTTTAAATTGTTTATCCAAACACGTAGAGCACACACATAAAGTGTTACTCTATAGAGTAAATGACACCACAGAGAAAATGAAACATAAGGCATAGATGGCAAGAAGATGCTAGCAACCTTTATAATGGACAAAGGATTAATATGCAGAATCAATACATAACACTTACAAACCAACTAGCAAAAGATAGATGGCCCCATAGAAAATGGAGTAAGGGCTATGAACAGGCAATTTACAAGAGTTCTAAATGGCTGATAAAAGATGATGCTTTGGGCACCTGGATGGCTCAGTTAGTTAAGTGACTGCTTTCAGCTCAGGTCGTGATCCTGGAGTCCTGGGATGGAGTCCCACCTCAGGCTCCCTGGTCGGCAGGGAGTCTGCTTCTCCCACTGACCTCTCTCCTCTCATGCTCTCTCTCTCTAAAATAAATAAATAAAATCTTAAAAAAAAAAGATGATGTTTCACCTGACAAGTAATTAGGAAATTTCAAATTAAAATAAAATACATTTCACACTCATCAGACCAGTGAAAGTTAGAAAGTCTAACAATATCAATGGTGGGGAAACAGGAATGCACCTATTAAACTGCTGGTGGGAGTATAAATTGGTTTAACCACTTTGAGGACTTATTTGCTAATACCTAGTAATGATGAAACTGTGCATACTTGATGACCCAGTGATTGCTCCTCTAGGTATGTATCCAGGGTGACACTCAAAATATTTAATAACCGCTATCATGGGTATCAGCCAATCAGAATAAACATATTGCAAATGACTGGCCATGGTCATACTGTTATATTTCTTTTGAATATCACTCCTGCATATGCCTTAAAGAAACTCCTACACACATGAACAGAGACATGTGTAAGAATATTCATTACAGCATTTTTTGTGATACAAAAAAAATCCTGAAAATAACTTTTCACATAATCATAGAATGGCATGCTATTCAGCAATTTAAATGAATGAACCATATCTACATAAATTGGCTTTGTTAAATTTCACTACATAATGAGAAAATTCAAAAGAATTCCTATGGTATGATACCATTTTTGTAAAATTTAAAGCACTTGAAATAATACTATATATATGTTTATGGACACATGTACAAGTAGTAAACATATAAAATACACATGGGAAAGATATGCTCCAACTTCAAGAGCTTATCCCTGGAGTGCAATGAAGGGAAATAGGTTAAGGTAGGAGAAGTTCAACCTTCCCTATCATCTTTCATTTCCTAACAAAATTAGTATGGCCGAATATTAACATTTGCTAAATTTAGGTATAGATGTCTGTTTTTTTTTTAATTTGCATGTATGCTTCATTACTTTTTAAAAAGGAAGAGGAACATAAGGAATAACATGGAGGACATTAGCAGAAGGAAAGGAAAAATGTAGTGGGGTAAATTGGAGGGCGAGATGAACCATGAGAGACTGTGGACTCTGAGAAACAAACTGAGGGTTGTAGAGGGGAGAGGTGTGGGGATGGGTAAGCCTGGTGGTGGGTATTAAGGAGGGCACGATTGCATGGAGCACTGGGTGTGGTACATAAACAATGAATCTTGGAACACTGAAAAAATTAAATAAAATTAAAAAACAAGAATTTAACGTGGTGGCACTTATATTGATCCATATCTGTTTGTTTTCAAAACCACAGAGTTTTTCATTACCTAAGTTCCAGAATAGAGACCCTTGCCCTACCTCACAGATGGAGCTTTTTCTTACCAGTACTGTCAGCAGCATGGTTAGACTCCAGTGTCGTGATGGTTATTTGTTTAGTGATCATATCCCTGGAGGCCCCTGATCTATCTTAGGCCACATGATGTGACGCTCAAGGAGTACGGCGGTCAAATGGTGGGATTGCTGGCAGAATAATGAATGTTTTCTTTGCACACTCCTGAGATTAATTAGGGCACAGGTGCTGGATTGAGCTGTGTATACTTGTCAGAGATCCCTATTTGAGAAGTGCTGGCACCACTATGAACCCAGAGCATTGTGCATGCACATTTATCTCCTCACTGAGGATGGAGGATGGTGATATGATGGAGGGCTTCCAGCCATTTTGTGAGGTCCAGCTAGTTGCTCTTTCCCTGCCTCTTAGATTTTGCCCAGGAGCACAAGAATTTTATTTTGGTCTGGGATTTCTCCACCAGCACATGGCTGTGGGGCTCAAGAGGCACCATTGCCGTGAAAACCTGCAGATGAAGGTTTCTGAATAAAAAACAGGCCCAGATGCCAGTGAGAGAGATCATTTGCATTGGCAGTCAAAGCATGTAAAACCAGTGGCCTGGGCCATTTCTTCTTTACCTGACACAAAATTATGGTGGAGTTAGGGACCTCTGGGGTTTAGAGTAGGGATTGACAGGATGTATATAAATCCTTATGTGGGGTTGGGTGGGAGAAATGAGATGTTGGTCAAAGGGTAAAACTTCACAGTTAAAAGATAAATTATGAGGATCTAATACCTAGCATGGTAATTACAGTTAATAATGTATTATATACTTTAAAGTTACTAAGAAAGTGAATCTTAAATGTTCTCACCACAAAAAGAAATGGTAATTGTGTGACATGAAGGAAGTGTGAGCTATCTTATGGTGCTGATCATTTTGCAGCATATACATGTTGTCCACCTTAAAATTATACGATGTTGTGTGTCAATTAAATCTCAATGAAGTTAGGGAAAAAACCCTTAAATCCTAGCTCTGCCATAATATCTGGTATGATTGAATATTTCAAAGACATAAAGGAACTATATACATGATAGCAAAAAAGTAATTGGCAAAAAATATTCCATGAAACCATTCCTCTGAACCCACCAATTTTGCCTTTGAATCATCATTCCTTCAGTAGTTTAGTCCATATTTAACCACATTGTTTATTTTCTTTCTTTTCAAGTTTCTTTGACCTCAAGGGATACTATGTACAATCTTAAGATTTATTTTTTCTGGCACATCCAATGTTGTACTCTAAGGTATTTTCTGAAGCAGCCGATGTGATTAATATTTATTCAGTTTCCTATGTGGATTACTTAAATCTCAGCATAGCAAACTGATACATTGAGATAACACATCCATAATAAATGAATGAGATATGATAATGAGTTAGATCTGTGGTAAATAAGAAAAAAAAATCTGTGTTGTATTTCAGAGTTACCCTAAATCAGTTTCTTTATGGTTTATGATGATATGAAAAGTAGATAGTGCCAAGAAATACTTTGTCTTACCTAAATCACAAGTGTAACACTGAACAGATATTTTTAGTGCTAACCTGTTAATATCTAAATATGATAATATGATAATGAAACTAAGTTTCATGTGAAAGTGTTCGGGGGAAGATAAATGATAAGGGTTGTCTTATTTTAGACATGAATGTTTATTAATTGAACCATTTCAGATTTTGCAAAGAATAGGCTTGGGAAATTATGATATAGATATTAGTGTGAATACTGTCCTTGGAAAAGGGTTATTAAATTTCATCAGAAGTAGATATTGCTCATCAGATGATCTTATCAAAGTTTGCAGAAATGGAATGGGTAATATAAGTGATAAATAACAATGGATATATGAATATCCATTGTATATTCTAGGTAGTATGAAATTTCTCCTATTTTAAAGAAATGCCTAAAATGAACTTTGGTGGTCTCTGCCTGAAAACTAGAGCTGCTAGCTGGATCTGTAAAATGCTAGATACACTGAAGTTTCTTTATAAGAAAACAGTTTAATACTGTAGTCACTAAGATCCCTTTTCTGTGAAGTTTGCCTCCCCTCTAATACAGGGATGGGGTCCTAGCAACTATGTTTTTGTTAGAGGACCCTATTACTACCAGTCCTCCCACCCACACCTTTTGACTAGGCCATCAGTGAACACGTGATCCAAATTGCACCAATCAGATCTTCTTCTACAGAGAGATAAGCCTGAGTCTAGCTCAGTCTAGAATATTGTTATGAACAGATGTCATGTAAATGAATCTTTGTCCCTCATCTATGGGAACAGTAAATCAAGCTTACTCTGCATATTATGTATGATGTTCGGAGTTCTAAATGACAGAGTGAGGTCTTGAGGATGTGGTGGTCTGGTACAAGGCTGTGTGTTCTCAGCAAAACTGGCCACACACACATACGCACACGTAAGTACGTACTATAGAAGTTAGGGGACAGGTAAAGAGAGGACTCTTTCCCAGAAGCTGAAAGCTTCCTTTTATACTCTGATCCATGAGGGTCACGTTGAAATAGTTTGTTATATGGCACCTCATGGGAAGGCACTGTAATGAACAAGGGTGTGTGTCATAGGAAAGGCCTACACAGAAGAAAAACATAAATACATACAGACATATGACAAGGGCACATTTATTGATCCAAGAGAAAATTAAAACACTCATGTAGAATAGCATATGGGTCCTCATAGAACACAATCCTAAAAAGCAATTAGTTCAGGCTTCAAAGGGATTTTGCTGAATATGAAAAATGGGTTCCAATTGAAATTTTAATTAGGACCCCAAAACACATCAGTACACTAACTGCTGAAAGTTCACCACAAATTGCAAGCTTTGGATGATGGGTTGGACTTTATTTAAGCTGAGTAAACATCATTGCAGGCATTTTACCCAATTGGAAGGGCTTGTAGAAAACAGAAGTTTGCGGCTAGAGATGGGACCAAAAGAGTGACATTTACATGTGGTGGTAAGCAGTAATGGGCTTTTACTATTGTGTGTGGGTTAGGTGTGAGGACATTTCAAAGACTATGGTAGTTTTGTGGACTTGAATGACACTAAACAGCTTCAGCAGAATTTGGGAAGCAAAATGGATGAGCCAGCATAAAAAGAGAGGACCAGTTCTTCCATCTTTCCACTAAATGATAGATTTTTTCCAATCGATACACTAAGAAATCCTGAATTACCATTTTTTTTTATTAAGGGAAGGGCACTTGGGTTATAGGAAGGGAGGGGAGAGGGAGAGAACTGTTTTGCGGACTTTCTCAATATTCTGTTAGAAAATATTTGCTCTTGGCTTTTTAAAAATTGGGTTTTCAAGCTCGGGTCCAAAAACAAAGATGGCCCATCAGTTCCTGTCTCCTTTTTCCCCTTCTGTCTGGAAAAAAAATTTAAATTCCTTGTGTCTGAGAGAAGATTCCTATTGCTTTTGACTATGTATCTCCATTAGGGAGAATTATTCACCCTGAGCCCCTCTGTGTTGTTGATTGCAAGGAATTCTGTGGTTGACTACGTTTCAGATCTGTCAGAGCCAATGATGTACTCCAGGTGCAGCCATGTGTGAATGCTGTTAAAGCTATTGGTTCAGATGACCTTGATATTGGGTCTTTTCATGACTGCTGCTCAAGTTTTCCCCTCTGCTGGTTTCTCACCTCTTTCTCTAATTGCTGCTGACTGTTCAAAATCTGGGCTTGTTTGATGTGTTTCCCATTTTTTGTAACATTATACCATTTCCTATAGAATCCCGTTTTTGTAATGTCCCCATTAAATATCCATCCAGAGGAGGGGTTTAAGTTGCTTATCATAGTCAACTCTCATCCTAGTAAAGTATCCCTCATTGGAGCCTTTTGGAAATAATGGAAAATTTACTGCCTCAACACAAGGTGTGTTATGACCATTTTCCCAGTTTATCAGTTAAGATGATTTGGACTACTGGTAATATAATTAATGACTTAAATAATAGAGACATTTATTTCATATATGAAGTTCAGAGGTAGGGGATTCCTGGGTGTATTTGCTGAGTCCATTGTTTATTGGCTGATAGCACCTATGAAAGGTACAGAGGAAATAGATCAGGAGTAGTAGAGACATCCTTGTGCCCACAGCTCACATCTGATATCTGTGAAAGGAGGGGCAAGGGAAGAAGAATTAGGTAGCAAGAGCATTAGAATATACTGAAGCTCTGAGAAATCCAGAAGCAGCCTAACAGGGAGTTCTACTAGAAATAGTGTCCACACAACAGTCCCATGTTGGGCAGAAATGACTGAGTCCCCGTGTCCCACTCTGCTCAGTGAGTGAATGGCTATTGAAGAGCTTGACCTCACCTCAGTTGCTGCCCTGGATTGTTTGCAGCCAGGGGCTGGTCAGCTTCCTGTGCTCCATGCAACTGACCAGTAAGCTCTTTCTAGAACAGAGATCTGAGGGCCATCCCTCTAAGGCTGCCACGCCGGCTTTAATTCTACAGCACAGTGATGCCATACAGGATTCAGGTGCTTTCCACATCTATGTTCTGTCATGCCTAGCATATTGGTGGTCTTCAGATTTACTTCATCATTGTCTAAAATGACTGTTAAAACCTCATGTCTTCACACAGTTAGGAACATAAGCAGAAAGGAGAGCTTATTGTTGCATGCCTCTGTTCTTAGGGAAGGAAGATCTTTCTTTAAAGCAGCCAAGCCCATTTTCCTGTCAGTCCCATAGGCCAGGTTTGAGTCTCATGCCTATGCTGAAGCTACAAGGGAGAGTAGGCTGTTCTTTTCTTTTTTTCCTAGCTTTTGAACCGAACCAGGGGGAGTTGGTTATGCGAACAAATAGGAGGGAGGTGGTGGGGGTGGCTGTTCAGTAGATAACCCACCAGTGTCTGCCACCCTCAATATTGCTAAGGTGGCACTTCATAATTTTATTCCCAGAAATTCAGACAATAGAGGTTATAAGTTGACTACTGAATTTATGACTTGTTACACTGGCAGGTTATTTTGTTTATTTTGCATTCCCATCCCACCCACCACCCAGAAATAAAGTTTTATTACAGTCTTTCATATATATGTCTTAAATATATATTTTTATATACGTGTGGAACATAGTAGGCGCATGTAACTTTTCTTTTATTGTTGCCATGGTCCACGGTTTACTAAATGTCTAAGTGAACAGATTTCCCACCATATTGTTGAGACTGATCTTTCAAAAGGACTTCTGAAAAGTCTGATTGCATTGATCGATGTTTGTAGTTCTGTCATTGTTTTTTTTTTTAATTTTTTTAATTTTTTTATAAACATATAATGTATTTTTATCCCCAGGGATACAGGTCTGTGAATCGCCAGGTTTACACACTTCATAGCACTCACCATAGCACATACCCTCCCCAGTGTCCATTGTAAACTTTGAATTTACTACCCACCAGTTTCTCCAGTGCTAGAAAACTACAGGCATACTTTCCTACTCTTCTCCCCAGGCCTAGGGAATTTAATGAATAATTAAATGACTAAAGAAATTAATCAAGAGGCATTGTAGTTGAAAGTATTCAAAGTACAAGTGTCTTTACTGTTTCACCATTAAAATGAAAATATCATTGATGGCAAACTTCTCTCCTTTCCACCACTGCACTTTAAGCGCTGAAAACAATGCCTATGGAACACAGTAGAAGCACAGTAAATATCCAAGCAATAGCATGGAGGACCATAGGGGAAGGGAGGGGAAATGCAAAGGGGGACAAATCAGAGAGGGAAATGAACCATGAGATACTATGGACCCCAAGAAACAATCTGGGGGTTTGAGAGGGGATGAGGGTGGGGGGAGGGGGTAACCAGGTGATGAGTATTGAGGAGGACATGTGCTATGATGGAGCACTGGGTGTTATACTTAACTAATGAATCGTTAAACACTGCATCAAGGATTAAGTATGTACTATACAGTGGCTAACTGAACAAAATTTAAAAAAAAAGAACTGTAGAAGTTTTTAAATGGAGGACAGCAGATAGGATCTTGGGGAAGCTGTAGCACTTGGACTAGACACAGAATGATGAGTCTCATTTGACCTGGCAGAGAGGAAGGAGAAAGGGTTTGCCCAATGGGGGAACTAGTACCCAACAATGTGAGTAACAGCATCACGATTGTGGTGAATTAGCATCATATAATGGGTGATGGGAGAAACAGGGCAGAAGAGGATGCAATATTTTTTGAGCACCTATTGAAAAGGAATCACTATAATGAGGATTGTACAGGCATAACTGAGGTTAGCTGAAGCCTCCTCATACTGTCTCCTGTGTCATTACATGCTCAGTGATCTGCCTTCACTCTGTTCTAGTTTGGATGCAGAAATCAGTATTTCTTTGAGTTTCTAAAGAACCAAGAAAACCCAATTCACTCACAAAAGTTTTGCCAATCGGCATAAATCACAGTTTCTTGACATCAATACCGTAGACATTTTGGGCTGACAAGTCCATCATTTTGGTGTTGCCCTGTGCATTATAGAATGTTTATCCCTGACTTCTACCCACTAGATGCCAGCAAGAGTCTTGCTGCCTAGGAAGGACAAACAAAAATGTCTCCAGACATTGCCAAATGTCCCCTAGGGGGCAAGTCAACTCTGAGAATCACTAATGTAGGTAATACCAAAGACAGGAAGGTTGGTGGGGGTTTTATGTTGAACAGTACACAAGAAAAAATATCTTTTTTTTATCTTGCTGAACTTACCCTTCTTGGTTTTTCTGCAGTTGAGTTTAAGGTGGCGTTTCACCTCATCTATTGCAAGGTTTCTCAGCTATGGCACTACTGACATTCGGGTTGCATGATTCTTTGTTTCGGGGGGCCATCCTGTGCATTGTGGGATGTTTAGGAGTACCACTGGGCTCAACCCAGAAGATGCAAATAACCCTCTCCTGAGTTGTGAAAACCAAATCTGTCTCTAGACATTGTCAAACTGACCCTGATGGAGAACAGTGATGTAGATTATACTGACAATAGGAAAGTTGTGGGGTTTTATTCTGCACAACCTGTAAGAGATCATTTATAAATCCTCTTTTCTTGGGGCATCTGAGTGGCTCAGTTGGTTAAGTGTCTGCCCTCTGCTCAGGTCTTGATTCCAGGGTCCTAGGACTTAGGCCCATGTTGGACTCCATGCTCGGTGGGGAGTCTGCTTCTCCCTCTTCCTCTGCCCCTACCCCCACCTCTCTCTCTCTCACTTGTTTGCCCCCCCTCTCTCTCTCTCTCTCACACAAATAAGTAAATAAAATCTTTTTTTTTTAAAAAAAACCCTCTTTTCTCCTCTGAAGTCCTTTCTTCATTACTAGGCAACTGGTTTTTGTTGTTTTGTTTATGTTCTTTCAGGAATTGTCCATCTCAGCACTAACAGTTTTGGGGCAAAAAATACTGTGTTGTGTGGGGTGGTCCTATAGATTGTAAGGTGTTCAGCAGTATCCCTGACCTCTACCCTCTAGCTGCCAGTAGCATCTTCCCACCCTCTCCCCCAATAATAGACCAATGCTATCTCCGCATAATGGTTCAATGTCTGCTGGAGGGAGGGGCAAAAATGCCCCAGTTGAGAACCATTGTTGTTATCTCTGCTTACATTTCTCCATACAGTGGTTCTTCTTTTCAGTTGCTTCTTTGAGAAGAAATGTATGTTTCTCTCCTTTCTTTACACATTGGTGTTGTATTACATATTAGCCACTCAAAAATGCTAACGATTGTTGTGAATTTTATCAAGAGATATTGAGGCCTGTATTAAGAGCCTAGAAGCCAGACTTAACCTCAAACACCTATACCTAGAGTATTTGCCTCTTTGTTTTACTTAATTTAACTGACTTTTGTGGTCACAGCTGGGGATGCTGGGAAAAAAGATGGTTGCATTAATTTTTTCAGTTTGCCTGAGATTGCAAGGCTTGACTAATTCTAATGTTTTCACAAACATTGAATTTAAGATTTAGCATCATTTGGAGGACTTCTTGTAGTGTGAGAAAGTTCAGATTGCCTCTAAATAAAACATGCAAGATAGAATTAGAAATTAGAGGAGTTAACTAAAATTGGTTCCTCTGGCAAAAGTGTCATTTGGTCGAGTTTTTAATGTTTTTCCCAGTATGTAAGATATATTTTAATTTCACATTGATTTTTCTCATTATGTATATATGAAGTTTTGGCCTTTTCTAGACAAACTGAAAAATAAAATGTGACAAAAGAAAATAAAGACACCCCACGAGTGACATTTCAAAAATCAATAAAAATGCAGAGAGCACTATTCTGGTCATTAAAAAGGGTTTCATCATTCAATTTGTTACATAAGAATGTGATATTCTTCCTAGATCAGAAAATAAAGTGTTAAAAAAACAGAAAAAAATTTTAAAAAGGAAGTGTTAGTAAAGGCAGGGTTATACAATTTTGGTTATAATATAGAGTTTAGTGGTGAAGGGGACCCCCAAATTATTTAACCACCCCAATTTCTTAGTGAAGAAAGTGATCACACATACAGAAGGTAAGTGACCTCCCCAGAAGTTTTAACCAGTGGTAAATGATGAGTTTGTATGAGGATCTGATTTCTAGCAAGTCAGACACCATGCTCAATTAATCACATCTATCTGAAAAAACAGAATTGTGGAATCTTTTATAAGGTTGAGCATTTTTTTTTCTAATGATTTTTTTTTTAATTAGGGAATGACAGTGGAGATTTCTTTACAGATCATTGTGGCACTAACTGCTGGGGGAAAATAGAGTATTTTGACTAGGATAAACTTGATGAAAATTATGTTTCAAATTAGTGTGACTTTTTAAAGGAAGAAAAGCACTATTGTTGTCTGCAACCAGTCTTTCAGAGGAGACATAGATGGACATGGCAGGCTATAAAAGAAACCATACTTTAACCAACATGTTAAGTGGTGCCTGGGTGGCTCAGTCTCTTAAGTGTCCGACCCTTGATTTTTGGCTCAAGTCACCTTAGGGTTGTGACACTGAGCCCTACATTGGGCTCTGCACTGGGTGTGGAACCTGCTGGGGACCCTTTCCCTCTCCCCATTTGCCTCCCCCTTTCCCTTTGTCCCCACCCCGCTCTCCTCCCCCACACTCATGCACTCTTTCTCTGTTAAAAAAAAAAATCACCCAACATATAACATTTAATTTTTTTTTCCAAATAAACTCTTACTCTCTCATTTTTCAAATACTTTTGATTTTATTAAGGAACATAAATGATATTGGAAGCTTGGTGTTTAAGAATTGGTTAGATGTCTTTAAACTGCCAGGTCTTCAACATATCTTCAGTCTTCCAGGAGCATAACACAACTCTTCAATGTAGACATCAGTAAAACTCTCTGGGTTTTCCTTGAGATTTCGATTTTTTTCCTGTGTCCTTTTTTTGTTTGTGCATTTTGAATCGCTCAGCCATTGTTATGAGATCTTCAGGGACACTCTGATTTGCTCGTTTCAGAATTTTAATCAATTCAGTGGCAATCTTCCAATCATTCTGAGTCATCAGGGTGATTGATACACCCGTCTTCCCTGCTCTTCCTGTACGTCCCACTCTGTGTACATATTCTTCAATATTGCGTGGGAAGTCGTAATTATATACGTGTGTGACATCATTAACATCAAGACCTCTGGATGCTAAATCAGTAGCAATCAGTATTTTCACTCTTCCACTTCTAAAGTCCTCCAGTGCTCGTTCACGATCATGCTGTTCTCTGTCGCCGTGCAATGACTGCACTGGTATGCCTTGGATGCTCAAATCACTTGATAAGTCATCAGCAACAAGTTTTCTGCTGACAAACACGATGACTTTGTCGTGGGGTGACAGACCCTGTAAGAATTCTTGGATAAGAGATCGTTTTTCTTCTTCTGTGGTAACAATTACATTTTGCTTCACTGTATTAACAGCAACTAGATCCAGAGTACCAACATAAACAATCATAGGTTCTTTCAGGTAAGACTGAGCAAGTCGACGAATGGTATCTGGCCAAGTTGCACTTGTCATAATAGTCTGGCGGTCTGGGCGCACATCTAATAAAATCTTCATTATCTGGTGTTCAAACCCCAGATCTAGCATTTTATCTGCTTCATCTAAGACTAAGTAGGTTATGCTTCGTAAGTTGACAAAGTTATTCATTTGCAGATCATTCAGTCGTCCAGGAGTTGCAATAATGATATCTATGCCTTTGGTAATATCTCGAATTTGTCGTTCTCTACTTCCACCACCATATATACAAACACTTTTAAGACCTTTATATGAATACTTAGAACATTCAGCTTCCACCTGAAGAGCTAATTCTCTAGTGGGTGTAAGGACTAGCATGCCAGCCCCATTTCTTTCCTCTCTAGGTATTGGTTGATTATTGATATGAATAAACCCAGGCATTAAATAGGACAATGTTTTGCCTGTTCCAGTTTGGGCAACTCCTATAAGATCTATTCCTTGTAGAATAATTGGCCACGCCTGTGACTGAATGGGTGTTGGCTTTTGAAAACCTGCTCGTCTAATGCTTTTCATAAGTTCCGGGTAAGGATGGAAAGCATCCTCAAATTGCCAAGTAGGGTTGGGAATGCGGCGCTTTTCGCCATCTTTCAAGTCGTCACACATTATGTCAAAATTTTCCTTTCTCCACATATCTACTTCAGCTTCAGACAACGAGCTGGTTGCTTCAGATTCTACATAGAAGTTTTTCTTAATTGGTGGTAAATCTGCCCATTTTCTTTTTTCCCACTCTACAACTTCTGCTCTGATTTGGTCCCAATCTATCAGTGGCTGAACTTGTCTAGTACCAGTGTTATCTGGGCGGAGCTCTCTTCCAGCAGAGGCCTGAGGTGCGGCACTATCGACTCGGGACTCTGAATAGTGGCCTCGTTCTTGTTTCTTAACAAGAGCATCTATAGCTGCTTTGGCCTTTGCTTTCATGTCCTTTGTGCCAAAAATTTTTACCTCTGCTTCACAATCACCTTTTATGATCTGTATTTTGGTGCTTGTTGTAGCCTGGATATCTTTTATCTTTGATCCACCACGACCAATCACCACACCAATCATATTGTTCTTCAATCTAAAGCAGAGAGGTGGCTCCCCGAGGCCTGAGGCTCTCACCTCTGTGTAGCCGGCGGGGCCGCTCCAGCCTCTGCCGCTTCGGCCCCTTCCACTGCCACCACCGCCACTGCCAACCCTGCTGCCACTGCCGCCACTGCTGCTGCCACCAATGCCGCCTCCACCGCTGCCGCCACCACCGCCACCGCTGCCGCCACCACTGCCGCTACCGCCACCGCCGCCGCCGCCGCCGCCACTGCTGCCGCCCCTGCCATCCTGGCGGGCCCTGAAATCTCTTGGATTAGGCTCTGCCTTTTTCTGCTGTGGGGCCCAGGCCATTACTTAGTAAGGTAAGGGTGGTGTTGGCGTTCAGCCTACCTAGAGTGGGAAGACACGGTCGGAGTCTTCCCTCTTCTCAGGCGCTTGATCAGCAGAATATGGCGCCGGTGGGTAGCTATGCAGCCGTTGAGAAGGAATTGTTCTGTGACGTAGTGGCACGGGTTTCAGTGGGCTGGCCAATCACAGGACTCTGGGCTGGCGCGAGGGAGGCAGGCACCTCTGACGCAAAATTTAAAGTGACACTATCACATGACCCGTTGCTGGCGATGGTGACCTTAGTCATGTGATTAAGTAGTTTGACCCAGGGTTTCCGCGCTGTAATATTACTTTTCCCTTTCCATGATAGTAATAATAAATAATCATTACTCTATTCTTCGGAAACAATTCCTTAAGTCTAGCTGACCCTCGTAGGTTCACCAGCTGTTTAAATTCAGTTCTTTCCAATGTTTTGTAGAAACTAATGCTCTTTGTGATGTATTTGAAAAACATTGCTCTGGATGAATATTGATTGTCAAATGAGTTTTTTTCATTTAGTGGTTCAACAAGACTTATTCTGACAGAACACATTGCAAGTCCCCCACACTTTTTTATGAATTATACTAGGAGTTTTAAAGCATCCCCAATATCTTTTAGTTCATTAACTGTTAAAAAGGGAAATTTGTTGAGTCAAATGTGGCTTTAACTTAAGAATATATGTATTTCCCTATGTTTTCATCTTTACACTGACTAATAGTATGTATTACAGAACCTCACAATCCTTGAGGCATTGGATGTGTCAGGGTCACTTTGTTTTTCTCCTTCATTAAAGAGAGAATGAAGTTGAGGCCCTGATCCTTAAGGACTTGATGGAGTACTTTATACTGAGAGTATAAATTGAGAACCTTTTCTTAGCTTATAGACAGGGGCTCTCAATGCTCTACTGTAAAGTGACTTGTTTTTGCTCTTTTTGTTTCCTGTGGGTGATATAGGAGAAGAGAAGGAGCCATGGTAATGAAGTGAAATAGTCTTAAAGTGAGAAGCATAGCCATGTACAAAAGCAGTGCACTTTGTGGCGGAACTCAGTGTATTCAATTATTGAGACTGGAGACTTGTGCAGGTATTATAGGTACTGAGAGAGATTATGCTTTCAGGGTCATTCCCTACCATTGGAGAAACTGATTGTCACCTAAATTAAAGGCCACCAGTGCGATATTCTTTGTTTCAGAAATCTCTGGAACAGGCTTATCTCCTTTCTGAAATGTTCCCCTTAGATATTTACCCTATGGGTTTTGGTTTGGTACCTGAGTAACTTACTCTAAAAAAACCAGAACACAAAAGTATAAAGTTGTCAATTAGATGCATTCTAGTGGAACAGCTGGCTAAGAGGTTCTTACGGAGCAGAGGGAGACAAAAAGTGAAGGGTTGGGGTTTCTGATGAAGTATACCTGAAGAAAGGTAGTGGAAGAGAGGATTGTGCTTAAGGCATTCTTCACCATTTTGCTTAGGGTGATTCCTAATACTTGATAGGCAACAATAAAGGAGTAAAATATTATAGATAGTAAATTGAGATAATTTTAAAGCACTGTGATTTCCACAAAATTGTCCTGTAGATAAGTTAATGTTGAAGTCCTAAAGCATTCTTTGTTTTTTAAAGATTTTACTTATTTATTTGACAGAGCGAGACACAGCGAGAGAGGGAATACAAGCAGAGGGAGTGAGAGAGAGAGAAGCAGGCCTCCCACTGAGCAAGGAGCCCGATGTGGGACATGATCCCAGGACCCTGGGACCATGACCTGAGCCAAAGGCAGACGCTTAACGACTGAGCTACCCAGGCGCCCCCCTAAGGCATTCTTGTAGGTGGGACTTCCTTAGAAACAGCTCTGATCGTATTTTATTTTATTTTATTTTTAAAGATTTTATTTATTTGATAGAGAGAGATCACAAGTAGGCAGAGAGGCAGGCAGAGAGAGAATGGGAAGCAGGATCCCCGCTGAGCAGAGAGCTCAACTCGGGGCTTGATCCCAGGACCCTGAGATCATGACCTGAGCCGAAGACAGAGGCTTAACCCACTGAGCCACCCAGGCACCCCTCTGATAGTATTTTAATTTAATTTTCTTTGATAATCTAAAGCAACCTAGACTTGGGGGATTCCAGTTAGCATTAATAATTATAATAACTATAGTTGATTTTACATCTGTACAGCACTTTATAGTTTATAAATACCTATAGAAATTGTCTCTTTGGATGCTAAGCATCTGGCCATTATTCTATTCTGCAGGTGCAATATGGCAAAGGTTGCCATCATCATTAAACACATTGGTCTATTTGTTCTTTGCACAGAACTATGTAATGTAGAGTCTAAAGAAGTGGCAGAGGTATGGGGTATTGGTCAAGAACACAAGAGTCTAAATAACTGGGTTCTGCTCTCAATTCTGTCACTTATTATCTGTGGGTCCTTGAGCTAATTCCAAGCTTCTTATGCCTTGGCTCTTCTCTCTGTGGAATGACACAGTAATACTTATGTACACAGAGATACACACAGTTACACTCCTTGGTGCATAGTAGGAAGTCTCCAAATCTCAATAAACTATATTACAGAAATTGTAGATGTGTAGAGACAATTAGAGGAGTTCCCAAATGTTTGTCCAAGATTTTTCCTGATAGAATTTCCTCTGTCCACATCAAAATGAAAATGAGGGTAATAAGAATTTGTTCATAAATCTAAATTAACTCAATTTAAACTTTTATTTATTTTTAAGAATTTATTTATTTGACAGACAGAGATCACAAGTAAGCAGAGAGGCAGGCGGAGAGAGAGGAGGAAGCAGGCTCCCCGCTGAGCAGAGAGCCCGATGCGGGGCTCGATCCCAGGACTCTGGGATCATGACCTGAGCCGAAAGCAGAGGCTTTAACCCACTGAGCCACCCACGTGCTCCCAATTTAAACTTTTAAATTCTAACGTCATACTTGCTTTTGTTGGGGAAATATCCTTTAGAAAGTGAAATGAGGATCACAAATGATTTTTAAGGATCCCTACTATGTAAAAAAAAAAATAGGTAAAACTAATGCTTGTAACCAGATTTGATTTTGAAATGTTACTTGTATGTGAAACCCAAGAAATTGGTAGTACATATCTAGCAGAGTAGCAAATAAACACAATTCAGAATGCTATTAGATAATATACATGATGGCAAGTCATAAAGTCTAGGAGACTGGAGAGTTGAGGCAAAGCTCTCCAAGGGATGTAGGTCTGTTCTGTCACTAGGAGGTGTGGAATTACAGATAGGAGGATATTAAAGTTTTAGGGGAAGAAATCAATGTAGCTTTGGGGAGGTGATGAGGGCAGCCTGGATGACCAGGACAGAAGATTTTGGTTAAGGACAAAGAGGAAATGGAGAAACATAGTTAGGGTCAGGGGAAGGGAAAAGGGAACTTTCAGGAACTGAAAAGACAATCAAAGATGTTTCAAATTACTATGGTAAAAAAATTGGAGGGGGAGGAATGAATCTAGAATGATGTTTTCTTCACGCTGTCAGTATTACAGGAAGCATGGCTGTATGGGGAAAGCAGGATGCAATGAAGTGAAGAATGGGGGCTGTGTTTGAGATATTTTAAGTATATTGAACTGAGAGACTTGGACAGAGTGTGGCAGTACTAATTCAAGAAAAGAACAGCTAAAATGAGCAGGGACCCAACTAGCAACTAATATTTTTAGTAGTAGTATATGCCAAACATGTAAAATGCATTGTTTCCCTTTACTCATCACAGCAACTCTGTAATAGGTGTTTTCCTCCTTTTCCATGTGAAAACATTGAAACTCCTAGTTATCACATAGTATATACAAGTTCATGCAAAGGTATGGTATAACTTAGACAAATTTAGATCCAGGTCTGATTAGCTTCAGGGCTGTTCTCCCTCCACTACATTCCCATCTATAGGGGCAAATATGCTTGATTTAGTGCCTGATTGTAGAGATGGAATGAAAGGAGCATTTAGTCAAAGATTACTCAAACTGACAGTTTTGAGGACTCCTCAAAGAAAACAATCGTGGAGCTGTTTGGCAGGGAAGTTGGAGGGGAAGTCATTTATAGGGCAAGAAGAGTTTGGTTTCAGACATGTCTACTTTGTGGAGGTTTGGGGAAATGGAAGTGGAAATGTGAAGTAGGACTGGAGATTTGGGACTCTAGTTCAGGTGAGAAGACCGGGGGGAAAATAGAATAATCAGCATAGAAAGTAGAGTTGAAACAGAGAATGCATATTCTTCAGAGAGTAATGGAAACAGAGAGTAGTGGAAAACAGGTTTGAGAATATCTTCAGGAATCAGAGAAGCCATGTAATCAGATTATGAGAAGGGAAGGACACGGAACCAAGTGAGGAAATAAGAAAAAATCAAGAGAATAAGAAGAGAGCATTATAGTAGGAATTAAGGCAAGAGAACAGGTAGAGAAAACCTGCCAAATAATATAAAATACATCATGGAGGACAAGGAGTAAATAAACAACTGAAGGTGGGAGAATGAAATTAGCAATGGCTTTCAAGAAGGTTTTTATGTGCCACGGCGGAGAAACTCATATTGCTAAGGAAGCAATGGGAAGAGAGACAACTGGACCACCGGGGAGCCCAGCAGTGCTGAGGAGAGAACTTTACATTTTGTACCAAAAGCTGAAAGGCACTGTCCTTTTAAACAAGGTTTCTAGGAAACCAAGATTTCATGGGCGGTTACTGGGATTGTTCTGCTAAGGATCCAGTGGATTTCAGTAGGATTACTTACCATGAATATAGGAAGGAAATGCACTTTAACAGTCTTTCAAAATACAAGGAAGTGTGGGATGAGGGAGATAATCACAAGGAAACAAGAACCATTCATTAGCACTTTCAGAAAAGGAGTCTTTATAGAAGGAGGAATAGGGAGTACTGGGTGTTCTTTCAAGGAGACTACAGTGCTATTTATAGCTACCCATTAAACTTTTCTCTATCAAATTTGGTTTATTCTCCACAGAGTGGGGGAATGCATTATTTAGGTATATGAAGAAGTGAGGCTATTGATGTAATTTAATCTCCTTTGAGCACAAACAGAAAAAGAGAGAGAGAGAGAGAGAAGAAAGAAAGAAAGAAACTGTGAGTTGATTAGCACCTGCAATAAGCCCTGTTGGAGAAATTCTTGCTTACCAACCACTTCCTATGGAAATTTTAACATACTGGTATGAGTTTTAAAAAAATAAAAAGTTTCAATTATCCCGTGGCTCTATTTTGAGTCGTTTGAAGGGCTTTGTAAGACCATTTCATTTCTGATAGCTATGATGTAGGTAAGTAGAAAGAAAAACCATTTTCTATATAATTTGCATTATATACAGAAGCCAAACAACAATCCGTAGAATCATAGAACTCCTTAGAAACTGACTTGGAAAAGCATCTCTTCTAACCTTCTTATTTGCAAGTGAGAAATCTAACACCTATAGCAGCTTTGTCCAATGGGGACATGGTGTGATTCAAACATACAATTTTAAATTTTCTAGTAGCCACCTTAAAAAAATAGAAAAAAGGGGGAGACTTCTGACTCTGGAGAAGATGCTATAGGCACATTTCTCCCTATTCCTTCTGCTTGTTTATTTTATATATAAAACAAGACTCTGAAATCTGAAGAGAAGAAGGCAGACCAGCTAAGGATTTTGGAACTTAAGGAATGACCAAATGGTAAGTTTCCTAGATTTTTTGTTTTTTGTTTTGCCTCCTTTCCCCCTAGATTGGGTGCTGGAGAACCCTACAACTCAGAAACTCCCACAGGCACAGCCAAAAAAAAAAAAGTCCCATGTAAAACCTTTTCTTTTAAGCCAAAAGACCAAGAAAGGAGCAGCCTATCAAGAAATAAATCTTTCTGATAATAACTTCCCTGCTTGCTTATGCAGAATATAACAATGACAACAACACAGTGCACTTCCCCTACCCCCATTAACAAAGGCTTAGTGCGGAGCCTAGATTTCCATCCATATTCATTGGTAGCGAGATGCTCCTACCTCTTCTTGCTGTGGTGATGTCCAAGAAAACCAAGTCTCCAAGACTGTATTTTCAGCACTGTGCAGAGGTGATGAGATGCCCTCTCCACACCTATACCCTCCTCCCACCATTATGTCAATAGAAACTCTGTTGGGGAACCTGAAGTTCCATGCTCACCTAGTGGTAATGTGGCATATCTTACTTAATTCACAGCATTTGTGAAATCCCAGTGGGGAACATGGGCTCACAAATCTGCCTGGCAGTAAGAAGGTAGGACCCAACTTTCCCTACCAGTAGCATTCAGTGGAGGCTTACAAAATTGGAGATTTAAATAATACTGAAATTCTCATAGTACACAAACTTGTTAGAATTAAAAATCACCTATCATATCAAGAATTAGGATGAATGAGGATGAGTGAGGAAGAAGACATGAACAGATACCAACAATGAGAAGAAATGGGAAATGGAATTATCTGAAAAAGATTTAAAGCAAAACACCATTTTTTTAAAAAGCTTCAGTGAGTGCTATGAAGTGTGTAAGCCTGACAATTCACAGACCTGTACTCCTGGGGAAAATAATACAGTATATGTTAATAAAAATAATAAAAAAAATAAAAAATAAAGGACCAATTAAAAAAAAGCTTCAGTGAGCACTTCTAAACAAAGTTGAAACAAACAAGAAAAAAATTTTTAACAAAAAGTAGGAGATATAAAGAAGAACCAAATAGAAATTTTAAGACTGAAAAATTCAATGATCAAAATAAACTCCCTTTATGGGCTTAATAAAAGAATGGAAATGAAAGAGGAATGAAGTAGTGAACTTAAAGATAGAACATTAGGAATTACCCAGTTTTAACAACAGGGAGAAAAAAGACTGAAAAAATAACAGAGCCTCAGAGGCCTGTGGACAATAATAAAAGCTCTAATACTCCTTGGAATTGCAGAAGATGAAAAAGAATATGGGTATGAACAGATACTCAACAGAATGAGGACTGAAAATTTCCCAATTTCCTGAAAAGCATAAACCTACAAATTTCCAAATATTAGTAAACCCCAAACACACTAAAGCCAAGGAAATTCATGCCAAGGCAAAGCATAGTCAAATTTATATATTCTAAAGTGATGAAAAACTCTTGAAAGCAGATAGAGAGAAATGACACATTTCCTATAGGGGGAACACCTGTTCAAATGATAGCATATTTGTCATGAAAAACCATGGAGGCCAGAAAGAGGTGGCATAATATTTTTTCACATGCTGAGAGACAAGAATAATCAACCCAGAATTTCATATGCAGAGGAAATAACTTAAGAAATGAAGAGAAGATCGAAATATTTTCAAATGAAGGAAAGCTCAGAGAATTTATTGCCAGCAGTCCTAATGTAAAATAATGGCTGTTGCACATGCTCTACATGGAAAGGGAATGATAAAAGAAGGAAAGGAAACAATAAGCAAAAATATGGTTTAAATATAATAGAGTAGCTTCAAATTTTATAAATGATGTTTGACATTTGAAGTAAAATATGATAATGTATGATATCATTTTAAATGTATTAGGGGAGAGAGTTAAAACAAATATATTACAATTGGGAAGAGTAAAGGGACCTAAAAAGAGAAAGGGTTTCTGTATTTGACCATATTGTAAAATAATAGTACCACAGACTGATAAGTTACAGATACATAATGTGATATCTGGAGGAACCACTCAAAAACCATACAAATACGTACACTCAAAAGCAGTACAGGTAACTTAAAAGGGAATTCTAAGAAATTTTCAGCTAACCCACAGGAAATATACACATGAAAACATGCTCAAAATTATTAGTCATGGGGCACCTGGGTGGCTCAGTGGGTTGAGCCTCTGCCTTCGGCTCAGGTCATGATCTTGGGGTCCTGGGATCGAGTCCCACGTCGGGCTCTCTGCTCTGCAGGTAGCCTCCTTCCTCCTCTCTCTCTCTCTCTCTCTCTCTCTCTGCTTGCCTCTCTGCCCACTTGTGATCTCTCTCTGTCAAATAAATAAAATCTTTAGAAAAAAAATTATTAGTCATAAGGGTAATGGTAATCAAATTCACAATGAGGTACTCCTTCATACCAACTATAACAGCTGTAATAAAAAAGACAAAGATAAGGTGGTGAGGATGTGAAGAAGAAATTGAACCCTCATACCTCTAGTAGAAATGTAACAAAGTACGCTCATTTTGGAAAAAGATTTTGGCAGTTTTTCAAAATGTCAAATGTCAAGTTATCATAAAAGTAAGTAAATAAAGCTACTGTATGACCCAGCAATTCCACTTTTAGGTATCTACCAAGAGAAGTACAAACATGTTCACACAAAAACTTGTACATAGATATAAATAGCAGTATTATTTACAGTAGTCAAAAAGCCAAAAATAACCCAAATGTCCATTACCCGAGGAATGGTTAAACAAAACATATTGTATACATATGGTGGAATACTGTTCGATAAAAAGGAACGTGATATTGGTGAATGCTAGTGTAGATGATCCTTGAAAACATCATGTGAGGTGAAAGAATCCGTTACAAAAGACCACTTACCTTATTATTCAACTTATATGCACTGTCTAGAGTAGGCAAATACATAGAAACTAGTTGAAGGTTTCCAAGGGCTAAGGGTGGATGTGGGAGGTGAGGTGGACTTAGAAGTGAGGTCTACTTGGAAGTGACTGTTACAGAGTTAGGTTTTGGGTGATGAAATTAATTCATGGTGATTATTTCAAAACTCTATGAATATACAAAAAAAACCCCATTGAATTCTTTACTCTAAATGCATGAATTGCATGCATGTGAACTGTAGCTCAATAAAGTGTTAAATAATATATTGACCTATGTGAATCTTAGTTTTCTGAGCACTTTGCCCCCTTTCCTTTATGTGAATTAAGCACATGTTCTAATTTTCCCATCTGAAAGCAATACCGTTGACAAATGAGAAAACTGAGGCACAAATAATATGCTGGTTTTTTCCCCAAGGTCCCACAGCTAACTCCTGAGCTCCACATAGCAAACTCAAACAGATTTCCTGGCTATACACAAGGGCGATTAACAATAGGCTGGGGAAAGATGAGGAAGGCACGAAAAGGAAACCATTTCCAATAAACATATTCAGTTGTGATAATCTGGGATTAAAAAGGCAATCCGGTATGATAGAAGTTTTTATTGCCTTCCTCAGGGGTTTCAGAACTGCTTGTAGTTGATAAAGCCATTCAGAGTAAGGATTTGGGACAAAGGCTTATACTCAGTTCTTTGCCGTGCACATTACTACTGAGGGAGATAGCAGGTGACTTAAGTCTTCAGTAAGAATCATTGTAGGGGAAGAGAAACACAAATGACAATGTTAACAACTGCTGAATCTTCTCTTTGGGAATTTATTGATATTCCTAAATGATAGGAGTAGAAAACTCATAAAAGAAAAGGTAACAGTCTTTAAAGGTAGATTAATTTGGCATGTTGCTCTTCTGTCAGTCTTATTATACCATTTTATGGGGGAAAAAAGATGCATTTGATGCCATTTACTCTTTTCAACATGGCCATTACTTCAGAAATATTATCACTTGATTTTTCAATTTTTGCTGAAATCATATTTGATATAGTTTTGTTCTTATTATGGAATCTCTGTCTCAATTTGCTGAAAAAGATTGCAGCCCCAGTGAAGTATGGCAGAAAATTAATTAATGTGTGTGGCTATTTAAAGATCATTCAGGGAGAATATCAAGTGGTATTTTCTAGACCGTCTGACTTTGATCTGAATATTCTTTGCTTGCAGTGACACAGATTTCGTGGCTGGTGGCCACGAACTAAAACCTGGAAATTTGTAAGATTTGCATGTTTCAGGTCACACAGCCTGGGGTCCTTAAGGGTGGACCAGTAGGGAGAAGCAGCAGCTGAGGGAAAAGGTGGGGGAGAGGGAAACTAGCTCACCTGTTGACGATGACCCCAAAAGACAGCCAGCCTTTCTAATATGCAATGTCCAAAAAGCATGTTTATCTCAGACCACGTCCAGTTACATGGTGGATAAAGGTGTTCTAATCCTATATGTCACTGTAATTCACACAGCTGGCAGTACAAGATGTCTGGTCTAAGAAGCTATGGTGGTTCCGGGCAACTTGCCAGTCAGAGAGCCTTTGGGATTATCCAACTTTCAGGAACAAGTAATTAGTGAGGTGTCAGGATAGCACACAAGCAGGCTATGGTTCAGGGAGGGACTTTGTTGTCCCTGGAATATGGGAGTGTTGGGCAGAAGGAAACAGGATGAATGGTTGTTGTGGAGCCTGTTTCAATGGGGTGGGGCTTACGGGAGGCAGAGTCCGGGAGGTGCACTTGATACTATGTCGGTGACAGCAAAGCTGATTCTAGCCCCATTGCAAAGTGGGCCAGGGTTGCAAATGGAATTCGTGTCGTGATTAGGCTTTGTGATGGAGCCACATTTGGTGTGTCCAGGTAGAAGTGTCTCAGAACTGTGGGCTTACACGCACTCACAGATGGATCAGCGACCATCACGGTTATGTCAGCAGTCACATGCCATGAGATGGCATAGCATGTGGGGACGGTGAGCAGACTCATTGAGTTTCACATCTTCTGCTTACTGTTTATATGACGTACTTGGTGCCTTGGTTCCCTCTGATTAGAGTGGGGTTAAATGATATTTATCTTCTAGGGTGATTGTAACGGTAAGCACTTCAAATGCATATCTGGCAAGAGAGATGGAATGTTTTCAATTCCAGCAGTTCATCATGGTGCATTGTGATAGAATGCCTTGCTACTCAGTATGGTCTGCAAACCAACAGCCTCACATGGGAACTTGTTTAAGGACCAGACCCTTGGGCTCCACACCAGTCCTCCTGAATCAGCAACTGCATTTTCATGAAATGTACCAGAAAAATGCTGAGTACACGAAGATTTGAGAGGACCTCTAAAATGGTTTACCTTAAGAGGTGTATCCTGCTTGTTAGCTGTTGAAAGTTGTTCAAGTTAGTTAGCTCTCTGAGTACATTTCCCCGTCTGGAAAAAGAAAAAAGTTAACGTGTTAGGATTAGGAAGAGCATACGAAATAACATGTCAGAGTACTTACTGGTACTCCACCAGTGTATAGACCATGCAATCTGTGATTACTAGGAGGTAGTAATAAGTAATTTTCAGGGCTTTAGATGTGGTCAGCTATGGCCAGGCCTTTGGCTTTATACGTCCCTCAACCATGATCCTAAAATAGATAGCAACAGAGCTTTAGTGAACTAGGTTAATTCCTTTTCCTGCTCCCCACCGTTACTGAAGTATGATTGACTAAACTGCACATATTTAAGGTATACAATGTGATGATTTGATACATGTATAAATTACGAAATGATTATCACAGTCAAGTTAGTTAACACATCCATCACCTCACATAGTTAATATATACCCCAAGGTGACTGTGAATTAGAGATGGCAAGCTTTTCTGTCAGGGGTAGATAGTGACCATGTTTGGCTCTGTGGGCTTCAGGATCTCTGTTGTGACTGCTCAGCTCTGTCCTTGTAGTGAGAAAGCAGCTATAGACAAGTAAGCAAATAGGCATTCTCTGTCCCCCCCCCAAAATGCAGAAAATAGATGGCATAGTAGATGAGATTAGAAAATAAAAAAAGAGAAATTTGAGGCAGATCTTGGAGTCCATTCTGAGTCCTTTCCTTAAGGTCTTTTGGGGACCTAGGAAGGAAGCAGAGATGATTATATCATTGGCCGTGTGTTAGAGCTGAGAAGTGCAGGCTAAGGAGGAGGGTACATCTTTGGGATGAGGTGAACATTTCTTCTCATTTAACACCACGGTCGTGGTGTTGGTTGTCCTTCGTCGTGGGTCTGTTTCTGCGGCAATGTTTCCTCATTCAGTCTTGGCTTATGCTTAGAGCCACCCTAGCCCTAGTCCACTCTGTTAACAACTTGCCAAAGAGTCACAGCATAGTCCCTAGAGACCATCTGAAACAACAGAGCTCATGAAATGGTTGATTTTTCCATGGCCACACAGGAAAATCCCAGTGACCCCAGATATGAGGCTTTGGTTTCAAGGGGAACTGAGCAGCGGAGTGTATTGGCATAAACCATGTGTTTCTAGTTGGCAGGCTTGTAGGGCTTCTTGTTTTGAGCAAAGAAGGACAGGGGCATAAGCATAGACCAGAGGGCACCAGGAGGACTGACCACCCTGTAGAATCAGTGTCATAGGTTCCAGTACTTTTCTGTTAAGAGTAGGACTGCCATCATATCCAGAGGAATCAGGCAGTAGGTGGGGTCTTAGTCGTGGGGTCTCTGGGTTGTCATTTTTCTTTGCAGGGGAGTTGATTGAGATTGAGGCAGAGCCTGAGTGAATGGAAAGACCAGGCTCCAGCTCTTCAGGAAAGGAATCTGGCAAGGGATTTGGTGCCCCAAGCCAAGGCGGAGCAAACTCAGCGCAGGAGTTGAAGCCCGGGAATAAGGGAATGGGTACAACAGTGGGAGCCAGGGGACAGCTGCAGTTCTGGGAGGCTCCCACTACCACCATCGGGCATGTACTTGCAGAAGGAAGGTTGTAAGGCTTTTCGGTTCACCGCAGGGCCCAGGAGTAGCAAGTAGGGACTGGCTGGCCGAAGTCCCAGATTCATACACATAATGTTGAGTTTTGGTACGTGTCTGGATGCTATTAAGTTACCGTACCTATTTTAAATCTCATGACCTTGCCTACTCACTCAAAGATTGCTGAGGACATTGTTTTTGCGAAAAAGGGAAATTCACCTGCATGCACCCTCAGTGGGCTTTCGTAGCAGTCTGATTGTTGAGAGGGTTTCCAAAAAACTTGTGGAACTGTAGAAGCTGGTTACTCTTGGGGTGGTGCGTTAGTCATGGTCCAGTGAGGAGGCATAAACCTCTTAAGTGGTTTTAACACGAAAAATGTGCCCCTAGGCATAAAGACTTGTTAACAAGGTATAACACTGTTAACTAGGACACTAAACAGGGAAAAAGAAAACACTGAGCGATCAGAGGAGGAGAAGCTACAGGAAACAACACGCACTTCTGGGGCTAGGGAGACGGAAAGAAGAGACTGGAATTCTTACTACTTATTCTTAAGACTTAGCAGTTCAGAGGAGGAGGGTGTCCCTGGAGTTAAAGCCAGACGTCTGAGGATGGCGCCTTGTGGCGTTTCTGAGGGGAGAGTAATGAAGCTGCTTGTACAAGGGTTGAAAAATCTGCAAACAGCATTCTGCTGCTGTCACGGGACGGCACTGCCACTGCAGCGGAGAAGAGTTGGAGAAATCCTCACAGGAAGCAGACCGGAAGGAGCAAGTCCCTCCTCCTTCCTCTAGCCCTGCAGTCCCCTCTAGAGCTATCAGGGCTCCATCCCACAAAGCAGAAATGTGCTTTGCAGAGTCCCAGCCCCCACCTCACAAACCAGGCAGGGAAGAGCAGAGCAGGTGGGAGCTAAGAGAGAATGAACGAGTAACCCAGAATGCTCTTGTGCGCTTCAGGGACGAGCTCTTTGGGTTCGCTCAGCCTCTCTGTCCACTGAAATGAGAAATGACTCAGGAGAACCTTCTGAGTTTCTCTATCATTCTCCCTTCCCAGCACCCACAAAAAGCGATCCACAGAGAAATCCCACGGTGGGTGCTCCCTAGGCTCTGAATTGAGTGACTGAGAAGATGCAGTTAAGGGCTCCAGAGTCGAAAAGCAGAAAGAATGCAAGGACAGAGTTTGTCTGCCTTTACCTTTTTTTTTTTTTTTTTTTTTTTTGCAGCAAAGTGAAATTCACACGACTCTGGCCTGCGCATGGTCTGGTAGGAAATAAGTACAGGGCAAATTTCAGTGCAGCTGGAGCAAATGTTAGATTTTGTGACAGGAAAATTAAGGGCAATGATTCCTGCTGGGCAGTTCTTTAGAATAACACACATGCTGGAATGTGTTTTACATTTTTGTCAGAAATTAAAGGCAGCCGGACTTGGAACTCCATTTCACACACTACTGCTCAGAGAGAGCAACCATTCTTTTTTTTTTTTTTTAAGATTTTATTTATTTATTTGACAGAGATCACAGGTAGGCAGAGATGCAGGCAGAGAAGCAGGCTCCCTGCTGAGCAGAGAGCCAGATGCGGGGCTTGATCCCAGGACCCTGGGATCACGACCTGAGCCAAAGGCAGAGTCCTTAACCCACTGAGCCACCCAGGTGCCCCCAGAGCAACCATTCTGAGATAACCATGAGGTTGTTTACATGTTAGGGTTAGGGTTAGAGCACAGAATGGAGTTGGAGCTAATTGGGAATGGCAAGATCTAGAGAATGTGAAACCACTGACGACAGACCAGGAGTTTTGTAGAGTTGTTTAATTATCCCTGTTACAACAAGTGAGGCCATTCCAAATGCTATGCAGAGAAGCAAAGGACATACAAGTAGAGTGATGAATCACAGACCCCAGCGTTAAGACAAGAGGACAACTAACACGGCACTGGCTGAGGTTTTCACCTTTCTTTTTTGAGGAGCATTCAGAGTTGACCCCATATTTCCTATGTGTAGTATTTATTAGTAGTGTGTATGTGGTTGATTGCATCAGTTTTTTTTATAAACCAGACATTGTTAATTGCACAGTCCATTACTGTTGACCTCGACCTTTGCTTTTGAACACATCTAGTTTATCCCTTGAAAAGTGAGCCGACAAATTCAGAAAAATTACTTTCAATCCCAGACTGTGTGTGGAATAAATTTAGATCTGTGTGTCTCCTATGCTGTAATTATAGCTTTTCTTAATATATACTGCTTCCTCGATTCTCATTGGCTCTGCATCATGATTTGTCTGACCACTCATTATGGATTATCACCTCTGGCTTTATTGCCTGACTGACCCTCATCAGATGGCAGCTGTCTGGACTGTGCCTTCTGATCTGTGACAAGAGGTAGGAAGTACATGACTATCCCAGTGGATCCCTGCCCCCGCTGAGATCAGAAGAGTGGCATCAGGCATTTCTTAAATTATCCTTCGGTAATCTCAATATAAATGAAAAGAAAGGTACTTCTGGCACCCCTGACAACTGAAGTTAAGTTATGATGCCTTGGATGATTAAACCAAGTGATAATTGCCCCCTTCAGAGCAGTATCTAAACTGTATATATTTTTGATCTGCTACATATCCCACTACAGTGTATCAGGAATAGGTGTAGTTGCAGGCAAAGCGGAGAAGCAAAAGCCTGTAATTCTTTAGGTTATTAGGGAATCCCTCTTCACCTGTGTTTCTGTATTTTGAGAAAGCTGGGGGCATTTCTTTCTTTCTTTTTTTTAGGAACCACACAAGATTATTCCCAGAATTGTTAAAAGCATAAACGATGTCAGAAGTGGGTGATGAAATTTCCAAGGGAAGCAGAGATAGCTGGGCTGGTGTCATAATTGCAAGTTAGGTCTGCCACGGGAAGTGTCATTCCTGAAATGAAAAACCAAAGGTTACACACCAGCAAATGGTTGTCTGGACTGGTCAGATTGCCTGAAAAGGTTAGGAATTACTGGTTTCAACCATGTCCATGGGAGAAGAATGGAAACTACAGAAGGGTATACAGATAATAAATATTTTTTTATTTGATAACTTGGTGCTACAAATAAAACCTTGTGGGCAGAAATAAGGGGAGACAGGTGTCTAGAAGGGTATAATTTTCTCTGCATATTTGCCTGCTTCTTGACAACATTGGCTAATAGGTAGCAATAGGAACTAAAGCAGAGTAGATTTCTGAGGTATGCCGGGCGAGCAGAGCTCCTTTATAAAGCATCATGGCTGGCTGCTTGAAGTCTCAAGGTCAAGACTGCTAGGATTAGGAGATGGTGCAAATCTAAGTGCCTCTCATTCAGGGAGCAGGGAACCAAATTAGATTTTCCTTTCTGTTTTAGAGAGGGACACAAGTAAAATTATGAAGATTGTGGAATTTTTTTTTTAGCTACATTATATACCCCAGTGTAGGAGGAGGTTAAATCTTGCTCACTTGCTTTATGGAAAGGCAACATACTTTGCCCCTAGAATTTCAGTATGAATTATTTACATCAGTCAACATCATGTTGACTATGTGCTTAGGCTTGTGCTAGAATAAGTTACGCTCTTAGGCCGAGGAGATCTTCTCCCCTATAAATTGTGGGGCTGTGGCCTGTTTGACATTTTGGAGTTGATGAGCTAGCTCTGAAGCTGAGTACGTTGCTCAAAACCTTTGCAGTTCTTAGTTCACGTTCTCCCTAACTGGAATGAAGCATTTGAGGATCAAATATAAATTTATTATGTTATTAAATATTATATTTATATAAATATAAATTTGACTTTATAAATGGAGCACATTTGGCTTAGAAGTGAGTCTAAGTTGCCTGGTGGAAAATCTATGCAGATACTGGATCACACCACCAGAACAAAGATCTGCTGATTTTGTCTTAGTAACCACATTGGTCAATTGGTCATGGCTGCCCACAGAGTCTAACTGAGAAGGATTAGTTATTAGGGTTCCGATTGATTTGCGGTGTCTCTCACCTGTTGGCAAAGGGAGGCAGTGCAATGGCACCATGTATTTGTCATTTCTGTCCTTAAAGAAAGCATCTAACAAACAGTTTCAGAAAAGCCTGGCTGTTGAAGTGTGGTCATATTACATCAACTTGATAAGCCTTCTTCCAGCTACCCTGCTGTGGTGGTCTCTGGATATTATGGGCCATGAAGGAGCCATCGGTGTACTGAACATGAAACTGTATATGCTATGCATTGAACATTCCTACATGGTGCTGTAATGGCCCAATAATTTTTTAACTGTGTTGCACAAGAGGTAATCAAATTTTAATGGCCAAAATATTTTAAAGGAATCAAAAAATAATGTTGCTCTGGAAATAAGTTTGCATGTGACAGTGTCAAACCATAAAATGCCTCATGAGGATTTAATAATTTCCAAGTTTGGGTTTCATTGAGACTCATAGTTGAGTGAAAAAAAAATTTAAGCCCATTACATGATGAATACTGTTTAATAATTGGACCTCTGTAACATAGTGTAATACATTTATGAAAATGTGAAGGAGCATCTAGCAAAAGGAGTAGCAGAGATTTTTCTCCTCCTAGGCTTACCTCAGCAATTATTTCTCTTCATGGAGTTTCTTTGACTAATTGGAATGCATATTCTCATGAAATTAGGCCACAGTCCAGCCTGTCTCTCCCTGCGAAGGGAAAATTATTTTCCTTTGTTTAAATAGAGGCCAGATGCACAATATGTATTGCATATCATATTCCTTTAATCAACAGCTCTATTCCTGGTTCAAGATTTCTTTATTTTGAGGAGTGAGTGATATCCTGAAAGCATCCACACATTCACATTAGGAAATAGAATCATTTCATGGCATCATGATTCCCTGGGTCCAGGTGGATGCTACTCCGCCTTTCCTTCAGTGTAGAGCCTCTCCGTGGAATCATCCCCCATGCTTGCCAGATCCTTCTAGCTTTGAGTCTGGAGAAGAGAACAGTGGAAACCACTTTTAGCATGACTCCTCCTACTTTTCCCATTTCAGGTAATAGCAGCTCTACTCACTGTTGCTTCCATTCACAAAGTTCTTCTTAAAGATACCTCCATGAATGAAGTAGAGGCAATAGTTAGTGCAAAGGGCTTGAGACAACAGTGTACCTAAATGGTTATAATAGGAGGCCTTTGTGACTAAAGTGAAGAGAGTTACAGGGAGAGAGGTAGAGGTGAAGTGGAAAGGTAACTAGAGGTCTAAGCAAATGCCAGGTACACAGGGAGGTATTCCCAGTTCTTATCTAGAACAGAATCCCCAATCTCTGTCACTTGCTATCTCCCTCGCCCCCTTTATTTTTATTTAGCACTGCTACTATCTGGCATGTTCTCTGTTTATTATTTGCTTACATATATCTTCACATCAGAACGTAATCTCCGTGAAAGTATGTACTTAAACTCCTTTGGAAATCGTGTTTGTATTCCCTAAACCCAGAACAGTGGCAGGCCATGGTAAGCAATCAACAAATATTTGTAAAGCGTGAATTGCCATGTTGATCTTGAAGGTCTGTTAGGGTCTTGAGATGATAACACTTTACTACATGACAAAGCCATCCCAAATCTTAGTGACTTAGAACAACCACCATCTACCAGATGGTCACACTGGACTGGGTCAAACTCAGCATCTCTTGGGCCTTGGCCATCTGTGTGCCATGTCTGGCGTTTTGCTGGCAGTTTGGAGATGGGGAACAAGTGGAAAGGGAACTGGGTTGGTTGGTTGGATAGTGCTCTTCACCCAGTATGCTTCAGGCCAAAGACAACCAAGAACCAGCCCAATTTCTAGTGATGGACAACTAGATTCCACCCCTTGGTGGGTGAAATCGTAAAGACACCTAGGTTGCAAAGGTGTAGTGATGCAAAGGGAAGATTTGGGGCCGTCTTTAGAATCTGCCACAGCCCTTTGTTCTTCCATGTCTAACTGGATGGCCTTTCTTTAATCGAGCCACATGCCTATTTCTAGAGCAGCCAGTGAGCTGTTTCCTCCGTCTGAGTATTGTCTAGCACAAACTCTTTATACTATTCTCTGGAAGTTTATTTCTCTCCATAAAACTGCTGGGTGTTGCCTATTGCTCTGACATTGTTTCACCCTGCATTTTATGTAGACGAATTTTGAAACATGTAAGATATTTTACAGTCAGAAAATTGTCACTTTTAGGTGACTCTGGCATGCATTTTTCTTCATCATTTTCCTGGTTGGAACGAACTAATGCTGTTTCTGTCTACTGCAGAAGTGTTTTCTCATGGTGGCATTTTTAAGCCAACACCTGGTGTACATGCTGTATAGCTTAGTCACTCTGTTTTTCTTTTTGATAGCTTTTCTCCCTTGCCATTGGGAAAGTCATTTTCACTTCACTGTTGGCCAACTCTTTTTTCTGTGGTACTGTGTGTCTTGTGCCACATTTATAGAAGCCTTTTCCCTTACATAGCTACATACTAAAGCACACACACTAGAACATACAAAAATACACACAGAAGTGAAATTTTTTCTCTAGCAGAGGGCTTATGTGTCCCTTGACATTTTGTGTAACTTGCCAGCAACTGCTTCTGTTGGTTTGAGGGTCCTCTCTAGCCTCCAGGGTCTAATTGCTCACTTATAGCTGGTCATTAAAAAAGTGTCATGGAATTACTCACTCCCCATTCCTAGCCCTCAGTTAGTGACTGAAGGAAGCTGGTATATAAATACCCTATTGCCTTCAATCTGGGGTTAAGGGTGAGAATTTTGAGTTGCCCATCCCGTACTGACTCCCCAGGTTTTCCAAAGGGCTCAAATTTCTTACAGGGTAAATCTGCTCATTCACATACTCTTTGTTGGATACCTTCCCTTCCCCACTCATCTCTGTTTTCTTCCCACATACCCTACCTAACTTCACACCCTTAGCTTGGATTCTGCTTTTGGGGGAGCCCCAACTAAAACTTAATATGCATGGATCTTTCTAATTTTTACAGTAGTATTTCCATAGTTCTAAACCCTCCTTTACTTAATAGATCACATTTTTTCCCTGATACTCTTGGGAATCCAAATCTTAAAAAGATTAGATTCTAGCAGATGAATTGCTGCTTTTCTGACACTTCCTACCTTGCCTCCAAGTACACTGTATTTGAGTAGGGGGAGAGAAGAGGATAGGTGTGGCTGTCTATGTATTTGCGAGTGTGTGTGTGGGTGTGTGTGTGTGCAAGGGGATGTGTGTTTACACATGTCATGTGTCAATAACATGTGAAGGGGAAATGAGAGTGAAGTCATTTTAAAATGATCTGAAAAATTGAAATGTTAGATGTTTACTGTTGGTGCTAACAGTTGCAAGAGTGGAAGGGTAGTAGGACTCCTTTTAATGCTTTTAACTTGCTTGGTGCTAAGGACGATTAGTAATGAAAAGGAAAGCACAGTAATGAGATCTTGTTTGTGTCATTAAATTATAAGTTGAAACATCTGTAGTAACAAGATTGAGGTTTGCTCTACAATCTTTCCAAGTGTTGTCAGTGCAGCTGGGTAAGAACAGAGAAAATCACTTTGTTCTCTGCATTTCCCTGTAGGGAAGTAGGATTTGCTCTAAAATCTGCTCAGACAGAGGTGTTTTCAGAGTGTGTGTTTGTGCAGGGGGTGGGGGTGAGGGGGGTGGGCAGAGGATAGGTATGCATCAGAAAGCAAAGTCATCTTGCTCTCATGTTCAAATGCTTGTTTAATTCCCTATTACTCTCCTTAGCCCCCAGAATCTAATGATGGCTTACTTTCTGTGTTGCTGTTTCCCCCTATTGTTCTGGGAAGGATGAGTTGCTCTCATCTTTTTAGAGGCACCTACAGAGGACTGGAAGACACAGGAAATGGGAAAGTATTAGCAGAATAGAATCATACAGTTTATTGCTTACACTATAATTTCATCATCCCCACACTGAATAATCGAGAGTAATTGTATAAATTATCTTTGATAGTTGGTTGTATTTAGAGTTAGAAGTATCAGTGTCAGGATTTTAGTCGATGTATGCTACTTATTTTTCAAAACGAAAGGTTGCAACTTAAGAATAAGACGAAAGATCGATTGCAAGAAAGCCGGGAGAAAATTCTGATCTGATGATTCACATCATGATCCTGCAAAGTACCCATGTTTTTCACTCAAACTTCAGATGGGGTTTCTGTTTGTACATCATTCTTTCTAATAGACAGTGGTGCCAAATCTTATTTGTTGGTAATATCAGAGACGGGAAACTAAGATGGGGCATTTGGGATGGAGGAGATTGTATAGGATGAGGAAAATCCCACTAATCCCGCTTGAAGGCCATGCAGCCCGCTGGTTTGAGAGGCCTGTCTTAGATTTATAGTGCTGTGGATCAGCAGCTAAAATTTCAAAATAATAACGTGGCATTTGTCTGCCAATAACTGCCCCAACTTTATAGATTCCATCTATTCTCTGCCACTTCCGCTAGCACGCGACAGGGGAGGAAGTGGCAGAAATGGTAACAACATGAACTGTGAGCTTTGCTCTTGTTCTTGCCAATGATTTAGGCTGCTCAAAGATACACTGTGACCTAAATTCAAAATGTGCCCAGTGTCAATATTGGACGTTTGTTTAAAATCACTAATAATAGAACTATCATAAGATAGAAAACTTAACATCTCTGGTTATTATAACTTCAAATAAGTGAGTGTTAGTTCTGTAGTCAAATTCATGAGAAAGCATTTTTTTTCTTCCTTATAGAGATTTATTTACCCTTTATGGAGATACTTCTGTAGCTGTCAACTCCTTTGCCCTTTCTGTAGTCAACTGCATTAATTTCTTCCATACTAGTAGGCCCCCCTATTTTAATATCCTGAGCACACTTCCTGTTTAGTTGGGAAGAAATGACTTGACATTTAAGTCCAATGTCACACATTAGTGCAGTTCTGCTGTGAGACTTCTTGGAGCTTTAATAGTACATGGGTTTGAAGAAGGAACGAGAAATCGGGGACCTTGTGGGCCTAGGCCTGGGGAGCTGGTAGTTCCTAAGGGGCAAATCCCCAAGGAAGTTATCAGCCCTCTTCATGATGCCTGGATATGACTCCCCACAGTGGGGGGTTAACAGCTTAGAACATGACGAGGGGCTTCAACAGGACTGGTCCCAAACCTGGCAATTCCTGTTATGAGCTGCCATTTTAAGTCCTTTAAGCTTTATTTCATCTTATACAAAATGGGGATAATAACAGTACTTTCCTCATAGTTTGAAGTTTAAATGAGGTAGTGTGTGAACCACTACCAGGAATTTAATGGGTGTAAGTAAATGAGGGTTGATATATCATTGTTATTCTTGCTGATGAAGATATTCCAGTATGTCCAGGGTGTTAGATGGGGCACAGGAACAGGGTACACAGGCAGTGTTTGGTACTCAAAGTCATCAAAGTGCAGGATAAGATGATTTTTTCTTCTTTTTTAAAAAAATTATGTTCAGTTAGCCACCGTATAGTACATAACTTGTCCTTGATGCAGTGTTCAGCGATTCATTAGTTAACACCCAGTGCTCATCATAGCACGTGCCGTCCTCAATACCCATCACCTTGTTATCCCCTTCCTCCATATTCCTGCCCTCTGAAAACCCCAGATTGTTTCTTGGTGTCCATAGTCTCTCATGGTTCATCTCCCTCTCTGATTTCTCCCCCTTTGGATTTCCCTCCCTTTCCCTATGATCCTCCATGCTATTGCTTATGTTCCACATGTGAATGAAACCATGTGATAATTGTCTTTCTCTGCTTGACTTACTTCACTTAACATAATCCCCTCCACTTCCATCCATGCCGATACAAATGGTGGGTATTCATTGCTTCTGGTGGCTGAATAATATTCCATTGTGTAAATGAACCACATTTTATTTATCCATAAATCTGTTGAAGGGCATCTTGGTTCCTTCCACAGTTTTGCTATTGTGGACATTGCTGCTATGAACATTAGGGTGCATGTGCCCCTTCTTTTCACTACATTTGTATCTTTGAGGGTAAATATCTAATAGGGCAATTGCTGGGTTATAGGGTAGTCCTATTTTTAATGTCTTGAGGAGCCTCCATACTGTTTTCCAGAGTGGCTGTCAAACTCACTTTACCAATTACAGTGAGATTCTAAATATATTATCCCATTCATTCCTCTTAACAACTCAAGAAGAGGATAGATGAGGTAGTAACAGAGTCATCTTTAGACATAGTAAGCTGAGTTTCAGTAAGAGTCTTGGTCAACTAAGAGAATAGTGCAATGTTTGGGTTGTAGAGTAGCTTTATTCTTAATCTCTTGTGGAACCTCTGTACTGTTTTCCAGAGTGGCTGTACCAACTTGCACTCGCACCAACAGTGTAAGAGGGTTCCCCTTTCTCCACATCCTCGCCAACATTTATTGTTTGCTATTTTGTTCATTTTTGCCATTCTAACTTGTGTAAGGTAGTATCTCATTGTGGTTTTGATTTGTATTTCCCTGATGGCTAGTGATGTTGAGCATTTTTTCATGTGTCTGTTAGCCATTTGTATGTCTTCTTTGGAAAGTGTCTGTTCATGTCTTCTGCCTATTTTTTTGACTGGGTTATTAGTTTTTAGGTTGAGTTTGAGAAGTTCCTAATAGATCTTAGATATGAGCCCTTTATTTGTAATGACATTTGCAAATATCTTCTCCCATTCCATAGGCTGCCTTGTAGTTTTGCTGACTGTTTGCTTTGCTGTGCAGAAGTTTTTTATCTTGATGGAGTCCCAAAAGTTTATTTTTGCTTTTGTTTCCCTTGCTTTTGGAGATGTGTCTTGAAAGAAGTTACTGTGGCTGATGTCAAAGAGGTTACTGCCTATGTTCTCCTCTAGGATCTTGATGGATTCCTGTCTCACGGTGACGTCTTTCATCCATTTTGAGTTTATTTTTGTGTATGGTGTAAGGAAATGGTCCAATTTCATTCTTCTACATGTAGCTGGCCAATTTTCCCAGTACTACTTATTGAAGAGACTTTTTTCCATTGACTATTTTTTCCTGATTTGTCAAAGATTAGTTGACCATAGAGTTGAGGATCCATTTCTGGAATCTCTACTCTGTTCCTTTGGTCTAAGTGTCTGTTTCTTGTGCCAATATCATGCTGTCTTGGTGATCACAGCTTTGTAATATAGCTTGAAATCAGGCAATGTGATGTCCCTAGCTTTTTCTTTTTCAGCAGGATGAGGTGATTAATCAGGATAGGATCCAGGAACTTTGACGGAAGTTGTGGGGCACATAGACGGAGATATGTGTCAAGATGATATATCTGTCTAGGGAAGAAGGGTATACTTAGATTTCTGGAAATGAATTCAAGTTCTGGTCAAGTAGGCTGAGGTTGCTCAATACCACTGTGGTACTGAGGTTTAAACTTAATCCTGGAAGATGAACAAATATAGCAAGGGTGAGGGCAAGATACTTGGGTACCCAGGACTCAGGTCATGTGTGCTTGCTATTGAGTCCCCAATAGGACTAACTTCAGGACCAAATGGTGGGACTGATGTTCTTGATGCATGTGGAGTCTGTTCAGGACCTGGTGAGGGGAGTAATTCCCAGGAGAAAAACATTAATGAAGACAAGGGACTAATTTTTTGCCAAGTTGGAGGCTCACTCCCACACTATCATCAATATTTGTGGTTATCTAAATTTACCCAAGCTCTTTCCTTGGAAATAGGTTTGTAAACCTCTTCTTATGCCTAAGTTTGATTTCTGGTTCCCACACCTTTGGTTTGGTTTGGCAACAGCGGGTATTCTAGTTCTTTCTTCCATATTGTATTCAGATTTTATCACTTCTTCACTGTGAAATCCCTCAGGACAGGGAAACATCTTCTTGATCTTTGAATCCTGAACCTATACTCTGTGACAGACATCCTAGAGGTTCAATAAATATCTTTGGAGAGAATAACTACATCTTCACCTTCTAGTCCTTATGTTTTAGTATGGCTCTCTGTATAGTTAGAGATGGCTATATGAAAAGACAACATGGGTAAAAGCCATGTTATAAGCAAATCAGAATCCAAAGTTAAAATAGAACACAAATACCAAAGACTAACACATCATATTTTGGCAAGCTTCTGAAAAGGGGTTCCAGTAGCCTTTGTTACTTATCCAGTGGTGACTAATTTTAGCTCATTGGGAAGGTGAAATAAATTTACCTTATCTTTCTTATTTTACATACAAACTCATTCTGATAGCCCCTAAACTCTCAAGTACTTATTTCCCCCTCATTATCTAACTTCCTAAAGAGCCAAAAGCTGATGTAAGTCAGTCCTATCACCTTCTGTGTTCTAGAAGCCTCCTTAGTTCTTAATCTTTTTTTTTTTTCTCCTGGATATATCATTCCCTTACTTAAAAAGAGATCACAAAGTGTCCAGGATGCCTTTTGGAACCTCCAGAAATACTGGAAATCCTCTTAGTTTGAAACCTATAAATTCTCTTCTATATCGCTTTAAATTCTAGCATTAGATAAAGAAATGGTCTCATTGTGAAGGTACTTAACCTGTGTATGCTTGAGAACACTTAATAAACTGGTTTGTGGAAGCTGGTTTTGGTGCCTGGGTCTCTCTACTTGAGAACTTCCTCTGGTTCCAAAAGCAGGCTCAACTAGTGTTAGGAGCAGAACAGTATTGCTAGGGACTTAGTGCTTTCTGGGAGCCATCTACCAATGATAAATAAGGAGTTGATGGATACACATCCAAGGTATTGCCTAGAATTCCCCAGCAGTTCTTTCTTGAGACCACTCGTCCACAGTGCACTCTGTAGTTGCTTCTTTCCCTTCCTTACTCTGTCTCCCCACTCATCTACCAGTGCTTTCTGTGCTCACCTCCCAAATAAAGTATTTGTATTCATATCCAAGTGTATCCTTGCTTTTGAGGAACCCAAATCAAGACACTGACTAGAAATAGACATGAATAGTTGATATAATTTCCTACTGGTTATTAAGATGTGCCCTTAGAGATAGAAGCAGTATACCCAGGTCTTAGTATTCAGGTAGAACCCATATGCATAGCAACTCATTGATAAACTGGGGCAGGATACAGAGGGCCAGTGGTTCTCCAGTACCTCTGTTGTCCCCACTTTGATAATTTAAATGAACATCCTTTTCTCTGAGGTTATGTCTTGTATAAAATGATGGTTACAGTACATGATATTTGGGTTTTTTCTCTCCTTTTTAAAATAAAATTACTCCACAAATGATAGGTCGACAACCATAAAATATTCTCAGCAACAAGCAATTTTCTTTTTTTAGAATTGAACCTGTCTGTGAAGATCCAAAAGTCTTGGGATACAGTTGTCATAGAAGATGCAAGACATAAAAAGTATATAGATAGTTTTATGATCGCTGGCTACATGTTTGTGAAGAAATAAATTAAACCCTTTTGAGTGAAGCAAGTCACTGACCTCACAGGCTTCTTCTAAGGTCTCACAGGCTTGGAGATGTTGTACTGCAGGGCCTGTCAGACTGTAAAACTACAAATATTGTCTGGTGGATTCTCATCTCTCCTTTTCATACTTTCTGCTTCTCCTGCCATAAACCCACACCTGTCAGTTGTTTTTCATTGGATAACATACCTCTCTGAGGGCATGAAGCATCTCTTAATCATCCTTAATCTATGATATTGAGAGGAGAGATAATTTATTTAATGTGGAATAATTTCAGCATCTTCAAATCATGTGTCAGAGTCATTTGGTAGAGACTGGCTGAATTGGTTAACAGTTGGGTGAGACATAGAGCCTGAGATGTTAGTGCTCCAAAGTTGGTTACAGAAGAGAAGGAAATTTGAGGTAGAGAATAGGTAGAGCTAGGGCACAGGATGGTGGCTCAGGGGTCACCTTTGAATTAGCACATAGATCGGATCCCTGAAGTGTTTGACTTTTATTCTTTTCTATGGTTGATGTTTCTGTGAGTCCTTCAAACTTTTACACTTTGATCTGTTTAAAACTGTTTTTAAAAGAAATACATTTTAATTATTAACAGTTTGCTAAATATGGATGCATGAGAACAAGTAAACCGCCAATAATTTCCATGATTTTAAATTTATTTTTCCTGTTTCTCCCCTTTGGTATTTGCATATACTTTTGTGGATTTTAGTAACAGTGGTACCACTGTTTTAAACACAGTATTAAATAAATACTTGTTTATGAATACCTTGATTAGCTTCACATAAATCAATGTTCTGAACATTTTCCCAAACCACTAGTTTTCAAAAACATAATTTCTCTAATAACAAAAAACTATTTTTCTTAGCTATTTGCTGTGTGTCTGGCACTGCATTAGATGCTAAAGTTATAGATGCAAGCAGGACAGAGCCAACTCTGGCTCTCTTGGTGATTATGACATTAGCATGTAATCTCATAATATTGAGATTAGGGGTTGTTTTCAAAGATGTCTCATTGACTGTGCCATCATGCTTGAGGTAAGCATTGCTTGTGGCTTAGATTTCTTCATGTAAACACTAGTGAATACAAAGAAGTACATCAGAGATGTTCTCAATTTCGTGCTGACCTGTTATTCTCAACTTCAGTGTGAATAGAAATAACCCCCAAAGAGAAGCCATGCTAACTTCCTGATGATAACAGTGGGCAGAAAATACTCAATATAGGGGAATACCTGAGGTTCTCTCTAATCTTCAAGTTGTGATGGTAATACCTCCTTCCAAAATTACTGTTAAAAACAGTGGCCTATTTGACCCAAGCCTTCCTCAATTTAAAGATTTATTTGTTTATTTTAGAGAGAGTGAGGGTGAGGTGGGCGAGGGGCAGTAGAAGAGGGAGAGAGAGCTATGAAGCAGACTCCATGCTCAGCATGGAACTGACAAGGGGCTCAATTCCTTGACCCCTGAGATCATGACTTGAACTGAACCCGAGAGTTGGACACTTTACCTACTGTATAACCCAAGTACCCCAAGCCTTCCTCAGGTGATAAAGTGGGTTTGGGGTGGAGAAGTCTTTACAGATGCACTTCATTTACTCTGTCAGGAAGTGTCTACATGAGGGTTTTATGGTTGTACAGGTATGTTTATTAAAATGTATTAGATTGATTACATTTTTCCAAAGTAGCAAAGGTCTTTTCAGACAAGTCGAAATCATTATCAGTACCCCAGAAACCCCCATCATCCCTATTTCCAATCATGAATCCCCCTGCCTAGATATCCATTCTGTGACTTTTAACACCTTTATAGGATTTGTCCTTTTTTGTGTCTGGATTGTTAGGCCCAATATTATGCTGATGAAATACTTTCATATTTTTTAGTGCAGTTTTGTTTCCTTCATTCCTACTGCTGTGTATATTTCATTGTAATGAATATACCACATTTTTTTTCCATTCTACTTTTGATGAACATTTAGGGCTGTTTTTAGTTTTTGATTTCTTAGAAATACTGCTGCAATAAATAAGCTTGTAGAATCCTGTGATATACAATATGCATGCATTTTTGTTGAGTATGTACTGGGAGCAGAATTAGTCATTGTGAATGCCCATGTTAAGCTTTTGTAGATACTGTCTTCCAAAGTCATGGTATTGAGCCACACACCCACCAGCAGTGCATGGGAATGCTAATTGCTCGATGTCCTTGCCAATGCTTTATATTAAGTATACAGCTTTAGTTTTTGTTTTTAATCACAGCGTTTACAGGAAATAATCAAGATTCAAAATTTTGACCAGTATCTTCTGAGAGCCTTTACTCATCTTTTTATTAATAATGTTTAATCAGAGGACATAAAACTGGATATTTTATTAATATTCCATTCTTATTAAAGATGCAAAGAAGTTCTTTCAGAAAGTAATAGTGTTTTTATGAGTTTGTCTTTTTTCCTGTCCTCAGAACAGAATTCATGCACAATATTAGTTTTCACCCAAACTCAGTTAACAAATAGCTAATAGTAACAAACAGCTGCAATCCCTTTTTACACTTCATAAAATGATTCACCTTAGCTCTGCTAAGAAAGTCCAGTGACCAAAGACAATTGAGAAATGAACTTTAATGTCTTTATCATTTATCTTTGCCACAACAATAAACCTATGATAGAAAATAACCAATTGCATTAAGCTAGGTCTCAAACCTACTTTTGTTTTCCTGCTTTGATATCTTTTTCTCTTTGACTCAAGTTCTTGAAGAGAGTTAAAAAAAAAAAAAGTTCCTGATGAGATTTTAAAGGACCCAGTCTGTAGAGCTAGCTAGAAATCCCTACCTGGGACATGAACAGACATTTTCCCAAAGACATATAAATGGCTAACAGATGTGTGAGAAAAATGCTAACATCACTCATCATCAGGGAAATAAAAATCAAAACTCCAATGAGATACCAGCCTTATACCTATCAGAATAGCTAAAATTAAGAACTCAGGAAACAGCACATGTTGACAAGGATGTGGAGAGAGAGGACCCCTCTTACGCTGTTGGTGGGAATGCAAACTGGTGCAGCCACTCTGGAAAACAGTATGGAGGTTCCTCAGAAAGGTAAAAATAGGACTGCCGCCGTGATCCAACGATTGCATACTAGGTGTTTACCCAGAGGATACAAAAATACTGATCTAAAGGGGCACATGCACTCCAGTGTTTATAGCAGTAATGTCCCCAATAGCCAAAATATGGAAAGAGCCCAGGTGTCCATCAACAGATGAATGGATAAAGAAAATGTGATATGTATATGCATATACATACACAATGGAATATTACTCAGCCATCAAAAAGAATGAAATCTTGCCATCTACAATGATGTGGATGGAGCTAGAGTGTATTATGCTAAGTGAAATAAGTCAGAGAAAGACAAATACCATATGATTTCACTCCTATGTGGAATTTAAGAAACAAAATAGGTGAACATAGGGAAACAGAAGGAAAAATAAGATAAAAACAGAGGCAAACCGTAAAAGACTCTTGACTATAGAAAACAAACTGGGGGTTTCTGGATGGGAGGTGATTAAGGGGATACACTAAATAGGTGATGGGCATTAAGGAGGGCGCTGGTTGTGAGGAGCCTTGAGTGTTGTATGTAAGTGATGAATCACTAAATTCTACTCCTGAAACTATTACTATGCTATATGTTAACCAACTTGAATTTAAATGAAATCATGGTAGAAATCCCTACCTTGGATCTGGTTAGAAGTAAAGAACCTGTGAATCTGTGCTCTAGCCAGAATTACATCTGAATCTGCATTTTAACAAGATCCCCCAGGATTCCTTGCATAGCAAAGTCTAAGAAGCAGAGTTAGCTTTGCATTTACCACTTTGGTAAACAAAGACTCAGTCTTCATAGGTCCTCAGTTAAAAAAGAATCAGGAGTCACAGTCCCACCTTTTCTCTACCAGGCCAGAGCCCAGATATCTGAGGCTTTGTGGGCCACGTGGTCTGTGCCACAACTACTGAGTGCTCTCTTTAGAGAGTAAAAAGAGTCATGGACAATATCTAAACAAATTAGTGTGGCTGTGCTCCAATAAAACTTTATTTATGGACACAATTTGCATTTCATGTGTTTTTCAAGTTTCATAAATTATCCTTTTTTATTATGATGCTTTTTCTAGTAGTCTAACCACATAAAAATCATTCTTAGCTCTTGGGAATGTTAAAAAACAGGCAGGGTGCTGTGTGTGGCTTGCCTGCCATAGCTTACTGAATCCTTCTTTGGCTTTTGATTGCTGATAAGCCTTGTGAGGGCAGAGAACTTATCCTGCTTTCACTGTTGCTTCTCTAACTGTAATGCAGAGCTTCTGCTCAAAAGTAATTCTGGGGGGCGCCTGGGTGGCTCAGTTGGTTAGGCGACTGCCTTCAGCTCAGGTCATGATCCTGGAGTCTCAGGATCGAGTCCCGCATCGGGTTTCCTGCTCAGTGGTAAGTCTGCTTCTCCCTCTGACCCTTTCCCGTCTCATGCTCTCTCTCTCACTCTCTCCCTCACAAGTAAATAAATAAAATTTTAAAAAAAAGTAATTCTGGAATGAAACACTATTGCTCCTGTAAAATTATGCAGCATGGCAGAAATCCCCAGTGGAAATTTAGAGGGCTTTATTTCTTTTCTTTAGCATACAGGTATCCTATGCCTACTGTGTGTTCTGCATTGTGCAAAAGAAAATAATGTTTACTGGACCTGATGTCAGCAAAACAGGAGAGAAACTCATTAACTTGTCATTCATCTTACCACAAATGTCCTACATTCAGGACATTGGGTATTAATGTAGTAATGCATGTGTCTATGAATAGCCACAGTTATTATCTGTCAAGCATTCTGATGAGAAAATCAGGAGCATAACTTAACAATGAAGTGGGAAATACATTTTCCCCTTTCCCAGGAGCAACCATAGAACAGCTAACATTTCTTTAGATAATGAGCAATAAATTATGCAGAAGTACAAAATTATAAACAAGTCAAATCTTACTCTGCAACATGAGTTGCTATAGTACTTGCTGGTAACACATGAGTTTTAAAAAATCATTCTCATTCTCAAAGTAGATAGCCGTCAATTAAAAATATTAGACATACACAAAAGAATAAAGAAGAAAATAACCAGTAAAATGATCACCAAGCTTACCAGTCTTTTTTTTTTAAAGATTTTATTTATTTATTTGACAGAGATCACAAGCAGGCAGAGAGGCAGGCGGAGAGAGAAGAAGGGAAGCAGGCTCCCCACTGAGCAGAGAGCCTGATGTGGGACTCGATCCCAAGACCCTGGGATCATGACCTGAGCCGAAGGCAGAGGCTTTAACCCACTGAGCCACACAGGCGCCCCAAAGCTTATCAGTCTTGACATTTAATTGCACCTTCTGTCTCTTCAGCTTCTCTCTCTACAGTTAGGACACAACAAAACTGCAAATTTTGGAGCCTAGTCTAATGGCACTGTATCCTCTTTGGTTATTTATTAACTGTGTGACTTTGGGCAGTTATTTGGTATCTCCATCCCACGGTATTGTCATCAGCAAAAATAATAACTATCATTCCATGTGTGTGTCTATATGCATATATGTGTGTGTGTGTGTGTGTGTGTGTGTGTGTATGTATAATATATATTTATCTGTTCCTGTATTGACAAACATTTAGACTGTATGTCTTGGCTTATATAAATAATGCTTCAATAAACAGGGGATACAAATATCCCTTTAAGTTGGGGATTTTATTTCCTTTGGGTATATACCCAGAAGTGGAGTTGCTGGGTCCTCTGATAATTCTGTGTTTTATTTTTTGAGGAACCTCCATACTGTTGTCCATAGTAGCTGTACCAATTTCTTTTGCTACCAACTGTGCCACAGGGTTCCATTTTCTCTCCATCCTCACCATCCCTTGTTATCTCTTGTTTTTTTTTTTTAATAACAGCTGTTCTTTTTCTTAAGATTTTATTTATTTAACACAGGGAGAGGGAGAGAGAGAGAGAGCGCACACACACACAAGTAGGAAGAGCGGTGGAGGCAGAGGGAGAAACAACCCCCACCTCCACCTCCAGAGGGACCCTGATGTGGGGCTCCATCCCAGGACCCTGAGACCATAACCTGAGCTGAAGGCAGACGCTTAACTGATTGAGCTGCCCAGGCACCTCTATAACAGCCATTCTAACAGGCGGTTATATTTCACTGTGGTTTTGATTTGCATTTCCCTTTTGATTAGTGATGAGCACATTTTCATGTATCTGTTGTATATTTTATTTGGGAAAATGTCTATTCAGATCTTTGGCCCATTTAAAAAATCAGATTATATAATTTTTTGCTGTTGAGTTATAGAAGTTCCTTACATATTTTGGATATTAATTCCTTATTAGATAGATAGATGGCAAATATTTTCTCCCATTCTTTAAGTTGCTTTTTCATTTTGCTGAGCATGTCTTTTGCTGTGCAGAAGCTTTTCAGTTTGATGTAGTCCCACCTGGTTTTTGCTTTTGTTGCTTGCACTTTTGTTGCCATAGCCAAAAAATCATTACCAATACCAATGCCAAAGGGCTTCTCCCTCCCCACTTTTTTTTCAAGTTTATGATTTCACATCTAATATTTAAGTCTTTAATCCATTTCAAGTTTAATTTTGCAAGTATTACAAGATAGGGGTCCGGTTTCATTCTTTTGCATGTGAATATCCAGTATCCACAACAGTTTATTATGTTTGATGGAGTCACTGAGTTCCCTAAGTCAGTTCTCCTGTTCCATAATTCTTCTTTCTCTATTTTGTTCAGTTTCTTTATTTTCCATTATTTTCTCTTCTCTATCACTCATTTGGTCCTCTGCTGCTTCCATCCTTGTGTTCATTGCATTCAGTCTGTTTCTAGTCTCATTGTATTTTTCATTTTTGACTGACTTTTTTTTTTTGCCTCCCTGAAATCTCCCATGCTTTTCTCAAGCCCAGAGCGTATCCTCATGACTGTTGCTTTAAATTCTCCATCAGGCATATTACTTCTATCTATTTCATTTTAGATCTCTGGCTGTGGCCTTATTTTGTTCTTTGATTTGGGATGAATTCCTCTGTCTTTGCATTTTGTCTGAGTCTCTGCCTTCTTCTCCATTAGAAAAGCCTTTTATGTTTCTTGAGCCTGAGAGTAATGGCTTTATGGAGAAGAGGTCATATAGTGTCTAGGGCCTGGTGTTTCAGGGTTTGTCTCTGGTGTGTGCTGTGTGCACTCTGGGGCTGTGTAATGGCTGCTCTGTCCCTAGGCCAAGTCACCTGTAGGGGCTCTGCTTGCCCGGTGTGGGCAGTGTTTGTTCCTTAGCCAGAGTGTGGTGAGTTAACTGGGTGTGCTCTGATCTGCTTGTTAAATGAGACCTGATGCTACTTCCACTAGAACCGAAGGCCTGCAGAACTCTGGTTGGGAGACATGGTGTGGGCAGGGGCTTCTACTGGTCTTCTGGGGAAGAGGCCCACTGAGATGAGACTGAGGGAAATGTGACTGGGAAAGAAAGTACCAGCAGAGCACAGCAGTGTGGGACATGGTGTAAGCAGGTTAAGCAGCCAGGGTTGACACTTGCTATTTCCCATGGGTGGGTGGCTCTGTGGTTATGCTGTGGGGTAGGGGAAGCAAATGATGCCAGCCAGTTCCTTTGTTCCTGGAGAGGGCTCTCTGTGCTTGCTGCCCCCAGGGAAGCACTCTGAGAAGAGCAAATAATCTCCCCCATTGTGTGCCCCAGACATTTTTCAGACCACGGTTTTCATCCTGTCTGCTTCCCAAGTTGCCTGACCACTTTGTCTCCAAGAATGTTGTGGTGGCCTCCAGTCTCTATCCCAGTCAAGTCTGCTGGCTTTTAAAACTCCAAGTTTTAGGCATGTTGTTTGGGCAAGAATCTGTGCTGGTCTTCTGGGAGAAGGTCTTGCCACACTGGGACTGAGAGAGGCTTGATGGAGAAGGGCAGTCACGCCAGAGTGCAGGGAGGTGGGACTTGATACAGTCGGGCTAGACATCCAGTGTTGTGGCTGAGCTGTCTTGCACAGGTGGCTCTGTGTTTATGCTGAAGGATGGGGGAGGGAAATGGTACCTGCCAGCATTTCCGTGAATGCCACCTTTAAGTGAGATGCTCCAAGAAGAGAGAACAGTATCCCCACTGTGTTCCGCTCAGACATTCCCCAGGTGTCTGCTTCGGTGCTACCATCTGCTCCCAGGTTTTTGTTCACCTTCTCTTTAGGAGTAGGGTAGGGCCTTCAGCCTTCAGGGTTCTATCCCTGACAAGTTTTAAACAAACTTTAAAACTTCAGTCTTTAAACCCCACTCATTGCAAAAACTCACAAAAATCAGCTTCTCTCTCTGCCTTTGGGCAAGTCTTCTCCTTATGTGTTCCCCTTTGTGCTTCTCTCTCTCTCTCTCTGCTTTCTCCTTTCTCTGCGAACATGATTCCCTCCCTTCCATAACACCCACAGCCCATTTCTCCCCCAAACCACATCTCCACACTTCCTACCTTCTTCGATGTGGCTTCCCCTCACCCTTTTCCTGTGGTGCTTGTTCTGTCAGTCCTCAGGTTGATTTCTTGGGTATTCAGAACCATTTGATAGTTACCTACTTATCTAGAGTCGAGCCTCAGGTCCTCCTACTGATGCTGGATTGTTGAACCCAACCATTAAGGAAGAATTCTTGAGACATTTTACAGTGCAAAAAGGTGTTTTGATTATAGCATGGGGACAGGACCAATGGGCAGAAAGAGCTGCACTTATGATTGTGAAGAGTAAGTGATTATATACTTTTAAGTTTGTGAAGGGAGATGAAGGTAGAGAAAACGTAAGTTTCTAAGGAATTTTCCTATGCTGAAGGCAGGATCTACAGGACCTTAGAGGTCTGGCTATTGTCAAGATGAGGTTGCTTTTAGTTTCTAGTAACACCAACATTAAGGCAGCCTTGAGTTCTTGAGGAATGTCACACTCTGCATGTCTCAGGTATTTAGCAGTGGGCTTCAGGTTGTAAGGAGATTTAATTTAAGCTACATTTTTCTTGCTTTTGTTCTCCTCATCAATACTAAGCCGCCATCTTGGCCCCCCTGTCCACAATACAGTTTGTTGAAGAGAGCATCTTTTTCCATTAACTATTCAGGGCTCCCTTGTCAAGTATTAGTCAACCATGTATGCATGTCTTTATTTCCAAGCTCTTGATGTTGTTTGGGTCTGTTTTCATGCCAGTACCACAGTATTTTCATTATATAGCTCTGTAGTATAATTCAAAATCAGGAAGTGTGATGCCTCCAGAGATCTTTCCCAGGATTGCTTAGGGTATACAATGTCTTTTGTCATTACATGCAAATTTTAGAATTTTTTTTCCCAATTCCATAAAAAATGCTGTTGGAATCTTCATGGAGATTATATTGAATCTATAGATGGCTTTGGATAGTATGGACATATTAATAATATTAATTTTCCCAAGGCATGAACATAGGATATTTTTCCATTTACTTTCATTAATATCTTGCTGTTTTTGGTATGCAGATCTTTTACTTCCTTGGTTAAAGTATTTCTAAATACTGTTGTTGATGTTATTGTAAGTGGGATTGTTTTCTTTCTTTTTCAGACAGCTTTACTGTATAGAAATGTAACTGATTTTTGTATATAGATTTTTGTATCCTGCAGCTTTACTGAATTTTTTTATTGGTTCTAACAACTTTTTCGTCAAGTCATGAGGGTTTTCTATATATCAAGTATGTCATCAGCAAACAAAATTTTAACCTCTTCCTTTCCAATTTGAATAGATACTTTTAATTATTATTATTATTTTTTTCCTGATGTCTCTGGCTAGGACTTCTAATATCATGCTGAATACAGATGGTGACAGTGGGCATCCCATATTGTTCTTAATTTTAGAGGAAATTGTTTTAGCCTTTTACCACTGAGTATGATATTACCTGTGAACTTGTCAAATAATGCCTTTATTACATTGAGGTATGTTTCTTCTAAACTCATTTTGTTGAGAATTTCTAATCATGAATGAATGCTGAATTTTGTCAAATGCTTTTTCTACATATATTGAGATGATTATATATTTATCTTTCATGCTATTAATGCGATATATCATTCTTACTGACTTGCACATGTTAAACTATTCTTGTATCCCCAAGATGAATTCCACTTGATAATGGTGTGTTATCCTTTTTATCTTCTGTTGAACTCAGTTTAATAATATTCTGTTGAGACTGTTTGCACCTGTATTTATGAAGGATAGTGGCCTGTAGGTCTCTTGTTTTGTTCTTATTTGGCTGTTATCAGGGTAATGCTGGTTTTATAATATGAGTTTTGGAGTGTTCTCTCCTTTTCAATTTTTGAAAGAGTTTGAGAATTGGTGTTTTTGATTAATAAAGATCATATAAGATAAGTTTGGAAGTGTTCCCTCCTTTATTATTTTTTGGAGGAGTTGAGAATGATTGGTATTATAGTTCTTTAAATATTTGGTAGAATTCTCCTGTGAAACCATTTGGTTTTGTGCTTATATTGGGAGTTTTTGGATTACTCATTCTCCTTACTCATTATTGGTCTGTTCAGATTATCTGTTCCTTCATAATTCACTATTTGTAAGTTGTATGTATCAAGGAATGTATGCATTTCTTCTAGGTTGTTCAATCTGTTGGTATAAAATTATTCATAGTAATTTCTTATTATCATCCTTTGTATTTCTATGGCATTAGTTGTAATGTTACCTCTTTATCTTTTTATTTGAGTCCTCTATTTTTTTATTAGTCTAGCTAAAGATTTCTCAATTTTGTTTTTTTCTAAGAACGAACTCTTGGGTTAAGCTGCTGCCTTCGGTTCAGGTCATGATCCTAGGGTCCTGGGATCGAGCCCTGCATCGGTCTCTCTGCTCCGCGGGGAGCCGGCTTCCTCCTCTCTCTCTGCCTGCCTCTCTGCCTACTTGTGATCTCTGTCTGTCAAATAAATAAATAAAATATTTTAAAAAAAAGACAACCAACTCTTAATTTTGATTTTCCTATTCTCTATTTCATTTTTTTTCTGTTCTAATCTTTATTATTGCTTCCTTGTGTTAACTTTTGCCTTAGTTGGTTTTTTTTTCTAGTTTATTTATGTGGAATGCTAGGTTTTTGTTTGAGATTTATTTTCTTAAAATATACATTTATAGTATAAATTATGTTGATTTCACTGTATCCCTAAGTTTCGGCATGTTGTGTTTCCATTTTTTATTTGTCTCATGGTATTTTTTTCATTTCTTTTTTGATGTCTTCTTGGTCCTATTTGTTACTCAGATTACGTTAACCTGAGTAACATTCCACATGTTTGTGAATTTTCCAGTTTCCCTTCTGTTTACTGATTTCTAATTTATCCCATTATACTTGGAAAAGATACTTGATGTAAGTTCTCTCTTCTTAAATTTGTTGGGACTTGATTAGTGGTCTAACATAATCTGTCCTAGAAAATGTTCCATGTGTGCTTGAGAAGAATGTGTAAACTCCTGCCGTTGGATGGAATGTTCCATATATGTCTATTAGGTCTCTTTGGTCTATAGTGCTGTTCAAATCTCCTGTTCCCTTATTGATTCTCTGTTTGGATAATCTTGTCATTGTTCAGAGTGAGATAGTAAAGTCTCCAAGGATTATCATATTGCTCTTTGTTTCTCCTTTTAGTTCTGTTCATATTTGCTTTTTATATCCACAATACATATGTAGATATGTATTGATATATTTCCACTAACTTTTGTACATGTATCCCTTTTCCACAGCCTGATAAGTTTCCTTTTTAGTTAATGCTACATTTTCATATATTTTAGGGCCCATTTTATTTTTTTTTAAAGTTTTTATTTATTTATTTGACAGAGAGAGATCACAAGTAGGCAGAGAGGCAGGTAGAGAGAGAGGAGGAAGCAGGCTCCCCGCTGAACAGAGAGCCTGATGCGGGGCTTGATCCTAGGACCCTGGGATCATGACCTGAGCCGAAGGCAGAGCCTTTAACCCACTGAGTCACCCAGATGCCCCTAGGGCCCATTTTAAAACAAATTCTTTCATTATATTGATTCCTATGTTCTTGTTCTACATACTTTAAACAATTTATGGAATTCCTACTAATAGCTAGATACATAGTTATAATAGTTGTAGTTTTAAAGATCTATTTATTTATTTTAGAGAGAATGTGTGTGAGTAGGTGGATGGGCAGGGGGAGGGAGAGAAAGCATCCCAAGTAGACTCCCTGCTGAGTGCATAGCCCATCTCGGGGCTCAATCACATGACTCTGAGTTCATGACTTGAGCCAAAACCAAGAATCAGATGCTCAAGGGACAGAGCCACCCAGGTGCCCATTGTAGTTTTAGAATATATTTAACATAGAGCAAGTTCTCTGCTTTTTTTTTTTTATCATTTTTTTAATTTATTTTCAGCATAACAGTATTCATTGTTTTTGTACCACACCCAGTGCTCCATGCAATCTGTGCCCTCTCTAATACCCACCACCTGGTTCTCCCAACCTCCCACCCCACAACCTCTTCAAACCCTTCAGATTGTTTTTCAGAGTCCATAGTCTCTCATTATTCACCTCCCCTTCCAATTTCCCCCAACTCCCTTCCCCTAACTCCCCATGTCCTCCATGCTATTTGTTATGCTCCACAAATAAGTGAAACCATATGATAATTGACTCTCTCCGCTTGACTTATTTCACTCAGCATAATCTCTTCCAGTCCCATCCATGTTGCTACAAAAGTTGGGTATTCATCCTTTCTGATGGAGGCATCATACTCCATAGTGTATATGGACCACATCTTCCTTATCCATTCATCCGTTGAAGGGCATCTTGGTTCTTTCCACAGTTTGGCGACCGTGGCCATTGCTGCTATAAACATTGGGGTACAGATGGCCCTTCTTTTCACTACATCTGTATCTTTGGGGTAAATACCCAGTAGTGCAATGGCAGGGTCATAGGGAAGCTCTATTTTTAATTTCTTGAGGAATCTCCACAGTGTTCTCCAAAGTGGCTGCACCAACTTGCATTCCCACCAACAGTGGAAGAGGGTTCCCCTTTCTCCACATCCCCTCCAACACATGTTGTTTCCTGTCTTGCTAATTTTGGCCATTCTAACTGGTGTAAGGTGATATCTCAATGTGGTTTTAATTTGAATCTCCCTGATGGCTAGTGATGATGAACATTTTTTCATGTGTCTGATAGCCATTTGTATGTCTTCATTGGAGAAGTGTCTGTTCATATCTTCTGCCCATTTTTTGATATGATTATCTGTTTTGTGTGTGTTGAGTTTGAGGAGTTCTTTATAGATCCTGGATATCAACCTTTTGTCTGTACTGTCATTTGCAAATATCTTCTCCCATTCCGTGGGTTGCCTCTTTGTTTTCTTGACTGTTTCCTTTGCTGTGCAGAAGCTTTTTATCTTGATGAAATCCCAAAAGTTTATTTTGGCTTTTGTTTCCTTTGCCTTTGGAGCCATATCTTGAAAGAAGTTGCTGTGGCTGATATCGAAGAGATTGCTGCCTATGTTCTCCTCTAGGATTCTGATGGATTCCTGTCTCACGTTGAGGTCTTTTATCCATTTTGAGTTTATCTTTGTGTATGGTGTAAGAGAATGGTCGAGTTTCATTCTTCTACATATAGCTGCCCAGTTTTCCCAGCACCATTTATTGAAGAGACTGTCTTTTCAAGTATAGGGATAGAGGGAACATTCCTGAACTTCATCAAATCTATCTATGAAAAACCCACAGCAAATATCATCCTCAATGGGAAAAAGCTTGCAGCCTCCCTGTTGAGATCAGGAACACGACAAGGATGCCCACTCTCACCACTCTTGTTCAACATAGTATTAGAAGTCCTAGCAACAGCAATCAGACAACAAAGAGAAATAAAAGGTATCCAAATTGGCAATGAAGAAGTCAAACTCTCTCTCTTCGCAGATGACATGATTCTTTATATGGAAAACCCAAAAGACTCCACCCCCAAACTACTAGAACTCATACAGCAATTCAGTAACGTGGCAGGATACAAAGTCAATGTAGAGAAATCAGTGGCTTTCTTATACACTAACAATGAAAATACAGAAAGGGAAATTAGAGAATCAATTCCATTTACTATAGCACCAAGAACCATAAGATACCTGGGAATAAACTTAACCAAAGAGGTAAATGATCTATACTCAAGGAACTACAGAACACTCATGAAAGAAATTGAAGAAGAAAAAAGATGGAAGACCATTCCATGCTTTTGGATCGGAAGAATAAACATTGTTAAAATGTCTATACTGCCTAGAGCAATCTATACTTTTAATGCCATTCCAATCAAAATTCCACCGGTATTCTTCAAAGAGCTGGGGCAAATAATCCAAAAATTTATATGGAACCAGAAGAGACCCTGAATCGCTAAGAAAATGTTGAAAAACAAAAATAAAACTGGGGCATCACATTACCTGATTTCAAGCTTTACTACAAAGCTGTGATCACCAAGACAGCATGGTACTGGCATAAAAACAGACATATAGACCAGTGGAACAGAGTAGAGAGCCCAGATATGAACCCTCAACTCTATGGTCAGTTAATCTTCGACAAAACAGGAAAAAATATACAGTGGAAAAAAGTTCTGTGCTTTTGAAAGCATTCTGCCACCAAAAATTTGGCTATTTAATTACTTACTAGGATAGTCTTCCATTTGAGATTTATTTTGGTAATGATATAGTCTATATTGTGATTACTTATATTTACTAATTAATTTGAAGAAATTGACTTATTTTCATGATTCACCCTTTATAGGTGGACCAAAGTATGTATCTCCATATTTGAAAATTATCTTTTCTGGCTCTCTCTGGTACATATACCGAAGGTCACCTGAGGTATTTATGTATTTTGTTGTTACCATCATACAGCTATTACTTTTGGATAAACACAACATTTATATTTTCTGTGTTCTGCATTTTGTGACTTTACCAAATTTCCATTGATTTTAAGAAATTTTCAGAGTATTATCTTGAATTTTACAAGGTAATTTTTGTCTCTTCTAAACAATAGGATTGTAGTTTTTCCTGTTTTATTGCTTTGTACAATACTTCTAGATCACTGACAAAGTAAAAATATAATTAAAAGAGACAGTTTTATTTAAGAATGAATGAGGTGGTTTTGTGTTCATTGATAACTAGTTTAATGTTTTTCCTTTTAATTTAAATGAAGCCACATTCTTCTCAATTTTGTTTAACAAGAAATAGCTCAGAAATAGATACTGAATTTTCTTAAATGGCCCTTTGACATATATAGCTTTTCTTTTTGACTTTCTTTTTTTTAAATTTTATTTATTTATTTGACACAGAGAGAGAGATCACAAGTAGGCAGAGAGGTAGGCAGAGAGAGAGGGGAAGCAGGCTCCCTGCTGAGCAGAGAGCCCAATGTGGGGCTCGATCCCAGGACCCTGAGATCATGACCTGAGCTAAAGGCAGAGACTTAACCCACTGAGCCACCCAGGCGCCCCTCTTTTTGACTTTCTGATGTGATTTATTTTAAGTATTTGTCTTACATCATAATTCATTCTAGTGAAAAGTGCTGCATGTTATATTATATAAGATTTGAAGTTGTGACTGAAATTTTCCTAGTACTTCGCAATATCTGTGATGATTTTCCTAAGTTGGATTGGGCTCTAATTTTCTTTTTGTGTTGCTTTTCTCAGTTTTAACTATGACATTCACATAATGAACTGGGTAGCTCTCTTTTTTTTTTCCCTGTCATTAAGAACAGTTTTTGTATCTTGGGAATTATCTGTTTTTTGAATATTTTAAAGAATGGATATCATTGTCAGATGGTGCATCTTATCAAGGGACTGTCAGACTTGAGGAAATAGTAGGTTGTTTTGTTCTTTTTTATAGATGAGAAACCTGAGGCAGAGAATGATTGAATAACTCACAACTAGTGGTGTTGAAATAAAGATTTGAAACCAGGTGATCTGGCTCCACAGCTTGGGTTCACATCCACTGCTGCATTCTGCTATAAACTTTCCACAATCTCCTTTACTGTATCCTTTACTTCTAGCTTTTCATGTTGCCTGGATTCTGGCACATTTGGCTACTGAAAGCCTTATTACTTACTCAGATTAGCATGCCTTCGTGGACTTTATGTACCTGCTATAATTGATACCTGAATGCTATGCTAATTTGCTGTGATGATTGAGACTCTTAAAGGCATTACTCTTAAACGGATTCCTACCAGCTTCTCTCTCGGCTCCATCTTGGTTTTCTGTGTCTGTCTTCTTTCTCTCCGTAGTTCACTGGTTATCTCAGTATTCGAGATACTGATAGTGATACCGGGAAGGAGATGTAAGAACAAGAATGGGGGTTCCTAGAAAAGTGCCTCCAAAGAGATTCTGACTAACACACCAATCTGTTAGTCACTTATGAATATAGAATCTGGAGATAATTCCAGCATTCGTACATTCATCCACTTACATGTAAGCACGATAATGCTATAGTTTTGTAAACAGTTATTTGATATAAAGTCTCTGCACAAATCCTTAAGTACCCTTAAAATGTTAAACTGATAATTTGCACAGCGGTGGATGCTGGATACAGGGATTTTGTCTTACCTTCCCTTGCATTGGAACCATAGGTTCTTTCATGTAGTAGTTGCTCAGGATGTTTTTAAACCGATTTATTACCTTACAATGTACTTGGGTCCAAGAAATTACATTGTACCCCCTTGGATTTATTTTTCAGCATTTCTGAAGTGTTATTTCCTGTCTAGGTGGGAAAGTTCACTATAAACACAACCCTTGATTTCTGGTTGAGGCCTGTTCTATACAATAAAAGGGAGAAAGTTTTCTCATTGTGGCCTCAAGGGCGAGTCTCTGGATAAGGATGATGACTCATCCTCCCAGGGTCTTCCTGCTGAAATGCTGCAAATAAATATATTCTGCAGAGGACGCAGAGTGCTGTGGTGAGGATAACAGAAACCCAGCCCTGTTGGACAAGGAGGCTCTGCAGTCACAAAGCTGTCAGCTGCAGCTGAGAAACCCCCTTGAAAGAGAGAATCAGAGGATTAAGTAGTGCCCCTGGGTGTTTTGTCACTTTAAAATGGTGCAAGCATATTTGCTTAAAATCCTGAGAATTTGCTTAATTGCAGAGCCTTGAAGGTAGCATTGAAATGCAGAGATAATAAGAAAATGTCAGGGCTAGAAAGCTAAGGATCTTGGTGAAACGTGTCAACAGTGCTGGACCAAAACTGGTGTTTGGCTATATTTATGCAAATAGCTTAGTTTCTGATAATGTTTGTAATTTTACAACAATTATTAGGAAATACAAGAACAGTTAGTTTGGTGTCTCCGCTGAGATGGTAAAGTCTTTATTGGACATTTTTTTCCCAGGCATGAGAACATAAGGAATAATAGATCCTGAAAACTATATTCCTTCAACAAATATTTATTGCCTTGCTAGTATTTGTCATACCAGTGTTGTGTGCAGGATGGAGGGTGGGTATATGACTGAAAAAGAATCTGAAGGAACACACAATCATTTGAAGAACAGCATTGTAAGCACAGGGTGACAGAAGAACACATGAGAGACCCTTACTTGGGGGGGGAGGGGACAATAGTGATCAAGGGAAAAGTGGATATTGAACTGTATTTGGATGGATAGGCTAGAATTTTCTGGGTTAAAAAAGGTGAAATTTAAATTGATTATCTGAGAAAGCAAGCAGCATCTGCAAAGGAACAAACTGTCAGACACCATGCTACCTCTGGGAAACTATGCATGAAATTGTAGAGTAGAGATTCAGCTTAGAGGAAGGAGAGAGGAGTGATAAGGTTGAAATGGAGAAAAGACAGATCATGAATGGCCATTATTAGGCTGGTTGGGTTCTCCTCAGAATAGACCCTGAGATAAGGACTTGAGGGCCATTGGTTCATTTGGGAGGTGATGGTAGGATACACTGAGAGAGGAGAAGGAAGTAAAAGCAGGTTACTGCTGTGGGTAACTGGGGCTCAATCCACTAGCAACACTGTGTATTTCTGAGTTGTCCTATCTGAAGAGTGGGCACTGGGATAGGATTCAGCATTTTTAAAAAACCGTTACTGGGGAGGGCTGCTCCCAAGAGAGTTAACTCCCTGGCTTTTTAGGCATACCCCTGAGGCTGAAAAGAAGCCCTCAGGCAGAGAATTACAGGCACTTGTGGTAACAAGCTGTTGTTGTCATGTACAGAAGAAAGTTGAGTGTGGAGTGAAAGGATCTGAGTGGGATGCTTATGGCATCTATTATAGGTCATATATGGCATGCTAAGGATTTAGACTTTTAACCAAAGGAAAATGAGGACACAGTGAATTACTTTAATCTGGGGATGAGATTTGCATTTTATAAAAAAAATTTTCTGGTATCAATAAGAAGGGATTAGAGTGACTCAAGAACAGTGTTAGAAATAGACAATTAGGATGTTTTACAGAAATTTATAGGAGAAATCATGAGCGCCTGAATATTTAATAACTGGTTAAATGTTAAACAACTGCTCTCAAAAAAACAAAGACTGCATATTTATACAGTTTGCTGATTCTTATGCCATAAATACTCCCATCACAGCCGATTTAAAGTTACCGATGTGATGTCACTGAATGCTGAGTTAGGAGATTTGTACAATCAGCTCTCTAGCACACCTGGCCTAGTGTGAAGTCGTGGTGGTGGTATGAAGAATAAGGAAAGTATCTGAAAAAACACAGAGTAGAATAATAACTGACAGAAGTGATAAGATGCAATGAGATAAAAAGAGTGACACTCAGATTTTTCCTCTCTTTAATTAGGTGATGGTGACCTCCATGGAACTAAGGAATTTAGGCTAATGGCAATACTGACAGTAGTAATAGTAGTAACAACAGCAGTGGCAGCAGCAAGTAGAATGCTTACTGTGGGCCAGGCACTACCTCAAGTCTTTTACACATATCACCTTACTTAATCTTAATATTAATCTAATGAGAAAGTTATTGTACCTATTTTACAGATAAGGAATTGGAGTTGCAGGGAGGCTAATTCACTCACCTAAGCTCATTATGTGGCTGATTCAGAATTTCAAACCCAAGCAGCCTGGCACAGACTCCATGCTTATACTGGCACAGTAGCAGATTGAGTAGATAGAGAGTTTAATTTGTGACGCGATGGGACGGAGTGTCTATAGGAAATGCAGCTGGAGACCTTTGTCAGAGAGTTGGCTACAAGGGTCTGAAGCATGAAGATGGATTTGAGATGAAGATAATGTGTTGGTGGATTTTTAGTACACAGGTAGTTCAAGCCAAGGGAGATAATGAGATGATTCAGATTAGGTACATAGAATGAGAAGATGGTGATCTTTAAGGCAGGTCTTATAGAAAAGAACTCTTAGGAATTTTTTGGGAAAGAGAGTCCTGCAAAAGAAAAGGCCAAGGGCGATTTCAGGCAGGAAAAAAAGAAGAGAAATGTTGTGACACACAGGGGAATGGAGCAGACAGTTAAGTGATATGGAACATTAAGGAGGAGGAGGGCCTCAGAAAATTATAATTTGGATCCAGGAGGTAAGGGGTCATTCCCAGAGAAGGGACAGTGGTAAGACAGGACCTGATGGTTTTGGATGAAATGGAAAATTTGGGTGTGGGCATGGCTAGTGTGGATTAACCTAGCTAGATGTTTATTTAAGAAGTCTCAATAGTCAATAATGGCTGCACATTAGAATGACCTAAGTTTTCAAAACTATTCATATCTGAATCCCACTCCCAGAAATTATGATTGATATGTTTCAGTGTGCCCTGGGCATCAGGAATGTTAAAAGTTCTCTGAGGTAACTTTAACACTGGGCTAGAGGGAGACAGTCATAGTCAATCATTAAATGGGGAAGGTCGTTGAGGAAACAAAACAGAGAAGTTCCCAGTAGGGATGAGGAAGTTAAAGGAGTTTCTCCCTGAGACTGGATGCCAAATTCAGTCTGTTTGATTGAATCTTTATTAAGTTCATTGTTTATCTAAGACTTTAAGAATGCTCCCCTTAGGTGCATAACTGGTGTTCATAATTGTGTTGCTGGAACACTGGGGGAGGTTAAAAAGGAGTCCAAGTGGGAGGGAGAAAACCAGGTCTTTTCACCTTCCAAATGTTTTTGGGTCCTGGCTCCTGCTGTGGTGTTCCTTCAGAGCCTGTTCACTGGTGCTTGTTTTATCGAATATTGGGCCTTTGGCTTTTCCTAACATTCATAATCTTCCTGGTTGTCCAGCTGGGCCTCGTTCCTTGGAAACCAGTCTGTGTGATTGTTTGGACTTTCAGTATTTCCTTCTTTCCCTCTGAATATAGTTGCTGAAGAAACCAGGTCATTTTTCTTTTTTTTTTTTAAGATTTTATTTATTTGACAGAGAGAGAGAAATCACAAGTAGGCAGAGAGGCAGGCAGAGAGAGAGGGGGAGGAAGCAGGCTCCCTGTGGAGCAGAGAGCCTGACTCCGGGCTCCATCCCGGGACCCTGGGACCATGACCTGAGCCGAAGGCAGAGGCCTTAACCCACTGAGCCACCCAGGCGCCCCCAGGTCATTTTTCTTACAGGGTTTTCCATATTTGGTATTTTGCTGATTTCTTCCCTCTCCTCCATTATTATTGATCATGTTCTTCTGTGCCTGTATTTCTTTAAAAGGGACACACACTAAAAGGCTTGAGCAGATTCAGGTTCCATCTTTTGGCAAGAGTTGATCAGTGGGTTCAGGTATTACCAATCAGTCAGATCCATCTACTATCAATTTATAATCAGGTTTTCACCTAAAGATTTCAGTAGTTATTAATCATCATTGCCTAGATTCATTGTTTCATTAGGAGTCAGAAAGTGATTATATGGTGATTTTATCACTGCTTTTAATTAATTAGCTGGAATGCTTTTATAAATGAGAACTTTTCCTCATCAATTATTTGGTTACTTTAATGTATAGTTATTTGAAAGAAAGGCAGAACAAATGCTTGATTCTGTCCCTTTAGTTGTCAGTTTCTGAGTAACGAGTAGGTTCACCTATGCCTACAAAGATACCCATTGAATGTTTTTAAACTATCATATGAATTTCTGGATTGTTTTTAACAGATTTATTGAAATTTACATTATAAACCATAAAATTAATTCCTTTTCAACATACAGTTCAGGGGCACCTAGGTGGCTCAGTCAGTTAAGCATCCCACTCTTGATTTTGGCTCAGGTCATGATCTCAGGGTTGTGAGATGGAGCCCCATGTCAGTCTCTGTACTGGGCGTGAAACCTGCTTAAGATTCTCTCCCTCTGGCCCTCCCCCTGCTCACTCTATCTCTCTGTCTCTTAAAAAAAAAAGAACAGTGTATAGTTCAATGGTTTTTCATATATTTACAGAATTGTGCCACCCTCACTACAATTTAATTTTAGAACATTTCCATCTCAGAAAGAAACTTTATGAACACTTGGATTTTTTTTAAGAATGTACTTAATATGTTTCAGTACATCTTAATATAATTCTTTAGAGGCTCAAAGTATTGCAGTTTTGGTCAGTAAGAGTCCTTTTGAGATTGGTTCCTATACCACGTTATTAAAAAATGAGAGGATGATTTTCCAGATTCATAATCAGGGGATGCTACATAGCTATGAGATTGGTTATCAATCTTGGATGCATATTAAAATCAACTGAAGAAACTTGAGACCTCTTGATATGCAGTCCATTCCCTATACTAATAACAGTGATCTCTGTGGGTGACACGCAAGCATCAGTACTTTTAAAAAATCCCTAGCTGGGTTATACTGTACAACCATGTTTGGGAAGCACTGAACTTTGAGGATGTGGATTAATTTACTTTCTTCCTTCCTCCATCCCACATCCCTTCAATCCTATCCAGCTTTCTTTCTCTCAGTCTTCTGTTCCTATCTTAGGCAGCTACATCAATTTTGCCCACTCAGGCTAACTACCTTAGTCATTTGACTCTTTTTAAGCTAGCACTCTTCAAATCCAAGGGATGTTTTGAAGAAAAATATCTGGCTCAGATATGTATTACACAAAGATCACAAAGATACTTCTGTCAACAATATGAAAGAGGTAGTGATGAAGCAAGTAAAACCACTTAGAGTTTAAGTGCTTCCCCAGGACTCACAGTAACAACCTTCAAATTGCTCAGATACTCTAAGTTAACCATGGTCCAGTCTCAGTCCCTATTCCCATCCTCTTCAAATTCTCTACAGCCCTGTACCCTACAGTATGACCATATTAATATCCTTTTCCCCCCAATACCTTGCTGCAGAAAGGGTGCCACACCATAGACCCATAGAATTGGAATCCCCTAGGGGTTTATTAGAAATGCAGGATCTCCGGGCACCTGTGTTGCCCAGTGTGTTAAAGTGACCTACTCTTGATTTCTGCTCAGGTCATGATCTCATTGTTGTGAGACTGAGCCCCCTGTTGGCTTCTGTGCTGAGCATGGAGCCGGCTTAAGATTCTCTCTGCTGGGGTGCCTGGCTGGCTCAGTCCCTCAAGCGTCTGCCTTCAGCTCAGGTCATGATCCCAGGGTCTCTGCTCGGCGGGGAGCCTGCTTCCCCTCCTTCTGCTGTTCCCCCTGCTTGTGCTCTTTGGCTCTCTTTCTGTCAAATAAATAAATAAAAATCTTAAAAAAAAAGAAAGTTTCTCTCTGCCCCTCCCCTGCCCTGCCCACACATGTGGGCTTTCTCTCCCTTAAAAAAATATTAAAAATAAAAAATAATTTTTTTTAAAAAGTAATACAGGATTTCAGGCCTCACCCACAGGCCCAACTAAATCTCATCCTGCATTTTCACAGTATCCTTCAGTTGATTCATGGGCACTTTAAAGTATGAGAACTTGGCTGTCTTTCCAGCCTTTTCTGCTCTTCCTTATGTTGTGATTTCTCTGTACATGTCAACTCTTGCCCTGTTTCTTTTGATTCGTGCTTCAAGCTTTAGTTCAAATGTTCTTGTCCTGGATTTTTGACTGATTGCCCACCTCTGGATATAAGGGTTTTTTGCTTCTTCACAGCTTCAGTATTATGTTTGTCATACCCCTCTAATAAAACACTAATTTGATTCTCTTTTTAGTGACTCAGGTAAGTGAGAAACTAGTACATTCAAAGCTCTTGAGTGCAATAATCATGCCTCATTCATTTCTGTATCTACCTAGCACTTTACTTTGCAAATATTAGAGTTTCTATTTAAAAAACTAAAAGTAGAATAAACAAATGAGTAAGTCGGCTTACAGGATGCCAGCATCTGCCATCCTCTGCTCCTTTAATCAGAAGTTACTGATATCTTCAACTGTCAAATTCAGCCTTATTTATTTTCATATACAGTCTTCACCAAGGTAAACAGCCTGTATTAACATCATACCCACCATGGGTTGATGTCTGGAATTACTCTTGGTTTGTACTCTGTACTACATGTGTCTGGTGTGAGTTCTAAGCACTGCATGCCCACCAGTGTATTTCCTTTTCTCTGTTCCTACCCTCTTTTAATCTTTGTGTGTGTGTCCAGCGTGTAAAATTTAATTCATCTTTGTACTTGGTTTGAGATCTCATTCTTCTATTTTTTGGTTTAACCCAATGGCAGACTTAGTTGAACCTACCTGGATACAGATGTTACCTATGACCACTAACAGTTCTTCTGGACTCTGCAATTTACATGGTCAGACATTGTAGTCCACTAGTATGCACATGTATATACAACATGGCTACATTGCTTCCTTTAAACTTAAAATTATCCAGTTTTTTCCCCCATGGCTCATGGTTGAGCTTGTTATGGAGAAATTGTTATGGAGAAATACAATCCTAGAAACTCTAACATGGTTTTTGGAACATGGAGTCATGCAGATTGGTGGTTTGATCAGATGTTCCAAGAGCTGGTCCATTTTGGCAGGTAGGAGAAAGTAGTAGTCTTACCAAGAGCCTTGGGGCTCTGCTGAGGTAGTTGTACTATGTTGCATTGTCCTTATATTTCTGTGTGCTTGCTACAATGCTATGCCTCCTTAAACCTACTCAGTATATGTGAGTCTATACCTCGTTAATTTAAGTTCTGTAGACCCACAAGTATTAACACTATTAGTTTATTTCTTGCTTGATTGTTCTCCTTTATCTCTGAATTATCCAAAAACTAAGGGACTTAGTTGGCTTATAGGGGCAGGGACTCAATCCTTTTCAACATGCCAGAGAGAGGGAGAAATTGTATCTTCACTACTGCTACTGCTTTTTTGTTGTCACACAGTATTGTGTGAAGCATTGTCCTGTGACATCCTTTGGGTATGTGTTCCCCTAGGGTAATATGACTGCTGGTCCACTTTACTATGTAGGCTACAGTGGTAATCCAGACCTGGTCTCCAAAGCAACAGCTTTGTTGGTTTATACTCACATGCTTATATCTTATCTTCAAGTATCATCACTACTATGTGCTAGGGTATAAAGAAACTTCCAGTGTAAGCCATATTGCTGATGTGGATTTTGTTAACTGCCCATTTATGAATCTAGCTATGCCTGCATTCTTGGACTAGGTTTACTGTTTTTCTCTTCCTATACGAAGTAAAATCTAGTCTTTAAATTTGACCTATGACCATCATGTAATACCATTTGCTGTTCTTGACTCACCAGCTTTTGTCCCTATTTTACTATAAACTTCAATATTGGGATCACGATATTTGTATATGTCTGAATTCATTTGAAAACTGTTTTAGGAATTGGCAGTGAGTTTGCTTGCTTATTAGAGAATTGGAAATAGCTAAAATACTGATAAACTAAGTATAACCTGGCCAATCATGTGTGTGTGTCATGAAGGAAGGGTTATAATGAATCTAGTCCATTGCATCTGGATTCTAAATAAATGAAAGTACTTTTCAGTTTTTCTCAAATGATTATTTTTTTCCTTCATAATTTAAGTGATATCCAAGAGAAATGTAGGTCACAATTTTATCTTAGAAAAATTTGTATTTATCTTGGGATACATTAGCCTCATTAGTAACAATCTAAATTTCAACATTTAATTTCCTTTTTGGGAAGTGATAATCACATTGTAGGCTCTCTGGGATGTGGAGAGGAGAAAACTTGTCTTGAAAGCCATACTTGGAAAACAAAGAGGGTCAAATGTCTGCCTAGCCATATGCAACTTTGGGTCAAAATTACTTGAGATTCCATTAGAGAGTTGGTTTGTTCAGTATTTAGCTAAACATGTGTGAAATATTATAAATTCTATTTAAGGATAGCATCTTCTGAAAGCTGGTTCCAAGAAGCTATTGGAATATACGTAGTAGAGAAAAATGTCATCTCTCTATTTAGACATGCATGTGGTATATGTATTACATGTACAATTCTGAGTGAACTTCCAGGTGAGTTCCTTTGTTAAAACTTTTAATTTTGATGTTTTATCTTTTCTTTTCTTTTTCTTTTTGTTTTCTTTTTCCTTTCCTTTCCTTTTCCTTTTCCTTTCCTTTTTTCCCCTTCTTTTCTTTTCTCTTCTTTCAGGGAGTTAGTGCATGCAAGCAAGTGAGGGAAGGGGAAGATGAAGTGGGAGAGTATCTTAAGCAAGCTCCACACACAGCATGGAGCCTGACACAGGGCTCCATCTCATAACTCTGAGTTCATGACCTGAGCTGAAATCTAGAGTCAGACCCTTAACTGACTGAGCCACCCAGGAACCCTTAGGTTTGATGACTGACTTCAGACTGAAACTTTTCCACGTCGAGGAATTGTTGTTACTGCTTCTCATCTAAGTGTCATTTAATTTGAGCTATTCTATTTGTTGAAAAATTGAATCTGTGCCCATGATCCAATTCTATGGGAGAATAGCATATTTTGCCCAGTGTAGCCTTCATTACAGGGGACTGACTATGGACATGAGTAAGCACTGGCTACCAACTGGTCAGTCTGTACTTAGTTTCTTTATGGTAGAAGAAGGAACAGCAAGAACATTGCTACGGTTGGGACGTTTATATATTCAAGGATTATAGCTATATTTGGCCCCATTTTGTTATTTTCTCTGAAGAGTACAATAATACATACTCACTACAAACACTCAGAAAAAGCAGGAAAGTTTTTAAAAGCAGAAAAAAGAGGACTTACTTATAATCCTAACACCCAGAGGTACTAATCATTTTTGGCATATCTTCCTTTTGTATTTGTTTATGTGTTGCTTTATGTCGATATGTAAAAAAAGTTGTAGTTTGAGCCTAAGTTGTGTCCATTGCTTGGAGTCAGGTAACTGTGATAAGTTTGTGGGTGGCTCACCAGAAATGTGTTGGCATCATAGGCAGAAGAATGATCTTTTTTTTTTTTAAAGATTTTATTTATTTATTTGACAGAGAGAGATCGCAAGTAGACAAAGAGGCAGGCGGAGAGGGAAGCAGGCTCCCTGCTGAGCAAAGAGCCCGATGCGGGACTCGATCCCAGGACCCTGAGACCATGACCTGAGCCAAAGGCAGCGGCTTAACCCACTGAGCCACCCAGGCGCCCCAGAAGAATGATCTTTAAGAGAAACTCTAAAGAATCTGGCATATAAGGAATGGAAAAGATGTTCAAAATCATTAATCAGGAAAATGCAAATTGAGAAGTATAATGAGATATCATGATACATCCATTAGAATGGCCAAAATAAAAAAGTCTATCATCGTCAAGGACGTAGAAAAAACTGGAACTCTTATATACTGCTATATTAATGCAGAATGGTGCAACTACTTTGGAAAACGCTGTGATATCATGTTAAAAGTTAATATATATGTACAAAATGATCAGCCATATCACTCCTAGGTATTTACTCCAATTAAATGAACACATGTAACACAAAAAACTGTACATCAATTTTTAGAATAACATTTACCATAATTACCCCAGATTGGAAAGAACTCAAATATCCATCAACAGATGAGTGGATAAACTATATGTCTTAATCCTTTTAGGCTGCTGTATCACAACATCACTGACTGAGTGGTTTATAAACAAGAGAAATTTACTTCTCAAGATCCTGGAGGATGAAATTCCAAGACATCAGAGTGTCATCATGGTCAGGTAAGGACCCTCTTCTGGGTTGCCAACTTCTTGTTTCTTCACATGGCTTCTTTTCTAAGAACATTAATCCTATTAATTAGGGCTCTGCCCTCATGAGCTAATTACCTACCAAAGGGCCTATATTCTAATACCATCACCTTGGGCATTAGGCTTTTAACATGTGGATTTTGGGGAGATATAGACATTCAATCTATCGCACTGTGGTATGCCTATACAATGGAACACATACAACTTGTATGAATCTAATAGTACTTAGGCTTACTGAAAGAAGCCAGAGGAAGATAGAACACTACAAAGTGTATGATTTCATTTATATAAAATTCTATAAAATGCAAACTAATCCTGAAGAAGCACAGGTGAGTGATACTTGGAGACAGGGGTTATAGAGGGGCAGAATGGAAGGATTAAAAAGGGACATGAGGAAACTTTTGGGGGTAATTCCTGTGTTTAATATTCTTCCTTATTCTGGCAGTTTCATAAATAGATACATATACCCAAATTTGTCCATTTGTACCCTTTAAATATGTGGTGTTGATTATATGTCAGTTATAGCTCACAAAATCTGTAAAGACTTTCTTCCTTGAATGAGATTGAATATATCAGTCATGGCTCATTGGTTATAAATCACAGAAAGTGACTTGGTCTAAAATAAGTTAAAGGCAAGTCATTGAAAAGATAAAGAGAACTTAAAGAACTATTCGAAAGGCTGAAGGAGCCAGACCTGGAATGGAGCAGGACATAAGACAATTTCAAAGGCTTAGGAATGAGACAGGAGAGGAATACCTCATGCCTGGCACCATTTGGGTCCACATAGGGTACGTTTTCTGTTTATTGAACAGATTCCACAATTTTCATGCTGGGATAATGGGATAACGGGCTTCCACTATGATTACTCTGTTCAAGAGTAATAGTCCCTGGAGTATTCCCCTTGGCTGGGGGAAAGAGGTTGCTGCTAATTATGTAAGGAAACCAGAGTGTTAATGGAAAGAAGTAATAGTGAGTACCATAAAAATCAAATGCCCACCCTTCAAGGTTTTTTGTATTCTGTTCTAGTTACTGTTCTTTATGTGTGTGTGTGGGGGGAATCGATATTAAGTTATTAACAACTGAGTATAACTACATAAACACAATGTTTTAAAAATGGAAATAAATTCATGGGGAGATGGAGAGGAGAAGGGAGTTGAGGGAAATTGGAGGGGGAGATGAACCATGAGAGACTATGGACTCTGAAAAACAATCTGAGGGTTTTGAAGGGGCGGGGGGTGGGAGGTTGGAGAAGCCTGGTGGTGGGTATTGTGGGGGGCACATATTGCGTGGAGCATTGAGTGTTGTGCATAAAAAATGAATTCTGTTATACTGAAAAGAAATTAAATTAAAAAAAGGAAAAAAATGGATATAAATTAATATAGTAGTTTTTCACTGTAATAGTAATATATACCCATTATAGATCATTAGGAAGAACAAAATTAGGAAGAACAAAACAAAGATTCACTACGAAGAGGCAACCACTCTTAAAATGCATTAATTTTTTAAGATGGGTCAGGGTTTTTTAATGAATAAAAACATTCCCTTATTTTTAAATTAATCTTCACAAACAATTATACAGAGAAATAATTGGACATAAAATTCCAATTATGTCCTTTAAACTCATTGCTTCCCACATTTTAGCTGCTGGAAACACCACTGTCATACCACCAACTTGTACTGTATAACATGTTTAAAGTCAACTGATTTGACATCAACCCACCTTTTTTAAAAAAATTAATATTTGTTTAGAGCAATTTTAGGTTCACAGAAAAATTAAGGGAAGGTAGAGAGCTTTCCTACACCTCCTACTCCCACACATGCATAGCCCATTTTAAACATCCTTCATCAGAGTGTTACACCTGTTATAATTGAAGAACCTACATTGACATATCATAATGACCAGAAGTCCATAGTCTGCATTAAGGTTCATTCTTGATGTTATATTATTATATGGTTTTAGACAAATTTATATCCAGTCACTAGTAAACTGATGGATAACAAATCATTTCTAAACTTGGTAGCTTAAGCCAACAACAAATCATTTTATTATTTCTCATGTGGGTAAGGAACTGAAGAAGAGATTGGTTGAATGGTTCTGGCTCTGGTCTCTCATGCATTTTCAGTTATATGGGGCTTGGGTGGTCTTAGACTTCTCAGGAATGTCTCTCTTCATGTAGTCTCAAGTTTCTCTGTATGGTTTCTGTTTATGGCTTAGTCTGGGTTTCCGTATAGCATGGCGGCCTCATGATGGTTGAAGGCTTCAAGAGAGACTATTCTGGGTGTTAAGTCTGAAGCTTCATTGCCTTCTGTGACTTAGACTCAGTGTCACTTTGACCTCATTCTAGTGGTTATAAGCAAGTCCCAAGTCCACCCAAATTCAAGGAGCTGAGATAGATAAACTTGTGAGATAATGCCACATAAAAATTGCTCTTGTTTTTCCTCAATAATTTTAATGTTTTACAGCCCATAAGGGCAAAACACTCTTCCTAATAATGGACTTAAATGTATTTATTTGCCACAGCTCTCTATAACCAACCAACCTGAAATTGGTTGTACTTACTTCCCTGTCCTGAAATGGTTGAGTCACATGTAGAGGTTTTGGTATGTTACCACTTTTGTTTTCACGCTGTTGCTGACACATAATTTGATACCTATTCTGTGCATCGCATAAGCCTTTTTTTGCTCAGCTAGCTAATAGTTCTGAGTTCCTAGCATTACTACTCAAGAATTCCTAAATCATTTTCCTGATCATTGCATTGCATTCCTACCACTTACTATGGCTTCTGTGTTTTGGTTCATTGTCTCTAGACTTATTATTTTACATTTGTCTACGTTAAACCATATTCTCAGTTTATTCGTTCTTTCACTGTGAGGGATACCAATCCATCTGAATCATGCCATTGTGTTTTTCCTATGTGCTGTATATATAACCATATAAAACCAATAAAAATCTATGTACCTTAGAGGAAGTTATGAATATTTTATTGGTTATGCTTCAGGGTCATACTAACAACTCAAAACAGGTCAAGGCAATGTTCAAGATACCAGGCCACTGAGCAGAACTTCCAGGAGGGAATGAAGCCAGTATTTACCAGGGGAAAGCTCTGATAAAATCTGGTTCACTCTATAAATTTGTACTACGTTCACTGGTGGCCTAAGGCTCATAATTTCGGAACTCTGTTTTTATCTTTGTTTAAATACCCCTGTTATAGTCCTCTTTAAAAATACTTCACTGAAAAGGAATGTAATCCATTCAAAAGTATACTGCATATGTCAGAAAGCCAATTAGCTTGGGTTACTGTTAAGAAAGTTGCTTAAAAATTAAATAAAGAGGGGCACCTAGGTGGTTCAGTTGTTAATCATCTGCCTTCAACTCAGGTCATGATCCCGGAGTCCCGGGATCATGCCCTGCATCAGGCTCCCTGCTCAATGGGAAGCCTGCTTCTCCCTCTCCCACTCCCCCTGCTTGTGTTCCTTCTCTTTTGTGTCTCTCTCTGTCAAATACATAAATACAATCTTCAAAAAATTAAATAAACACATGTAATAAAAATTAAGTTCTACCGATCTCTAATTTCATTCTTGCAAAACATGTTCATGGCCTCTTATGTGCCAGGGAGTTAACTGGAGTAAAATAAAAACTAGAGAGATCTTTTTTCAAGAAATTACAGATTGGTGAAGGAAAAACTCAGTAACATATCATTACAGTTCACTTCTATTTGTAACATCTTTAAATGTTACCATAGAGAACTGCAGATATACAGCCCAGGGAATGAATAATAGTCATGAGAAAGTTTATGAAAGGTTGAAAAGACAACTGGGTTTAAGAGACTGCTGTGTACCGTGCTGTGTTCTTGTTTGACTTATGAGACATTGTGGAATATGGAAGAATCACATATGTGCAGGAAAGATAAAGCCTGTTACTTTCATGGTCCTTCCTCCTCTGCCATAACTTAAAGAAGTGATAGGAACACCTACAGGACTCCTGGGGAATCAGAGGGTGATCAGAGGTACTTTCTAAAGCTTAGTGAGGGTAGTGTGACATTCCTATTGATGGGGCAGGCAGAAGAAATCCTCAAGAGAACTTGAGGTTCTAAAGGGTAGTGTATTAGTTAAGTAGACAAAAGCAGACAGTCACTGTGTTTCAAAAGATGCATAGGCTTTCAGGAGGGGTGTGTGTATGTAGTTGTGTATATAAGGAGTCAGAAAAAATAATCTCTATGATGCTGCTTTGAAAGAGAATAAGGAAAACTTGAATACAATATTAATGCTGTATTTTATTCAGTTACTGTGATAAAATCTTAACATCATTGAATGGAAGAGAATATTGTGATTTCTGAAGGGTCCCTTTGGCAAATGCAAGTGATAGCATAAGTCTGTTTTCTTCAAGTGATAATTAATTATCCATGGCAAAGGAAGTATTAAAGCAAAAAAAAAAAAAAAGTCCCTTTCCTGAAGGAGCTGGCTATGACATGGGAGACAGTCAGTAATAAGCACAAGGAAGAGTAAGTGATCAATGTGAGCTCATTGGGTAATTTTTCTCTCCCTTTGCTTTGAACGGCCATAGCATTTATCATATGTTCTGCCTAATTTAGCACTTAATAACATAGTTTCTCAGTGTCCTCTAATTGTTTGATAAATGAAACAACCAGACTGTTTCCCCAACCAGACTGTTGTCTCCCTGAGGGCAGGGACTTTGTTCTCGTCTTGTCTCCTCTCTCCTCATACCAGTGTCTAGTGGAGTGATTAGTAGGCAGCTCTAAGTGTCCTGTGAATGCACACTTATTGATGATGTAAGGGATTGTACAATCAGGCTCAGTTATTTTACTTCACTTTGCTTTTCTGGAAAATAAAAAGTTAAACTTCATGATGTCTAAGGTCTTTTCCAGCCTTGAGGATCTTTAATTAAGATTTCAATCTGCTTGTACTTGACTAGATGGAATAAACCTACCATTAACATCCATATGAGATATTTGTATTATGCACATATCGGATATTTTTCTGAATTGTGAAGCCAGCATATTACTTTTTTCTCCTATCCATAAAATCATTTCAACAAATAAACAATACTGTGTGCCAGGTATTTTTGGAGATGCTAAAGAGTTACTGTTGAGCAATGTAAACGTGGTTCTCACCTTCCCAAAGCCTGTAGATCATTAACAAAGAATAGAGGAAGACAGTTAACAATAGCCAAAGTGTGAGGAAAGCTCTGCTGGGAGGAAGGACCCAGTTATGGGGGCACCTATCTGAGCACTCAGCCCTGTCCCTTGGGCTTCTGGAAGTCTTGCTTGCTATTAATACTAGGTCTGAGATGATATGAAGGATTAGAATGGGCCAAATGATTGAAGCATAGAAGTAGAAGCACAACTTGCAAAAAAATCCTGAAGTGGATCTGAAGAGCCTGAATATTGAAGGAATTTCAGTGAGGCCTGGAGTGAGGTTTTGAAGGAGAGAAGAGGTGAGACATGGGACAGAGATGGGCCAAAAGTCAGATCTCTGAAGAACATTAGAATTTCTGTTAAGGAGTATGGTAGCCACTAGAGGATAAGAGAGGTGATGTGATCAGATGTGTGTGTGTGTGTGTGTGTGTGTGTGTGTGTGTGTGTATACACCATACTTCAGCGTGTTTTATGTTCCAGCCACTGAAATCTAATAGAGATTTCTGACATAATCTAAGATTATCTGTATCAGACTTAAACATAAAATGGTGACTTTTACTTGGTTATAGGTAGCAGATGTTCCTAACCAATTCAACAGATCACTGTTTTTGTTGTTTTTAACAGAGATCGACCTTCACTGTTTAAAGTAGCATCCATGTAAATTGAAAAAAGTTAGTGCCACTAATTATTTTTGTAATTAATTTGCTGATATCGTCAATGTGTTTTCTTTTGAAGCAGTAGCTGAAGAGTAAAACTATTCAGTGCTGAATTAATATGAAAGAGTGGCTAAGTCTATGGTGGAAAGAGCATAGACTTTGGATTTGGGTGGGTGCCAGCTTAACTGTTAACAGTGAGAGTTTGAGCGATTCATGTGTTTAATTCTCTCTTTTGCAAAATGGAGACAATAAATCAGGGCTTTTGTAAGGATTAAAATGACTTTTGGGGGGTGCCTGGGTGGCTCAGTCATTAAGTGTCTGCCTTCGGCTCGGGTCGTGATCCCAGAGTCCTGGGATCGAGCCGCGCGTTGGGCTCCTTGCTCTGCGGGAGACTTGCTTCTCCTTCTCCCACTCCCCCTGCTTGTGTTCCCTCTCTCGCTGTGTTTCTCTCTGTCAAATAAATAAATAAAATCTTAAAAAAAATGACTTTTTGTAACATATCTAGCAAATGATTGCAGACACAGTATAGGCTCAATAAATATTAGTTCGTTTTCTCCTCAGAGGCTCTTTTCTCTTTAGTATAAAGTGGAAACTATTTGGGATTTCTCTTCATATTAAAAACTCAGTATGACCTACCTCATGACAAACATCATGGTTACTAGGAATTAAGGAAGGGAATATGAATTAGCACTTACCATCAAACTAAGATAAACTTTTTCTTCTCCAGTTCCTAGCTTTCCCTCACAAGACAAAGAATTGGTTCTGCTTTTGGCTCAATGTCTTTGGAGGAAGATTTTGAACATGTCCCAGATTAATCAGACAAACGGGAGATTTAAGAGGAGGCATAGAGGTGCCCTGTGAGAATGTTTTTGTAGTTTCACTGTACCTTTTATTCAGTTCAAGTTTATAGAAGCTACAGTTTCATTCAAAAAATGTTACCTCTACCAATATCACATAAAACACTTTATGGGCAGTATGTAATTTTGTATAAAAAAGTAAGTATAATACCAGATAGAAATTGAAAAGCATGGATCAGCAAATATTTATTGAGAACCTACTATATTAATAATAACATTTTAAGTAAGACTTATATTTTAGAAACACTTAAATAGCTTTTACATTTTTTATCCCCACTATAAGAGTAATATTTGCCTTTTAGAAACAAATATGTAAATAACCTAATATTTATTGGTATTCACTGAGTGCTTCATATGTGCCTGCCTCTGTACTCAGTTCTTTCTTTGCATTAGCTCATTGAATCCATATGTCAGTCCTAGGAGATGATTATTACAATAATTTCCATTTTATATATGAGGAAAATGAACCACTGAGGTGTAAAGAAACTTGTCCAAAGACACTCAACTAATAAATACAGTATTTGGAATTGTAACCCAGGCAGTTTGGTCCTAGGGCTCATACTCATTATCTCTCTGCCAAATTGCCTCTATATGCGTTACTAGATGCCATGTGTAGTTCAAATTGCCAGTTGCTATCTGCCAGATATTTTTTTAAAGATTTTATTTATTTATTTGACAGAGAGAAACACAGTGCGAGAGAGGACACAAGCAGGGGGAGTGGGAGAGGGAGAAGCAGGCTTCCCACTAAGCAGGTAGCCCGATGTGGGGTTTGATCCTATGACCCTGGGATCATGACCTGAGCCGAAGGCAGACACTTAACGACTGAGCCACCCATGTGCCCCAGATATATATATATATATTTTTAATGTTGTGTTTATCACCATATAGTACGTCATCAGTTTTTGATGTAGTGTTCCGTGATTCACTGTTTGGTGTAACACCCAGGGCTCCATTCACTATGCGCCCTCCTTAATACCCATCACAGAGCTAACCCATCCCCCCACTTCTAAAAGCCACAGTTTGATTCCTGGAAAACAAAGAGAATATATCAACCACTATGAAGAACACATGATTTAATTCAGTGACAAACCTGCTGGCAAGCAATTATGATACTACCTAATAATTACTAATATAGTGTTTATTTCTCCAGGTCCTGGGAGGTGAAGGCTAGAGAACAGTCAGGATGAAAGGATAGAGCAATGCAGTTGAGTAATATACTGTCTGTTACCTAAACCAGAGTTTGGAAAATGGTGGCCCCAGTTTTCTTTGACCTTCCATTTTCTTCTAATTAAATTAGTTGCCAACATTTAAAAATTAGACTTGTAAAATTCCAGATTTTTGGATTCTCCTGAAAAACTGGACTATCTGGTAGAATATTCTGGGAGAATTGTATACCATGACAAAACTCACCCTGAGTACGTGCTTAAACAGGGCAAGTGCCCCCTCTATTAGCTACAGGAGCCAGCAAGCATTCTTTACTCATTCATTTGACTTATTAGTCCCTGTTAATATATCATTTGCAGCCTGCTTTTTCTAAGGGTGAAAGGTTTCTCAGAGGTTCATAATTTACCAGGGTATGTGTTATTCTCCCTGATTCTTAAAGAATCAAAGTAGCTCTAGCCTGATCACCCACAGTCAGAGACAGACTTCACATTGAGCTGATGAAGGTTAAGCTTTTGGACTCATATCTCGTTTGCCCCCTAAGGCTCTGGGAGAGGTTCTAGCAATATGTTCACATGATCATATGTTTTGGAAAATTTTGCCAAAGTCAGGTATGTGAACTGCGGTTGGTTAATGCTCTCAATTTGGAGTTCCTTTCCTGTACATTCCCTCTTGTCAGGGGTGTTGGAGTGGCTGCGGGCATTCAAAATAAATATTCTCTTCTAAATAAATATAAATTTTTGCATTCATTTAAGCTTTCTTTTTTCTTAAAGAAGGCCCCTACATTGTAAAAGCTTCAGTATCTCTCTGCATAGGATGCTTCTTTCTTACCTCCAAAGACAGTGCTCAGGTCAGCTTGTATGCTTGCCAGAGCTCATGTTACATTATCATGAATTTTGTGAGCAGGTCGTAAACACAACCAATAAGAATAAATTATATAAATTTACAATTGTATCATAAAAAATAATAAAAGCTCATCAGTTCCTAATTATTTTACTATATTTTGCTATTATCTGTGCTTTTTAGAAATTTTTTATTGTGTTATTTTAGTCACCATACAGTACATCATTAGTTTTTGATGTAGTGTTCCATGATTCATTGTTTGTGTATAACACCCAGTGCTCCATGCAATACATGCCCTCCTTAATACCCATCACTGGGCTCACCCATCACCTCACCCCTGTTATCTATACTATTGAAGTTATTTAAGCTATTTTATTCATGTGCCAGAGATATTATATAATGGGGTGACTGTACATCTCTCCCTAACTCTGTGTTCAGTGATGTAATGTTGATAACTTGAAATTAGTCATAGTAAGAATATTTGCACTATAGAAATAGGCAAACTGCAAGTCAAGGTTTTTTGGTTTTTTGTTTTTTGTTTTTTGTCTTTTTCCTGGAGAGTCCATTTTTACGTGTTTGCCAGCATACCACTTTCTGGTGGTTGGCTACATATTGGTATGAAGCCTGCGGTGTTGCTGGCACCATGTTCCCTGGGGCAAGCAGCCTGAGTTCCAAGGACACAGATCAAGCTATTGAAATGGCTTGTGGATGCCCCCTCTGCATGTAGGTGGTTTTCTTCCCTTGTCATAAAGGCAGAATCCAAGGATCTGCTTCTCTGGAAGAAAACTTCTGTTTTTAAATAGAGGTATTTTCTAAGTGGAGAAAATGTACCTAAGTTACTCTAAGAGGGAGGTAGTATTATATGGGGCAATACTTTGGAAAATAGAGTAATCCCCCCCCCCCCAAAAAAAGTTTCTGAACATGATTAGAAACTTCTACAGTAGAAAACAAATAAATAAGATTGACAACAAGGTGGTAGATGACAGTTGACTTTATTGAGTTTTGAATGTAGTAGGCATTGTGCTAAGCATGTTACACATATTTGATGTCATTTGATCCTTAGAATAAAAAACCCTCTGATGTTGATATTATTTTGTTCATTTTACAAAAGAAACCCAAGGCTTAGAGACACTAAGCAAGTGGCCAAGACACTAGCCAGTAAAATGTTAAAGTGAGGGTAGGATTTATAACCTTGATTAGTCTGGCTTTGCACCCCAACCAACTCTTAAATATGATGCTGTGGAGCCTGTGCAGAAAGTCTAGTGGAGATGACACAAGAGCATTTTTCAAACAAAAAAATAATTGGTGACTCATAGAAAATAAGCTCTGATGCCTTTAATTCCCACATATTCAAACTCTTGTAGAGATAGTAAAAGTGTTATTACTTACTGATTTGGATGCCTTTTATTTCTTTTTCTTGTTGGATTCCTGTTAGCTAGGACTTCCAATATTTTATTGAATAGAAGTGGTGAGAGTAGACATCCTTGCCTCATTCCTGATCATAGTGGAAAAACTCTCAGTTTTTCACCATTGAGTATGATGTTTGCTGTGGGTTTTCATCTATGGATTCTATTACGTTGAGGTATATCCCTCTAGATCTACTTTTTTGAGGGGTTTTTATCATGAGTGGATGTTGTATATCATCAAATGCTATTTCTGAAATGATTGTAGTTTTTTCCTTTCTCTTGTTGATATGATGTGTGACATCGATTGATTTGCAAATATTGAACTGCCCTTGTATCCAAAGAATAAATCGAACTTGATCATGGTGAATGATTTTTTTTAATATAATGTTGGATTTGATTTGCAAATATATTTTTGAGGATTTTTGCATCTATGTTCATCAGATATATTAGCTGGTAGTTCTCTTTTTTGTGGTGTCTTTATCTGGTTTTAGTAAATTTTCCTTTTCTATTTTTTGGAACAGTTTTAGAAAAGTGGGTATTAAGTCGTCTTTAAGTGTGTGCTGGAATTCACCTGTGAAGCCATTTTGTTTTAGACTTTTCTTTGTTGGAAGGTTTTGGATTACTGACTGAATTTCATTCCTGGTAATCAGTCTGTTCAAATTTTCTGTTTCTTTCTGCTTCAATTTTTATAGCTTGTATGTTTCTAAGAATTTATCCATTTCTTTTGTCCAGTTTGTTGGCATATAATTTTTAATACTATTATAATCCTTTATTTTTCTGTGGTACTGGTTATTATTTCTCTTGCATTTCTGATTTTGTTTGAGTCCCCCTCCCCCCATTTCTCTTTCAATGATTCCTGCTAAAGGTTTAACAATTTTGGTGATCTTTTTCAAAGAACCATCTCCTGGTTTCATCAATCTATTCTATTGTTTTTTAGTTTCTATTTTGCTTATGCTCTAATCCTTATTACTTTCTTCTTTTTTACAGGTTTTGGGTTTTGTTTGTCTTCTTTTTCTAGGTCATTTACGTGTAAGATTAGGTTGTTTATGTTTGATTTTTATTTTTAATTGAGATAGGCCTGTATTACTATAAACATCCCCTGTAGAAAACTTTTGCTGTATCCCAAGGATTTGGGACTGTTGTGTTTTCATTTTCATTTGTATCCATTTATTTTTTATTTCCTCTTTGATTTCTTGGGTGTCTCATTAATTGTTTAGTGGCATGTTATTTAACTTCCATGTATTTGTGTTCTTTCCAGATATTTCTTGTGGTTGACTGCTAGTTTCATAGTGCTGTGGTCAGAAAAGATGCATAGTATGATTTCATTCTTTTCGAATTTGTTGAGACTTCATTTGCATCCTAACATATTATCTGTTCTGGAGACTGTTCCCTGTGCACTCGAAGAGAATGTGTATTCTGCTGTGTTAGGATGGAATGTTCTAAATATATCTGTTAGATCCATCTGGTCCAATGTATTGTTCAAAGCCACTATTTGGTTTTTGATTTTCTGTTTGCGTGATCTAGTCATTGATGTAAGTGGGGTATTAAAGTCCCCTACTATTATTGTATTACCATCAATTACTTCCTTTATGCTTATTATTAGCTGCTTTATGCATTTGGGTGTTCCCATGTTGGGAGCATGAATATTTATAGTTGTTATATCTTCATGTTGGATTGCCCCCTTTATTATTATATAGTGTTCGTCTTTGTCTCTTGCTACAGTCTTTGTTCTAAAGTCTATTTTGTCCAATATAAGTACTGCTACACCAGCTTTCTTTTTTCTTCCATTTTCATGGTAAGTGCTTTTCCATCCCTCATGTTTAATTTGTATGTGTCTTTAGGTCTAAAATGACTGTCTGGAAGATAGCATATAGATGGGTCTTGCTTTTCTGTACATTCTGTCGTCTTTTACCTTTTGATCGTTTAGTCCATTTACAGTCACACTAATTTTTGATAGGTTAAGTACTCACTGCCATTTTGTTATGTACTTTTTGGCTGTTTTTGAAGTCGTTCCTTCCTTCTCTTGCTCTCTTTTCTGATGATTTGTTGGCTTTCTTTAGTGATGTATCTGGGTTCCTTCCTCTTTATTTTTTTACTTATCTATTACCAGTTTTGATTTGTGGTTACTGTTTATATAATAACATCTTAGGCAAATGGCAGTCTTTTTTTTTTAAAGATTTTATTTATTTATTTGACAGAGAGAGAGAGAGAGAGAGCGAGCACAAGTACACAGAGAGGCAGGCAGAGAGAGAGGGGGAAGCAGGCTCCCTGCTGAGCAGAGAGCCTGACGTGGGGCTCCATCCTAGGACCCTGAGATCATGACCTGAGCTGAAGGCAGAGACTTAACCCACTGAGCCACCCATGGATCCCATGGCAGTCTTTATTAAGTTGATGGTCCCTTACATTTAAGCCCACTCTTTACTTTTCTCCCTTACTATGTTTTAGGTATATGGTGTTATAATTTGCATCCTTTCATTTTGTGAATCCCTTGACTGATTTTTATAGATACACTTAATTTTACTGCTTTAGTGCTTCCTACTTTTCTTACTCCTGCTTATGGCCTTTCCATTCTACTCAAAGAGTTACTATTTAACATTTTTTTTTTCCTAGGGCTTGTCTAGTGGTGATAAATTCTTCTAACTTTTATTTGTCTAGGAAACTGTCTTTCACTCAGTTCTAAATGAAAGCCTTTCTAGATAGAGTATTTTTGGTTGCAGATTTTTTTTTTCTTTTAACACTTTGACTATATCATGGCATTCTCTTCTGGTGTTCAAAGTTTCTGCTGAAAAATCGGCTCATAGCCTTATAGCATTTCCCTTGTATGGAACAGTTTTCATTTTCTTGCTGCTTTTAAAATTTTAACTTCTACTTTTTGCCATTTTAATTATTAGTGTCTAGGTGTGGACCTCCTTGGGTTGATTTTTTGGGGTGTTTTCTGTGCCTCCTAGATCTGGATTTTTGTTTCCTTCCCCAGATTCAGTAAGTCTTCAGCTATTTTCCCTTTATATGTATTTTCTGCGCCCTTTTCTCTCTCTTCTCCTTGTGGGATCCCTATAATGTAAATGTTATGACACTTATAGGTTGCTGACTTCCCTCACTCGCTGAGTTCCCTTATTCTATTTTCATTTATTATTGTTTTTTTTCTCTTTCTCTCCTTTTTAGCTTGATTGCTTTCCATTGCTCTGTCCTGCCTGTCACTGATCTGTTCTGCTGCTGCTTCTAGTCTACCACTTATTCCATCTACCATATTTTTAATCTCAGTTATTGAGTTCTTCATCTCTGGTTTGTTCTTCTTTATGTTTTCTGTGTCTTTGTTGAGGGTCTCGTTGAGATCCTCTACTCTTTTTTCAAGTCCAGTGAGTATGTTTATGACCATTACTTTAAATTCTTTGTCAGGCATAATACTTATCTCCATTTTATTCACTTCTTTTGCTGTGATTATGTCGTGTTCTTTCATTTTGTACGTGTTTTTCTCTCTCCTCACTTTGTCTAACTCTCTGTCTGCTTCTATGTGTTCAGAAATTCAGCTACATCATCCGCTCTTGAAAGTAGTTGCCTTCTTAAGAAGAGGTCTTATAGTGCCCGGCAGCACAGTGTCCCCTGTTCATCAGAACCTGGCACTTCAGGGATCTATTGTGGCTGAGCTGCTTTTGCCATTAGTCTTGTCATCTACAAGTCTTGTCATCTCTTTGCCTGTTGAGGGCAGGATTTGATCCCTGTGTTGTTAGTGGTCCAGTCTAGGGGCCCCTTGTGCTTGAATTGAGTCAAACCAGGCACTTGCCAGAGATTCAGCAGAACCAAACTGCAAGGTGCTTTCCCTGTGTTGCCCCCTAATAAGTTTTCATTGGTCAGAGAGGCCTGCAGTCAGACCATATGTTTGCCACCAGCCTACTGCTGGGGCTTCAGGTAGACTGATGTGTATGGTCATCTTTCCCTCTCCTTGGGGCAGGAGTCACTTGGCAGTGGGGTTGGTCACTTTCTTCCTATCAATATAAGATAGAAATTTAACTAGCACCAAGAGGGACAGATTATATAGCCAAAGTAAAACCACATATCCTCCAGATTGTAAATACCTAAATAAATAGGGAAAAATAAATAAAATAGGTAAGACTTTTAGAAAAGACACTGACAAAATAGATGAAAGATGGTGTCTCCCTGAAGACTTAGAGGAAGAGCAGAAATGAAAATTATTTATTACAGGAATTAAGAGTTTATAAAAATGTATTTGAGCACCTTTAAACTGTTTTCAAGCTCTGTTTTTATAGAATCCCATAATTTTTTTGGACATTCTCTAGTGTTTCAGCAAAGATAGCTTGAACATGAAGATGAAAATACATGTGTGGCATCATTCAAAGAAAGTTATGGCATCAAATATAAGTCAGAAATTTAGATATTGGTAAAAAGCTCATTAACATGTGATATTGCTATTGTTATTGAGGAAAATCTGGGTAAGATAAGCAGTCTGATAGAAAAGTAGACATAGAACTAATGTCTGGTAATAAAGTCTGGAGAAGAATACTCACAAAATATACTTGAATCAGTTTAAATGCTGAGATTATGTGAAATTTTACAATTTAACTTAGAATATGATAGTTATAAATAATAACTATGATATTTATGATATTTATGATAGTTATAAATAATAAATCAATTCCAATTTGCCTGTTTTTTTTGCAAGCTATGGTCTCTGCAAGAAATATTATCATTTTTTAAAACATTTGATAAATACTCAGTAAAAAAATTGAGGTGTTCCAATTTTTTTTAAAGATTTTATTTATTTATCTGACAAAGATCACAAGTAGGCAGAGAGGCAGGCAGAGAGAGAGGAGGCAGCAGGCTCCCTGCTGAGCAGAAGGCCCGATGCAGGGCTCGATCCCAGGACCCTGAGATCATGACCTGAGCCGAAGGCAGAGGCTTTAACCCACTGAGCCACCCAGGTGCCCTGAGGTGTTCCAATTTTTTTAACCACCACCACATAAGGTGAAATATGTCTAGTTATATCTCTACTGCTAATGGAAAAACAGTGGCAAGAAAAATAGTAGAAAGAGTGGTTCTTATAAAAGTAGCTTAAAAGTGTCAAATACTCATTGTATGTTGTGATGACAAATACTAAGATGCTGGCATCTTTCAAAATAGTATTGGTTAGTGCCATAAATATCATTTTATGTTAGTATGCTCTCTGTAATTTTCAAGCTAGAAACAGGTTTATTCTGAATACATGAGCAACGCATGTTCACTGAAATAAAAAACAAAGAAAATAGAGAAAAATAAGGAAGCCAAACTATTACTCAGATGATACTTTTGCTTATGTTTTGGCATCTGTAATTCCAGACATTTTCTAAGCATGTATTCCCAAACACAGAAAAACATGTCATAATTGGCCTTCTCCACAATAGATGATTAGATTATTATTTCCAATGGCTGAGTAATATTTCATTGATTGGTTTATGCCATAATTTAATCCTATATTGATGATTCCATTTTTTCCATTTTCTGTATAATAGAAATAAATTGCCATGAATATGCTTATGCACACAGTCTTTTACAGTTATTTTACTCTACTTTAGGAGATATTACTAAGCGAAATTGCCAGCTGAGGGGGTCTTAAAAGGATTTTTTATTCTAATAATAATTATTTTAGTATTTGAATATATGTATAATCATTTCTAGAGAAGTAAAAGGCAACAACTGAACAAAAATCCCAATGCCCAGATTAAAAAAGTTTAACACCGAGTTTGATTCCTGATCTCTAATATCTTTGTATCTACATAGATTAGATGGATAGATACATGTAGGAAGGTAGAAAAAAGGGGCAGAGAATATAGATATAGATAGATATAGATATAGATATGAATCAGAGAGCAAATGAGAATGAGTCAAAAGAGGAAAAGAAGAAATAAGCACAGACAACAACAAGCAATGAGGGACTTCAGAGGATTAGCAAATAAGCTTTGGACATATGTCAGCAAGGAATAAAGGGCAGAAATGAAAAGTGGGTATGAAAATTAGGAAGTTAATTGAAGAACAACTGAAGCTTCTTTACCTACCAATCTTCCACATTTGCACACATGCACACACACACACACACACACACACACACAAAATGAAGGACAAATTGGGAACGATTTAAGTTACCTAAATAGCATACATAATTTATTTAGGGGGTAGTGAGTTGAACATATTCTTTGTGACAAGGGTTAGTGTTTGATATAATGAAAAGTAGTGGCTGGGAAAGGGAGATAGACTCTGTTAAAAAAATTAACTGAGTAAATTTGAAGACCTAATTGGCTTTATTAAATACGTTGGGCAGCATCCCATACAGCAAGTTAGAGCGCAGCTCTGAGAAGTTGTAAAAAATGAGTTTTTATTATTTTTTTTAAGGTGCGTGGGGCAAGAAACTTGTCTGTAAAGGCAAAGGATTGTAAATTGCTTTTCTTTACAGCAGAGAGAAGGGAATCTTATCATGCAGATTAGATCTTCCTTTGAGGGATAGAGAGGGATGTTTTGGCTGACTCATTGGTGCTGATTGGAAAATTGCTGACTGACTAGTTAAAACTACATTTTTGGGGAAGATTGAAACTGCAATTATCCCTGGTTTGGGACACAATTTTGGGCCTGTGGTTTCTTTGAATAGAATTAAAATGTTGGAAGGCTTTTCTAATGTTTGAGGCTTTCTTTGTACGTGTTGTTGACCTTAAGTCAAGTCCTTTTCAGTTCTAGCACGTGGAAGTTCCCAAGACTGATGTTGGTGTCTCTAATATCTTAAAGTAAAGGCAGACAGTTGATAGGTCCTATCCAGATGCATACAGAGTTCCAAGTCAGAATTTCTACTAAAGATTCATAACATACACAGTAATATTAGGTTATAAACTTTTCTATTATAAAATGTCATTTTCACATTTTGTTTTGCTTTCGATAGTTAATGTAAAAATTAAGTTGCAAATTATTTTTAATTCTAATTTTTCTGGTTCATTATTCCAAAATCCTTTATTAATGGTATTTCTTTATATTTCTCACTCATGGTGAACTGAAAGTATTTGCATTTTCTTCTTCTGTCTTTGAGACAAGATATTAACATACTTCACTTTCCCTACTCATTTGCATCCTCTTGGTCTTTATTTAAAACATGTTCAGTGCTAGATTATTATATAATATATGTATATGTGTGTATATATATATGTAATTAAAAATACACTTTTACATTAAAGTTGCTTTCAGGGAGGTTGGGGGAACCAGGTGGTGGGTATTAGAGAGGGCATGGATTGCATGGAGCACTAGGTGTGGTGCAAAAACAATGAATACTGTTACGCTGAAAAGAAATAAAGAAATAAAATAAAATAAAAAAATTTTTTTTAAAAAAGTTGTTTTCAGGGGCACTTGGGTGGCTCAGTCTGTTGAGCGCCTGATTCTTGATTTTGACTTAGATCAGGATCTCTGGGTTGTAGGATGGAACCTTGTATTGGGCTCTGTGCTCAGTGCAAAGTCTGCTTGAGATTCTCTCTCACCTCCTCCCTCTGCCCCGCCACCTGCTTTCTCCTCTCTAAAATAAAAAATGTCATGTCCAAGTATAAATTAAATTGTGCAAAAACAAATTTTAAAACCAAATCGCATAAATCTCATTAAAATTATTTAGCAAAACATAGTAACTCTGGGATATGTATATTTTACCAAGTGATTTATGTCCTTTGTAATTAAAGATTCTGCAATCTTAAAATGTTTTACTGTTTCTTTGTACAAAAAAGTAAAAAAAAAACAAGAAAAACTCTGTTATTATGGAGTTGACTTGTTTCTGTGAGCATATTAAGGAAAATTGGGGTATATTCCCTAAGCTCTTAGGGCCAATGTTCAGCAACATTTGCAGCAGTTAAAAATAGTCCACATTTCCTTAAATCTGAAAGACTACAAATAATTAAATCTGAGAAACAAAATAATCATGAAGGAATCATCAGTTAACATGGCCACTAGAGTCTTTCATTATAGGAATAAGCCCAACTTTTGGCAGTAATTTAGGCTCTTAAGCTTGACATTTCCCTAATTTATCATATTGTTTGTGATCACATTAATTTGATGGGGTTCTGACATCTTGTCCAGGTTTTTAGAGTATTTATGATGATCCATTTTTTATTAGTTGAAAAATTCCACTAATTATTTTGCAGAATCTGTCTATTCATGCCTGTTTTGTCTTGGCATCAAGGAAGATGATCAGCAGAGTTTGCTCAGCTGTTCAATTACTCATCCCATGTTTCTGAATCTCACTATTTAATCCAATTGTCAAAATTCAGCTTTAACTATAAATCACTGCTGTCAGGACTCCCTTTAAAGCTCCTTGTGGATACTGTTACTCATTCTTCATGTCCTTGACTGTGCCTCTTAGATCAATGGCTAAGCCTTGGTCAGGAAAACAGCAGCTATTCTAGGTATTTCTAACAAGAATTGGCTTAACGTTAGGAATTAACAGCTCACACAACCACTGAAGCCTTGGGGAACAAAAGTCAGGAGGGTGGATTTCAGGAAATCTACCATCTGCTGATGCTCATGTTCCTAGATGCAGCTGCCAGAGAAAAATAATGCTCTCTTTGCCTTGTGCCATCCAAATCTCTTGCAGGTGCCTTTCATTGGCTTGATCTAGCTGAAACTCTGCTGGTAATGGAGACTGAAGTTCCCTTTTTATGCCCCTGTCATAAAGGGGAGAGTTATAGATGGGTGGGAATGATTCCTAAAACCAACAAACAATATCTGGTTTACAAGTGTATCAATAATATTTTTGGCTAATCATTTAAAATATATTTGAAAAGTAAATCCCATGTTTATCAAATCTGACAGCATCAGAAATGCTGATTTTTATATCTCTTTCATTAATCTTTCAGTCCTATAATGCATTAAGCAGATTTATATTATATATCCACTAAACCCCAAATCTCCCATCTTAGTGGGTCTAATTTTGTACTTTGATGATTTTCTCAGTTCTTTCTCATAGTTTGCCTATCTTACTCATGTACTTAGTGATTTCCTTCTAATTGTGACCTCATGTTTCTTGGAACTTTAGTGACTATAATTATAGTGTTTTGTTCCAGTGAGGGTTTATGTGTGCTTCTGCCAAGAACCCAGGGACACTCATCCCAGGATCACGTAATCTAATTTTTCATCTTAGATTTTTTTGGGCCATTGAGATTGTATGAATTTAGACTCCAGAGAAAGTGGTTAAGCATTTGAGGATTTTGTTTGTCCCTGCTGTTCTGTGCAAAGGGGCTAAACAGACATGATCCCTACCAGTTTTTACTAGGTTACCCACTGATGATGTATCCCTGAAGGAACTGTACTTATATGTGGGATCTTTGATCTGAATCCCATCTTTTTTGGATCCCCGGCTTTACTTCCTGTTACTATGCATGTGGTCATTAAAACTCAAACTTTTAAAGTATTGTCTAAGGGAGCTTGCTATGCTGGACTTGTAGTCTATGTTTTGTGTAATTTTTTTTCTTTTAGGCTTTTATTTTTTTGAGTTTTTAGGTTTATTAGAGAGAGAGAGAGAGAGAGACAGCATGCACATGCATGAGCCATGTGGGGCAGGGCAAGGAGGGGGTAGAGGCAGGGAGCAGAGGAAGAGAGAAGGGCAGACTGCTCCCTGAGCCGACCTGAGACCTGAGCCAAAGGAATGTGCTTAACTGACTGAACCACCCAGGCATCCCTCTTCTATGCTTTTATTATTTAATTTTTAAATTTAAATTCAATTTAATTAACATACAGTGTAGTATTAGTTTCAGAGGCAGAATTTAGTGATTCTTCAGTTGCTTATAATACCCAGTGCTCATTCCATCAAGTGGGCTCCATCACCGAGTTGCCCTAGCCCCCATCCACTTGCCCTCCAGCAACCCTCAATTTGTTTTCTATAGTTAAGAGTATCTTATGGTTTATCTCCCTCTGTTTCTATCTTATTTTATTTTTCCTTCCCTTCCCATATGTTCATCAGTTTTATTTCTTAAATTCCACATATGAGCAAAATCATATATTTGTCCTTTTCTGACTGACTTATTTCACTTAGCATAATACCCTCTAGTTCCATCCACATTGGTGTAAATGGCAAGATTTCATTCTGTTATGCTTTTAATCTAGAATTCTACTGAATTTTGTCCTTCCATCTTTTTTTAAACAATATTTTCTTGTTATCTAGCTCATTTTCATTTTATTAAGACTCAAGTTTCATGTACCTGAATAAATATCCTGTTGTCTGAAAGGCCTTTCTTCACTCCATATTATAAAATAAGATGCCCTTTCTTCATTTTCTCTTCATTTTACATTTATTCACTTTATCATACTTACACAAACCATCCTTATCTTGTTAATATTTCTTGTTTCTTTGTTTATAGTCTTCGTTTTCCAGCTTACCATATTAAGTTCTATTAGTGCAGGAACACTTTCTGACTTGTTCCCCCTTATACTCATAGTGCCCATCTGAATGGTGACTTCACATCCCTTATATGTGTTCAGATCCCCTAGAATCCCTTCTACAATTTCTGTGTGCCTATCACCAAACTACCCTGTGCTTTACTTTTTTTTTTTTTTGAGAGAATGTGTGTTTGTGTGTAGGGTAGGGGTGGATGGAGAGGGAGAATCTTTTTTTTTTAAGATTTTATTTATTTATTTGAGAGAGAGAGAGAGAGAGAGGAGAAGGTCAGAGGGAGAAGCAGACTCCCCATGGAGCTGGGAGCCTGATGTGGGACTCGATCCCAGGACTCTGGGATCATGACCTGAGCTGAAGGCAGTCGCCCAACCCACTGAGTCACCCAGGCAGCCCCGGATGGAGAAAGAGAATCTTAAGCAGGCTGCACACCCAGCACAGAGCCTGACTTAGGGCTCCATGGCACAACCCTGAGATCATGACCTGAGCCAAAATCAAGAGTTGGATTGCCAACCACCTGAGCCACCTAGGTGCTCCCTCTTGTGCTTTGCTTTTAAAACAGGCATTGTCTAAACCCTTTGGCTACTGGAACTGCTTTGCTTATGCACACAGAGAGCTGGAATAGCCTGGGAGTTTACATAGCCACTCTGGGGTAGACTTCAGCCGAAGACTCTGTGAGAATATTGGAAGTGCAACTTAAACTTCACGCTGAAGCTTGGAGCCTACTTGAATTCTTCCTTTTCCATCTCTTCCTTATTCTGCTCCCTCACTAGTCTTCTCTAAGAGTGCTTTCTTAAAAAATCACTTGCAGGGGCACCTGGGTGGCTCATTCTGTTAAGCGTCTGCCTTTAGCTCAGGTCATGGTCCCCGGGTCCTGGGATCAGATCATGACATTGGCTCCCTGATCAGTGGGGAACCTGCTTCCCCCCTCTCTCTGTTTCCCCTTGCTTTGCTCTCTCCCTCTCTGTCAAGTAAATAAGCAGAATCTTGAAAAAAAATTATTTGCATAGGAATTCTCATTCCAGAGCCTATTAGGTCTGCCAACCTAAAACTGCTCAATAAATATTTTTTGGATGAATAGATAAATACCTCTCTGCCCTTAAAGCCTTGCAACCTTCCTGTCAAACTGTTGTGCTAGCTCATATTTTATCTCCTGTTTTAAAGATTATTTTTATTGGATTTTGTTAAAGTAAAAAATAATTCATTATATAGTCTACTTAATTTGTAATTTTGTTTGTTTGTTTCTCAAGTCTCAAACTCTATTATAGAAAATTCTTAAGTCTTAGGCTGTGAAAATTCTTAAGTCTTAAGTCTTAGGCTTTTGTTAGCTTGTTAGCTAATGAAAACTGAATGATAAACATTTGGTCTGTGCCATTAATGCCATTTAATAGGGTTGACCAACTATCATCCATTGCTCTCTGCATTCACCTGGCTGCCATCCCAAATCCACCTTTGTGGTCTAAATCAGAAGGCATTTGTATATTTAAAGCTTCTACTTGAATTCCTCAATGCTAACAGTTATTTCACGTTGTTACTAAAACTAGAAAGGATCTCTGCTCCCTGAAGATGGTTGGATGAGGTATATGGAAGTAGGAGAGGGTACATTGATTTCTTGATAAATTAACGGAATCTGTGCTTTACCACTTACTATGCATGACCCACTTCTCTCCCTGAAGAGAAAACAGTCTTGATTTACTATCACTATTTAGTGTTCAGGTTATTGTAAATACTTTGTCCATTCCTTGGTTTCCCTCTATTCCAATCACCCATACTTAGTGCTTACAGAGTTATCGTCTTTAAATAAAATCCTATCACTTCCTCCTTTTAAAGCTCTTGTTAGATCTAAATTAATTTATAGGAAAAAAATCCATATTTCTTGTCTTAGTTTGCAAGCCCCTTATAAAATCATTTCCCAAGCCGCTTCTTTAGCCCTATTTTCTCCCTCTCTCACATGTATTCTAAGCTCCACTTGAATTAAACTTAGACCATTTCCTGGTTATGCTTTGCTCTTTTGACTCCATTGCTTTGTACATGCTGTTTCATCTGCCTAGAAAGTGATTCACTAGCTTTATTACTTAGAATAATCTTTATCATGGCCCAGTTTTAGTTCAAATAGGTCTTCAATAACATGATACCCAACCTGTATTTTCTTCGCACATCACATAATTAGTTCATCCCCTTCAACTAAGCCCTGTAGCACACTCTATCCACACTCTATCTAACCATCTGGGGATGCTGTGCTTTTCACCCAAACGCTCCTTTAGGACCGAGTGACTTCCCCTTGTTGTAGAGAATGCTGCCACTGATAACCATCAGCTCTCAGCTATCCTTGGAAATCCCCCTTACCTGCAAAGAGCTGCCTCCCCCAAACTCTTGCCCCTTTCTCAGGGGTGGAGTGAATTGCATGACTTGTTAGCCCTGGGATTATGAAGATTCTTTTGTCCCAATTTAGGACCGCTCTGAAAGGCCATTTTATCTTCAGGCCTACCCACAAGATCAGCTGAGGACATTATTGAGACTGTATGGCAAACTGGCCATTTCATCTGTCAAATATCATTTCCTTCCCTTCCTCTTTAGGTGTTGATCTAGAGAGCCCTCCCTAATAAAACTCATGAATAATTAAGCTTCTAAGAGTCTTCATTCCATGGAAACTATCCTGAAATATCACTATTATGATATATGAAAATTTTTTTCCAGTTGCTTTTCTCCATTTAACTGTGAACTTATTGAGGATGGTATGTGATGCCCATTTTTATTTCCTAGACATTTAGCATAGACCCTGACAAATAGTAGATGATCATAAATATTTCCTAAATAAATGGATGAAGGGATATTTTTAAAATTTTGACTAGTTGGATAAGAAAATAAATTTTATCTCTTTTTCTCCTTATCATTTCTTTGAGTTTATATGCTATCATTAACTTTTTTATGCTGAATATTAGTTTTACAGCAATGTCTGTAATATATCACAATGATTGTGCCTTCCCCTTAAATATAACTAACTAGATAAGATTGAATTTATTTATCCAAGATTAAAATAAATGGTCCACATAGGAATAGAATTTCAAAATCCATATGAACAAATAAGCCAATTTTTTCCTTCAAGAATAAAAGCTGCAAGTGATTAAGTGATTTTCTAAAGTTAGGCTTATTATTTGTATCTGAAGTTAGGCTTATATTTATACAAAAGACATTTGCATAAACTAATGATACAGATAACTTGAATTATTTAGAAAGGCTTATTCTTTCTGTAAGTTACAAATTTCCATTAGAACTTTTTGAAGGCTACACTGACAATTTTTATTCTACACTTGAAAGGGCCACTACCTTTATGCACACTCAAAATATGTATGAGAGTATATAAATTTTTCCCTATTGAGAGAGATATATTTTAGAGAGGGAATGTTATAAAAACGGTATCAAGTTAGGACTCAGATGGCATAAATTTGGCCATTTCTTTTAGTTCTTGTTTTCTTTTTCGAAAAATAAATGTGCTCACACAGTTTTACTCACTTTGTGCCAGGGTTTCTCACTTCAGCACTATTGAAATTTGGGACTGGATAATTTTTTTGGTGGGAAAGGGTATTGTCCTCTGTATTGTCTGACGTTCAGCAGTATTCCTGGGTTGTGACAACAAAAATGTCTTTGGACATTGCTAAGTATCTGCTGGGGGATAAATCAACCTCAGCTGAGGGCCACTTCTCCTTGATTAAAGTGATCTGTCTTTCAACCTTAAGTCAACTGGAGCTATTCTTTCTAAAGTCATCAGTAAAATTTCATTTGCTATGTTAACACACTTTCTTAGGCTTTTTTTTTTAATCTTAATACTTCTGATTGATCTCAATATCTCTAAAAAGTTTCTCTTGTGATAATTACTTATGGGGGACTATGATTCTGAAAAATAAATTTGGTTTAGCTTATGAATTGGGAACATTCTTATAGATTAATGCTATGTTTTCTTCCCCTGGGAGAAGTAGCAAGGATCATGTTATATTCAGGTTTTAAAATGTGAGTATTTGGTATATATGAAATGTACCCTTGATCAGACATAACTTTGTACACATCAGAACAATGTGTCAATAGACATGTTTTATCTTTTTCTTTATAAGCCACATACTGTCTTCCTAAATAAGAGAACATAGATGATTTTAAAAAATAGAAACTTGGGGCATCTGGGTGGCTCAGTGGGTTGAGCCTCTGCCTTTGGCTCAAGTTGTGGTCTTGGGGTCCTGGGATTGAGCCCCATGTTGGGCTCTCTGCTCAGCGGGAGCCTGCTTCCCCCTCTCTCTCTGCCTGCCTCTCTGCCTACTTGTGATCTCTCTCTCTCTCTCTCTCTCTCTGTTAAATAAATAAATAAATAAAATCTTTAAAAAAATAAAAACTTGTCTTAGTTTCCTATTGCTGCTATAACAAAATACTACAAGTTAGAGAACATATTCATAGGTGTCAGGAATTAGGACATGGACATCTTTGGGGAACCATTATTCAGCTTACCATAATGCCCCATTTCCTTGTTTCAAATAACATAAAAATCTGTGACAGACTACATTCATCCCACTTTGTGACCAAAAGAGGGAGAACAGGAGAGGGACCACTGGGACCACTTATGTGATTCTTTTTTGTTATCATTTCAGTCAAGCATAAATTATCTTTACACTCTGTTCACTCTTAGATTTTGGTAACAACCTTGGTAGCTGGTTTATGCTATGAAATTGGCTATGTTTGTATGTATACGTCGCCACGCATGGATTATTTATAAATATGTGTGAGAGAGTGTGTGTGTGTGTTCCCATGTATTCTAGTTGCTCCTTCGATTCATTGGTCCTTAATATTCATCCAGTGTCAAACTTATATAAACTTACCTGTTTATGTTGCACACAGCACTTTTCAGTGAGCCTAAAAGCTATTTTTAACACTTTGTTTTGTAAAGTCATTTAATCTCTAAGTACTTTTTTAAAAATTAGAATTTCTCAAACTTCCGTTCAAGTCTACGGTCTTATCACTTTTGCGTGAACTATTAAAGTCATCTACAAGACCCTTTACCTAACATCTCATCTTTCCTGTTCTTCTGCATACTGTCTTACTGGATTAACATATATAACATCCTAGTTGATCCATCACTACTATTAATCCCTTGTCCAAATTCCAAAACCTTGAATTTGAAACTCTCCAAAATTCAGTTACAACTTTCTTTTCTAATTACTGCCTTATGTCAATATAAGTCCTTGCTTCAAGGGATGTGCTGCACCCACTATCCACTAAATGAATTCTTTATGCTACTGAGGTAAAGAGTCAGATTGTTAAATCAGTCTCTCTAGAACTATGGATTTTACCTTGCATCAAACTTTTCTAATAACTCTAAGGGCACAGGCCACAGCTACATACAGGTAAAGTATAGAGAAGTCTGACACTGCCAATGCAACTCCCAGGTTCTTGCTTTCTATATAAGTGTGTGCCCTGAATTAGATTTTGCAAATAATTTGCCTAAGTAATACATGGGGATTGTCAGTTACACAAAGGGAGTTCTTTTAGTCATAAACTCCTCCACTATATGCTATGATAATTACATAGCTAACAGTGACATTTTACAGTATGCTATGCCTCATAAAGAAAAGAAATCTAGATTTTTTTTTTCTATAAGCCACTTAGACCAGGTATAACCTGGTAAAATCATTCCAAAGAAAATAACTCCCCATTATTTTTTCATTAGTAAATACCACCATAAAGTCAAGTGTTAAAAGGAGATTTTTACATGGACTCTGTACTTTTTTTTTCTCCCAATAATGGTCCTAGACCAGCTACTCACCAATTCCTTTGCATCTACCACCCCTAAAACTTATTCTGCCAATTCTCCTACCTATAAAACCCCAACTTCAGTCCCATGTGCTCTATGATGGCCCCAATTTATTCTAGTTCCTGGTAATTTCTTGGAAATTTGTGTTACTACTGTACTTGTTAGCTTCACCCTGTCATCTGGCATTTATATTGGAAACATTATAAAATTAGTTAATTTAATCAGCAGAAAACCCCGTAAGAATATTTTCATTCTTACCATGCAAAATTATTAAGACATTGGAAGTCCAAGCAACTTGTTTAAGACCACAAAAGTTGAGGAGCTGATATTCAAACCTCCTTCTGAGTTACACTTAGCATTACATTTCTTTTAGGCCAAAAATACAAAATAGGTGGAATTTGTTTCTAAAGCCTACCCCTGTGCCCTGCCATCAATCCTGCTAATTATTTTAAAGGTATTCACTGATAGATCCTTAGAACATGGCTCCAGCCAGGGATGTTAACATTTAAAATTTGAGTGATTAAAAAAGTCCTTTTGTTTTTGACTCTTTTCCATGCTACATAGCTGGACAATAGAAATGCACAGTATATTATTCAGACTCTGTCTTCCTTCTTCACACTTCTTCCCCCTCGCCTCTCTCCTATCACCAAATGGTGAACAAAAAGAGTTCAATACTTTGGTTTTTTAAAACCTTGCCTAAGATGTGTTTTTACTTTGATTAAGTTGTTAAACAACAACACCATGCTGAATGTGATTGGAATTCCCCATTCTTTCCCATCTTTTTCTGTGTACCACCCAATACTGCAAAGGATATGAATGACAAACCACATTTCCCAGAGTCCCTTGCAGCTAGGATTCTAAATATGAATTAGTTCATCTTCGACTAGATTAACTCACAAGAGATTTAGAATACAGATTTCAAGCAGAGGCCAAATTCCAGATGCTGTTTCTGGTGGCCTGCAAAGGTTATGAAGCCAGGATAGTGTCTAGAAAAATTTGTGGCAGTTAAAATTAGGGTTTCAGATTGAATTAACCAACTTTGTAGGTATCCAGCAGCAGTTATCCAGGGCAGGCTCCTAATCCTTGGATCACATCTATGGTAGCATGTTTTTAAACCTAAGAGTTTCAGTGATGGCTCCTGATTCCTGTTCCTACAGGGCTTCCAGTGATTTCATAACCTAAGTTTCTGATTTAAATCTTTCCTTTCTTAAAATAACTCAAATGATTTGTGTTTCCTGCTAGGAATCTTGACTTATACAAACACAAATTATAAATACTTTGTGGCAGAAGTTTTTCTTCCCCCTGTCATCCCTGAAGTTTAGATGGTAAATCTTACATCACTGAATTATTTATACTGAATAACTGCAACCACCTAGTTATAAATTATTAGTATTACCAAAGATGGTATTAAATAGTCTTTCTTTAAATCATGAGCTAAAAAGTGTTGTTGCCATCTAGCTTTCAGTGCTGAAGCTTGTTCTAAGAAGAGAGTCCTGTGATGTTTTTATCTTCATTCCCTCTTTTAACATCATTTTTTGCTGGCATCAGACTGAAGTGAGCAGGGAAGCAGGCTTCAGAGTCAAAAAATCAGAGGTCAGGTGACAGGTTTGAAGTCTGTAGCTCAGCTTCTAACCATTTTGTGCCTTCAGTTCCTCATTCTGAGGCTGTTTTTGTTTCTGAATAATAAGGACACCAATAACCTCCACCATGAAGCACAGAATCCTATGTGAACCTAAGGCTCTGCTCACTGGTTAACCTGGCATATGAGTTCTGAACACTTCTGAGATTTACAGTTATTGATATTCAGTCAGTTTCACGTGGCTGCAGATATTTGGGCAATATATTGTTTCCATCTGATCTTCTAAGATACTGGATTTGAATTCCACTCCTCCATGATTTGAATGTAAGACAGATCAAAGTTTGTTTCACAGCATCTACTAATGAAAGACAAAAGCCACATTTGAATAGGGCTTGCCTGTCATTTGAAAGTCATTTGGGGTCCCACCTATCAGTATTAATCTGAAGCGCCATTTTGTTTTGAAAAAGGAAGCATCTGGTAATTAATTATTGACTAAACTATGGTTTCTGCCAAGATTGTCTGGATAGGTATATTTTAACTTGTCCTAGAATAAAAAGCATCAATATGGAGTCAGACTGAAGAAACGTGCCTAACTAGAATTGTCAGTATAGAGTCAGCTTTTGAATGGGCTAGGTAATTTATTGGTTAAGAACATGGGCTCTGGAATCAGGCTGCCTGAGTTGGAACTCAAGTACCACAATGTCTTAACTTGTTATCTTGGACCAGTAACTTAACCTTTCTGTGATTAAGTTTGTTCATTGGTAAAATGCAGATAAAAATGGTACTTATCTCTCATAGGGTGGTTTTAAAGATTTATTGAATGAGTGTGAAAAACTTAGAACATGCTTTGGCACACAGTAAATGTGAAGTATTTTGTTAAGACTTCACAGTTGTTGGGCGCCTGGGTGGCTCAGTTGGTTGGGCAACTGCCTTTGGCTCAGGTCATGATCCTAGAGTCCTGTGATCAAGTCCAGCATCAGGGAGCCCCGAGGAGAGTCTGCTTCTTCCTCTGACCTTCTCCCCTCTCATGCTCTCTCTCCTTCTCTCTCTCTCCCTCTCAAATAAATAAATAAAAAATTTTTAACAAAAGACTTCACTGTTGTTACCGCTCTTTTGTTAAGAAACACTTGCATTCTGTTTTTCTGTGCCACAGCCTCTCTGGTGGCTAAGAGTGAGCCCTCTATAATCTACTTTTCTTCAAACTTTTCATGAGCTTGCTGAAGTGCTTTCAGCTGTAATTCTTCTCTGGTTAATGAATTCTGTGCATTTGTTTCCCACATATACATACTTCTTTCCTCTTGGCCATTTGTTTGATCAGTTGTATTAATTCTTCATAAAAATATCTGCTAACTTAAAAGTAACACGTCTTTCTAAGTATTTCAAATTTCACTATTCATTGGAACATTTAGATAATTTTATAAAAATATACCTTACCTAAAAAAGAATCCTATGTGTCAGTCTCCTTTTCATTGTAGGTTCCAGTTCAGTTGGACCAATTAGTCTACCAGTAGTCTGCTGCAGGCTTCCTCTCATGGACCTTGGAATAAGTGCAGTTCAGACTAAGAAAGCATTAGGGCATTCCTCCAGTTACCTAATGGGAGAGAAAAGAAAAGGCTCATAATGGTTCTCATACATCTAGGAGGGGGTTGAGGTGACCAAAAAACAACTGATTCTAGGCATTCTCAGTACCCTGGTGACACTTTTGGAATCTAATCCTTTCTACCATTGAGAAGTTAGGGGTTTATCTACCTATCTACTTGAGTCTGTCCCCTTTCTAGAACATTGGAGGGACAAAACCCTCTATCCTGGCTTTTGATCAGAGCCTGATATTGTACCTTTGCAAAAATAGCTTTATTTCCCAGAACTGAGTCCTTGGTTCCACATCTTTCTATCTTAGAAAAATCTCCCTAGATGGGAACCTTCCTTTTCAAGATCTGCTGCTATTGTATCTCATTTCATGCCATTTGCCCATTCTCTCAGATTATGCCACATATTTGATTGCAGCATCTGAAATGATACTAGATTCTGAGTCCAGTGAGTTGCATTAAGTGTTGGGTCTCAGATTTTGCTTCAGCTTAATTTCAGTTAAGACTTCTTTATATTCTGCTTCAGATCAGTGTTATTCATTACTTTGGAGCTACTGTTTTTGTCAAAGAGTTGCCTGCATTCCACCTAATTTATCCCCTCTAGTTTGATGCTTTGTTCCTACTAGCATGCTATGTGTCTGTAGAACTATCCTGGAGCTCTACTGTAAACCCTCCACAGATACTGTATTCTTAGTATCTTCATACAGCCTTCGGCTTTGTAAAAATGTGGCTGTCTTTGACAAAACTTAACATTTAAGAGATCTGAATTTGATTCAATAAAGCCTAGCTCAGTAACCTCTGAAATACTGGAACAGCTGAAGTTTACAGAATCCCTGTTTGTTTACACCAATATAAACAAGGTTTTCCTGTTAGAATGACTGGAATGCAAACAGAAATAAATTCCTCACATAATTTATTTCCTCACATAAGCATCTTGTACTATTTTCAAAGGATTACTTTAAAACTTAGCCGTTGGGGCGCCTGGGTGGCTCAGTGGGTTAAGCCTCTGCCTTTGGCTCAGATCATGGTCTCAGGGTCCTGGGATTGAGCCACCATCAGGCTCTCTGCTCAGCGGGGAGCCTGCTTCCCCCTCTCCCTCTGCCTCCCTCTCTGCCTACTTGTGATCTCTCTCTCTGTCTGTCAAATAAATAAATAAATAAATAAATAAATACAATCTTAAAAAAAAACTTAGTCATCACAGTAACCTGGAAATGTGGATCATTTTATATAATAAACTGTATTAGGTAGTATTTGATATTGTCTAAGTACTTTGCAATAATTTCTTTGAATAGTTATTTCTCACAATGATCCTATCATGCAGAAAATTACTATCATATCATCTTCCCTCTGTTTTCTTTTGGGAGAAGTAAAAAACAGGCAGTCAAATGTTACCAAGTGAGTCAGTGGCAAAATGGGATTTGAAATCCCAGTGTCTATGTCCCTGATCAGTTATTATTTCTACCCAGATAACTCTACTGGTTCTCTATTTATTGTTTAGTCTGTCGTTTCTTCAACAAAATCCAATTAAATTGTTAATTGTTTCATGTCCCTTCTCTCATACTAATTATTTCTTTTTTGTTTACATGATTTTATCCTGGGCATTAGACAAAAACTTGTCTAGGAGCAGAAGGATGCATTAAATTATTTCTTTATACCTTTCTAACTCTTTGATCCCAGCAAAACTCTATTTGAGAATATGTATAATGATCACAAGCTAGATGATCAAGCCTTTCCTCTCCACAATTATTTGTGTGTGTGTGTGTGTGTGTGTGTATGTATGTATAATTTTGAAATATTAAGTGATTTTTATGGCAGTGTGACTCGTTGTAAAAAGACTTTTTTAAAAATACCTTTGGATTGGGGTGCCTGGGTGGCTCAGGAGGTTAAGCCTCTGCCTTCGGCCCAGGTCATGATCTCAGGGTCCTGGGATTGAGCCCCACATTGGGTTCTCTGCTCAGTGGGGAGCCTGCTTCCCCCCTTTCTCTGCCTGCCTCTCTGCCTACTTGTGATCTCTCTTGTCTGTCAAATAAGTAAATAAAATATTTTAAAAAAGACCTTTGGATTAAAGTTCTATCTCTGTGCCATACCAGCTTTGTGACCGTAAACAGCAGTTTATTCTTTTCAGCCTGTATTCCTTTTCTATAAAATGGAGATAATATTTACCTGATAAACTAATATGAATATAAATGAAAAAGCCATGTTGAAAGTACTCAGGTACCATATAGGCAGTTAACAAACATTAGTTTCCATCAGTTTTGTCTTCTATTTGCTTGTATATACCCAGACTATCAATATGGGACTCATTACTCATGATAGGTGGCCAGCAGATTTTGCTCAGTGACAAAATATTTGCATAATCAGCAAGAACAAACTTTATTACAGAGTCATCTTTAACAAAATTGATTTCTTTGCAGCAAATATTTATAGTTATTGAACAAGTATGTCTCTTTTCATTTTAAAGGTTCAAATAAGAGTTTTATTGACTTGGTGACTTGCAGATAATGAATGTCCCAAATGTGCACAAAACTAGTTGTTATTAAGAAGAGATATTTTAAATATGTTTTTAGAGGGCGTTCTGAAAAAAAAGTCATTTCATAATTTATCACTTATGATCCAGTTCATTAAACAGAAACCAATCACTAGGCATTCAACAGAAGGAATTTAATCTAAAGAATTGAATATACAGGTGTTGGAGGGTTAAAAGAGCCAAAAGAGTAATTGCGAGAAGCCTCTATCACCACTGAGTCTGAGACTATAAAAGAGAAGAGATTGAGGTAACCAGGACCTAGGATCTAGGAGGAGGGGTTGGCTCAATTGGTATTCACACTTAGGTTATCACCTAGCTGTTATCTCAGAGGAGGGATTCTACATAGTTGGAGCTCAGATCTCTGAGGGGGTAGGAATATCTGGCAGCTTCTGGTACTTTTGAGTAGGCACAATGAGGCTGGGTCTATGTATGCCAAAAAGAAATTAAACTGAAAGGAACTGCTGATGCTGGGGTGTGAAACAAAAAAGACGGTCCTTACCCCTACTTTCCAGTCTCTCTCAAGTGTCCTTTGTTAGTTGAATCTAACAGGAAGCCAGTTGGCAGAGAGTATGGAAAATACACTTTTCAGAGATATAGCCTGAGCAAAGTAGAATACAAAAGGATATATTTGTAGCTAAGAGACTAAAGAGGTAAGTAACTGCTATGCGTAAGTAAAATAACAGTAACTACAAGTTCCTTTGGGTTTCAGATAACATTTCTGAAGTTTATCCAAATCCATCAGAATACCATGATTAATTTGCATTCTTTATATGAATTGAGGCTTTTGATAATGACAAGAAGTGGCTTGTTAGATAATTCTTACACTGACCCCCATGAAACCACCTCCATTTTCAGTGGTCACTTTGTCTTCCCCTTCCTTGAAGTATGCTCCATTATTACTCTGCACCTGAATGAGCAGATTGGTTTTTCTTTGCAAGGCATGTGTTTCATAAGTTAGCCCACTAAAAAGTAGAACAGCTGCAGACGGGTGTCTTTAAACTCCCAGAGAGAATGTTTAACAAGCAAGCCTCTGTGTGAGCAGAAAAGTTCTCAGATTACTAGGACTCTCATTTATTTACTAAATCAGAATGATGTTGAGGCATTTAAATGCTTCCTTTGAGAACTGTGTAATAGGACTTTACACCATTTACCTGGTGTCGACCGCATGGAATAATCCAGTGTTTTGTTGGCAGCTAGACTGGGTAAAGTATATTTTTTCTGGTGTGTAAACCTGAGCAGTGATACTTTCAGTGATTTTTTTAAAAGATTTTATTTATTTATTTGAGAGAGAGCACAAGCAGGGGTGAGGGGAAGAAGGAGAGGGAGAAGCAGACTCCCTGCTGAGCAGGGAGCCCAAAGTGGGACTCTATCCCAGGACCCTGGGATCATGACCTGGGCCAAAGGCAGATGCTGAGCTACCCAGGTACCCCTTTCAATGATTTTCTTTTTTCAGGGATTGTGTATTTGGATTAAAATAAAAACTAAACCTGAAAGTGTTTAAGATTCTTTAGAATTTGTTTTGTTTTTCTAAGTTGGCCAAACAAAGATGGAAACCAAATAAAGGAGCTTTTAGAAAAAGGTACTTACCTGAGGTAGCTTAAAATGATTGCCTGTTATCAGTTAGTTGATACTTTGGCAACTATGCATGTATTTTGTGAAATTCATGGAGACTTAGACCTCCAGTTATTTCTTGGAAGGCCAAGCTTCTTTATCACTTTGTCTTGTTGGAAAAGAAGATCACATAGGACCTGGGCAACTCTACGTGTAATTGATTTAGGAGTGTTTTGAATGGCCATATCCAAAGCACATTGGATAATGGACCATATCTGTGTTTGTGTGATGGGAACAGATTTAGACATCTCACAGTGTTGTATCTTCTCTTCTAGTCTGTTAATATAAAAGTACTCAGAGACAATAAAAGATACAATGATGAATTCTCAGATATTAAAAACAAACCAGTGTCTAAAATAATCTTTGTAGTTTGAAATAATGAGAGTAAATCAAGATAATTTTAGCAGGATAGGGGCACCTGTGTGGCTCAGTCAGTTAAATGTCCAACTCTTGATTTCAACTCAGGTCTTGATGATCTCAGGGTTTTGAGTTCAAGCCCCATGTTGGGCTCTTGATGGGTGTGGACCCTACTTAAATTTTTTTTTAATTTTTTAAATTTAAGATAATTTTAATAGGATAAATACAAAGGAAAATATGACTTGTAGGAAATAAGATTTAACAGTGGAACTTAGGCAAACAAACTGACTACAAGAATAAAATGATTTAATGATGGAATGTATCTGCCAATAAAGTCAATTCTACTTAGGCCATCCTCTGCTTGTGTCCAAATCAAGAGAGAGAGAAGAGTCTCACAAGTCTTTGTATGCGAGGTAGCAGGTAAGAAGTAATCTCTTTCTGGTGATCATTCACACTCTAATCCATTTATAACCAGTTTTCACTGTACTTCCCAAAAGTATCATTCTGATGTATCTTGAGAGCCATAGCTAAGTATCTATTGGTCAGAATCTGAGGAGCACATTTGTTGGTCTTGTTTTACATTCATCAAACATTTTGTTCATGAATTTTAGGGGAAACTACAGAGTGTTTTAAAGTTTGCCAAAGAGGCGCTTGGGTGGCTCAGTCAATTGAGTGTCCGACTCCTGGTTTCAGCTCAGGTCATTATCTTGTGGCTTGTGGGATTGAGCCAGCTCCCCACTCAGTGTGCTTGAAAGGTCCTCTCCATCTGCCCCTTACCCCGCTCACTTTCTCTCTCTCTTCAAAAATAAATAAATAAATCTTTAAAAAATATATAAATAAGGGATGCCAGACAATGAGTTCCATACCCCCTCCCCTACTAGGGCATCTGTAAGAGTTTTGTAAAATATCTGATGCCCCATATTTGAGAATGTATGTAATCAAGTCACATCTGGATTTCTTTTCCTTTATCAGCAACAGCAATAACTTTCATTTTCTGAGTGCTGTTTACCAAGTACATACAATAACTCACTGTAAAGATGAGTAAAATAAGGCTTCAAGACACAAGTAATATACCCAGGCTTACCTAGTTAGTCAGTGGTGGAGCCAGAACTTGAATTCAGACCATCCCAGTCCATAGTGGCAGCTCTGCCTGCACTTTGGAAAAAGCTATGTACTGGATATGGGAGGATTAGGTCCTAGGACTGGTCTGTCTTACCTAATATTATGGTGAGACACTTTGCTTTTGGGGGAACTCTGCTCTCTCATCCATAAATTCGGTTGTCTGGATGGAATGGTCAAAAAGGTCTCTTGTAGATCCAGTTCTCTAAATCTGCAGTTTTGAGAATTTAGATGTCTTTTCTCTTTAACTCAGTGGAGGTGAAAATCAACTAGAACCTGTCTCTGAAAATAATTACTTCTAGGAGAAAATTTCAGTGTTAATCTCTCCAGTTTTTATGGCAAGAGGTAACAAGAACAGATGGAATCAATTCCCTGATATGATTTTAAGAAAAAATATCAAACATTACATGCATAAATTAGAGTTATTTCTCCTTTGGTTGGATCTCAGAATTATTCTATGAGGTTTGGTCTTTTAATCTTATAGACGTGTCAAATGGAATTATGTTTAGTTTTTCAGAATTTTGGCTAAAGCTCAAAAACTGATGAAACATAGGTTGTAAGTGCCAGCACATTGTATAGAGAGCTGCTAACTGGAAATATGGAAGAAAACTAATATTTGTTGTGAAAAGTCAGTGACTGGGAGGGCGTACATGGGGAGCTTTTGTGGGGTTGCTTGTGTTTTGGATACTGGTTGTATGTGTAGGTTAACTTAAAAATTCAATGAACTGCACATTTGTGAGTCGAGCACTTTTCTGTATTTATGTCAATACAATTTTTACCAAAAAAGCATATCCAAAATGTTCAGCTACTAACAACTTCAGTCAACTCTAGGATATATAAGAGAAGATTAAGTATTTGAAAATGTTACTGAACAAAATCATTAAGGTAGAGACTTATAAAGCAAATAAGCAGTGCCTAAAACCTTTGATGACCCTCTCTTCCCATATATTTGAGTCTTTCATCCTGTGTGTCTTGTATATATTTTTATAATACCAATCAAGAGACTAAAAATTGAACCAAGATCATTTCAGTCTAGAGTTTTTGCCAGGGAAACACGATTGAAAAGTAAAATGGCAAATCTAATTAGCACTAGTATATTCTAGACTCTGAATGTCCACTCCCTAGAGAATCTGGGCTTTCTAAAATACAACCACAGGGAAAAGCGATGCAGAAAAACAGAAAGAAATTCTTAAATGATGGAAGATGAGGCACTGAGAAGGAAGATATTTGGGGTTCAATTTTTTTTTTCAGATAAAGACTTCCTCTACTAAGCTTTTCTTTGCTTAGTAGAGTTTTAATATAGACCAGAAGCTCCAATTCCTATAAATATTTACATATAAACTGATATACTTGAGCGGAAATAGTTGAGTAAATAAAAATAAGAAATTATGGTAATTGTCAAAGCTGCATTAAACAGAAGGTATAGGAACTTAGTCATTCAAAAGATTCCCTGTTGAGGATTTACAGTGTCCCAGCTACAAAGGACAGTGCCATGAACAAAATGTGAGACACAGTTCCTTTGCTCATGGAATCTTGGATTTGACAAGGAAGATGGCCTTTTAAAAACTTTCCCCCCAATAATTATTTTATTGTAAGCCTGATGCTATAAGCCAAGTGCAAGTACTTGATTTCTTTGCATACATCGAGTTGAAAAAGCTTTGAATATTATAACCTTAGAATAATATTTTTAAAATAAGCTGCAAAGAAAAATGCTATACAATTAAGCTTTACTATTAAACCCAATGTTTATTCCTTTCTTGTTTGTGAAAGAAATATATTAATAATATAGCATATCTATTAGTGTAAATCTAAGACTAAGAAGAAAATCCCTCTTTTTAAAAATGCATTTCTGTTTATACTTTTGAGAAAGTTTTATTGGCATAGTTATAAGATATTTATTTGGATCATTTGTCCTTAATTGACAGAGAGGTTGCAATTTGGCAAGAATCAGTAAGTTTTGCCAATTAATTGACTTTGTTTTTAAATGGTTCATTGTTAGTTTTGAATAATGAACTTTTATCTTGGCTTCATTTTTTATTTTTTATTTAAATGTAATGTGTGGCAGAAAATGCTTTAGTGCAAATGGAGAAGTTTAACATTATTCTGCTTTCAACATTAAAAAAAACCCCTAAATTCTAAAATAAGTACTTCTAATCACCAATTTTCCAGGTATGCAGAAAATCATTTTATACGATATTTATCTAAAACCATTATAGATTTCTCAGAAATAGAGTTAAAGGATTAGGGGGTGCCTGGTTGATTCAGTCAGTAAAGAATGTAACTCTTTATCTCTGGGTCATGAATTCTAGCCCCATGTTGGAGGTGGAGATTATTAAAAAGAAAAAGAAAAGAAATAGAGTTATAGGGTTAACAATGTATGGAGATGGGCCCAGAAAATCAAATTGCAAATCCAGCATTATGTGGTCTCCTGGTGACTTTTTCTGGGTTTATGCAATGACAGTATAATTTGTTGATCAAAATTCAAGTTCAGTGGGTATCTATTTTTGATTTACTTTTTTTGCCAAAGGGTCATCATTCTTGCTATTGAAACAATGTGTAAATTTCAAGCAGTAAAACATTATCTGATGATTACAAGCAAATTTAGGAGGAGATATATAATCAGCCATTCATCCCCATTTTTTTTTTTACTGTCACAAGTCCTTTTCTGAGGAGCATTTGATACCTCTGAACTTGAAACCATGATATATATGTTTAAATTTATCTCAAGAAAAACTTGTCTTATGTTAAATAATACATAATGTTTTCTTATTTTCACTTAGTACTCCTTTTAATGTTTTTCTTCATTGATCATCCTGACCCAATTCTTTTTAGAAAAATGGTGTTCATTTTTGTTACTTGAGGTCATGAAACTTTATTGCAAAGTAAAGAAAGTAAACAAAAACATTTCCTTATCTTCAGTTGACTTCTAGATTCTTCTTCTGACATTACCCTATTTAATCAGATGTGTGATTCTGGAACTTCTGTTAACCAGTCTGTGACTATAGGTAAATGGCAGTCAGTGATTTTTGATGGTCTATCAGTGATAGTGCAGCACCTTCAGTCATCCCTTTTACCTCACTGCCTCATTTTCTTATTCAAGTGTTTCCTGAAACTCCTAAGACTTTTGTGAAGGCTCAAGAAGATTTAGGGGTATGTCTTTGGCTTCTCTCATCTATCTTCATCTACTTTCTTTCCTATATTTAGGGGTTGTCTATGAAGTCAATCAAAGGTAGCACCTCATTACTGCCAGGTTTTCAGTGCCTTCCACAAGAACCCTAATATCCGGACCAGGAGCTAGAGGGTCATCACCCAGGATTCACAGTGAGGAATCCTCAAGATGCCATAGAGATTTCAAGTTCCTGAGAGTCCTGTAGGAACTGAGATGAGGAGAATGATTATTATACCTTCTTTGTCACAAGGCACCAAAGTAGTATTTCTTACGGCATTGCTGTCACTCAGAATCCCACATAAAAACAAGTTAAATAACTTCCTGCATCCCCATCCCGTATCTCTAAGATCTAGCATGTTGCTAAGCAGTTTGGCTTGGAAATTAGACAAAATATCATCTGCTGTTCACTGTCCCAATTCCTATACACACAATCGGATGAGCATCCTTCCCCTCCACAAACTCCATAACTTAAGCCTAAGTGTGCCATACAAATAAAATTAATTTTTGGTAGTCCCATCTACTGCTAATGAGACATGATAACAAGGGGTTTCTCTCTTACTTTTCTCTTATGCTCAGTTCATGTTTAAAACCACTTTATACTTTGCTTTTTTCCCTCAAAGCCAATTTTACCAGCTTAGTACTAAAATATAGTAGTATATGACCTTCATTTAAAACTTCACTGATACAATATAGTCAAAAGACTCGTGAAACAACTGAAAATCTAGTGAGTTCAGAGACCAGCAAGGCTTACCATTTCTTAGAAGGTTTATGGAATACCTGGTCTACCTCAGCATCATGGGAGTAGGTGAGGGGTTTTTTTTGTTTTGTTTTGTTTTGTTTTGTTTTCTTTCGAATAAGTCGCTTCTCATGAAAACTCACAGAGGTTAGATTTTTAAAATTTTTTTATTTTTATTTATTTATCCTTATTATTAACATATAATGTATTATTAGCCCCAGGGGTAATGAATTGCCAGGTTTACACACTTCACAGCATTCACTATAGCACATACCCTCCCCAATGTCCATAACCCCACCACCCTCTCGGTTAGATTTTTTATTAAAACATTTTCTCCATTCTTATGCAAGTTTAACTCCCTCGCAATTCATAGCTTCACTACCATCACCCTAGCAATCCACATTCTTGTCTTGATTGTATCCCCACTACCTATCAAGGTAAAAGGAATGAAACTGTAAATATGACCTACCTCCACAAAACAGAGGAGGTTCAGACATCCTCTTGAAGTTTTAGTATTGGTGTGCCTGGATGGTGCAGTTAAGCATCTGACTCTTGGTCTCAGCTCAGGTCTTGATACTGTGGTGGTGAGATCAAGTCCCACATCGGGCTCTGTATTCAGCGTGGAGTCTGCTTGAAATTCTCTCTCACTGGTCCTCCCCCTATTCGTGCTCACTTTCTCTCTCTCTATCTCTCTCTCTTTCACATAAATAAATCCTTAAACAGATTATCAGTAGATTAGATGAGATTTCATATTTTGAAGAAATCTGAAGGAGGTTAAGAATTCCAGCTAAGTCTTAATCACAAAAGAAGATAGCAGAGCATTCCAAGATAAAAAGGGATTTCGCCTATTGTTATGACTGAAATATGTTTCTGATTTATAATACCTCTGGGAAATAAAAGGTTGGAAGAAAGAAACCTAAGTGGGTTTGAGAAAATTGATCATACTTGAATGACCAAGAGATCATGTATTATCTTCTATAATAAGTAATATCTTCTATAAACCTCCACATTGATTAGGATACCTAGGTAGAAATGTAGGAATATACAGGAAGAACTATATTATATCAACTATTTTCAAGACACAAAGTTTTAGAGCAGTACTTCTTGAAGTAGAGTCCTGGACCAAGCAACATCACTATCACCTTGGAATTTGGTAGATTTGCAAATTATGATACTCCTTCCCAGACCTAGTGAATCAGAAACTCCAGGGGTGGGACCCAGCAATCCTTATTTAATCTATGATAATCACCCTCCTTATAATTCTGGTGCATGCTTAAGGTTGAGAAGCACTGGTTTAGAGACAATTTAGAAACAAATTTACTCATACAAACGTTGGCTAAATGTGTATGTTCAAGAATCTTGCAGGAATAAAAGGCATATAACAAAACCCATGTCCTTCAGGGTCATAAAGCTTGGTTAAGAACCAAATCATAACTTACAGATAACTAAAAAATCCAAAGGGTGGGATGCCTCGGTGGTTCAGTCAATTAAGCGTCTGACTTTGCCCCGCATCAGGCTCCACACTGGGCATTGAGCCTGCTTAAGATTCTCTCTCTCCCTCTCCCTTAGAAAATTAAATAAATAAATAAATAAATAAATAAATATAAATAAATAAATAATTCAAAGTGTCAATAAACATGGCATAGAGCTGTTAGGTTTAGATTAACTGCCAGTTTAATGGAATTGAATATTCCTAATGTAGTTCCAGAGAAAGGATAGATGACTTACTTCTGGTAGGATTAAGGAAGGTTGCTAGGAGAAAGTGATGGTTAGTACTGTTAGGAGGGTTTTGAACAGAAGTTGGAAAGCGAGAGGGAACAATCAAGACTTAGAGAATGTTGGGGTGCCTGGGTGGCTCAGATTGTTAAGCGTCTGCCTTTGGCTGGGGCTCTGATCTCCACGTTCTGGGAAGAAGCCCCACATCAGGCTCACAGCTCAGTGGGGACTCTGCTTCTCCCTCTCCCTCTGCCTCTTCCCCTACTTGTGCTCTCTCTCTCTAAGGAATAAATAAAATATTTAAACCCAGTAAGGTTTTTTTTTTTAAGATTTTTATTTTATTTATGTGACAGACAGAGATCATAAGTAGGTGGAGAGGTAGACAGAGAGGAGGAAGCAGGCTCCCTGCTGAGCAGAGAGCCCGATGCAGGGCTCGATCCCAGGACCCTGGGATCATGACCTGAGCCCAAGGCAGAGGCTTTAACCCACTGAGCCACCCAGGTGCCCCTAAATAAAATATTTTAAAAAAAGACTTGGAGGAAATGTAAACACTTTTCCCATGACTAAAGTGTTTCATTAATTAGAACAGAATGTTCATGTTCATTAAAGATGTATGGAAAGAGGTTTGGCCTTCCCTTAGAATTTGGCCTTGGAATTTATTGATATTTTTCAAGCATTGTAATACTTTGAAAATTTTCTTTAAAAAAATATTTTATTTATTTATTTGAAGAGAGAGATGGAGAGAGCATAATTAGGAGGAGCGGCATAGGCACAAGAGGGACTGGCAGACTCCCCATTGAGAGGGGAGCCCGATGCAGGGCTCGATTCCAGGACCCTGAGATCATGACCTGAGCCAAAGTCAGATGCATAACTGACTGAGCCACACAGGCACCTCTGAATAATTTTCTTTAAATACTTTATCTAATATTTGTATTTGTTTTAGGTAGAAGGGTGGTCTCAATAACCTGTCCTCCGATTATTAGAAATGAATGTTGAATAATTTAATATTCAATATCTTTTTATTAACTTAGTCATTTAATAACTTAATAGTCACACATCTTTTTTAGATGTCAGCTATATCCAAGTTAGTGTACTAGATTTCAGAGTACTAAGTTGAACTAGATGTGGTCTCTGCTCACAACCTTACTGTTTACTAGAAAAGGTTTACTATAGTAGAGTATGAGTTGTTATACTGTTGAGTATATAGGGATGGATTACTGATTTCATACCATTTGAGATCTTTTGATTGGACAGTCCTCCTATTAGTTGTCCACAGCAAAATAAAACATTTGAGGCAACTATTTAGAATACAAAGCCATAAGCATATGTAGGGAATGGAATTGAAATTGTCTTTAAAATCATACTATCTGTACCACACAATCCAGCAATTATAATCCTTAGTATTTACCCAAAAAAGTTGAAAACCTTATGTACACACACACACACACACACACACACATCTTACACTTAGATGTTTATAGTACCTTTATTCATAATTGCTAAAACTTGAAAATAAGCAAGATGTTCTTCAGTAGATTAATGGATACACTGCAATATATTCAAGACCATGGAATAGTATTCATCACTAAAAAGAAATGAGCTATCAAGCCCTGAAACGACATGGAGGAACCTAAAGTGCGTATTACAAAATGAAAGAAGCCAATCTAAAAAGGCTGCATACTCTGTGATTCCAACTATGTAACATTCTAGAAAAAGCAAAGCTATGGAGACATTAAAGAGAACAGTGGTCTGTTAGGGGTTTGAGGTAGGCTGATGAATAGACAAAACAAAGAGGACTCTGACAGTTGTGAAACTAACATGTATGATACTATATTGATTACCATATGTTATACGTGCACATATATTATACATGTGTCCAACCCCTTCGAATGTACCACATCAAGTGTGAACCTTAATGTAAACTGTGGACTTTGGTTGATTGTGATGTGTCACTTTAGGTTCATTGATGGTAACAAATGTGTCACTGTCATGGGAGGTGTTGATAATGTGGGAGGCTATACATGTGTAAGGCAAGGGTTATGTGGGAACTCTCTTACCTTCCTCTCCATTCTTTTGTGACCTAAAATGCTAAAAAAAAAATAAAGTACTGGGGAATCTGAGTGGCTTAGTCACTTAAGGTCTGACTCTTGATTTTGACTCAGGTCACAGTCTCAGGATTGTGAGACTGAACCCTGTAACAGGCTCTGTGTTGGGCATGGAGCCTGCTTAAGATTCTCTCTCTCCATCTGCCCCTCTCTACCTCTCCTTCTCTAAAAATAGTAATCATAGCAATAATGAAGTACTTAAATACAAAAAATAAATCCTATTGCTGTAACATCTGACATGGTCTGGCCTTGTTTCATCTTTGGTTTCTTCTCATACAGCTCTCCCCTAGCTTTTTGCTCTCCAGCTCCTAGACTTCTTTCATCCCTCCGGAAGATTTTGGTTTCTTTGGCAGGAGGGCCTTTGTACTTGCTGCCCTTTCAGTCTGGAGTGCTCTTCCCATTTCTCCCCATTTTGCTTAGTAAATCCTACTTATTCATCAGCTCCAAAAGCTAGGAGCCTCCTTGATATCCTAATCAGTTGAGGCTTCTTTGTTGTAGCCATTGAAGATTCTTACCTCTACTTTAGCACACTTATCTCTTTCACAGTACATTAACCAGTAATTACTTGATTAATGTCAACTTCCTAGATTAGACTATAAACTTTTTGAAAATAGGAATTGTGTTCATTAACACTTAACATTTTACACAGTGCCTGCTACATAGGAGAATATTAATGAGTGAAATTTTAAGTGGACAAAAAAAAACATATCATTTGTTCACTTAACATTTTCAATGAGGTTTGGCTAATGAATATTTTGTCGTGGGCCAGTGATTCTCAGCCCTGGCTATACATTGGAATAATCCGAAGAACTTTAATGACCATTGCTGTCTGTATCCCACTCTCAGAGATTCTGATTTGAAAAATGTAGGGCAATTCTACATTTTGTTGGTGCAGCCAACAAAAAGAGAACCACTGATCAGCTCCCAATATGAAATAGCTCATCATAAGCCTGACATGTCTCAGAATTTAGGAAATATGAGTAGATTTAGGAAATATGAGTAGGAGAATCTTTGAATGTATTTCAAGAAAGAGAAAAATAATTTATTAATGAAAATATGTTTGATTTTGCAATATTTCATTGTGGAATCACAGTCAAAAGGAAAAGCATTTTACTGACTTAATTTGGTAATTAGGAGCTAAACATGAGCACATTTTCACATTTTTCCCAATTTGATATGTCTTAAGATTAATTGAAATATAACTTGACCCAGAAAAAATTTTAACCCAATCAAAATTCATGTTGTAGTAAAACGTATTCTAGGTTATTCAGTTTATGTAAAAGCACTGAAAGCTCTCCAGAAGTGTAATTATCTGAATTTCTATACAAGTTAGAGAAATTCTTGTATGCAGTGAAAGTATTCTGATAAATTTTACTGCAAACAAAACTACTTTTGTGTTTGTATTTGATTTTTATTGCTTTTTCTGTAGGTCCTCATTGGGAACACAAATATTTAATCACTAAATTACTGCTTATAAATATAATTCAGCTTACCTGAATGAATAAAAATATTTGTAGTTTTCTCTTTTAAAAAAGTAATGCCTTAAAACACTATAATACTGGTTCAGTGATAAATGAGCCAAAAATAGTTCTCCATGTGGTTGGAAACTTGATATATACTAAAGAGGCATTGTAAGTCAATGGGACAAGGATGGCTTATTCATTAAATGGAGAGGGGACTCCATTATCTATATGAGAAAAAAAACCATAAAAAAATAGACACCTACTTTATCCATATACAAAAATCAATTCCAGATTGATTAAGATCTTAAATGTGAAAGAAAATACTTCAAATTTTTTAAGAACTATAAGAGCAATCTTTATGACCTTTGGTAGGGAAGGACTTAAGATTTAAAAAGCAGAAACCACAAAGGAAAATATTGATAAAGTCTACATAAAATTTGAGAACTACTCTTTATTAAAAGATAAAACACAAGCCTTAGTGGGAAATGATATTCCTAACACTGATTATTAAAACAAAACCCTGTAGAATTTAGAGTATGTAAACATTAGAAACCAATAAGAAAGGAACCCCTCCAAAAAAGATGTGCAAATGACATGATTTATATTATCATGAAAGACGTAATATAAATGCCCATTCAGTGTAAGAATGTTAAGGTAAAACTATACACTAACTTGAATGACTAAAATTAAAATAATAACAATACTAAGCAAAGATGTGAGACAAAAGAAAATTGTTTAGGTTTGATTACTTTGGAAAATATTTTGATATTAACTACAAATGTGCAAATATGTATACCTAATGACTCTGTGGCTCCACTCCTAGATATATTCCCTATGAACTCTTTCATGTTTCCAAGAGTTATGCAAAAAAGTAATCTTAAGATTGCTCTTTATAATGACAAAAAGACTGCAAACCATGCAAATAGCTATCAAAAATAGAATAATTTGTGATATACTTATACAATGGATATTGATCAACAGGGAAAAAGAAAATGGCATAGAAGTACCAGTATCTGTAGATAAATCTCAGTTAACATAGCTGAATGAAAAAATTCACAGTAGAATAAATTAGTATGATTACAGTAATTTAAATTTTAAAACAGGAAACAAAATATTGCTTAAATTATTTTTGGTTTAGTGTTTATGTTTAGTTTATAACTGTTATGTTATAAAACTAAATACAAGCAAAGACATGCTTAATATAAAACTCAAGATATTGACCATCTCTCATGGAGATGGGGTTTGTGATTGGTGAGAAACTGAAAGAATTCAGAGTAATGCCCCTTTATTAATCAAGGCAGTGTAGATATATGGGCATTTATTTTGTCATTTTTTTTTAGTTTATTCTTATCCCCTAAACTGTACATGTATTATCATAGTATTTTGTATGCATGATCTATTTCTCATTACAAATATGCTGTTAAAATTAGAGTGAGAAGGAATGGAAGTGAGATGAGACTGGAGGCAGTCAGTTGGGCTACAAGGGGAGAAGTGATGACAGGCTGTGTCACTTAATGGGGAACTCAGAAGTTCATGAGGAGGAGGAAGAAGGATCTTAAGTAGTTGCTTAGAGATTTATGGTAAAAGTTATTTCAAAGAAAATGTAAAGTGTACAAGTAGTACTTGTGGTCTTGCATCTCTCTCTCTCTCTCTGAATGTTTTTAAAAATAGCTGTATTGAGGGGGCCTCTGGGTGGCTCAGTTGGTTAAGCATCTCACTCTTAGTTTTGGCTCAGGTCATGATGTCAGGGTTATGAATTTGAGTGCAGAGTCTGCTTGAGATTCTGTCACTCTCCCTCTGCCCCTGACCCTGCACTCACTCTCTAAATAAATAAATAAAATCTTCTTTAAAAATAGCTGTATTGAGGTGTAATTGATAAACAAAACCTATATTCATTGACCAGCTTCCCATTGACCCTCCCCTACCCCCCGGCAACCACCATTCCACTTTATATTTCTGTGATTTTGACTACTTTAGATCCCTCATGTAAGTGGAATCATGAGGATTTTTCCTTTTGTAACTGGCTTATTTCACTTAGCATGGTGTCCTCCAGGTTAGTCCATGTTGGTGAATGTGGCAAGATTTCCTTCTTCTCTAAGGCTGAATAATATTCTATTATATGCATGTACGTTTCTTTTGCATTCACCCACTGATAGATGTTTAGGTCATTTTCATATCTTGGCTATTTTCGATAACATGGCAATGAACAAAGGAGTTTATATACTTCTTACAGATTCTGCTTTTAATTATTTGGATAAATACCTAGAACTGGAATTGCTAGATCATACAGTAGTTCTTTTTTCAAGATTTGGGGGAATTTACATACTATTTTTGATAATGACTACACCATCTATATCAAACTAAAAAGCTTTTACACAGCAGAGGAAATAACAAAAAGAAAAAACAACCTATGGAATAGAAGAAAATACTTGAAAAACTGTAATAAAGGGTCAATATCCAAAATATGTAAAGGGACTCCTACAACTCATTAGCAAATCATAACCATCTGCTTACAAAATGATCAAAAGGCCTGAACAGATATTTCCAGAAAGAAGACATAGAAATGGTTAACGGGTTTATGAAAAGGTGCTCAATATCACTAATCATCAAGGAAATGCAAGTTGAAATCACAGTGAAATATCACTTCACGCCTGTTAGGATGGCTGTTACACATGTATTAAAAAAGATGATGAGTGTTGGTGAAGATATGGAAAAATTGGAATCCTTTACATCATTGATGGGAATTTAATAAACTTTTTTTTAGTGTCAGTAAACTAGTAAATAAACATTTTCAATATGGTTAGAGAAATTTCCTCACCAAACAGAGATGTACAACTTAGGTTAATAAGATGTATAGTGTTAGTTACACTTCCCTGGAACTGCCAACTTGAAAACGTAATACCCATAGCCCTTTTTTTCTTGGTAAATTATAGACACATACATTTATTCCAGCTATAAGTTCTCCTCTTTCATTTATGATTTTATGCATTTGAGTCTTCTCTTTTTTCCTAGTGAAAAGTTTGTCAATTTTATCTTCTTGAAAAAGAACAGCTCTTAGTTCTGTTCATCTTTTTTGTTGTATTTCTGCTATTTCATTTGTTTCTGCTCTGATCCTCCTGGAGAGGATTTAAGTCATGATAACTCTGGAAAAATTGGAGCCTTTTTCTGAAATGCTGTTATCTGGTATCAGGCACATGCCTTGGCTACAAAATAGTCAGTCTTGATTTCTGGAGAATGTTTCTGAAGATTGTCCCAGGAGATGGTAGTATAGCTTGATGGTTAGGAGGCAGACAGATCTGGGTTCAATTCTTCCACTTATTAGCTGTGTAACCTTAACACATATTCCACATCCGTAAAACCAGTGATCATAATATTACATGTCACAAACTTTTCATCTTCAGTGGTCATCTGCTATTTTTGTTTTTCAGATTAGAGCCTAGTGTCACAAGTCCACCTGATTTTCTTAAATAAAAAGGCTATGGATAGGTAGCTGGGTGATGGACATTGGGGAGTTATGTGCTATGGTGAGCACTGTGAATTGTGTAAGACTGATGGATCACAGATCTGTACCCCTGAAACTAATACAGTATATGTTAATAAAAAAGAAGACTGATGAATCATAGACCTGTTGCCCTGGAACAAATAATACATTATATGTTAATTTTTAAAAGGCTATGGATATAAACTTTTAAATTGCTATATAACATACTTAGAGAGTGAAACACAAGTCTTCAACTCAGTAAGTTTTACAAAGTGAACACACGTATGTAACCACATCACTCAGAATAAGAGACGGACCATGAATAGCCCTCTGGATGTCTTTTTTTTTTTTTTTGCCCCATTTGAGCACCACAACCACTTCCTGACCAAAGATAATGACTGTTCTGACTTCTAATGTCAAGGGATAGTTTTGCCCTATTGGACTTTATGTTAAAGGAGTAATATAATATATATTATTTAGAGTCTGGATTTTTCCCACAGCATTATGTTCTGAGATTCATTCATTTTTCTGTATATGGCAGTATACCATTTATTTGCATTACTGTTTTCTACTTCATTGTCTGATCCTATCATAATTATTTATGCATTCTGCTGTGACAGGACAGTTTGCAGGTTTTGGTTGTTAAAAATGAAGCTACTGTTAACACTCTTGTACATGGATTTTTGGGGGCATATATTTCATTTGGAGGTATAGTCATATATGTCTGTGATCCACTTTTGTAGACAATGACAATAAATTTTACAGAGTAGTTGAGTGCATTTACACAAACTCTTACCAGGAATGGTATTGGAAGTCTTAATGGAAGTCTAACTTACTGTATATTCTCCTATTACTTATATTATAATTCTTTTTTCAAAATTTGTCATTCTGTTGCTTATATAGTGATATTTTAGTGTGGTTTTAATTTGCATTTCTCTGATGACTAATGAAGTAAAATACCTTTCTGTGTACTTACTGACTATTTAGATAGCCCTTTTTGTGTCTGTTTAAATATTTGCCCAATTTGCTATTGGATGGTGTGTCTTTTTCTTGTTGACTTGTAGGCCTGTAAAATTCTACTTACAGTGGAATATTGGGGGGCAATCATAAAATGTAGTGAGACAGGAAAAGAGAGTAAGAAAAATGATCACAGAAAGAATTTGGGGGGGTCATCTTTGGAGGGGTGGTAATATGCTAGTATGAAATGTAATTATGTCTGATATCAAAATACACAATCATTTTCTATACTCAACTGCTGCTGTAGCATTACATAGAATTATGGTACATTATCTAAATCTTCCTTGGTAAATTAAAGAAATTCATTTCTAGTTCATCTGCTATTTTCTGTTGCTCTGTTGAATAGATATTTACTGTCACCTTCTAAATAATAGAGAAATGGATGGGGATGGGGAGGAGTGAAGGGTTCATATTCAGCACTGTCTTTTGCACATGGCTGGAAATTTGAGAAATCACAATAACCATAACATGGCCGGTTTGCAGCCTTTATTCAATTTGCCTTTTAAAGTACAGTTCTTCTGTATAGTTGAAACATTTCTGTGTGGAATTGATGAGAAGAATGTAAGGAATATTTTCCCCTTCTATATAAATATGAGTTTGTTGATATTATTAAGATGAATGTTAATTTTCATTTATATCTTTTAGAATAACATCTGCTCTTACAACAGGAGGTATCTTTAATTAATAGAAAATAATGTCAGCCTTCACATTTTATATAGATAAATCTTTTCTTTTCCCTTAACTGAATATCCCACCTGGTTCTTGTGAAACTTGCTTGATTATGCTACATCTTACAGAGACTTTACAGAATTCCAGAAAGCATCTCATAGTCAAAAAATTTGCTTTTCACCATATCTGAAATTTAACATGGTAAAATTGGAATCCTTATACATCATTGGTGGGAATTTAATAAACTTTTTTTTAGTGTCAATAAACTAGTAAGTAAACATTTTTACTCTCACCTCTCTCTCATCAACTTGCTATTCACTCATTTCTTTTTGCAAAGTCCTCCTGCTCATTCTGACCTGATATATGGTTAACATTTATACCTGGGACGCATAGCAAGCAGTCCCCCTTACTGCAAAGAAACAGAGAAAAGGAAAGAAAGGGAAGGAGAAAGAAAATGGAAATTGAAATATGTAGGAAAATGACATCCTTTACTTTAAACATGGCCTATTGTAAATCTTCTGTATGTATGTATGATTTTCCAAGGCTAATAATATTTCCTTTTGAAGAAGAACATTCTAGGTTAAATATGGCAAAGGAGAGCTTATATTAATGTTAAATCTATTGAAAGTCTTTGGCATACAAAAGTATTTTGCCACAATAGTCTGCGGAATGTCACAGTCTGCCTGAGAAGAGGAGGAAGCATTACCAGTTATCAAGCTCCTATTAGCTCCACACCTGCCCTTCCATGCTCTGTTCTGTTTACCAGCGCTAGTATTCTGCAAAACACATTGCTACTTTGTCCGTTGGTCCTTGTTGGTCACTGCCCATATGGGTATGAGGGAGGAGGATGAGACAGGAGAAAAAGGCATGAGGAAGGAAAAGGGACAGAAGGAACAATCTGCATCAGCGCAACAACCCAGGCAGCAGTAAGCAGTTCCTTCCTATAGGAACAGCTCTAAGCAGTTTGCAGTTTTCCCAATATTTGCACAGAACCAGTCTCATCATACTACCATTAGAGATGCCAACACCAGCTGAGCTGCACCGATCCTCTGCTCTCGTGAGGCCCCTCAACTAAGCATCTGCTACACAATTCTAACCTCCTCTCTTTGTTCCTCCAGCCCTCCAGCTGCTAACAATTTCTTGAAGTTTCTGCTGTTCTGATGTCTTAGAATTTTCTTTCTGTCCTTTCAGGAAATTAACAATTTTATACCTACTTAATAGTTCTTTATATTAAAGTATGCTTGTTACCGAAACCCAAGTTTGACTGTCTGTTGCTTGAAAAGCCAATACTCAAAGAGACAAGTTTTGATCAGAAAGGAATATTAGCTTTATTCAGGAGGCCAGTCACCTGGGGAGAAGGCAGACTCTTGTTCGAAGGTCAACTCTGAGGTTTCTACCTGGCTGGGATGTTTAAAGGCTTTAAGGCACTTAATCAGTAAAAGGAGTGTCATGGTGCATAACATTTCTTGATTACCTGTAGACTTGAGGGTGCCAGCTACAGATGTTATCTCAGTGCTCAGGGGTTGTGCAAGCAGGTCTACTTCCTTAGTGCCTAGGGGTTGTACAAGGAGATCTGGTTTCTGTTTCATGAGTGCAGGAGTGTTCTTTTCTTTCTAGGAAAGAATGTATGATCCATGGATATACAAACAGAAATTAGTTAATCCCATGGGCTAAGGGCACTTGCTAAAATTTGAAGACTACTAGGCTGGCCGGAGGCGACAAGGTGACTTCACATTTTTATTTTCTCTGTGCAGATAACAGTTGTGCTCTCTCTTTCCTGACTGGGCACACAAAGACACACATGTACAACATGTGTATGTGGTATGTATGTATGATAAATATGTATATAGTATACATGTAATATATGATGTACACATGTCATATAAAAATGACATAAGTTATCTTTTATCTTGTTTTATAAACTATAAATATAGGGGAAAAAGTACCATCAAACACATGAATATATATCTATAAACCCTCCTGAATGAGGCATAGTTAAGTCTATTTACTCACATCGAAAGTTCTTGTCAGAATTTAAAATGAAGTGAGTGATTTCATATTCAAACAAAGTAGATTGATCACAAAGGATATAATTCCATGTGATGATAATAATGATAATGCTGATGATAAGTGTAGTAGATATCTGCTAATACATTTTCCTCTAAGATTTCCTTGGATCTGTGCAGTTGCTTTGGAAGGACTTTATTTCCTTTAGAATTATACAAGCAAGCTAACAAATTCCTCAGAAGTTCCATTGAGTGGAGTGGACATGTTGACTATTAATCATGATGATTTTTGACATAACCTTAGAGGAGAGAAAAGAATGTTTGAAGGGTGGGAAATACTTCCATCTATTTAGGGAGATAGATAGATTTGACTTGAGCTGTCATTTATGTGAATATGTGCTATAAAGGGCCTGGTTTTGATGCTAGTCGAAAGCACCTGACAAGAGTAATTACCCATCACCAGTCTTGGACATTGCACGTAGTTTAGTGCTAGTGGATGTAGCTGGTAGAGAGGAAACAGTGTCTCCATGATGCCAGCAGGCCAGGTCTGAGGACCCAGAGGAGGTCCTGTAGGACCAGCCAAGAGGGTCTTTGTCTTTGCACAGCATGGAAATCAAGTGGGATCCCACAGAAAGTGAGGGCAGAATTTATTGAAGCTATAGAGAGAAGAGAAAACGATGAAGTGTCTGGGAGACTCAGAAAGGAAGGGAGCCAGAGTCTTGTCTTTGTTCAGGGGCTGGGTGTGGTTACTGAGGACCAGGTCTGATGTATGTGTCCTCTCAGGCACCCAGGAACCAGTCAGAGCAAAGACAAGGGCCTAGGTATTATTCCTTGGAGCCAGGGGGTCTTGGTGTATGGATGTCTAGCTCCTGTGGTCTGGAATGCATGTATGATGGCTTCATCTGATCATTCTCACCTGATCATTCTTTAGATGTTCTCTATAGAGAAATCATTAGCTCCTTGTCCCTCACAAGGAGGACATAAGCTATTTACATTACAAGGCGTGTGTAAAGTGGGTTGGGGGGTGCAGCTCCTAGCAAGAATAGAAGAGGAAAAGAAGCAGAAAACAGGTTTTTATGAGTCTTTTAGTTTCCCTATCTCATCTGCATTGAAAAAGCTTATATATTATCCAGCACATGAAAAGAAAAGACTACAACTTCCAAGTAGGGCAAGAAGACACTTTTTAAATTAATATTATACAACTAAGTTTTCATAAATTTTGAAACTACTAAGTACTAGGAAATTATGCTAGGTGTGGCTTAGAAATGTAAACACAAGAGAAGGCAGTTGTAACCAGTGTGGTAAATGTAGATCTAGTACTAAATGTATAAGCTAATCACTGAAAAAGTGACTAACTTGCCAGGTTGGAGTAGGTAAGTAGGGAAGTTGCCTAGCACCGGGTTTTGAAGTATTTTTAACATAGTCAGGTGGACAAGGGGATAAAAAAAAATTCTAGAAAAAGGAAGCAGAATTGCAGAAGCACTAAAAAGTGAAGTAGTTTGGCATGTTAGAAAAACTAAGTAGTTCAGTGTTCTTAGTAGGAAAACTGTGAAGGGCAATAAATGGAAAATTAAGTACATTGTGTAGCCTTATGCTAGGGGCTCCAAAAATGTACTCAAGGGTTGGCTTGAAGAACATTAAGAAGGAAGGCTAGTGGTCAACCATAGTCAGTATTTTCTTCCCTTTTTGCCCCATTTGCTTTTCCAATGTAGTTGTGCTTATAACTCAGTAATAAGTCTTGTCCCTTGATGACACAGTGACAGTTTGAAGATGTTCAAAAAACATGGATACGCACAATGCCCATGAGACCATAAGGAAATATCAATATGGCATATTTGGACCTATTCCATTCAAATTATTTTCTAACATATTCAAAAAGGAAAAATTATATAAGAAGCAAATTGGGAAAAAAAGAATCTGCTCTGGACCCATTACAGCAAGAGATCAATCTATGCAGACTTATTACCCTTATGGAAACAGAAAGGGAGGAACAAGTGATAGTAGCCAGTTTTCCTTAGTGCCAAGTTTTCCATTTAGCAAAACAAAACTCCTAGATGAGTTATACCATGTGTCTTGCACCCTGGCCGCCGCCTCCTCCTCCTCCTCCTCCTCCTTCCTTCCTTCCCTCCTTCCTCCTCCTCCCCCTCCCCCTCCCTCTCCTCCTTCTCCTCCTCCTCCCCCTCCTCCTCCTTTTTTTAACCCTGCTGCTATGTACCAGAGTAAGGGTAGGATGTGAGAGCTCCTGGAATGAAGACACAAAGAAAGCCAGTTTGTCTGTGGCAGGAGCTTTGCTTCATTAAAGCCAACAGGATATAAAGATATAAGGCCCTAGCTAGAAAAATCATAGGACGCATATGATTAAAGACATTTGGTACCAGAAGTAGCAAACTTTTGAGACAAGGTCAGATGTTTTGAATCACTTAGGAGGTACTACTATGTATCTTCATGTGTACAGGAAAAAATATAGTGTTAAAATGTGCATCTGAAGATGCTGAAAAAGCACTTAACAAAATATAGCATCCATTCATTTCTTTAAGATTTTATTTATTTATTCAGGAGAGATGAGAAAACAGAGAGAGAAAGAGAAGAAGACTACCTCCTAAGCACAGAGCCTGACACAGGGCTCAATCCCAGGACCCTGAGATCATGACCTAAGCCAAAGATAGATGCTTAATAGATTAAGCCACTCAGGAGCCCCACAGCATCCATTCTTTTTTTTTTTAAGATTTTATTTATTTATTTGAGAGAATGAGAGCACAAGCAGTGGGGTGGGGCAGAGGACAAGGGAGAAGCAGCCTCCCCACTGAGCAGGGAGCCTGATGCGGGGCTCCGTCCAAGGACCTTGGGACCATGACATGAGGCGAAGGCAGATGCTTAAATGACTGAGCCACCCAAGTGCCCCCACAGCATCCATTCTTGATAAAAACTCTCAGAAAGTGGGTATAGATGGAACATACCTTAGCATCATAAAGGCCATATACAAAAGACCCACAGCTAATATCATCCTCAATAGGGGAAAGACTGAGACCTTGTCCTCTATGGTCAGGAACAAGACAGGGATATCTACTCTCACCATTAACATAGTACTGGAACTCCAAGCCTCAGCAGTCACACAACAAAAAGAAATAAAAGGCATCTGATAAGTAAGAAAGAAATAAAAATTTCACTATTTGCTGACAACTATGTAGAAAATCTGAAAGGCTTCACTAAGTAGAAAACCTGAAAGGCTTCACCAAAAAATTGCTAGAACTAACACATGTATTCAGCAAAGTCTCTGGGTATAAAATCAACATACATAAATCTTTGTCATTTCTGTACACCAATAATGAAGAAACAAAAAAAGAAATCAAGAAATTGGTCCCATTTACAATTGTATCAAAAACCATAAGATAACCTGGAATAAACCTAGCCAAAGACGTAAAATATTTGTGCTCTGAAAACTATAGAACACTTATGAAAGAAACTGAAGGGGACACAAAGAAATAGAAAATGTTCCATGCTCATGGAATCAAAGAACAAACATTGTTGAGATGTTTATACTGCTCGAAGCAATCTACATATTTAATGCAATCCCACTTTTCACAGAGCTAGAACAAATAATCCTAAAATTTGTATGGAACCACAAAAGACCCCAAATAGCCAAAGCAGTCCTAAAAAAGAAAAGCGAATCTGGAAGCATCAAAATTCCAGACTTTAAGCTGTATTGCAAAGCTATGGTCATCAAGACAGTAAGGTACCAGCACAAAAACAAGTGCACAAATGAATGGAATGGAATGGAAAAACCCAGAAATGGACCCATGACTAATCTTTGACAAAGCAGGGAAGATATCCAGTAGGGAAAAGATAGTCTCTTCAACAGTCTCTTGGGAAAACTGGACCATAACAGACTGTTAATGATAGAGAATGAACTGAGGGTTGATGGAAGGAGGGGTGGGGATGGACTAAATGGGTGATGGGTATTAAGGAGGGCACTTGTTATGATGAGCACTGGGTGTTACATGTAAGTAATGAATTGTAAATTCCATTCTTGAAACTAATATTACACTATATGTTAACTAGAATTTAAATACAGGGGCACCTGGTGGCTCAGTGGGTTAAAGCCTCTGCCTTCGGCTCAGGTCATGATCCCAGGTTGCTGGGATTGAGCCCCACCTCGGGTGCTCTGCTTAGCAGGAAGCCTGCTTCCTCCTCCCCTCTCCCTGCCTCTCTGCCTACTTGTGATCTCTGTCTGTCAAATAAATAAATAAAATCTTAAAAAAAAGAATTTAAATACAAATTTGAAAAGAAAAAAATGTACATTTGATTGATAACCTAGTTCACTGAGTTTTTATAAGGATTATATGAGTTCATATTTTGAAAGTCTACACAATGCCTGGAACAAAACAAGTGCTTCTTGTGGATAATCAATATCATCATATTCTTTATCTCACCATTATTTTTTGCTATTTTTATTTCAATAGTTGAGGCTCAAAGAAGAAATAATATCACTTTGTATAGAAGTCTTTCAAATTTGATAAATATTTTTATATTCTAATGGCAATTGCTAAAATCTAAATAATCAGTTAAACTATACATTAATTTTGAAGTTATATTTAATTAAAATATTTGAACATCTCCTAAGTCCAAAATAATGATATATAGTGGCAGGGGGTAGTATCAAGTTTAATGACAATACTAGGGATGACAATTCTGTGAAGGGAGGCAAATATCAATAAACTAAAACAAGACCTGTCGACCCAAGTGCACACTATGGCTGTGGGAGTGGAATGGAGGAAAATTTGATAGATTTTACAGAGGTAGAATTGACAGAATTTAATGACAAAATGAGTATAATTTTTGAGAAAGGAAGCATTCAAGGTGAGTTCTGTAATGAACTGAGAGAGCAAAAGCTTGCTTGGGTGTGCTTCTAAGCATATGCAAATGGAGTCCCTTGATAGAGGGCTTAGAACAGGGTGAACATGTCAGAAACAAATGTGAGGACTGGACATGGAGACTTGGGGTCATTGCAAGATAAGATAGTCCCTGACACTCAATGTTTTCCTGTTATATTTTAAAGAACATAAATATCAAAAAAAGTAAAGAACATAAAAATCTGAAAAATTTCTTGATACTCTTTATCACATCTAGAATAAACTTTCATGGTTCTTCAGTACAACCAAATCTGAGACAGCACTCTCCAGTTAGTGATGGCATGTTTTTTGGGTTTTTTTCCCAGCTTTATTGAGGTATAATTGACATAAAGTATTGTATAAGTTTAAGGTATACAATGTGTCAATTTGATAAACCTGTGTATTGTGAAATGTTTACCACAATAAGGTTAGTTTATGCTTTTATCACCTAACATAATTACCATTTTGTTTTTGTTGTTATGGTGAGATCATTAAAACTTCTCTCTCATGGCAACTTTCAAGTATACAATATTGTTGACTATAATCACCATAGTATACCTTAGATCCTGGGAACTTACTTATCTTATAATTGAACTTTGGTACCCTTTGACCAACCTCTCTTCATTTCCCCTGCCCCTCAGCTCCTGGTAACTATCATTCTCCTCTCTGTTTCTGTGAGTTCAATGTGTTTAGATTCCACATATAAAGGAGATGGTATAGTATTTGTCTTTCTCTGGTTCGTTTCACTTACCATAATGCCCTCCAACAAGGCAGGATTTCCTTCTTCTTTAGTGGCTAAACACTGTGTGTGTGTGTGTGTGTGTGTGTGTGTGTGTGTGTGTGTGTGTGATCTTTATCCATTCAGCCATTAATCGAAACTAGGTTGCTTCCCTGTCTTGGCTATTATGAATAATGTTGCACTGGACATGAGAGTGAAGAGATCTATTTGAAATAGTGATTCCATCTTCTTTTGACACATACCCAGAAGTGGGATTGCTGAATCATAGGATGGTTATATTTTTTAATTTTTTGAGGAATTTCCATATGGTTTTCCTGAGTGGCTATACCAATTTACATTCTCACCAACAGTGTGTCAGGGTTCCCTTTTCTCCACATCCTTACCAGCATTTATAATCACTTGTCTTTTTGATAATAGACATCCTAACAAGTGTGAGATGATAATGCATTATGGTTTTGATTTCTGTTTTCGCAGTGATTAGTCATGTGGAGGACTTTGTCAAGTACTCATTGGCCATGGTATGTCTTCCTTGGAAACATGTTTGTTCAAGTCCTCTGACCATTTTTTAATTATATTGTTTGATTTCTTGATATTGAATGAATTCCTTATATTTTAAAGATATTAACCCCTTATCAGATAGATGGTTTGCACATATTTTTTTCCCTATTTTATAGGTTGCCTTTGCATTTTGTTGATTGGGGGTGTTTTTGGTTTTGCGTTTTTTTTTTCTTTTGTTTTTAGCTGTACAGAAGCTTTTTGGTTTAGTATAGGCAAAGTTGTTGATACTTGATTTTGCTACTTGTGCTGTTGGTGTCCTACCAAAAAAAAAAAAAAATCACTGCAAAAACTAATGTCAAGGAGCTTTTACCCTAAGCTCTGTTTCTAGGAGTTTTGTGTTTTAAGTCCTTAGTCTATTTTGAGTTAACTCTTATGAGTGGTATAAGACTGGGGTCTAATTTCATCCTTTTGCATGTGGATTTCCAGTTTTCCCAACACTGTTTATTGGAGACCATCATTTTCCATTGAGTATTCATAGGTATCTTGTCAAATATTGGTTGGCCATATTGGCATGGGTTTATTTCCAGACTCTCAGTTCTCTTCCATTGGTCTTTTTGCCCATTTTTATGTGAGTACCATACTGTTTTGATTACTATAGCTGGGTAGTAGAGTTTGAAATCAGGAAGTGTAATGCCACCAGCTTTCTTCTTTCTCAAGATTGTTTTGGTCATTCTTAGTCTTCTGTGGTTCCATGTGACTTGCAGGGTTATTTTTTCTAGTTCTGTTAAAAATATCATTGGAATTTTGATAGGGAATATGTTTAATCTATAGATGACTATGGGTAGTATGGACATTTTAACAACATTTACTCTTCCAACCCATGAAAACAAGATATTTGCCATTTATTTGTGGCTTCTTCAGTTTCTTTCAATGTCTTAGGGTTTTCAGTGTATAGCTATTTCACTCCTTTGGTTAAAGGTCATGGAGTATTTGGATGAGAACAGGAAAGGAAAAATAACCATCCTCTCTAGACCTGACCAGGTATAATCAAATACAGTGGGTGGTACATCTTTTCCAATAATTAAAATGCTAGCAGGGATACCTGGGTGGCTCAGGTCATCATCTCAGGGTTGTGAGATTGAGCCCTGGGTAGGGCTCCATGCTGGGCATGCAGTTTGCTTAAGATTTTCTCTCTCTGCACCCCCTCTCCCCCTGTTCATGATCTCCTTTTCTCTCTCTCTTAAGATAAAATGTGGGGCACCTGGGTGGCTCAGTGCGTTAAGCCTCTGCCTTCAGCTCAAGTCATGATCTCAGGGTCCTGGGATCGAACCCCGCATCGGGCTCTCTGCTCATAGGGAATCTGCTTCCTCTCTCTTTCTGCCTGTCTCTCTGCCTACTTGTGATCTCTCTCTGTGTCAAATAAATAAATAAAATTAAAAAAAATGCTAGCAGAGCATGGTATGGTATTTTGTGTAAGGTATTCTTCCTCTGAGAATTCATTTCTTAAATTGGCAATTTTCAAAGCATCTTGTCTTGGGAGATATTTTATGTTAGGGAATAGAAACCCATTTATAGACACTCAGGTTAAAAGTGAGTATGCTACAAGGGTACAGAGATTTTCCTGGAATCTGACTGCTATAGTTACAGATTAAAATCACATACTCTAATTTCTTTTTGCCTTAGGTTTCAGTAAAGATATATACATGAGGGGCGCCTGGGTGGCTCAGTGAGTTAAAGCCTCTGCCTTCGGTTCAGGTCACGATCTCAGGGTCCTGAGATGGAGCCCTGCATCGGGCTCTCTGCTCAGTAGGGAGCGTGCTCCCCCTGCCGCCCCACCTGCCTCTCTGCCTACTTGTGATCTCTGTCAAAAAAAAAAAGAGATATATACATGAAAGCTGTCTTCTTAAGGTATAAATTTCAAGTGAAATATGTATTAATATATGCAGTACTGCAATGATTTTGAAGCAATACCATTGGCTAGTATGAAATATATCATCACTTGATTAGGAGTGCACAGGGTTTCAGAAACTGTCCATAGCAGCCATCTTATTTAGTAAGATTTCCAGTTAATGCTTTAAGATTATAGTCATCTTGATATCTCACAGAATTTATGACCTTCCAAGGACAGACTGCATTTAGTCATCACATTGCATTAACTGATATTAACATTGGTATTTATTTGGGGTCTTCATAATTTATAGCTGAAATGTGGAAGATATACGTGCACACAGATGTTGGCCTAATGGCAGATAACAGGACACCCTACCATTTTCTTTTTTATTTAAATATCTTTAATTCTTGTCTCTGATGGCTTCCCCTGTCACTTCATGAGTAAGTAGGGCTAACACGGGCTGCAGCGGAATCACATTCCCCATTTATCATGCTAATTGCAGTTTAATGAGGAGAGGCCTTAGGCTGGAAGACTTGTCTACCTAGAGTCCTATTGGAGTGGAGTTTATTATGGTAATTAATATAGCCTATGATAATTAAATTGCTCTGTTAGATAGGTACTGTATTTATCATAAAGATTCACTATAGCAAAACTTTTTTGAGGACATTCAAAGACCAGTTTTGAAAATCAAGTTCTCTGGAGTTGTGTCTTTTTGAAACAAAATTGGTTTGGATCCCATTTTCAGATATTTCTCCTCAGAGCAAGACTGGCTACATAACTTGGGAAGCCTATTTCAAAATGAAAACCCAGGACCCCTTTTTCGCAAAGCACCAAGAGATTGCCATAAAGGTACTAAAATTTAAAGCTTTTTTTCTTTCTTCCACACATCTTCCCTGCTTGTATGCATGCTCCATTGTCTCATTGAACTTTACTTAAAAAATGAAAGTTCAGCGATAAATGAAGAATTTCAAGATGGTGACAGCGTGAAGCCTGAGTGTGGGGTCCTGTGCGACTGCTCAGATTGATTGCACTCCCATGAAGCTTGCCCTGCCTCAGAGTGCAGTAGTATAGAAAGCAAAAACCATATTTACATAATTGGAACTGAACTAATCTCATGCCAGGTTGTAATGTGATAAAATCCGAAGAAAGTCCAATCAAGTCTGGGCCAACAGACACCTGGAAGTTCAGGCTGGGGAAAACCTCGGTAGGGAAACCAGGACAATGAAAATGAAGGAACAAAGACTCCTGTGTCAGTCAGGAAGCTGCCCATGTTTTCTGCTAAGACATGAAGTCAGTCCAGGACATGGTTACATCAAAGCCCTTAGGAGGCAATAGAGCTAAAATAACAACATGATGAGTAGTTTAAACTTAGCTATAACTACAGGTAGTTACTGCATTAACATAAACATGCTGGTATACTCCATCTGAATAATAGTTTACTTCCCTAAAATTTACAGCATTTTCCTTCATACAAATTTTTGAACTATTGGAAACAGCAGCGTGAATAAAAATATTCTAAAATGTATTGAAGAAGGTAGCAATTTTCTCTTTCGTTTACCTGCTTTAGTGACTAATTCGTTTCTTTGCTAATTGTTGGATGAATTCAATAGGACCCAGTATATTATATTACGTATAAATGATGGTCAGTAAATGCTCATGGAAATAATTATATATTACTAACTCTCTACAGCAACGGACTGGTAAGCCTTTTAGGAATATGTTCACAGGGACAGAACATTCACTGAAATCAGAGTACTAGTAGTACTCTACCTCCACAATAAAGTGGAGGTTGGCTATTGTTCCAGTTTGGAATATCAGTAATGATAAGCAAACAACTGCTCAATTGTGTGACTGCTCTAATTTCCTGGTGTAGATTATGATTTAGGTAGGGGAGTATTATCTTCTTGTCACATTAACATCATTTATAATAATAGTAGTTTAATCACACAGAATTCCCTGTGAATGCCCTGTTCCTCACAGTTTACTATAGAAAATCACTTGAATTTAATTGAGTTCTTTATTTAGTTCTTTGTAGTGAGATTGTAAAGACAAACACATTTGGAATGATTTTTTGATGGCTTGCTGGAGAAAGACGTATTTATTAACTCGAACCGTATATATCAAATACCTGAACAGTACTAGACCCTGGGAATATAACTGAATGAGATAGGCCTGGTCTCTCCATGGAGATTAGGGATGGTCTTTCCTTGGAGTTTATAGACGGATGGACTTCTAGAATAATGCTCCATGCTGTTAATTTCAGTCAGATTCACAGGCCCGTGCATTAAGAAGAATCAAGCATTTGAAGGTAGAATTGAACTGAAACTAGGCTTAGAGCAACTAAAGCCAGTTTCCAACAGTTAATTATTTTGAGTGGTTTCCCCATTAGTTAAAAGGAAGAGGAGATAACAGGGAGGATAGAAATCTTGATAAATTTCTAAGTTGGACTAAATTTGGTAACTATAAAAAATGAAGTGTAGTTAATAAAGCACAAAGTAGAAGATTTTCTCTTAACTCATAGTTATTATACATCATCATTAGACAGGGAACTTGATGCTCCCTGTACTAGATTAATAGCCTGGGCATTTCGTCTCTGACCTCAGCTGAAGTAGAAGCACCAGGCAACAGAAGCTGAAAATGGAGTAAAAAGAAGTACCATCTAGTATTTCATCTAGGCAGAGAAATTAAAAAGAGGAAGCCCTCAAATTGTAAAGGGGAATGTGAAAAGAAAGGATTGTTGCTCTTTTCTTTCCCTTGACAGCGCTACCCTTTGAGAACCAGCTGGCAGCTCCTGGGTCACTAGGCTTAGTCATTCCTCTTTTCAATTACAGGAGCATCCTATTAACAAGGAGATGGAGTGGGGAGAGCAGTTTTTAGGAGAGAGAAGAAAAAGAGAAGGGGAATATTTTTCACATGGAGAAAAAGTCATCTGTCAGGAAACAGGGAATGACATGCAAGTTAAGATTTTCCTGCCCCTATTATTTTTATTTTATACACTGTGAAAGGAACTGTGTTTCAGGAGGTTTAAGAAATAATAGAGGGCAGGCCTAGCAATATATAATTGTTATCTGAAGACTTGATACTCTATTGTGGGACATACAAATAAATGGGGGATATTTGAGTGTATGTGAGTAAATATCGGAGATACTCTTTTGAAAGAATAAATGTGCCTAGTGCTGCTTTCAGAAAAAAAATCTGGCTGAATATATGATGGTTTTTCATGTGATTCCAGAATCTTACCTACTACTTATGGTTTTAGCATATGTATAAGAAATGCAAGTGCATCTCAAATTATTATAACTTTCATATAGCCGTGAGGATCTGAACAATATGATCTAGGAGTTTTTCAACAGACCCCTCTAGGTCTGTATCCATTATTTTATTAAAATACTGAAGATGAATATTGCTTCTGAGAACACTGTTGTCATGTATCAAACTAAAAAAGGAAATAAAACTCTTAATTACGTTTTGAAACTTAATCAGATGGCTATGCTACACGCTCTCTCATTGTAATGAAACAAATTACTATCAGATGCAACTAATGATCTTGAGGTGTAAACAGAATTGTTTCATTTTTAGTAATTTGCCAATTTCTTAAATTGGTTAATGCAAAAGTAAAATTTAATTTAGATAGCTTATCCTGGAACACTGTATTGTCTATTCGTTTTTTTTTTAATTTTTATTTAAACTTCAGTTAACATATAGTGAATATTAGTTTCCAGAGCATAGTGTAGTGTTTTAACACTTCAATACATAACCCAGTGCTCATCACAAGTGCACTCCTTAATCCCCATCACCTATTTCACCCATCCCCCACCCACCTGCTTCTGGTAACCATCAGTTCTCTATAGTTTCTTAATTTGCCTCTCTAACTCTTCTCTTCCTCTTTAATCATTTGTTTTGCTTCTTAAGTTCCACATATGATGGGGCACCTGGGTGACTCAATCAGTTAAGTGTCTGCCTTCTGCTCAGGTCATGATCCCAGGGTCCTGGGATGGAGCCCCACATCAGTCTCCTTGCTTAGCAGGGAGCTTGCTTCTCCTGCTGCCTGTGCTCCTCCTGCTTGTGCTTTCTCTCCCTCTCTTTCTGACAGATAAAAAAAAATCTTTAAAAAAATTTCACATATGAGTGAAATCATATAGTATCTGACTTTCTCTGACTTATTTCACTAAGTATTATATTCTGTAGCTCTATCCATGTTGTTGCAAATGACAAGATTTCATTCTTTTTTATGGCTGAAAAATATTCCTCTGTGTATGTTTTGTGTGTGGGTATGTGTGTGTGTGTGTGTCTACACACATTGTGGTATATACATATATACCACATCTTCTTTATCCATTCATCAATTGATGGACATGGGGTATTTCCATAATTTGGCTCTTGTAGATAATGCTGCTTTAAACATTGGGGTGCATATATCCCTTTGCATTAGCATTTTTAAAAAGATTTTATTTATTTGAGAGAGAGAGAGCACAAGGAGGGGGAGTGGCAGGCAGAGGGAGAGGGAGAAGCAGGCTCCCAGCAGAGCAGGGGAGCCCGTTGTGGGACTCATTCCCAGGACCCGAGGATCATGACTTGAGAAGAAGGCAGTGGCTTAACCAACTGAGCCACCCAGGCGCCCTGCATTAGTATTTTCGTATTCTTTGTATTCTTTAAATTCCTTGAATACTAGTAGTGCTATCGCTAAATTGTAGTTCTATTTTTAACATTTTGAGGAACCTCCATACTGTTTTCCAGAGTTGCTATACCAGTTTGCATTCTCACCAGCATTGCCCCCAAGCATTCTTTTCTACACATCCTCCCCAACACCTGTTGTTCTGTTGTTGATTTTAGCCTGTGTGAGAGTTGTGAGGTGGTAGCTCATTGTAGTTTTGGTTTGTAGTCCCCTGATGATCGGTGATGTTGAACATCTTCTCATGTGTCTGTTGACCATCTGTATGTCTTTTTAATAGGATTATTTTTAATCTGCCCATTTTTAATAGGATTATTCATTTTGGGGTGTTGAGTTTTATAAATTCATCATATATTTTAATACTAATGCTTTATCAGATCTGTCATTTGCAAATATCTCCCATTTTATAGGCTGCCTTTTAATTTTTTGTCCATTGATTCCTTCACTGTGTTTGAGCTGTTTATTTTGATGTAGTCCCAATAGTTTATTTTTGCTTTTTTGCCCCTTGCCTCAGGGGACATATTTAGTAAGAAGTTGCTATGGCTGATGTCTAAGAAGTTACTGCCTATATTCTATTCTAGGATTTTTATGGCTTTGGGGATCACATTAGGTCTTTCATCTATTTTGAATTTATTTTTGTGTGTGCTGGTGGAAAGGGGTCCAGTTTTATTCTTTAGCATATTGCTGTCCAGTTTTCCCACACCATTTGTTGAAGAGATTGTCTTTTTCCTACTGAAGATTCTTTTCTACTTTGTCAAAGATTAATTGACTATATAATTCTGAACTCTTTCTGGGCTTTCTATTCTGTTCTGTTGATCTGTATTTTTGTGCTAGTAACATACTATTTTGATTACTACAGATTTTTGATATAACTTTGTAATGTAAGTCCAGAATTATGGTGCCTCTACTTTTGCTTTTCTTTTTGAACGTTGCTTTGGGTATTCAAGGTCTTTTGTGTTTCCATATACATTTTAGGATTGTTTGTTCTAGCTCTGTGAAAAAATGTTGTTGGTATTTTTATAGGGATTGCTTTAAATGTGTAGATTGCTTTGGATAGTACAGACATTTTAACAGTATTCTTCCATTCCATGAGCATGGAATGTCTTCCCATTTCTTTGTATCCTCTTCAGTTTCTTCTATTAATGTTTTATAGTTTTCAGAGTATAGGTCTCTTGCCTCTTTGGTTAGGTTTATCCCTGAGTACCTTATTATGTTTGGAACAGTTGTAAATGGAATTGATTCCTTAATTTTTCTTTCTCTGCTTCATTGTTGGCATCTAGAAATGCAACAGATTTCTGTACATTGATTTCATATCCTGCCACTACTACATTTGTGTATTAGTTTTAGCAGTTTTTTGGTGAAATCTTGCCGGTTTTAAATATATGGTATCATGTCTTCTGCAGATAGTGATTTAGATGCTTTTTATTTCTTTTTGTTGTCTGATTGCTGTGGTTAGGACTTCCAGTACTTGAGTAGACCTCTGTGTCTTGTTCCGGACCATAGATGGGAAAGTATCAGGTTTTTTTTCCCATTTAGGATGATATTAGCTGTGGGTTTCTCATATGTGACCTTTATTATGTTGAGGTATGTTCCCTATAAACCTACTTTGTTAGGGGTTTTTATCATGCATGGATGTTGTACTTTGTCAAATGCTTTTTCTGCATCTGTTGAAATGATATTGTGGTTCTTATCTTTTCTTTTATTAATGTGATGTATTACATTGTTTGATTTGTGATTATTGAGCCACCTTTGCAACCAAGGAATAAATCCCACTTGATTGTCAGTAGATGATTTTTTATTGTATTGTTTGATTTGGTTTGCTAGTATTTTGTTGAGGTTTTTCCATCTGCATTCATCAGAAACATTGGCCTGTATCTCTCTTGATGTCTTTATCTGGTTTTGGTATTGAGGTAACGCTGGCCTCATAGACTGAATTTGGAAGTTTTCCTTACTTTTCTATTTTTTGGGAGCATTTAAGAAGACTAAGTAATAACTCTTCACAATAGCCAAACTGTGGAAAGAGCCAGATGCCCTTCAACAGACAAATGGATAAAGAAGATGTTGTCCATATACACAATGCAGTATTACTCAGCCATCAGAAAGGATGAATACCCAGCTTTTGTATCAACATGGATGGGACTGGAGGAGATTATCCTAAGTGAAATAAGTTAAGCAGAGAAAGTCAATTATCATATGGTTTCACTTGTTTGTGGAACATAAGGAATAGCATGGGGGACGTTAGGAGAAGGAAGGGAAAAATGAAGGGGGGAAAATCAGAGAGGGAGATGAACCATGACAGACTGTGGACTCCAGGAAACAAACTGAGGGTTTTAGAAGGGAGGGGATGAGGGGATGGTGAGAACAGTGATGGGTATTAAGGAGGGCACGGAGTGCATGGAGCACTGAGTGTTATATGCAAACAATGAATCATGGAACACAACATCAAATCTAATGATGTACTATATGGTGACTAACATAATATAATAAAAAATAATAAAAATAAATGGTTGGTAGAATTTGCCTGGACTTTTGTTTGTTGGGAGTTGTTTTTTTTTTAAAGATTTTATTTATTTATTTGACAGACAGAGATCACAAGTAGGCAGAGAGGCAGGCAGAGAGGAGGAATCAGGGTCCCTGCTGAGCAGAGAGCCTGATGCAGGGCTTGATCCCAGGACCCCGGGACCATGACCTGAGCCGAAGGCAGAGGCTTTCACCCACTGAGCCACCCAGGTGCCTCTGTTGGGAGTTTTTTGATTACTGATTCAATTTCTTTGCTGGTAATCATTCTGTTCAAATTTTCTATTTCTTCATGTTTCAGTTTTGATAGTTTATATGTTTCTAGGAATTTATCCATTTCTTTCAGGTTGTCCAATTTTTTGGCATATAGTTTTTCATAATATTTTCTTGAAACTACAATTTTCTGGTGTCGGTTACTATTTCTCCCTCTCATTTGTGATTTTATTTATTTGGGTGCTTTGTCTTTTTCATAAGTCTGGCTAGAAGTTTATGAATTGTTTTAATTTTTTTTTAAAATCCAACTCCTGGTTTCATTGATCTGTTCTATTATTTTTTAGTCTCTGTATCAATTATTTCTGCTCTAATCTTGATTATTTTTCTTCTGGGTTTAGGCTTCATTTGTTCTTTTTCTAGCTTGTTTTGTTGTGAGATTTTTCTCTTGAGGTAGGTGATATACTTCCCTCTTAGGACTGCTTTTTGCTATATCCGAAAGATTTTGGACCATTGTGTTTTAATTTTCATTTGTTTCCATGTATTCATGTATTTTTAATATTTCTTCTTTGATTTCCTGGTTGACCTATTCATTGTTTAGTAGGATGTTATTTATCCTCTATGTATTTATGTTTTTTCCAGTATTTTTCTTGGGGTTGATTTCAGTTCCATAGTGTTGTGGTCAGAAAAGGTGCGTGGTATGACTTCAACATTTTGTATTTGTTATACCCTGTTTTGTGACCTAATATATGATCTGTTCTGGAGAATGTTCCATGTGCACTTGAAAAGAATATGTATTCTGCTGTTTTAGGATAGAATGTTTTGAATATACCTGTTGCGTCCATCTGGTCCGGTGAATCATTCCAAGTCATTGTTTCCTTGTTTATCTTCTGCTTACATGATCTGTCCGTTGATGTAAGTGTGCTATTAAAATCCCATATTATTATTGTATTATCACTGTTCCTTTATGTTTGTTATTACTTGTTTTATATATATTTGGGTGCTCCCATGTTGGGTGCATAAATACTTCCAATTGTTATATCTTCTTGTTAGATTGTCCCCTTTATGATTTTATCGTGCCCTTCTTTTTCTCTTGTTGCATCCTTTGTTTTAAAGTTTAGTTTGTTCAATATAAATATTGCCATTCTGGCTTTCTCTGACATCCATTTGCATGGTAAATGTTTCTCCATACCCTTACTTTCATTGTGCACGTAATTTTAGGTCTAAAATGAGTCTCTTGTAGGCAGCATATAGATGGGTCTTTTTGTTTTTTAACCCAGTCTGATGCCCTATATCTTTCAAATGGAGTGCTTAGTCCATTACATTCAAAGTAATTATTGATAGATATGTATCTATTGCTATTTTACTACTTGCTTTGGGGTTGTTTTTGGAGATTTTCTTTGATTCTTCTTCCCTTCATGTTTTGTTGATTTTCTTTAGTGATATGTTTGGAGTTCCTTCTCTTTCTTTTTTGCATGATTATTAGTATAATTGTGGTTATAGTGGTTTTTAATATATGAGTACCATTAAGTTTGTATATAACTTCTTCTACATATGGCAGTCTATTAAGTTGATGGTCATTTAAGTTTGAACCCATTCTTTACTCCACCTCTCCCCACATTTTAGGCATATGTTATTGTAACGTATGTCATTTTTCTGAGTTCTTGACTAATATTTGACAGAAATATTAGATTTTACTGCTTTTGTGTTTCCTGCCTTTATACTGTCACTTTTGGTCTCTGCATTTGGAATCCCCTTTAATATTTCTTGCAGGGCTGCTTTAGTGGTCATGCCTCCTTTAGTTTTTGTTTGCCTGGGAAACTCTATCTTTCCTTCTGTTCTGAGTGATAACCTTGCTGGCACAAGTAGAGTATTCCTGGCTGCAGATTTTTCCCGTTCAGCTCTTTGAATATATCTGTTATTTCCTTCTGACTTGCCAAGTTTCTGTTAAAAAATCTCTTGCTAGCCTTATGGGTTTTCCTTTGTAAATTAGTGACTTCTTTTCTCTTGCCGCTTTTATGATTTTTTTCTTTATCATTTTATTTTGCAAATTTAGTTATAATATATCTTACTGTGGGTCTGATTCTTTTGATTTTGATGGGATTTCTCTACGCCACTTGAATCTAGATGTCTGTTTTCTTCCCCAGGTTAGGGAAATTTTTAGCAATTAAATTTTCTGTCTTCCTTCCTTTCTTCTTCTGGGACTCCTATAATAGGAATAACATGTTTGATGGAGTCACTGATAATGAGAATAGATGGAGTCTATTCTCATTTTGCATATTTCTTCTTTTTCTCCTTTTTAAAGCTTCATTGTTTTCCATTACTTTGTCTTCTAGGTCATTACTTGGTTCTTCTACTTCTTTCAGCCTGCTGTTCATTGAGTCATGTGTGTTTTTAATCTCATTTATTGCACTCTTCATCTCTGATTCTTTTTTGATTTTCACTTCTGTGGTAAGGGTCTCACTGATGTGTTCCATATTTTTCTCTAGCCCAGTGAGTATATTTATGTTTCTTTCTTTAAATTTCTTTAAATTCTCTATCAGTCATGTTACTTATATCTGTCTTGGTTAGTTCTTTGGCTGTGGCCTTATCTTTCTCTTCCACTTGGGATAAATTCCTCCTTTGCATTTTGTCTAAGTCTCTGCCTTCTTCTGTGTTAAAAAAAAATTAACAGATACATCTCCTGAAAGTAATGGCCATGTGAAAAAGAGGTCCTGTGGTGACCAGGGCTTGCTACTTCAGAAAGTACCTTCAGTGTGTGCTACATGTGCTCTGCTGTTGTGTTCTGGCTCCTTTAGGCCAGTTGTCTATAGAGGTGCTTCTTGCCTGCTGTGGCCAGTGTTCGTTTCCTGGCTTGAATGTTGTGAGTCTTAACGAGGTGTGCTTTGGTCTGCTCATGAAATGAGACATGTCACCACCGGTGTCAGAACTGAGGCTCTGCAAAACTCTTGGTTTGGAGATGTAGTGTGGCCAGGGGTTTGTGCTCATCTTCTGGTGGAATAGCCCTCCATGCTGGGACTGAAGCAAGTGTGACTGAAAAGGACGGTTCCAGTGGAGCTCGGGGAAGTGGGGTTTGGTGTAAACAAGTTATGCAGCCAGTGTCAGCACTGTGTTGCTTCCCACAGGTGGCTCTGTGTTTATGTTCATGGCCAGGAGAGGGAAATGGCACCAGCCAACTCCTTTTTTCTCAGAGATGTCTTTCAGTAAATGTCTGCCTTTCGGGGGCAAACTCCAAGAAGAGCAAATAATCTCCTCACTGTGTGTCCCAGGTGTTGTTCAGATTGCTGTTTATATGCTGTATGACCCTGGGTTGTTTGCCTGCCTTCTCTCCCGAAACAGGGCAGTACCCTCCTGACTATCCCAGCCATAACAACTGACCTTCAAAACCCCAGGCTTTTTAACCCCTCTGGTAGCAATAACCTATCCTTTATCAAACAAATGTCTTTGGTGAAATGTTCTTGTGCATTGCCCTGTGTGCTCCTCCCTCTTTCACTCTTCTCCTCAACCACAGCCCCCTCTCCTTTGCAGCACTGTGATATGTTTCTCTCCTAAACCACATGGCTGCATTTCCTACCTTGCTTGATGTGGCCTCTAGTTGTGGAGTTTGTTCTCTCAGTCTTCAAGTCAATTTCTGGGATATTTAAGATGATTTGAAAGTTATCTGGTTGTATTGGTGGTCCAAGGTGAGCCTAGGGTCCTATTACTCCCACTGCCATCTTCCTGTCTCCTCTGGATTCTCCATTCTTCTATGAGAAAGTTTTGAGAATTGAATATTTTTAGTGTCATGATAATGGAACAGAGCTATTTTGATTTTTCAGTTCAGATTGTTCTAACATAGTGTCTTAGGAGGTTTGATTTTTGGATACCACTTCTCATATCAGAGATTGATTATTTTTATTCACTGATAATATTTTTAAATGCTTCAGGTTCTGAGAATGTGCTTTGTAATCCTGGTTTGGTCATGGGCCTGCATGGTGGGGATTTTAATCCATCAATTCACCTTTGAAATTCCCATCTCTCTTCTTAAATTAGCTAGTAATAAACTTGACTCATATCCTGGCTTTACTTTTTGCAGAAAAACTCACATAGCAATTTGAAGATGTGATCTCAAATACTCAGTAGGATTAAATTTATTAATAAAGCAAATTATAATATCCATAGTTGTTTCTTCATGTAAGAGAAGTGTTCACAAAGAGCTGTGTTTGAGTTTTAGTGTAATTGGACTAGACAAATTTGATGTGATACTTTTAAGCTGAAGATTTTTTATTTAAATTCTTAAGAATTGAAAGTTGAAAGTTTATGTTTTACTTATTTAGTTCACATGTGTGCATGCTTTTCTGTGTGCATGTGGGCTGGGTCAAAAATAAGACTGTTAGGAACCCTGTCCCTGAAAAGCATTCTGGATGCTGCCCCTACATATAATTCAAAATAAAGTGATTTTAATGATAGACAAATTCTTATTTTTCTTATGATGGTAAGTAACGCTCTCTCTAAAGTATAATTTGTCATTTTTTTTCAATAAATATCTTCACAAGGCCTTGCTTCACTGATGTCCTAAGCACAGAGCATTGTGTGAATGTGGGTACCCACTTCAAGATTGTTGTTTTAATAAAATTAACCAGATATTGACAAATTTCTGCCTCCTCTCTGAGCAGAGCTTCAAAGTACATCTTCCAAGCTATTTCATTTTTCTAAGTGTTTGTTTTTAACCTAATTTATCCTCTTAGTCTCAGTGGGAAGAAGAAAATTTCAGTGAAATATGTGCTCAGTTTCTTGTTTGGTCCCTAATGAAATTTGTACTCGAGAAAAGCTTAGTGTTTTGGAAAATTTTAGCATTAAAAAGAAATATTTGACTCCAGTTACTTTTTTAAACCAAAATAAAGTACCTCTAGTGAAAAAGTCCAAATCACAGCATTGAAGAACTTTTCCATAATAATCCCTGAATATAAATTAAAGTGCTTTGTTTTCTCTGTAATTATTTTTTTGGATAATCTCATAGAGCCTAGTCTGGGGAGTAAATTATGAGTTTCTCCATTAAATTTGTTTCTGCTGTACATTAATGCCTAGTGTTTTATAGGCTTACAGTTGTCTTTCTTTGGGAACTTTATACATAGTTTCCAGCTGACATGGTTGTGAGCAGAAGCTAATGAACTAAAATCATTGTACACCAACTGGAGTGGATTTGTTTGATTTACTCTTCTGTGCAGTTGTTTTCTTTCTGTCTTGCATTTTGGTTTCCAAAGCAACTAAGGACTAATTTCATGAACCACCTGTGGTAGTTCTTTAGCCTAAGGTTATTAAAAAATATGGCCCCAGACGGAACTACTGATGAAAGGAACAGGAGAGAGGATAGAACTGATAGTCATAGATTAAAGCCAAAGTACAGAAAAGAAACAATAATCCAGAACATTTGAGGGATCACAACAAGTCAGGTCTGAAAGTGGCAGCATAGGCAAGGATAGTCTCTTAAAACACAACATAGATACAAAAATTTTGTAAGGGCAGAATCAAAGTGGGGAAAGCCCCAGCGTCCACATAGGGCTGAGTGGGGAGAAGCTGGAAGATAAAGGGAGGTTTTTTTTAAGAGCACAGGTGAATACCAATATTAGAGATGAGCTTATAAGAATAATACTAATGGCCAATAAAAACAACAGAAATATCATAAGAATAATGCCAGCAATAGAGATGATCCTATAAGAATGCAGGGTATGAGGTAACACAGTGTCACTGTGTGACAGAAGGCAGAGAAAAATAGGCAGCAATGGTGGGAGAGAGGGAAGAAGAGAAAGTAAGAAAAAGAGGGATGAATGGAAAATGAGAGAAAAGGATGACTACTGGTATGTTACCTAAGGTAAAACTAAGAACGTTTAGCTTTGTGGCAGTTCTGAGATACATTTATTCATTTGTGTTTCTAACTATGTTATTTTATTTCTAGAATAACAGTTCAGGCACAGGAGACCAAAATGCTGGTCAAAGAAGTAGTACTTCTTTGTTTTATTATTATGGTTATATCTAGGTCTCAGTTTGCTCATTTGTAGTATCTGTCTGAAAGAGACTGAGACTTTGACACACACACACACACACACACACACACACACACACACGTAAGAGAGAGCTGAAAGATTTAAATACAATTCATGCTTTATCTGTTTCCAAAAATGATTTGAAGATTTAATAATATTGAAATATACACAGTATAAGAAAGTTATATGGCATAAAAGCCAAGATGTAAGATCTTGTAGAAAGATACACATAGGGGTGCCTGTGTGGCTCAGTGGGTTAAGCGACTGCCTTCAGCTCAGGTCATGATCTCAGGGTCCTGGGATGGAGCCCCACATTGGGCTCTCTGCTCAGTGGGGAGCCTGCTTCCCCTTCTCTCTCTGCCTGCCTTTCTGCCTACTTATGATCTCTGTCTGTCAAATAAATGAATAAAAGTCTTTAAAAAAAAGAAAGATACACATATACTGTAGTAAATGGAAAGCAGTACTTATTTTATTTACTAAGTTGACTAAATTTAGCTCTCAGCTTCCCAGTAGCAGAGAAAAGGGCAAAACAGGAAAATGTGGAGAGTTTTCACTGTCAGATACGGAGACATAGTACACGTTGAAGTAAAAGTAACAAAATTTTTCTCTAATTTTCCTTTTATGAGCCATTTATCACATATATGAGAGTTCAGAAAACTACATCCCATGGGCCAAATGCATTTTTTGCCTCTTATTGTTAATAAAGTTTTATTGGCATACAGTCACATCTATTTGATTACCTATTGTCTATAGCTACTTTCTTGCTACAGTGGCAGAGTTGAGTAGTTGGTACGGAGACCACGTGGCCCAACAAACCTAAAATATTTGGTATCTTGTTCTTTACAGAAATAGTTTGTCACCCCCAAGCTTTCTGAAATGAACACTGAGTAAAATAATGTGCATTCTGCTAAATAATGGCTAAAAAAAGTTACTTAGACTTCTCTGAGGAGATTTGTTAATACCATATAAATATCCAAGTTAACACTTTAACTTGTATTTAGTGAAAGCATTTGTGTTTGTTATGGCAGGGCAGGGAGGCTCTTAAGACTAATACACTGTAGGATCTTTGCTCTCTTCTTTTTTTTTTAAGGCTTTTGTTTTTTTTAAGCTTTTATTTACTTATTTGAGAGAGAGAGAGAGAGAGAGCATGGAAGGGGGAAGGGCAGAGGGAGAAGTAGACCCCCTGCTGAGCAGGGAGCCCTATGTGGGGCTCAATCCTGGAACTCCAGGATCATGACCTGAGCTGAAGGCAGTCATACAACCAACTGAGCCACCCAGGTGTCCCTGCTCTTTTTTTTTAATGAATGTGTGGTAGAGCCATATTTCTGAGAAAAATTCTTTTTTATTTCTAGATTTATTAAGCTGTAAGTGACATCAAACATTGTGTAAATTTAAAATGTATATGTTGATTTCATATACTTAAATATTGCAGAATTATTGCCACCAATAATTAGCATCAGCTAACACCTCATCATATCATGTAATTCTTTAATGTGGTGAAAATATTTATTATTTACTCTCTTAGCATCTTTTAAGTATATAATACAGTATTATTAACTATCATCACCATGATGCATTTTAGATCACCAGAACTTAGTTACTTTATGATGAGAAGCTTGTACTCTAACCAATATCTCCCCATTTCGCCTACCCTCTAGCACCTGGTAACCAACATTCTCTGTGTTTCTTTGATTCCTGCTCATACAGTATCTCATACAGTGTTGTCTTTCTGTGACTTACTTCACTTAACATAATGCTCTCAAGGTTGACTAAAAATCTTTTAGAACTAATCAATTAAGTAAAGTTGTAGGTTACCTAATTAACGTATAGACAACAGTTGCATTTCTGTATACTAACAGTGAAATTTCTGAAAAAGAAATATAACAATCCTAATCACAATAGCGTCAAAAATAATAAAATATTTAGGAATCAATTTAACCAGGAGATGAAAGAGTTATATACAGAAAACTATAAGACTTGAATGAAAGAAATTGAAGAACTTAACCAGTGGAAAGTTATTCTATGTTCATGGATCAGAAAAATTAATATTGTTAAAATATTCATACTACCCAAAGCCATCTATAGATTCAGTGCAATCCCTATCAAAATTCTGATGGCATTTTTTTTTTACAGAAAGAAAAACAACAGTTCTAAACTTTGGATGGAAATACAAAAGACCCCAAAACACAAAGCAGTCCCAAGAAAGAACAAAAAAGCTGGAGGCATGATACTTCCTGATGTTGAACTATAGTCCAGAGCTTAAGTAATCAAAATAGTATGGCACTGGCGTAAACATAGATACATGGATCAGTGAAACAGAATTGAGAGCCCAGAAATAAAGTTTCGCTCTCTGGTTGTAGTGGGTATTTACTGCTCTGAGATAATGATACAGTATCTCCATAGAGATAAAAGCCACCTAACTATGTTCAGATATCTCTGTCTCTCCCATGTCCTCTAAGTGCTTTATGATAAAACCACCATACATCTACCTTCCCCTCCACCTGTACTCTAAGGTTGAACTCTGATTGTCTCACATCAGTCACCATACTCCATTCCTCTAGCCACAGTGCTTGATTCAGGTATTGGGCACAGAACCCATTGTCATGAGACAATGAATATGAGTAGAGATTTTTTTCTAGAAGCTCCATAAGACACATTCGTTTTATGCAAGACACAAGAAAGTATGGAGTTCCTAGACACCATACACTGACATTGTGTATCATTAAGGAAAAGTAACTTTAGAAGGAAACACATACAGGGGGAAGGTAAAGAAGAAAATGGTAAATTAATTATTGTTTGGTAAATCAAGCCTTAGCTGAAAGTTATGCCATCTCTGTTCTCACTGACATCATGAAGTTTAAAAGTTGTCATTATGTAAGCAACTTTGAAAAGTTATGTTATTTTTTAGTGAAAGATTTGTCATAAACTAGTCATCTTCCAGTATAATATAGAGAAGTGAGAGACTGAAGAATGATTAGTTAATGAATATCAGAAATCTTATCTAAACTTTTGGCTAAATCAAAGTCTACTCTTCATAGAAACTTCAAAATGCCTGGAACATAGAGATATCATGGGCTGTACTATGCTTTATGTGTTTGATGGACAGATGGCAAATCTAACCCTCTCTTGGGAAAACTCAGTGTATTCTTTCTAAGAGAACCATTTCACTTTGTAGAAAGGAAGGCTTCAAAGAGTATTGCAAAGTATTAAAAAGAAAAGAACTTTTTTTTTTTTCTTAAAAGAGCTTTATCAGAGCCTTCATTGAATAATAATGATTGTTCCTGTTTAGTGCAAATGAAGTGCAGCAGGGAGCTCTGGGAAAATACTGTTGTCATGGTAACTGATAACACTTTTTCCCTGCTGGAAGTCTAGATAGTCAAAGAAGCTACACAAGGCCATGTTTCTTTAGAGACTTTTCCTAAGTAAAGGAAATAAGAATAAGAGGGAAAAAGGAAGATCTGTCACTCAGTTGAACTCTGTTCTGCCCACTAAGATAACAGACTTCTAAGGAAATGCTGTTTTGCATAGGTAGCTGACTCAGGTAGGTGAAAAATGGGATGTCTCTTTCATAATATAATCAACTTAATACAGGTGGGCAGATGAGTATTTTGTAACCAAAGTCTGATAAAGTACTGCCCAGAAGAAAATTCTGAGTAAGTTTAAAATGAAAATTAAGTTCTTCAGCGACAACATTTAATATTTAATGTGAGGAGGGATTGCTTTTCTTCTGGAGTTGGGTATGAACCAAAAACTGAAAAACAGTATTTAAATGCTCTTTAGAACACATCTGAGTTTTCTGAACCTAAGTTTTCTTCCCTGTGAAATCAGCACTTTGAGAGAGGTCTAGTTTTTCAAACATTTTTCTTAATAAAAGCCTGAAGAAGAAAGTTTCCCCTTATTCCCTGCTAGGTTTTTTGACTGGTCTAATAAGTGATGTAAGACAGATTAACAGGAGAAAAACAGAAGTTTGATAATAGATATGCCTCCAGTGTACTTGGGGGAGATGCAGGAAAACGTAGTAACTCCCATAAATAGCCTAAGCCTTTGGTTTAAACACCATCTCTCGCTAAAGATAAAAGAACCTGTTGCGGCTGGGAAGTCAGTTAGGGGAGGTTACCAGGAAAGCACAGTAAACAAGGGAATAGTTGTTGGGCAGATTTAAGTTGGTGCCTTCACCATTGGTCACTATTTCCAGAGATTTAGAGTCATCCCCTTCTTCCTGGTAGAGCCTGGGAGACACCCTTATAAATGGAGATTTCCTAATAGATGCAAATGTCTCTCATAAAGCGGTCACTTCTATTTGGTATTCAGAGCTGCTCCTGTGTTTGCAGTTTTTTAAATAGTCAGTCTGCCAAAGGCATATCTTGGGGTGGCAAAATTTCCTTCTCTTCACATGTAAACAGATAAAATTGCAGAGTCTCGGGATGGAGCCTTAGCAGGAAGCTCAGAAACAGAGCTGCTGAGTTTCCTTTCTCTCTGTAATAGTCCTTAAGACATTTTATAGGAAATAATTGACAGACGTATGTGTTTTAAAGCTTCTGCCTTTTAAATAGTCACACTTGAAATGTCTTAATTGCTCTTAAAAGGAACTATTCTCCATCTGGTAGCAGCTTTCCAAGTAACTCAGGAAGGAGGCAACAACTAGATCAGAGTAATCAACTCTAGGGTTGAATGAATTGATGTTTGAAAGTTCTGTCTTATGCTTCTGGAAGGAAATAATTAAATTCTAGTGATCTTGCTTTACATATCTTTACCTATTATGTGAAAATATCTTAATGAAAACTTATACATACTCCTATTCTACAATCTGATACAATTCTTGTGATATTAACAAAGGCAAATTTAAATGCTGAATATGAAAGCTGTTTTAAAAGCTGAGGAAAGATCTCACCTGTAAACTGGTTTCTCTAATCTAATATACTGGCTTAAAATAAAGATTTCAAGTCCAGCTCATGGACACACTATAAGAATGTATTGAATAAACATAAGATTGTAAGGGCCTATTTAGCCAGAGTGGCCCCACCTCGGTTGAACAGCCATTTTGTTTATGCAGTAAAACTTAAATTGCCCCTGCCCCCCCCCAAACTTACTTAAAAGCAAGTCTGAGATAACAAAGCCCAAATACAAGGGTGGGTCAGGTCAGGTGGAGATAACAGCCCTAATGCAGGGATGAATTGGATCAGGTGGAGACATCCAATCAGTGGGGGCACATACTGCTCCCTAGCTACCAAGGAGTGTGGGCCCACCTTTTGGGCGCCAATTCTGACCACGGTGAATTGCTAGTTCAAATAGCTACTATGGGGTGGATTGTAATTCAATTGGCCACCCGTGTGTGACCTAGCATGACTGTGCAGCTTTCTCTGTGTGTTGCAATCTCATTGGCCACCTGTGTATGGCCAGGCCCAACCACATGGCCTTTGCTCTATAAAAGTTAGTCTGTAAGGCAGGGAGGGGTCGCCCTTTCTGTAAGAGGCAGCCACTACTGGTCTGTTTGACGGTTGGTTTGATTTTTGATGCTTGGTGTGAAATAAAGCTTTGCTTGACCTTCGCTTTGTATCAGTCTCGCTCCTTTGACCATGGACCCATTATTGTGGGACCCAACAAGATCCTGCTCCAAGTTGTGTGAAATTAATAACATTTATAGAAATTTTGACATATTATTTAAATGTGGATTCTAGTTTAAATTGAGCTGGAACATTTTTGAGAATGAAAGGGGAACTAAGTAAAGGTAGCAGCACTGACTGATTTATAACAGTTATAAACAGGGACAGTCTTAGGAAATCAGACATATGGTTACCCTATTTACAGTACTTTTAATGGTGGCAGATCAACTGGCCCGAGTCCTCTAACAATAACATATTACCCTAACTAGCATCCTTCTAAGTTTTTAACTCTGGTCTTCAGTTTTTAAAAGATAAGTACTTTTGTAACTTTGAGACAAAACAGTTACCCTTCATTTATTTGAAAATCTTTCCAGATGCTCATGGAATTCTTAGTATTTAAGAACAGTACAATGAGGCATTTACCATATGTCCACTTGTTATTCTACTAGATCTTAGCTAAAACCTGCTATATGACCTGTTATATCTTGAAGACAGTGTGTCTTTTTTAAAAGATTTTATTTATTTATTTGACAGACAGAGATCACAAGCAGGCAGAGAGGCAGGCAGAGAAGGCGAGAGGGGAAGCAGGCTCCCTGGTGAGCAGAGAGCCCAATGCGGGACTCAGTCCCAGGACCCTGAGATCATGACCTGAGCAGAAGGCAGAGGCTTAATCCACTGAGCCACCCAGGTGCCCTGACAGTGTCTGTCTTTAAGATATTGATACTCTGTTCTCTATTATAGGTATTTATGTCTTCATATGATCCCTTAAATTTATGGAAGATTTAATTGGTACTCTTTCATGTTTCTCTTCTAGAAAGGCTTAATCTTTCTGCTTGCTATCATATGATTGAAAAGGAAACTACAAGCATGGATTTGTGAAGGGTGAGAGACTGGATTGGGTGGAGGCATGGGCAATGAAAGAATTCACCCAAGGCAGAACAAAGGTGATAGTTTATTGAATATACTGCAAGGGACTGTGGGCAGGACAGAAGAGGAGAGACTGTTTGTCTAGAGGCAGTGGTCAGGGGCTATAGGAGTGAGGAGGTATGGGAATGTATGGAATTTTCCTTTTTTGGTACCTGTGCCCAGTTGTAAGTAGCACATTGGTCAGCTAGGGCTTCTGGATATTGTGAGGTGTGTTGCCTAATGAGCCTGTTTGCATTCAGCTTGGTGGTCCCTGTGGGCCCTTTCACCTTTCTCACGTCTCCATTGCTAAAGACTATTGCCTAAAAGCAACCTCTACATTGTGTACTTCTCATTTATTCCATTGTCATCATTTTCTCCTCTGGATCATTGCTGTCACAGATTATGTTTGAAAGACTGTTGTTTTAAAATATCTTATGAAAACCTACTGCTTTTGGAAAAGATTTTCATGTGTTTTCTCTGTCTCCCTTCCTGTCTGTCTCCAGTTGTATCAAATGAACAAAGCACTAGTTAAGAATGGATGATAATAACCATGATAAAATAACCAATAGTGGCAAACCCTTGAAGTCAGTGGTTCACACTTTCTGCACATTAGAATCTTTTGGGGGGCTTTTAAAATAATGATGTGCAAGCCATATTTCAGATCAGTGACTTGAGAAACTCTGTAAGTGGGACCCACACATTAGTACTTTGAGTTTCCACGTGATTCTGGTAAGCAGACGAGGGCGCATACCACCTCTCTCTAGGTACTCCATAATATGAACTAACCCACAGGAAATTATAGCTCTTTTAGGGACACAGTTCTGAAAGGAAGGAGTGTATCTATGTGTAGTTGTGTGTGTGTTTGAAGTATTTGACAGTAATAAAATTAGGACCTTGAAGGAAAAAAAGTGTGCTGTAAAAGGAGGTAATGATACTTTCCATATCTACAGATAACCCCCCCTCAAAAAACAAATAAATAGTTTGTAACAGATTTTTTTTTTTTTGGAAAGAAAACTTGGAAGAATACTGATATTGAAAGAATTAAAGTTAGCTCCCCAAACCACATTAGTACAGTATTATAATTTTCTTTAATCTTATTTCTAGATTTGCTGGATAATTGTTAGCATGGCTTTAATCAGGTTTAATTGTTTTTAGTTTATGAGTTGAATTTTGTCTTGGGGCAACTTTTTTTTTTTTAATAGGCTCCATGCCCAGCTTGGAGCGCAACATGGGGCTTGAACTCACAACCATGAGATCAAGACCTGAACTTATACCAAGTGTCAGTCGTTTAACTGATTGAGCCACCCAGGCTTCCTTTCATGTTCCCCTGCCTCTACCATGAGAATCTACATAGACCAGCCTGCTAGAAGATGAGGAGAGATACATGGAAGAAAGTAGTGGTACCCCAGCCAAGACCATCTTAGACCAGCTAGACATTATCCAATCTGCCAGCTGACCAAAAACAAATGAACAAGTCCAACAAAGATCAGCTATGTCTGGGTCAGATCAGCAGAACCACCCAGCTACCCCCACAGACAACTAAGAAATAATAAATGGGTTTTGTTTTGAGCCATTGAATTTTGAGATAATTTGTTATGCAGCATTAATGTAGCAGTAGATCACTGATAAAAAAGACCATGCCTATCTGAGTTTAGTTATAAGATGCCATCATGATTGAATGACCAATGTCTTTAATGTATTGTATCTTTATATAGGTTTGAATGGCAGAGATAAAGAGTTTCCTCAGGCCTCTTGCTATGAGTTTGTAGTTGTGACTTTGATGAAAATGTCATTCCTAGGTATTCTTGTTTCCAAATGAAGTGTTTCTAGGCTTGCTGTAATAACACAGTGTTGAATACACTTTTAATGATTTTAATGACCTTTATTTCCACTTGTGAGCAGTCAGTGAAGGAGCTGCACATGTTTTTCTAAGCCATTTAAGGACTTACATGTACCTCGGTCCCTTGTTAAGTGTTCCTAAAGGCTCTCTTGTAATCATCTTCCACTCTATCCTATAACATGCACTGGCAGAACATGGTCAATATGCAGGAATAGCTCCAAGAGAAAGAGAAAAGTTGCCTAGGACAGTGTGGGTGTAATTTATATACAGATATTTAAATGGTTCCCTTCTTTCTAAAATTTTCAATTAATAGGTAGCTTCTGAGTACAGTTCTATTTTAGATTGGAATCAGTCACATTCCCCTGTCTCTCCTGAATCTTCTTTGGTAGTTATGAATTTAAAGTGACAATATTCAAAGTAATTATGTTTCTCTCTTGCAGTATTTTCTACCTACTTGACAATCGCTATTAACTTTTTATGATCTCACAGTCCCATAATGGGGTGTACCAGGGTTCTTGTACCTGAACAACCCCATATCTGATAGGTTTATTTCAATAATCACTTAAGATGGTATGGTTAAGTCATTAGTCATTATTTTTTAAGATTTTTTACTTATTTGAGAGAGAGAGAGCCTATGGGCTGGGAGAAGGGGCAGAGGGAGAGGGAAAAGCAGACTCCCCACTGAGCGGGGAACCTGAGGTGGGGCTCAATCCCAGGACCCTGAGATCATGACCTGAGCTGAAGGCTGACCCTTAACCAACTGAGCTATCCAGGGTCCCCAGTTCTTATTTTTTTTTAATGAAGAACGTGAAAATTCTATTTCCTGAATTCCTGTTTTTTGTTGTTAACACACATTTGTTCATCATTTTATTTGTTGATTGAACAAACATTTATTGACTTTTGGCTAAGTACCAGGCATTATTTTAAGTATATCAGGAAAAAAAATCTGAGCTCAGGTCTTACTCTTTTGTGATTAATCTATGTTGTTCAACATGGATACTGACAAGCTTTCCCCCTCCCCCCCATATCTTTGAAGGTAAATATTTTTGTTAATATGTATCTAAAACTGGAGTTGTTGAAATCACTTTTGCCCGGTACAATTTGCTTTTTGCATTTTTCCTCTTAGTCATTTTTTTCATCAGTTTTATTACTGCTTCTATTCCAGTTCCTTCTTTTCCCAAAAAACACTTGAATTCTTAAATTGGTTCCTCATTCTTTATATATTGTCAACTAGTTTAAACTTTTTTTTTTTTTGCCTTTTGCAAGAACGTCCCAAGTGTGCCCACTAATTTAATCAGCATCCACTCCAGTAATTTGATTTTCAGAATGAATTCTCTTCACTGCCTCCAGTGGGACTTAATTCTGTATTGTTTTTAATTTCACTGTGATTCTTAGCTCATCCATTTCCTTTATATATTGTTCTGCTATCTTTTCTTCTTTGCCTGTACTCTTATGTGATTGATGTGGTCCCTTTTAATAATTTTTTAAGATTTTGAGCTTTGCTTTTCCTGAATTTTACAGAGGATATATTTTCCCCTTATGTTTCATAGACAGCATGTTGTTTTATATTTCTGTTTGGCTTATGTTATATATGTTCACATAACTAAGGAAATATATCAAGATAACGTGTATTTGCAAACTGGCAAGGTATATGAATGCCTCTGGCTTTCCTATTTGTCGAATCCTCTTTTTATATCGGTAGCTAATACTTGTTGATATCTATAGACCAATTTGGAGCACTTACCCTATTTTCTAACATGGGATTATTGAACTGATTCAGAACATTTTCCTATCCTTATTATCTGGATGAATTAACAGGTAATTTTAAAAATACTGTAATTCCCTGTCTGTACTCCCTTTGGACCCTCATTGTATCTATTTCTGCTTGTGGTGTTTATGTGTAAGTAACTACTGTTTTTGAATTTAATATTTCTGAGAGTTTCCTATCCACTTGTGATTCTCTGGTGTTATGGAAATTTCAGACTCAAAGTGCTTGTAGCAAGATACAAACCAGAAGTAGAAGGATTGGAGGCAGAAAGATGACTAGTCAGTGGAAGGATGGATTCCCAACTCTCTAGTTGGTACAGACTTTAGTTTCTGAATAAAGAATTCAGAAGAACAAAGTGTCTTCCAACTGCCTTTTAGAGGAGCTTAGCATTGTTTCCAACAACAGTGTTTTCAATCTTTCCATCAGCCTTGTCTTAGTTGAAATTTCTCTCATTCTAAAAACAGATTGACAGTAAATCTAGTTTTTCATTCCTTTGAGTTGTCTTTTTTCATATCATCAAAGTTATTTTCAGTGTGGGTTAAGAGAAGTTTCAACAGAGGCTGCTAACCAGATTCTATGGTGGAGGTAGGGAATAAGATAAAGTGACAAATAGAAGCAAAACTTCTTAGAATATTTCTTGTTTATAGATTTAACTTTCAAAAAATATAAAAATGTTTTTATATGAGTAAAACAAAAATTAAATTAAAAATTGCTTTGGGGGCACCTGGGTGGCTCTGTGGGTTAAGCCTCTGCCTTCAGCTCAAGTCATGATCTCAGGGTCCTGGGATCGAGTCCCACGTCAGGCTCTCGGCTCAGTGGGGAGCCTGCTCCCCCCCCACCCGCCGCCTGCCTCTGCCTACTTGTGATCTCTGTCTCTCTGTCAAATAAATAAATAAAATCTTTAAAAAAATTGCTTTGGCACTCAAGATGAATGAGTATTCTGTTGTTTTAGGATGGAATGTTCTCTATATATCTATGAAGTCCATCTGGTCCAATGTGTCTTTCAAAGCTTTTGTTTCTTTGTTGATCTACTTAGATGATCTGTCCATTGCTATGAGTGGGGTGTTGAAGTCCCCTCCTATTATTGTATTATCAATATGTTTCTTTATTTTGGTTATTAAGTGGTTTATATACTTGGCTGCTCCCACATTGGGTACGTAGATATTTACAATTGTTAGACCTTATTGGGTAGACCCTTGAAGTATGATATAGTGTCCCTGTACATCTCTTACTACAATCATTGGCTTAAAATCTAATTTGTCTGATATGAGGATTGCTATCCCAGCTTTCTTTTGAGGACCATTAGTGTGGTAAATGGCCCTCCATCCCTTAACTTTCAATCTGGAGATGTCTTTAGGTTCAAAATGAGCCTCTTGTAGACAGCATATGGACGGGTCCTGCTTTTTTATCCAGTCTGATACTCCGTCTTTTTATTGGAGCATTCAGCCCACTTACATTTAGAGTAACTGTTGAAAGGTATGAATTTAAGGCCATCACATTGCCTGCAAAGTCCCTGTTTCTGTAGATTGTCTATGTTACTTTCTGGTCTATGTTACTCTTAGGGTCTCTCTTTGCTTACACTATACCTCTTAATATTTCTTGCAGGGCTGGCTTGGTGGTCACATAATCTTTCAGTTCCTTTCTGTCCTGGAAACTCTTTATTTCTCCTTCCATTCTGAATGATAGCCTTGTTGGATAAAGTATTCCTGGCTATATATTCTTCTCATTTAGTACCCTGAATATATCTTGCCAGCCCTTTCTAGCCTACCAGGTTTCTGTTGATAGGTCTGATGTTATTCTGACATTCCTCCCTCTGTATGTAAGCAGTCTATCCCCTAAATGCTCTCAGCATAGCTCCCTTGGCTCTAAGATTTGCAAGCTTCACTGTTATATGTTGCGGTGTTAATCAATTTTATTGGTTTTGGGAGGGATTCTCTGTGCCTCTTAGACAAGAATGCTTGTTTCCTTCCCCAGATTTAGGGAAGTTCTCAGTATGCACATGGAACTTTCTCCAGAATAGATCACATACTGGGTCACAAAACAGGTCTCAACAGATATCAAAAGACTGAGATTATTCCCTGCATATTTTCAGACCACAGTGCTTTGAAACTGGAACTCAATGACAAGAAGAAATTTGGAAGGAACACAAACACTTGGAGGTTAAAAAGTATCCTGCTAAAGAATGAATGGGTCAGGGTGCCTGTGTGGCTTAGTCATTAAGCATTTACCTTCAGCTCAGGCCCTGATCCCAGGGTCCTGGGATTGAGCCCCGCATCAAGCTCCCTACTTGGCAGGGAATCTGCTTCTCCCTCTCCCACTCCCCCTGCTTGTGTTCCCTTTCTCGCGGTGTCTCTGTCAAATAAATAAAATCTTAAAAAAAAAGAATGAATGGGTCAACTAGGAAATTAAAGAACTTAAACAATTCACTGAAACCAATGGAAATGAAAACACATTGGTTCAAAACCTGTGGGATACTGCAAAGGTGGTCCCAAGAGGGAAACACATAGCCATCCAAACCTCTCTCAGAAAATTAGAAAAATTCCAAATGCACAAGCTAACCTTATACCTAAAGACCTGGAGTGGAATAGCAAATAAAGCCTAAACCAAACAGGAGAAGAGAAATAATAAATATTAGAGCAGAAATCAGTGAAATAGAAACTGGAAGAACAGTAGAACAGATCACGGAAACTAGAAGCTGGTTCTTTGAAAAAATTATAAGATCGATAAACCTCTGGCCAGACTTAGCCAAAAGGAAAGGGAAAGGACTCAAATCAATAAAATCATAGATGAAAGGGGAGAGATGATGACTAATACCAAGGAAATAGAGACAGTTGTTAGAAATTATTGCCAGCAGCTATATGCCAACAAATTAGGCAATCTGGAAGGAATGAATGCATTCCTGGAAACTTGTAAACAACCAAGACTGACATGAGAGGAACTAGACAATCTGAACAGACCAATAACCAGCAAGGAAATTGAAGCAATGGTCAAAAACCTCCCAAAACACAAGAGTTCCAAGGTCAAATGGCTTCCTAGGGGAATTCTACCAAACATTTAATGAAGAAATAATACCTGTTCTACTGAAGCTGTTTCAAAAAAGAGAAACAGAAGGAAGACTTCCAAATTCCTTCCATGAGGCCAGCATTACCTGGATCTCAAAACCAGGCAAAGACTGGATCAAAAAGAAGAATTACAGACCAATATCTCTGATGAACATGGATGCCACAATTCTCACCAAGATCCTAGCCAATAGGATACAATAGTACATTAAAAGGATTATTCACCATGACCAGGTGGGATTTATTCCTGGGAGGCAGGAAATTCACAAATCAATGAACATGATAGAGCACATTAATAAAAGAAGAGAGAAGAGCCATACAATCCTCTCAATTGATGCAGAAAAAGCATTTGACAAAATACAGCATCCTTTCTTGATTAAAACTTTCCATAGTGTAGGGATATAGGGAACATACCTCAGTATCATAACAGCAATCTCTGAAAAGCCCACAGCAAATATTATTCTCAGTGGGGAAATGCTGAGAGCTTTTCCCTTAAGGTCGGGAACATGACAAGGATGCCCACTCTTGCCACTTTTGTTCAACATTGTACTAGGAGTCCTAGCCTCAGCAATCAGACAACAAAAAGAAATAAAAGGGATTCAAATTGGCAAAGAAGAGTCAAACTCTCTCTCTTCACAGAGGACATGGTACTTTATGTGGAAAACCCAAAAAATTCCACCCCCAAATTACTAGAACTCATACAGCAATTCAGCAACATGGAGGATACAAAATCAATGCACAGAAGTCAGTTGCAATTCTATATATTAACAGTGTGACTGAAGAAAGAGAAATTAAGGAATTAATTCCATTTATAATAATACCCCAAACCATAAGGTACCTAGGAATAAACCTAAACAAAGAGGTAAAGGATCTATATTCTAGAAAATACAGAACAATTATGAAAGAAATTGAAGAAACATAGAAAAACATTCCATGCTCATGGATTGAAAGAATAAACATTGTTAAAATGTCTATGCTGCCCACAGCAATCTACACATTGAATGCAGTCCCTGTCAAAATAACATTGACATTTTTTGCAGGGCTGGGACAAATAATCCTAAAATTTGTATGGAACCAGAAAAGACCCCAAATCTCCAGGGGAATGTTGAAAAAGAATTAGGCCATCTGGGGGCATCACAATGCCTGACTTCAACCCATATTACAAAGCTGTGATCATTAAGACAGCATGGTATTGGCACAAAAACAGACACATAGACCAGTGGAACAGAACAGAGAGCTCAGAAATGGAACCTCAGCTGTATGGTCAACTAATCTTTGACCAAGCAGGAAACAATATCCAATGGAAAAAAGACAGTCTCTTCAATAAATAGTGCTGGGGAAATGGGACAGCCATATGCAGAATAATGAAACTGAACCATTCTCTCATACTACACACAAAGATAAACTCAAAATGGATGAAAGACCTCAGTGTGAGGCAGGAATCCATCAAAATCCTAGAGGAGAACATACACAGTAACCTCTTCGACCTTGGCCACAGCAGCTTCTTTAAGACACATCTCCAAAGGCAAGGGAAACAAAAGCAGAAATGAACTTTTGGGACTTCATCAAGATAAAAAGCTTCTGCACAGCAAAGGAAACAGTCAACTAAAAGGCAACCCATGGAATGGGAGAAGATATTTGCAAATGAAATATCAGATAAAGGTTTGGTATCCAAAATCTGTGAAGAATTTATCAAACTCAACACCCAAAAAACAAATAATCCTGTCAAGAAATGGGCAGAAGGTGTGAACAGACACCTCTTCAAAGAAGACATACAAATGGTTAACTGACACATGAAAAAATGCTCAGCATCACTAGCCATTGGGGAAATACAAATCAAAACTACAATGAGATACTACCTTACACCAGTTAGAATGGCTAAAATTAACAAGACAGGGATGAACAAGTATGGGCAAGGATCTGGAGAAAGCAGAACCTTCTTACACTCTTGGAGGGAATGCATGCTGGTATGGCCACTCTGGAAAACAGTATGGAGGTTTCTCAAGACAGTAAAAATAGAGCTAGCTACCCTATAACCCAGCAATTGCTCTACTAGGTATTTACCCCAAAGATACAGATGTAGTGAAAAGAAGGGCCATATGCACCCCAATTTTTAGAGCAGCAATGTCCACAATAGCCAAACTGTGGAAGAAGCCACGATGCCCTTCAACAGACGAATGGATAAAGAAGATGTGGTCCATATATACAGTGGAATATTATTCAGCCATCGGAAAGGATAAATACCCACTATTTGCATTGACATGGATGGAACTAGAGGGGATTATACTAAGTAAGTCAATCAGAGAAAGACAATTATCCTATGGTTTTACTCACATGTGGAATATAAGGAATAGCCCAGAGGACCATAGGGGAAGGGAGGGAAAACTGAGTGGGAAGAAATCAGAGAGGGAGACAAACCATGAGAGACTTTAGACTCTTGGAACCAAACTGAGGGTTACAGAAGGGAGGGAGGATGGGGTAACCAGGTGATGGGTATTAAGAGGGGCATGTGATGTGATGAGCACTGGGTGTTATATGTAACTAATGAATCGTTGACTACATCAATGATTAATAATCAATTAATTATTAATATTATTCATTAACAATAATTATATTATTAATTAGTACATTATTATATATTACATGTTATATTATTGTATATGTTATATTAATAATATTAATATATATTATATAATGTATAATTACTAATATATTAATTAATAATATAGTTATTATTAATATATCAGTTAATAACATTAATTAATTAATGGACAAAATTAACAAGACAGTAAACAACATGTGTTGGAGAAGTCATGGAGAAAGGGGAACTCTCTTACACTGTTGGTGGGAATGCAAGTTGGTGCAGCCACTTTGGAAAACAGTGTGGAGATTCCTCAAGAAATTAAAAATAGAGCTACCCGATGACCCTGCAATTACACTACTGAGTATTTACCCCAGACATACAGATGTAGTGAAAAGAAGGGACATCTGAATCCTAATGTTCATAGCAGCAATGGCCACAGTTGCCAAACTGTGGAAAGAAACAAGATGCCCTTCAATGGATGAATGGATAAAGGTGTGGTTCATATATACAATGGAGTATTATGCCTCCATCAGAAAGGATGAATACCCAACTTTTGTATCAACATGAATGGGACTAGAGGAGATTATGCTGAGTGAAATAAGTCAAGCAGAGAGAATCAATTAATTATCATATGGTTTCGCTTATTTGTGGAGCATAAGGAATAACACGGAGGACATGGGGAGATGGAGAGGAAAAGTGAGTTGGGGGAAATTGGAGGGGGAGATGAACCATGAAAGACTGTGGACTCTGAGGAACTAACTGAGAGTTTTGGAGGGATGGGGGGTGGGAGGTTGGGTGATCCTGGTGGTAGGTATTGTGGAGAGCACGTATTGCATAGAGCACTGGGTGTGGTGCATAAAAAATGAATTCTGGAACACCAAAGAGAAATTTAAAGAAATAAATAAAAATTTAAATAAATAAATAAATAAATGCAGCCAGGAACTCTTTAAAAAAAAAAAAGAAAACCCACAACAATTAATGATATACTATATATTGGCTAATTGAACATAATAAAAAAAACTTCAAAAAGTTGCTTTTTTTTCAGTCTGTATAGTCTTTCCTTCTACCTCCTTGTCCACAGTTGTGCATCCTTTACTTACTCCATCACATGGATGTGTCCCAGGATATGCGCAATCCAAGATGTCATAGGTCATTTCTCCTTATTTTCAACCCCTTTGTCACTTAGTATGTAGGTTCTTTCCTTTCCTAACTATTCGAGGAGCTACTGCACCTTTTCTTTTTCTTCCTCACACCTTTTTGGGGCTGAAAGCTAAAGAAGATGGAGGAGCAGTAGACAGAAGAGTTTTCTTAGTTCTATCTGTGCTTGTTGAGATATGATGGGTTTCATGGTCCCAGATGGAGATGATATAAGCTTTTGGGGTTCATATAAATTTGGGAAGTTATGAAGCATTAGTTCACTATGTTTTCCAGGGACATTTTTATGAAGAGATATTTTTAACTCAGATGTTCTAAGTTTTAAATCAGTAGTAAATTCAAGCTATTCAAGATCTTAAACTATAATACATTTGTCCTAAGCATGAAAATAAAGCAATATTATTTAATCCTACTTTATATTTCACATGATATTGAGGATTGTGAGGAACACTGAGGAAGGGATTCTGTCCTCTGCCCTTAAGGATAAGAAATACTAGTTATTGAAGATAATGCTACACTTCAACAGGACAACATGATTAAAGCTAAAATATATGGTGTAGACTCAGTGTAGTGTAAGAACCAAATGATGTGATTTACTAGGGTATTGAAATATGAGATCAATTAGGTCTTAGAAGTTCAGCGTACTTTTAGTGGAACAGAGTGAAGGAGTGAATGTAGCAGAATGATCCTGAAAATGGAGAGAACTTTAACCTTTCTGTTATTTAATTTTATTTTGACAACCACTCCAATTTGATTTTTTTTAAGTTTTTATTTAAATTCCAGTTAATGTACAATGTAATATTAGTTTCAGGTATACAATGTAGTGATTCAACACTTCCATATAACACCTGGTGCTCATTATAGCAAGTATACTCATTAATCCCCCCACCCATCTCCCCTCTGGTAGCATCAGTTTATTCTCTTTGTCTGTTTCTTGGTGCCCCCACTTTGTTCCTTAAATTTCACATTTGAGTGAAATCATATGGCATTTATATCTGATTGATATATTTCACTTAGCATAATACTCTGTAGCTTCATCCATGTCATTGTAAATGGCAAAATTTCATTCTTTTGTATGGCTGAGTAATATTCCATTATAGGTATATTTACTACGTATTCCTTATAGATCTGTTACTTTTCAGGCGCAGTATCTGTTTCCTTCTGAAATTCAATATTTTTTTATTTAATTTTTTAATTTTTTTATAAACATATATTTTTAGCCCCAGGGGTACAGGTCTGTGAATTGCCAGGTTTACACACTTCACAGCACTCACCATAGCACATACTCCCCAATGTCCATAACCCCACCCCCCTCTCCCAACCCCCCTCGCCCCAGCAACCCTCAGTTTGTTTTGTGAGATTAAGAGTCTCTTATGGTTTGTCTCCCTCCCGATCCATCTTGTTTCATTTATTCTTTTCCTACCCCCCAGACCCCCCACGTTGCATCTCCATTTCCTCATACAGGGAGATCATATGATAGTTGTCTTTCTCCGATTGACTTATTTCACTAAGCATAATACCCTCTAGTTCCATCCATGTTGTCGCAAACGGCAAGATTTCATTTCTTTTGATGGCTGCAACCACGACCAAGTGGGATTTATTCCAGGGCTGCAAGGTTGGTTCAACATCCGCAAATCAATCAATGTGATACAATACATTAATAAAAGAAAGAACAAGAGCCATATGATACTCTCCATAGATGCTGAAAAAGCATTTGACAAAGTCCAGCATCCCTTCCTGATCAACACTCTTCAAAGTGTAGGGATAGAGGGCACATACCTCAATATTATCAAAGCCATCTATGAAAAACCCACCGCAAATGTCATTCTCAATGGAGAAAAACTGAAAGCTTTTCTGCTAAGGTCAGGAGCACGGCAGGGATGTCCATTATCACCATTACTATTCAACATAGTACTAGAAGTCCTAGGCTCAGCAATCAGACAACATAACGAAATTAAAGGCATCCAAATCAGCAAAGAAGAAGTCAAACTATCACTCTTTGCAGATGATATGATACTATATGTGGAAAACCCAAAAGACTCCACTCCAAAACTGCTAGAACTTGTACAGGAATTCAGTAAAGTATCAGGATATAAAATCAATGCACAGAAATCAGTTGCATTTCGTTACACCAACAACACCAAGACAAAAGAAAGAGAAATTAAGGAGTCAATCCCATTTACAATTGCACCCAAAACCATAAGATACCTAGGAATAAACCTAACCAAAGAGGCAAAGAATCATACTCAGAAAACTATAAAGTACTCATGAAAGAAATTGAGGAAGACACAAAGAAATGGAAAAAATGTTCCATGCTCCTGGATTGGAAGTCCAGTTTGATTTTTAAAGACTTGACCACAGTTAGAAATAAGGGATCAAGTCTGTTGAACTTTGAAAGAGTTACATAAATAGTTTGGAGATAAATGTGTAAAATGTGCTTTAGCCATTTTAGATTTAAAGAAAACTGGAGCCGAAAAGACAGTTCCCATATACCCACATAACCACTCCCCAACAGTTTTCTGTATTAATATCATGAATTAATGTGGTACTTTTGTTAAAACTGATGAACAAATATTAATATGTTATTACTAATTAGAATCCATAGTTTATATTAGGGTTTACTCTTTTGTTTTACATTGTATGGGTTTTGACAAATGTTTAGTGACATTTGCCCACCATTACAATAACATACAGAATAGTTTTCCTGATCTAAAATTCCCTTATGCTCCATCTATTCATCCTTTCCTTTTTCCTTCCCAAACCCCTGGCGACCATGATTTTTTTAGTGTTTCCATAGTTTTGCCTTTTCCAGAATGTTATATAGCTAGAACAATATAGTATACAGCACTTTCACATTAGCTTCTATCACTTGACAATGTGCATTTAAGTTTTCTTCATGTCTTTCTGTGACTTGATAGCTCATTTCTTTTTAGTGCTAAATAATATTCCATTATTATTTATTTATTTGCCACAGTTTTTCTATCCATTCACCTTTTGAAGAACATCTTATTTTGGTTGCTTAAAGTGGAAGTTGAGATAATTTATTTGAGAACTTTATTTTTTTCTGATATAGGCTTTTTATCTTGAATATAACTTTAGAGGAATCCTAAACATTTTAATAAATTATGTTTTCATTTTCATCTAGTTCAAAAGACTTCTAATTTCAGTTTTGGTTTACTTCTTAGATCCATGGACTATTTAGAAACATGTTGTTTGGTTTACAGAAAGCTTTCCTTTATGGATTTTGTTAATTTTAAAAGCAAAGACTGCCAGTTATTGTATCAGCAAAAGATGGGCTTATTCAGGAATAAAAAAGAATTGCAGTCTGGGCCAAAAAGGTGAGACAAAGCTATAGGCAAATCTGGGGGATAAAGAAGAGGTATGCTCTTTTAAAGAGAGAAGGGGTAAGTTGGGAGGGCTGTTAGGAACTAGAAGTCCATTGGAATAAACCGGGAGTTCGACGTTTGGTGGCTTTTCATTGGCTGAGTTATTGCTTGGTTGGGGGGCCACACCGGGGTGAGGAAAACAGCTCTTCTTCCAGCTGGAGTAGTAGAATAGTATCCATGTGCAAGGTCAAGTCCAAGTAATGCTAAGCATACCTCTTCCTGTTGGGTCTGCAATTGACTAAAAGTGTTAGAACATGAGAGGTCTTGCCAAAATGTCCCAACTCCATTTTAGTGAGGTTTCCCATTACTAATTTTGACAATTTCTAATGTAAGTTGACAGTGATCAAAGAATATATTTAATGTGGCTTGCATCCTTTTAATACTTTTGAGACTTACGTTATGACACAGAATATGATCTATCTTTGTAGATGTTCCCTGTATACTTGGAAAGAATGTGTATTCCACTATTGGGCATTTAAGGAGACTCACTCTATTTTGATCACATTAGCTGTCCATTCTCCTGGCTTACCTTGTCATGCCAATGGAGCTGGAGGGGTATTAGGAGCACCCCAGGCAAAAATGCCACACACAGACTTACTATCTCTACTCAATATTCAGCAGTTTTTGAAGCATAAATGCTTCTCACATGGTTGTATGGTTTTGGACTACTGCCATAGTGCTGAAATGGTTGTTTTTGTCAATTTTGTTCCGCTTCATAGTTGCTTTTTGGGGAGAGGATTTGCCAAGCTCCTCACTTGGCCATAGTCAGAAGTCAGTTTTGGGCTATGGTATTTTAAGCAATGAGTGGGAAAAGATTTTAGGCAATACTCCTTGACAAAATCATTTTCTTCCTCTAAAATCCAGGGTAGTTTCTTCAAGTTTTGCACCGAGAGCTGAAAGAAAAATGCATCTATCTATTCATAAAATGTAACTACAATTAGCCCATTTTGTAAAGGAGGCATTGGAAGTAAGGTATCCCTTGTTAATTAGCAGGGTTTTTACATTAATGTTAAGTGACTATTAGCAATTAGGCTACATAAGTGTTTAAAATACAATGGGCACAGTATCTGTTAATTAGTCTTTAATTTGAGTATTTGCTTACTATATAACTGAGATGTCCGTGGGATTTTCTGTGATGCAACTAAGATCTGTCCACTGTACAATGTCACGGGTGGTAAACTGGGCTGTTATACAGTTAAGAATCAGTGGGTAAGAATCAAAACAAGGACAGAAACAAATCAGGTCATAGTATTTCCTCCAGCTAGTTATAGCTAAGGTTTTTTCTAGCACCCAACGAATCTGGGTTGGAGTTGATAACATTTATACCCCAGTAACACTTGGTAATAATGATAGATCGTATGTTTGTATGAGATATAGTTCATATATCAATATATTCACTGCCAAGGCTATTGATTAAATATACTAAAGGTAGTGAGGTTGTAAATGTTAAATTGTAAATTTTTATATAGTAAAGATGCAAATGACTTATGTCTTATAGAAAGGATAGAGTTAGCTTATAATTTATTGCTCTGTAGACAATTACCAGGTTTGTATTTAACCCAGTCATCTTATCCTAATATTCTTCATTGAATTGCCTACATATATTTAGTTCCTCAAGGGTTCTTTGAATTGGTCTTAACATTTTATGGGTTCCTTCACTAGTTTTTTAAATAAATTATAAGAATTATAATTTTAAATTTTTAAAAACTATACTTGAGTAATGGGTGTGTATGTGTGTAGATAGATTGAGAGTGAGAGAAGGTGCATTGCTTAGTATATTGTGTATAATTAATTCCATATGATAGGTTCCATTATCATTTTTTCCTTTTATTATTTTTTAAGATTTTATTTTTAAGTAATCTCTACATCAAATATGGGGTTCGAACTCACAACCCTGAGATCGAGAGTCGTTTGCTCCTCCAACTGAGCCAACAAGGCATCCCTATCATTTTTTCATTTTAAGACCATATTTATAAGAAGCCTTTTGGATATATTTGATTTGTATGTATGTGGTCTCAATGACATGGAGTAGATGAACAGTTCTTCCTTTTAAAATTTATTATTCTGTTATCTTAAAGATTTTTATCTATTTGACAGAGAGAGAAAGGAGAGAGGGAACACAAGCAGGGGGAGTGGGAGAGGGAGAAGCAGGCTTCCTGCTGAGCAGGGAGCCTGATGGCGGGACTCAATCCCAGGACCGTGGGATCATGACCTGAGCCAAAGGCGGATGCTTACTGACTGAGCCACCCAGGCACACCTAAAATTTATTATTTTTAAAAAATTTAATTCCATGCTATGGTGAGTGCTGTGAAGTGTGTAAACCTGGCGATTCACAGTCCTGTACCCCTGGGGATAAAAATATATGTTTATAAAAAATAAAATTAAAAAAAATTAAAAAAAATTTAATTCCAGTGTAGTTAACATTATTACCTTAGTTTCAGGTAGTCAGTGAATAGTCCTTCTTGATAGAGCAGAAGAAGGTTCATATTAGAATTAATTCCCCAGGGAGAAATTGTAAACTATACTTACTCATGATCCCCCTTCTCCTCCCTCCACTTCTTTATCACCGTTAGGTTTGGATTCAGTTGAATGTATGAGAAACCAAATTATGTGATTGGCTTAAATAGGAATTTACCTGTTTTTTCTCACTGACCAAGACTTTCTGATATGCTAGGAGATGTGCATCTGGTCTAAGAAGTCCCTGTGTGTCTGGCTCCTTTTTGCTTCCTGCTCCTCCTCCAGTCTTAGAGTGAGGCTTTGTTCTCCATGGTAGAAAGAGATTGGCACTGCCTTTAAAAGTTATCATTCCCAGTTCCAGGCAAGAAGAAGAGGAAATTGTAAAGGTCAAAATGCTTGTTAGCGGGGCACCTGGGTGGCTCAGTGGGTTAAAGCCTTTGCCTTCGGCTCAGGTCATGATCCCAGGGCCCTGGGATCGAGCCCCACTTCAGGCTCTCTGCTCAGCTGGGAACCTGCTTCCTCCTCTCTCTCTGCCTGCCTCTCTGCCTACTTGTGCTGTCTGTCAAATAAATAAATAAAATCTTTAAAAAAAATGCGTGTTAGCTAGATCTGTGTCTCTTTTCAGCAATACTATAGATTTCCTAGATGCTCTACCCCACGGATTTCTACTTTTGTCCTATAAAATAGATTGAGTCACAGAATCCCTGTTAGCTGTAGAAGTCTGGAGAGGCAAGCATTAGTGGATGCAGCACTTTCTCAGTAAAATCTATGTTCTCGTAAGGGGAGATTCCATTTTGAATAGGCAACTAGCTGTGACAACCACCAAATGGATATTTGAATCTGAAGGAAGAGGTACTTCTATATATTTTGAAAAGCTTTCCCTAATTCTCTTATGTCCTCACCTTACCAAATTGATCATTGCTTGAATGTGGTGTCTGAGCAAAGCCCATTCTTACCTGCAGAGTTTCTATTTTATAAGTCTATTTAGTATTAATCATTACTATTACTTTTGTAATTATAAGTACAGATGTTGGTACCTTTCTAATATTTAAAATTCCTCTTTTTAAATTCAGGATTTTATTCTTTGCCCCTCTCAGGTGGCCTTTTGTCTGATGGTGTTGCTTTTGACACTGCTTTCTAAAATGCAGAAGTTTAAACCAATAAGAGAAATAATAATTTCATTGTCGGGCTGAGATTGGCTTTTCATTAAACTGTCAGTATTTCAGAAGATATATTTAACCTTTAACTTCTAAAATCCTTTTGTAGAGGAGATTTATTAAAGTGTGATTACTTAGCTTCAGTTTACCAGTTCTTTGTTTGTTTTCTCTTTCTTTATACAAATACTGAGTGGGTGTGCACACACAAAGCTAGGAATGCAACTTATTGTTTGTATTGGTATCCCCTGAGTCCAACAGATGTGTAGAGCTCAGTAAATCTTTGATTAATGAATACATGACATTAACTAGGTTGCATTGAATAAATTATATTAAATAGTTATCATATGAATATTATTTGTCTAGTTATTGGGAAAATTTTTTCCTTGCTGAACTTTACAACTAAGATCACATACTCATTAGCTTTTCGTTCAAAGGCAAATTTATATAGTTATTACATAGTTTCCTGGTAGGTAGGATGAATCCTTAAAGGACAGATTCATTTAAAAAATGTGGACTGATGTACCTTGGTCTGCTTTAGAGAGAGGTGAGCACACCAGGGGAGTACAGCTACTGATCTTATTCAAGTAGTACTTGTGAACAATTTTTGCCTTGTTATCAGATTGTGAGGTTTGTTATTTTATTCTCTGGTATCAAATATTCTGCAATTGAAAAAGCAGTACAGCTTAGAATAACGTTTCCAAGCTGCATTCGTGATGATGATATGAAATTTTATTTTTTTTACCAATTTCTTTCTGTCTTTCTCTCTTTCCTTCCTTTCTTTCCTCTATGTTCTTCTCTATGTTTCTTTCTTTCCTCTAGTTCAAGCCCCACATGGGACTCAAACTCACAACTCTGAGATAAAGTGTCTCATGCTGTACCGACTGAGCTAGTCAGGTGCCCCTCATATGCATTTCTAAATATCAGAATACCTCCTGCCTGAAATAGTACTCTGAAAAAAAATGACCAATGCATCCTCAAACTGAATATAAAGAGGCTTAAGGAGATAATCTATATGCTTGTTGTTTATATCTTAATTCCCAGTGTTATTTTGTAATAAACAGTATCTTCAAATTAATATTTTTAACTTGTGCCTCATTATCAAAACTATCCAAGATTTAGAAACCCTAAGTTTACCCAATCTTGTTAAATTACTAGCTATTCTTTCAGTGTAGTTCTGGGTTTGACTTTCTGTTGTCAGGGATGTCTTAACTCTCTGGTGGTACAGAAGCTATTTTGTAAATTCTTATCTAGAAGAAATGCAAGTAGTTTCTGTCAAATGGAACAGATAATTCCATTGTAGAGTTCCTGGCTTAAGCAAAGGATAAATGCATGCAATATTTAGGACACAATTACACTGAAATAATTACTCACTCTTCATCCAACATTCCCATTTAACCCTGCATCCTATATGTTCTCTGGTGATGGTACCCCCAAAAGTTCAAATTTATGGCCATGTAAGTCACTGGCCAGTTTTGTACCTAAGTAATCTCATTGTAACATTGCGAATTAATACCTCTTTTCTCAAATATTCTTTGGATCAGTTTTATCATTTTTCTGGTTCCCTAATTAATGAGTCACAGGAAATATTTGACATATATTCATTTTATATATGCATAAGTGTCCTGACTTGGTCTTACAGAAAATTTTACTTCAACAGTTTTGTAGATCATTCACTGAGATAACACACATATTCTTAGCACATGGAGACAAGAAAACTGCATTAGTGGGGAAGTATATCCCATGGATAGTTTCAGACCAGTTAAGTCTTTTCTTGGCTTTAGTAGTAAATCCCAAGCAAGCAGCACAGGGTTTTAAATTTCTTTATTCTCTAATCTTGTTTACTTTTGGTTTTGCCTTTTTCATGTACCCTATTGATTTTTAATTTTTGTTTCTGGTTAACATGTGGCCAGTATATTATTCTCATTGGTGGCAGCAATAATTAGGACTTTGGTTTTATCATCTGGTCATTTGATCTTTGAGTGATGAATAATGGATATCTATTTTCTTTTGCAAATGCTTATATAAATAGAAATCTCCAAAATGCACAGGAAATGAAGAAATTGAACTGTGATAATATTTTAGAAATAACTCGTTTAGAAACATTTTTATAATCCAGGTTTACATAATCATGATTAATCATTTGACACATTAGACTAAATTAATGATTTTGGTTTAAAAATAAGTAGTAGTTACACATCTTTTCCTTGAGTTTTTAAAAATATAGTATAATGTACGTTTTATGTTTTTAGTATCATTTTGATTTGTTTTAACTCATAAAGAGAATACTTACTCTGAACTTTTTAAACTTCTAATATTGGCTTAATAATGAAATAAGCTTATATGACTCCCACATAATATTTAAGATTATGGAAAATACACATTTGTGTTCATGTGTTCAATTAAATTATTTCAGTATTCCAACAAACTTTCCATATTAACAATAATTATGTTTTAAAGTTTGAAAGCTTAAACATAATTTGAAATATTCTTAGTTAATGTAAAATTTTGGACTAATCTTAAACTGAGTTAATTTACAGAAAATTATTAAATTAGAAGACAGTTTTTAAGAATGATTGAGTACTGAAAAGTTGTTTGCAGAGGTTTTTTTTAAGAATGATTGAATACTGAAAAGTTGTTTGCAGAGATTATATACTTCTATTTAGAAATGTTTCCTTTTATGCTCTGTTGTGGCCATATCTTTGAGTCATGTTGAAGAACATGTTCCTTTTTGCCATTTTAACTAGACAGAGGTGGAGTCTCTGTAGAGAGTTGTGTTATTTGTATTTATAAGCTTTCGTAGTTGTCTAAATGCTTGCATATGATTGCATATGACAGAGTCTTCAAATGTCTATCCATTTTTTTTCTGTAGAAATAGAAGCTAGTTGCTTTGATTATATGTAGTTCAGACTATATGAGGAGCAATACTGACAGAAATATAAGTGCTTATTTGCTGTTGTAAATTAGGTTTCCTGTGAGAGTAGTTTTATTGTATTCTGAATGGATAAAAAATGTATATAGAGAGTTGAAAAAATTTGCAAAATGATATTTTTTATTTGTCCTTGTTTATAATAGCTGCAAATACTGAGTCTAAAAAGAAACAACAAAATGTATTTAAATTTTGACAGAATTAGCTTAGTTTTGGTAGGTTTAATCATAAAGAAAAAAGCCTGTGAAACCGTTACTGCCAAATATATTCTTAATAGAAATGGAGGTTTTTAGAATTTCTAGAATTTAACTTTCTCTCTATTAAAATGATAACTTTGTCTTAGAAATCTTTTTAAATATTTTTTATTTATTTATTTGAGATAGAGAGAGAGCGCACAGAGGGAGAGGGAAAAGCAGACTCCCCACTGAGCAGGGAGTCCGATGAGAGGCTCCATCCCAGGACCCTGGCATCATGACCTGAGCCAAATGCAGCTGCTTAACTGACTGAGCCATCCAGGTGCCCCTGTCTTAGAACTCTTAGCAAGGATGTTACTAGATGTTATTCTTTACCTTCTTTATAATCTTCCTGGACAGCAGAGTTTACAAATTCCACCTAAATTACTTTTTCTGATTTTTGATGACTTGATTAAATTCTTTATTATTATTTTTCTTAATATTTATTTTATGAAAGGAAGAAGGGGAGTGAGGAGAAACAGACAGACTGACAGTAGTCATTCCTTCCTTAGTGAAACCTGGCTTCTCCCCATGTTAACTATAAAAATAGTCAAGGTGGATTCCTTGGCTCAGAGGTATGGTTTTTGACAGTGGAAGTGATTATTATGTTTAAAACAAAAAACAAAGGTTCCTCACTTATGAAAGAGCTAAGCTTCCTTATAGTTGTATAATCTTTTTCTTTTTTAAAATTAATTACTATTTTGTGTGTTTTATTAATAGGCATTGTTTTTCAGAAACCCATGATTCTGTCTTAGTAAAATTACTAGTTATCCTCTGAAAACTCTTTCTGTTATGCCTTCCCAAGGTCAAAACCTACATTAAAAAATAAATAAGATATCTTAGGATACGTTTAATGCCTAAAACCGTCCTTGAGATTTCCCAGATATCCCATGAAAAAGCATGAAGTTTTGTTATTTCATCTTATCAAAAACAGATGCCAGAAATAATTGGGGTTTTTTTTTGTAGCTCCATATATCTTAATTAGTTTGACATTATTATAAAAGTTTCATGGGAAGAATTTCCAAGTCAAAAGAGATGCTCAGCCTTTTCAAGGTTAAGTTTGTATAAGAAAATTTTATTAATACAACTATTTCAGAGATTGTAAACTTTACAGCAAGGCACTGGAAATTTGTCAGTGCCTTCATAGTCAACAATATAGTATTACCTTCAGGAGGATTGTTGATCAAGCCTTTATGAAATGGTTATTTCCTATGCTCTAGTAGAGAATTTTACTCTTCTACATTCTTTATGCTATTGGTTATTGTGATAAATTTACCATAGCCTTCCAGTCCTACTGTCAAATAAGTTTTATCCTTCCCTCTGATGCTTTCATGAAAGTTCCACGATAAACTTCAGGATATAATTTGTAAAAACAAAGGAACAAATTAAGAAAAAGAGTCTCAAGGCTTTGTGGGAAGGATTTTACCATATACCATGAACTACTGATACTTCAGGGGGATAGACTCTTAGATAAGATTTTGAGCTGGTAATGCTTAGACAACTTTCAAGCTGACCATGGACTGTTAGGAATTAGAGAAATTCTTTTAGTCTCCAAGCAGATACATTTCAGGAATGCAGGCTGCTAATCAGAATTAGAAAAACTAAGGACACAGCACCAACTAAACTGATGAAAATGTAACTGTTGTTATTTGTTTACAGTGGTGTTGCTATCATTTTATTTTCTATTTTTTCTGATTATAAAGAAGCCCTTTTTAAAATAGGCTGCTTTAACTCTAAGTTCAGTAATTTATGGTTTTGTAACTGAAACATTTTTCTTTTTTTAAAAAATTCAATTAGCCAGCATATGGTACATCATTAGTTTCAGATGCAGTGTTCAACAATTCATCAGTTGCATATAACACCTAGTGCTCATCACATCTTGAGCCGTTAATTCCCATCACCCAGTTAGCCCATTCTCCTATCTACCTCCCCTACAGTAGCCCTCAGTTTATTTCCCATAGTTAAGACTCTGTCATGGTTGGTCTCCCTCTCTGATTTCTTCCCATCCAGTTTTCCCTCCCTTCCCTTATGGTCTTCTGCACTTTCTAGTGTCCACATATCAGTGAAACTATAGGATAATTGTCTTTCTCCAACTGACTTATTTCACTTAGCATAATACCCTCCAGTTCCAACCACATGGATATAAATGGCAAATATTTGTGATTTGTGAGGGTTGAATAATATAACCCGGAAACATTTCTAAAGGAATTTGAGTCTTACTGAAGCTCAATTCAGAAAACACTTTTACTGAGACTTCTTAGGTTTCATGGAAATAAAATTATTTACATAGGCTCAAAAAGAATCTGCTCTCATTTTTACCAGGATGTAATTGGATATATTAATTGTCCAAATAAGCTCATACCATACCTTGAATGTCACATTTGAAAATGATACTAATTTGAGCAAGTATGGGAAGACCATTATTAAGTAACAAGGATTGATTTCACATGAGAATCAGTGCTTACAAAATCCTTCCAAGAAAACTAGTTTGGAACTTTGCTTAGCCTCAGTGTCATAGGGGCTGGAGAAGATCAATTTCTGTCAGGCAGGAGACCTTAGCAAATTTTGGACACCTCAAGAGAGAAGACATACCTAAATTTATAGGTATGGCAGATCAAATTTGGGAGAAGATGTGTTAGGCTTCACTTCCTAGTCCTAGGGTTTAATGACAAAGGATAGATATTTTACAAGTCCAATCCAAGACCCCTCATGAAATTTTCATTGTAAGAAGTTCCCTAGACTTAATTCACTAAAGACTGTATGCTGAGGGAGACTTCAGGTTAATTACTACTCTTCTTCCACCTATGTAAAAAATTAGGCCAAAGATAATGAGGCCAGGGTTTGTTTGTTTTTTGTGTAATCAAAAATAATCTTTGGCAAAATTCACAAATATGTAGAAATTAACCACAATCCTAAGTAATTAAAAGGGAAAAGAAGAAATCAAAAGGGAAATTAGGAAATGATTTGAGATGGTTGCAAATAAAAACACAACATACCAAGTCATATGGGATGCAGCTGAAACAGTACTTAGAAGAAAATATATGGCTTTAAATGCCTATATTAAAAAAAGAAGAACGATTTCAAATCAATAACATAAACTTCCACCTGAAAAAAGTAGCAAAAGAAGAACAAAGTGAAAATAAAGCAAGCAAAGGAAGGCTGTAGGTGAGAGTGTAAATAGAGAATTTAAAAGCAGTGGAGAAAATCAACAAAACTTCATGTTGGTTCTTTGAAATCAATTGACAAACCTTTAGCTAAACTAAGAAAAATAGAAGACTCACATTCTAAAATCAGGACTAAAAGACGTGATTACCAATCTTACAGGAATAAAAGGTATTATAAGGGAATACTATGAACAATTATAGGCCAAAAAATTAGATAATTTAGAGGAAATGGAAGAATTGCTAGAACGGCACAACCTCCTGAATCTGACTCCAAAAAATGGAAAATTGGAATAGACTTATAACAAAGAAATTGAGTTAGTAATCACAAAGTTCTCACAAGGAAATGCTGATGATTAGAATTGTACCAAATATCTGAAGAGTTAATGCCAGTCCTTGGCAAACTTTGAAAAGATGGAAGTGGAGAGAACACTTGCCAACTCATTTCATGAAATCACTTGAGAAGAAAAATATAGAAAAATAGCCCTTATTAGTACAGGTTCAAAAATTTGCAACCAAATACTAGCAAACCAAATCCAGCAATATATATATAAACTGAATATATATATATATATATATATATATATATATATATATGAGAATATATACATATAAATGCAAAATATGTATAAAATCTGAATCCAGCAATATATTAAAAAAATTGTACACCACAAAAATGGGGATTTGTGAAATCAAAAGCCAGGAAAGCAAGGTTGGTTCAATATATGAAAACCAATCAATATAATTTATCATATTAATATAGTAAAGGACAAAAACCACATTACCATCTCAATAGATGGAGAAAGAGCATTGATATAATCTAACACCCTTTCCTGATAAAAGTATTTGACAAAGTAGAAATAGAAGGTAATTCCCTCAACCTGATAAAAGGCATCTGTGAAAAACCTACAGTAAAACGTTTAATGGCAAAAGGTAGCTAAGATCGGGAACAAGACCAGAATGTTCACTCTTGCCACTTTTATTCAATATGATACTGAAGGGTTGTTCTAATTGGTGCAATTAGGGAAGAAAAATAAATAAAAGATATTGAGTGAGCTGACATTATCTTGGCTTTAGGATACAAGATCAATTATAAAAAGATATCTATTGTATTTCTCTACACTTAAAATGAATAGTCCAAAATGAAACTATGAGAGCCATTTTATTTTCAACAGCATTAAAATAATAAAATACTTGGGGATAAGTCTTATAAAATAAGTGCAAAGCTACAAAGCATAGTTGAAACAAATTACAAAGATCTAAGAAAATGCGAAGGCCTCTGGTGTTCATGCATTGGAAGACTAAATATTTTCACAATGGCAGTACTCCCAAAATTGACTTGCAGATTCAACATAGTCCTGATCAAAATCCCATCTGCATTTTCAGGAATTAACAAACTGATCCTACAATGCTTTCTTTAAAGATTTTATTCATTTATTTGGGGTGTGGGGGGGAGTGCTAACAGGAGCTGGTGCGGGTGGGTGAAGAGGGAGAGGAGAAACAGATTCCCCGCTGAGCAGGAAGCCCTATGTGGGGTTTGATCAGGACCCTGGGGTCAGGACCTGAGCTGAAGCCATACCCTTAACCAACTGAACCACCTAGGCGCCCCTGATCCTATAATTCTTATGTACGTGCAAGAGATCCAGAGTAGTCAAAACAATCTTTAAAACAATAACACAATTGGAGGACTCAATTTTCTCAATTTCAAAACTTATTAAAAAATCTATGAAAATCAATACTGTGTGGTACTGAAATAAGGTAGAGACAAACACATAAAAAAGAATAAATTGAGAGTAAATAAATAAACCTGTATAATTATGAACAATTGATTTTTAAAGGGATGTCAGGACAATTCCATGGAGGCACAAATAGTCTTTTCAACAGATGGTGCTTTTGCAACAGGATAGTAGGGTTCAAAAGGATAAAGTTTTATGCCTGTCTCACACTATACATAAAACTAAGGTCAAAATGGATGTAACAGCAAAATATAAAAGCTCAAGCTATAAAATTTTGGTAAAAGATAGTTATAAAACCTTCTGACCTTGGACTAAGCAATGATTTTCTTATCCATGACATCGAAATCATAAGTAAGATAAGGGGGTAAAATGTTAAATTGGGCTTAATCAAAAATAAATACTGTTGTGCTCCAAAGGACTCTATAAAGAAACTGAAAAGAGCCCATACAACGGGAGAATATATCTGCAAACTGTACCTAATAAAGGTCTGGTAGTCATAATATGTAAGTAACTTAAAACTAATCAATAAAAAAAGTGTATTTTAAAAATGGGTAAAATTGTTCACAGGTAACATCAACTATGTAGAAAATCTGGAAGAACTGAAAAAAAAGCTTCTGGAACTAATAAACAATTATAGCAAGATTGCAGGATACAATAATATAGAAAAGTCAATTGCTTTTTGGTGTATAAAATACATCAGGAATGAACAAATGGAACTTCAAATTAAAAGCATACTACCATTTATATTAATACCCAAAATATGAAAAGTATAAATCTAATAATATGTACAAGGTCTATATAAGGAAAACTACAAAACTGTGGTGAAAGATATAAAAAATGATATAAATAGAGAGGTATTCCACATTCATGGTAGGAAGACTCAATATCATTAAGGTTCTAGATTTTTCTAAATTGATGTGTAGAGTGAATGCAATTCTAATCAAAATCCCAACAAGTTATTTTGTGGATATAGGCAAACTGATTCTAAAGTTTATGTGGAGAGGAAAAACTCCTAGAGTAGCCAACACAGTATTGAAGGTAAGGAACAAAGTTGTAGGACTAACACTAGTCAATTTAAGACTTATTATAAAGATGCAGTAATTAAGATAGCATTGCGTTGGTGAAAAATATATTAGTGGAACAGAATAGAGAGCCAAGAAATGGATCCACACTAATGTAGTCAACTAATCTTTGACAGACACAAAAGCAATACAATGGAGCAGAGATAGTCTTCAACAAATGGTTGTGGGACAACTGGACATCCACATGCAAAAAGAAATCTAGACACTGACATTATACCCTTCACAAAACTATATTCAAAATGTATCACAGGTCTACAAGTGAAATGTAAAACTATAAAGCTTCTGGAAGATAGCATAGGAGAAAACCAAGATCATCTTGGGTATAATGATGACTTTTTACATACAGTATCAAAGGCATGATTCATGAATGAAGAAATTGGTAGGCTAGACTCCATTAAAATTAAAAACCTCTGCTTTGCAAAAGATAGTGTCAAGAGAATGAGATGATAAGCCATAGACTGGGAGAAAATATTTGCAAAAGACACATCTAATAAATGACTGTTGACTGAAATAAACAGAGAATTCTTAAAACTCAACATTAAGAAAATAACTCCATTAAAAAATGGACCAAAACCATACATAGGCATCTCAACAAAGAAGACATACATACAGATGACAAGTAAGCATAAGAAAAGATAGACAAATGATATGTTATCAGGAAATTGCAAATTGAGACAAAAAGGGATATTGCTACAACCTACTAGATGGTCAAAATCCAAAACACTGACAACACCAGATGCTGGTAGGATGTGGAACAACTTGAACTCTCTTTTATTCCTGGTGGACGTGCCAAATGGTGCATCCTCTCCGGAAGACAGTTACACAGTTTCTATGAAACTAAACAGCTCTTACCATGATCCAGCAATTGTATTCCTTGATATTTACCCAAATAAGGTGAAAACTTATATCTATACAAAAACTTGTATATAGATATTTATATGCATTGTATTGAGAGTTGCCAAAACTTGGAAGCAATCAAAATGTCTTTCAGTATGACATTCTGGAAAAGACAAAACTATGGAAAAAATAAAAAATCATTGGTTGCCAGAGATTGAAGCTTAGAGAAAGATGAATAGGCAAAGCATAGAAGATTTTTCTAGGACAGAGAAATGATACTGGGTGATAATCTCTACATGATATTATGATGGATTATATATGTTTGGTCATATGCATTTTGGTCATACATTTGACCAAACCCAAAAAATGTACAACACAATTTTGCTGTTTTAAAAAGTATACATTAAGAGAACTAATCATATGACAATTGAATGGGATCTTAGAGATAATCTCTGTGACAACTGTATAAAAATTAAACATTTTGAAATGATTACAGAATAAAATTTCTTGTTATATTTTAACTTCGTTTTTAGTCTAAAAGTATAAAAAATCGAAGAATTCAGAATTCACACCTCAGTTAGTCATTAATAATGCCATTTTAGTTTTCTCTGAGGGGTAATGTATCTTGGTGATAGAACTGATATTTATGATTATATGCAAAGAGAGAAAAACTCAGCTTATTTTAAGATGCAAATAATGTCAACATCACAGGTAGTTTCCAGAGGATATGGTTAGACGATGTGATGTGGTCAAGTGCTGTCTTATAATTTTATAAAATGAATTGTAAGACAAATCCTTTCGTTTGCCATTTATAGCTTAATATAATAATGGTACCATTTCCTTGATAAATTCTGTACAAGAAAAGGGACGAAGCCTAGCTATTTGTATATTGAGAGTATAAATATATTTGTGTTGAGCAAATAAGAATGTAGATGATGTGTACTTGTATCTGTTGAAATGATCTTTACTTTCACAGCAAATAACTTTATTGAAAACTAAGAGGTTTTTATTAAAATATCAAGTTTATTCTAAGAATAACATAAAACTCTCTTGCATTCATACCTCCTGAGCAGGCAGAAAATACTTCTAGCTTCTGTTTAAAATGATACCTGTGGTTAGTATTAGTTTGCAGACAAAATGTGAAACACAGTTTTGGTCTATGGAAGTTAAGATAGATGTTCTTCACTTTCTTTGGTGTATTACATTATTATGTCTGTGAAATATCTCTTGACATCTAAAACTTTGACTAAGAAATTGTAATACAAATAGGAAAAAGATAAAACATTAAGTAATTGAATGTTAATGAATTTTATCCTAGCCGACTTGAGAGTACTCTATAATACTTGCAGAATAGCCATTCCAGCTTGCAGTATCTAATTCATAACTAAAATATCCAACAACAGAGCCCCATACAAAGAACAAAAAGAGGAACATATTACTCCTCTGTCAAATTTTGTCCCATGGACTACTATTACTTCAATATTTTGTAGGTCCTTAGGAAAATAACACAAATAAATGGAAAAACAGTATCTCTCTATTTTAATGTCACCAAATGTGGGGAACTCTACCTTGGAAATAGTGAGGATCCCTGCAACCACAACTTATACATTAAATTGTGTTTAATTGAATGTTTCATTAATGTTTTTGAACTTAACTCTTTTTCTCATTTGGTTTAGAACACTGCTTTTCTGCTTACAGTTTAGAAATTGCTAACTATGAAGTAAGCAACATTAACAAATTTTGAATGTCTAACTTCTAACTCATTTTATGTATGAAGTCAATAAATATTTACTGAATGTCTACTGTGACAACCACATTTTTAGAATGTGGTCGTCGTTGATATTCTTTCCTGTGCCTTTCAAAATCATCATCGCAAAATGCTAAAATCCTTAAATTCTGAAAACCAGTTACCTTGTTATACTTAGTTCAGTTATCAACCAAAAAAATTATGACAGTATGTTATTAGTGACCATGTATCCCTCTCAAATTTTAGGGAGGACTTGCCTTGTTTTTAATTTGTAAGCAAGGACATTCAACTAGCTTATCTGTAATCCTATCCAGTTTTTCTTGGGGTTAACCTGCTGAAAGTTAGTTTATGCTAATTGCAAAGATGTTATCCAGGAAGAATAACATGTTGGACCTTGTGATTATTACATCTTTGTGTGGAACTTAGCTACCCGATCCCTGGAAAAAAATCCTGAGAAGGTAGAACAGAGACAAATAATGTTTGACAGGAAGAAGAAACTCCACACATTTTCTGTTGAGCAGTGCTCTCCTCAGAAAGAGCTAGGCTTGGTGGTGTTCTTTTCCTGAGAGCAAAGCCAAAAATATGTATAAAATAATAAAAATAGTTTAAAGTCACAACATTTAAGCTGTTTAGAAATAACTGTCATTAGTATTAAGGGAATATAATTTTAGGTATCTTTTTACACACATACAGAATGAAAATATTTGTATCAGGCAGGGTTCAGTCAAAGATTCAGATACTCTATGAGTTGTGCAATAAAGATTTTATTGTAAGAATTAGACCTCACATGGTTCAATCAATATGAAAAGCCAAAAAGGTCCAATTAAGTGGGAAGCTGTGTTTCTATGCATTTCTTCTGCATCAGTTGTCCACCACCAGATGTCTGGTTGTGAGTTCAGGGTTGCTGTTGATCACCATGGAGAACTGGAGGCAGAGTAGGGGAGATCAAGGACAAGGTAAAAACCAACCGGTCCCCTTGTCTCCATCACTACATCTAGTCACAGTGACCTTCAGAGAATAATGGCATTTATGTCACTTATGTTTAACAAATTATGTGCAAATTCATTGGACAGCTAGAATCCAGACTATACAGGAAAGGGAATTCTGGGAGATGTGTGTCCAGTTTAGTCAACCCGACACTGCACAAATGGCCAAAAATTATTTTACAGAATAGAGTTATTCTACAAATGTGATTTTAGATGGCTATGTATTTCCCCCTTAGGACCACCTTTGCCATATCCCATAGGTTTTGGACCAATATGTCTTCATTCTCATTGGTTTCCATGAATTATTTAACTTCTTCTTTGATTTCCTGGTTGATCCAAACATTCTTGAGCAGGATAGTCTTTAGCTTCCAAGTGTTTGTATTCTTTCCAAACTTTTTCTTGTGATTGAGTTCCAGTTTCAAAGCATTGTGGTCTGAGAATATGCAGGGAATAATCTCAGTCTTTTGGTATCGGTTGAGCCCTGATTTGTGACCCAGTATGTGGTCTATTCTGGAGAACATCCCATGTACGCTTGAGAAGAATGAGTGTTTTGTTGTTTTTGGGTGAAATGTTTTGTATATATCTGTGAGGTCCATCTGATCCAATGTGTCATTCAAAGCACTTGTTCCTTTATTGATTTTCTGTGTAGATGATCTGTTACTGAGAGTGGCATGTTAAGATCCTCTACAATTAATGTATTCATATCAATATGACTATTTTGATTATCAGTTGGCTTATGTAGTTGACTGCTCCCATGTTGAGGACATAAATATTTAAAATTGTTAGATCTTCTTGGTGGATAGTCCCTTTAAGAATGATATAGTGTCCTTCTGTATATCTGACTATAGTCGTTAGCTTAAAATCTAATTTATCTAATATAAGAATTGCTACCCCAGCTTTCTTTTGAGACCCACTGGCATGAAAGATGGTTCTCCATCCCTTCACTTTCAGTCTGGATGTATCTTTAGGTTCAAAATGTGTCTCTTATAGATAGCATATGGATGAGTCCTGTCTTTTTATCCAGTCTGAAACCCTGTGCCATTTCATGGGAGCATTTAGGCCATTTGTATTGAGAGTGATTATTGAAAGATACATTTTTATTGACATCATGTTGCCTGTGAAGTCTTTATTTCTATAGATTGTCTCTATAAATGTCTCTTCTATATCACTCCTGGGTTCTTTCTTCTTAGAACCCCCCCTTTATATTTCTTGCAGTGCTGGCTTGGTGGTCACATCCTCTTTTAAACCTTGCTGGTCTTGGAAGTTCTTTATCTCTCCATCCATTTTGAATGTCAGCCTTGCTGGATAAAGTATGCTTGGCTGCATGTTCTTCTCATTTAGTGCCCTGAATATGTCTTGCCAGCCCTTTCTGGCTTGCCAGGTTTCTGTGGACAGGTCCGATGTTACTCTGATGGTCCTCCCTCTCTACGTAAGAAATCTCTTCCCCCTAGCTGCCCTTAAGACATCTCTGAATTTACAATTCATGAGTTTCACAATTACATGTCTGGAGGTCTTTCTACCCTTGTTGATCTTGGGGGGTATCCTCTCTGCCTCTAGGACATGAATACTTGTTCCATTCCCCAGATTAGGGAAATTTTCAACCAGAATTTGTTCAAATGTATCTTCTAGTCTTCTCTCTTTCTCCACTAGCTCAGGGATCCCAATAATTCTGACCTTGGAACGTTTCATGGCATCATTTATTTTCCTAGTTCTGTTTTCATGGCTTTTAAGCTGTTTGTTCCAGGCCTCCTCCTGATCCTTCTTTTCTATCAGTTTGTCTTCTGGATCACTAATTCGATCTTCTGCCTCAGTTATCCTAGCTGTTAGAGTATTTAGATTAGATTGGATCTCATTGATAGCATTTTTTAGTATTGCCAGGTCAGACCTTATTTCTGCCCTTGGATATTCTATGTTGCCACTAATGGCCTTCTCCAACCTTGCCATTGTCTGGATAATTGTTACCCTAAATTCCCTTTCCAACATACTGTTTATGTCCATATCCAATAGTTCTGTGGCAGAGGTCACAGTCTCTGAATTTTTCCTTTTTTGGGTGTTCCTTCTCCTAGTCATTTTGGTGAGAGGTGGCTGAGGGGATGTATAGCTGAATATATCAACCACAGTCCAAACAATGTGCACCCTGGAAAGTTTTGGAGCAATCGGAAGTCATCACCAAAAAGAAAGAAAAAAGAAAAAACAGAGAGAGAAAGAGGAAAAAAAGAGAAAACCCAGCCAAAATGAGCCCCCAAATTAAGATTTATAAGGTACATAAACAAAAATGAACAAAAAAAAGACCAACAAAAGTAAAAGACAAGAAAAAAAAGAAAAACCCAGCCAAAGTGAATCCCAAGAATAAGATTTATATAGTACAAAAACAAATACACAGAAACACTGACAGAAGAATAAGATGGGAAGGTGGTTACAAACCTCGATGTGGGCGAAGAAGGTTATTTCAGTTCTTCCTGGGTGTATCTTGTTATCTTTCTTAAAGGACTCAACTTTCCAGAGATATAGGGAAATTAAAACTGGTTTATATATAGGGGTAGCATTAAATAGGGGACAAGGATTACCTTGAAGCTTATATCTATATGTATATTAAAGAAAAAAAGAAACACAGGTATATATATGAAAAGAGTTCAAGTTCAAAAGTTATTATGGAATATGTTGTACTGAACCTCTAGTTGTAATGATAAGTAGGTTAAAAAAATTAAAAAGAACAAGAATTGTGAGAATGAATTAAAAAAAAAAAGAAAGAAAAGTTGTATCTATGAAATATACAGGTTTGGGGGCAATACCAGGAGCTTAATATATTGTTTTCCCCTGATGTTGGGGTTTTACAGTTTTATGGGGACCCTGTGGTGGTTGTCCTCTTGTTCTTTTACCTTGTCTTCTGGTGGAGGGATCTGCCACATTGTTTTTCAGTCAGTCCTGCTTGGCCTGAGTTGCCCTACTCCCTATCAAGGGGCTTGGTTCTGTAGAAAATGATTTTTAAGGCTTTTGTTCTCTGGAGGTTTTTGTTCTTTGGAGGCTTTTTGCGGCTTTTTGGAGGTTTAGTGGAAAGCAAACTGTTTGCACCCAGACCTCTGTCTCAGAGAGAAACCTCAGTCTGCTTCCCTCTAGGTGGTCCAGAACACACAGACTCCCCTTCTGCAAACTCCGCTGAACACCACAACCTTCCACAGGCAGTGCACACCCCCAGCTACCATCTCAGTGGTCGCCCAAAGCTCCCGGTTGTCTCTGCAGCCCCGTGCCACTAAAACCGTGATTGGTATTGTTCCGGGCAGGCCTGAACCCGGGTGGCTGACGTTAGTGGGACTGCTCTCTGGAGCCCATGTCCATGCCGGGTGCCCTTACACCCGGCAGTGGCACAGATCATGGAGGAGGAACCTTGACTGGAGTCTCCGCTGGGTTCTCTCAGGCCCAGACTGGGTGTGTTGTTTGTCATTTTCCCATATAAAGTTTGTTGTCCAGACGTTAACACAGTATTAATACAGACCAGAAAAGATTACACCTCCCTTATTTTTAACACATTGTGTTTATTGATACAATTTAAAGCATTGTTCCCTGTGGCAGCTATTTCTCGCTCTGACATTATATTGTTATATTGTCACTAGAAGATCCTGCAGCCCTGATGAGGAATTCAGGCTGAAGGAGATTTCAAGGGTCCTGATCCTTTTGATACCTCATGATAAGCAGGAGAAAATCCACTTTTCAGGTCAAAGAGCATTATTCAGATCAGGCATTCATTCAGGTTCATATGCCTTCTAGGAATTCAATGCTAGCTTGTCTCTTATGTTAAGTAGATAAAAATAATGAAATTTCATTTAATCAAAGAGTTAAATATTATTGGGGACTTTACACATGGGCTGGTTATAATGTGCCATGCATAAACAACATACATGGCACAACTGGCCAAGAATAAGCTTTATTAAAGTACCACTTATTAACAGATTGGTTTATTCATTCACAAGTTATCTTCAGAAGTTACCATACAATAGGTGCTGGGGAAAGAAGCCTTGGTGAACTGAAGAATTATACATCCTCTCTGGACCAAAGAATCTTGAAGGCAGTGATCAGTCAAGTCAGTTAGTTTGAATATTACCTTTGACAGTCCCTCATCATAATATTTTAAAGTAAAATCAGAGAAGATTAATTAAAAATGACATTGTCCACACTGTGGAATTAGAATGATGTAGTCCCTGAAACGGTTGACTCACAGTAGTGTTGGGGGTGGGGGGCACTGAAGATGTGTGCATTTGTGTACAATCAATATATCAGGGTTATATTAAAATATATTACAAACTGCAGATAGCACATCTTTTATTTCTGATATTCTCTTGAAATCATTCCCATTACCTCTTGGTGAATCCCTTAAAGAAATAGTTAGAGGCAAAATGTCTCTGGTCTTGTGCTATACTGATTGTCTTTGCCATTACAGTTTCTACCCTGGTCTGATTCAGATTGGCACTTCCTTTTTTAAAAAATTTTTTTAAAGGTTTTATTTATTTATTTGACAGAGAGAGAGATCACATGTAGGCAGAGAGGCAGACAGAGAGAAGAAGGGAAGCAGGCTCCCCTCTGAGCAGAGAGCCCAATGTGGGGCTCGATCCCAGGACCCTGGGATCATGACCAGAGCCGAAGGCAGAGGCTTAACCCACTGAGCCACCCAGATGCCCCTTGCCACTTCCTTTTATCAGGTTTTTGTACTAACTACAAAGCTTCTCAATATCTCAATATCCAAATCCAGTGTTTGTCAAAGCTTGCTCTTTAATACATAATCTTCCAACTGATTTTCTACAGCTCTGGCTACTGCTGCTCTGAATTTCCTAATCCAATAGAAGGTCCATCCACTGTTGGACCTTCTATTGTGTTCTAGACAGAACGTCTATTGTTTGTTACCCCAGGAAGGGCTCTTCCCTCTCTATATTCCTGTCTGATGCTTTTTCTCTGTGTTTCAATGGTTTGCATGTTCTTATCTGGACTGTAGTAGTTGGGAAGGGTTATGGCCTGCCCTCATTTTGACAAAAATAAAACAGTCTGCAACTTGAATAATCTGTTTTTTTAAAGTTTCCCCCTCCTATTTATTGCTCACTCTTTGTACCAGATATTCCCATCCAGACCACCTCCTGAGACTAGCCAAAGTCCTTTTTTCTTGTCCTACTTTCTCACTGACATATATTGAGCTGTATTAACTTGTCACTGAATATTGTGATTTTTTTGTAAATTTTTTTCACATTCCATTTTGATCAGCTGCACACTATTCCTGGAACCTTTTTTACTATTCTTTTCATCTAATACAGAATTTATTTTCTTTTTACCCCCGTAAGTCAATTTCTTAATCCCTGTTTATGGTGGCTGGAAGCTTTGCACAAATATTCATTAAATAACCCTAAGTGAAGAGGCTCAGGAAAAATGGCAGGTCCTTTCAACTTTGTGGCTTTCTCAATGTCTTATATACTTGGAAAACATTTTTGCTTTCATGATGGGTGCAGCAAACACAGGTAATCCAGATTTAAATCTTTATTATATTTGTCGGTATTTAGATTTTTCTAAAGGAATCTCTTAATTCATAAATTATATGAGACCAAAATTCTGTGTCTTGTATTGACTTAAAATAAGTGATTCTTATATGTCAAAAACAAGTTTGATAGTAATGAGTATTTGGAAGTAATGCTCAAGTATATCATCTGGACTGAAACATAGTTGCTTAAGAAAGTGCTTTTCATTTTTGGTAGTTTAATAGCAAAACATTATTTAAACAAATCTCATATGTAAAACTTTCTTAATCCATTTCCGTGAATCAGGTCTGCAAGCTGTCAAGACTTTCTCTCCACAGTTCTGCTATAATTGTATTTTAAACTTCCAGTCTGAATAAACTGAATCCTGTTTAAACCCTTTGATGAGTTTGCTTCATGTTCAGGACAAGTGATAAAACCTCTTAATATGGACCACAGAAACTTTCATGATATGCCCTAAGCCTGTTTCTCCAATATTACATCTCCCCACTCAAACTCTAAACTCCAGACATATTATTTTACATCTTTTCCTCTATTTACTCTGTCCTCTGTCAAGAATCTTTTTGAGTAAGAAAACAACTGGAAATTGGCTTGTCATACCTTTTTTTCAGCAATGAAATTGGTATGTGTTGGTAAATAATCTTCCACACTGAGATCCTGGAGAAAATCACTGGTCTTGATGGTCCTATGATTTTTATCTCCATGACCAACACATTCCCAACCTCGGAAAAAAAGTCTAATGTTATATTCCAAAGAGTAGGTGCTATCATTATTCTTGGAAAGCCTAGTCTACAGATTAAAGTCTAGCATGGAGTCCATTTTCTGCTGTGTGTCAAGCTCAGTGACTCCTTGAAAATTTGTCATATCACACTATGTGTGTTTTCAATGTTTTGAAAATGTGAATTCTAACAAAATTAACATTTTAAAGTAGAACCCTCATGTAACTAATGACTATATAATCCTATCTTCAGCTTAAAAACACAGCTAGTCAGTAGGATTACCTGAGTCTCTATATCTAAGTAGTCCATTACACTTAGGTGAAAGGATTTTCCTCTGTCTTGACCTGGATTTGCCAAATACTGCCAGAATCCAAATATCGATCCTAACCAGTGAGATATCCAGATTTTACTAATGTATTTCAGGTTTTGCTCAGGTAGTATTCCATATTGGACACTGTATTGCCTTTTAAGTTGGAGTGTCCTTTGTTTACCACCTCACCATCCACTCACCTTCTCCCCCAACAAGAAATTTAACATTTTCTTTTTTGTGAAACTCTGTGGATTTCCATTGCTAATTTGCACACATTCAGTGAAATTCAAGCAAAACATGTGTGATATAGGAATAGAACAGAGATCAGAGAGAACTTTGTGTCTAAGTTGTCTTTTTTTTCCAGCCATAGTAATAAAAATAGAGAGCATTCATCCATGAACACATCAGTTAGAATCAGAAAGAAAGACTTCTTTCACATTTGAGAATATTTTTTCATATTTCTTTCATGTTTTCACATTTCTTTTCACATTTCTTTCACATTTAAAAATATTAGAAAATATTTTCAAGCTGACCTGGCCTATTTACCAGATTACCCAGTATTTCCCAGATTTTTTAACTGGGAAAGATTCAAGACTTCAATTTCTTGTGACAAGACATATGACTGAGCTTTGCTTTTTTAGTTAATGTCAGATGAGTAGAAGTAAGTCTTCTCTAATAATTGCAATCTTAAGAGCCAGGGTAATGTAGTGTTTGAGAGCACAGACTCTGCTTTATTCCCAGCTCTACAGTTTCCTAGGCAAATCACAATCAACATGTAAGTTTAAAATATACACTGTGATTATTTGATACACTTGTCTATTACAAGGTGATTACCATAAATAAGTTGTTTAAAACCTACATCCCCCTCACATAATTAACATTTTTTGTTGTGAGAATTACTTTAAGATCTACTTTCTTAATAACTTTAAAGTGTATTCTTATACCCAAAAAGTATAAGAATTTAATGTAGCCCTTTGTAGACTAGGACTTAACAAAAAAGACTTGTTTTATTTTTATTTCTAGTAGTTGATTATAATTAAGTTCACAACTGAAAATTAACCTTTAGAAAATCCGTGTAGTGTAGCGTAATGCTGTCTGCATAGAGCCTAGATTTGTGCTGCCCAAAAGAGTAACTGCTAGCCAAATATGACTATTAAAATTAAAATTAAATTTTTAGTTCCTTAGTTGCAGTAGTCACACTAACAATATTTTAAGGGCTTGGTAGCCAGAAGTAGTGACCACTGCATTGGGCTGTACATATATAGGACATTTCATTCCCATCATTTCAGAAAGCTCTTTTGACATTGCTCCTGATCAGATCCTGATGCTTCCTAAAAAATATGCAGTGTCATTCATTTCTATCCAGGTTGTCATATGAATCTACCAGTGTCAAAGTGAATTTTTGGCCCTTCCCACTTTCCTCCCCTGCAGCTCTTCCTCCTTACACAGTGTATTAATCATCTAAGAATTACAGTATAAAGAAGTAGGTTTGGGGTGCCTGGGTAAGCATGGAGCCTACTTAAAATTCTCTCTTTCCCTCTCTCCCTCTCCACCCCATTTGTACACATGCTCTCAAAAAAAAAAAAAAAACCAACTTTGTTGATATAAGGGAAATACCCCTTTTTTAATTGGACACTCTTATCCTTCCCAAGCAAGAAAGAGTACTGAGACTTTTCATCATACTGTCTAGACATTCACATTGTTAGATTTCGCATTTTCTAATCAGTAGAAAATTATGATATAAACATGCAAATTTAATGTTCTCATTGGAAGTTGGTGGCAATTTTTGTTCTAGTTCAGGTTTATTTAAGTCATTATGTAATTATCTTTTTTACTGTCCTAAGTCCTCTCCTTTTCCTACCTCCCCCACCAAATAGATCTCTGAAATTTTACAGTTAAGTCTATATATATTTTAAAAGTGTTGCAAATCTTATCTTAATCTTTCTCTAGTGTTAAAATCATCCTGAAACTATAGTAAGAGAAAATAGAAGATTAGTCTAGTTTTGAGTTTCCTTAAAAGCAGACTCTGACAAGGATTTAGATACAAGTAGTTTATTTGGGAGGTGATCCTGGGAATGACTGAGGGAATGAGAAAGTGAGACAGGGAAGGGAATAAAGCCCATATAAGGGAATTCCAATGAATAGTTTTCTTTGGACACCTGGGGCTCAGCCCTGCTGTGGACCTTCTAGAGGTTGTGTGGGACACAATTCAAGAGTTGTCTCTCAGAAAGGTAAGAAATCTAGGATACTTTAGCATAAACTCCTGTACTTTAATGGTTGAAAGTACCTCTTTGGGGTGGTACATGTTTGCTTCTTTATGTATAATTGCTAGTTAGATTTCAGCTCTAGCAATTACACACAAAAGCATCCTACATTTCTTTTTCTCAGAGTAGAAATATGTATAATCTTTGGGAGAACTTGATTGCAAACACATATGTGCTTTGAATGCAATAAGGCAGGTTGTAGCTAAAGTTATTTTCTCTGCCTAACTGGAATGATGTTGTGATTTAGCCTGTAGGATTCCCCTGAAAATGGATTTCTGAAGGCAGATAAACTGTGTCCCTGGATAAAATAGGCTTCTGACATATATCGAAATGAGCTGGTTATTGACCTGTTTTTATGCAGCATATGCTATTTCTTATGGTAACATCATCTTCTCAGTACTGCAAACACTGAAACAGTGATAAATTATTAAGAATGACTCTGGAAAAAGCTAGAGCAGTGAGGTTTGTTGAATCTGGCACAGAACACATGGAAAGACAGTTTCATAGCCACAGCATACCTCTCTCACATCATAGTCCTATAATACATGTATGAGAAGAGTGAATCAATCCAAATCCATTATTTTCTATATACCCGTCCCACTGCTGATAGTAAAAATAACTCAAAAAAGGATGGATCCCTCATTTGTTATTATCATAATTGCATAATATTTAAAAAGAAAATGAATTTAAAAATACTCTTCTATGTTTTAGGTGCCAAATAAATGATCAGGTTGCCATATCAATTGGACAAAATTATTCATATAACTGTGTTTGACTCCTTATCTGTGTATAAAGTGTCAGGAAAGGAAAATCCATTTCTTTTTTTTACAGTTCTACCAACAGCAAATAGAATTAAGCTTCAGTGACCTGGTAATTCAACTTCTCAGAATCTGTTCTAAGGAAATGGTCAGAAATTTCAGCAAGAGGGGTGCCTGGGTGGCTCAGTAGGTTAAAGCCTCTGCCTTCTGCTCAGGTCATGATCGCAGGGTCCTGGGATCGAGGCCTGCATCAGGCTCTCTGCTCAGCAGGGAGCCTGCTTCCTCTCTCTCTGCCTACCTCTCTGCCTACTTGTGATCTCTGTCAAATAAATAAATAAAATCTTTAAAAAAAAAGAAATTTCAGCAAGAGAATTCTGAACAAAGATGTTATTCACAAAAGTGTTTGGAACAGTGAAAAAATTTAACAATCTAAATAACCAACAATAGCAGAATGATTTAAATGACATCATTTATACTACAAGATATTATTCATGTTTTAAAATAATGCTATTAAAGGATATTTAATGACATGGAAAAACACTGTGCAATATTAAATGAAAAATATATGCAAAATTCACATCCATTTCACCCCTATTATGTAAAAAAATTGTGTTTATAGATATAAAAAAAGAAATAAAATACCAGCTATAGTAATCAATGAATCATGGGATTATTAGTGATTTTTTATTTTCTTCTTTGTTTTGAGCTTACTTTACTCATGTTATCTATACTGAACATGCTTTCTTTTTAATCGCAGAAAATAATAATCTAAAGAAATAGATAATATACAAAAATTCTACCTGAATTCCTCTTTAACCTTGACTCAGTGCATCCAGAATTGGCCATTTGAGTCATCAAATAAGAAGCAGGTGCCCAAATATGAAAGTAATTGGATTTCACACAGCATTTTCCATGGGGCAATTGAATCATGACTGCTTAAAAACATGCCTTTGGAAAATTTGTTCCAAAGAGTTCTTAAATCTGCATATTAATACAGGCTAGTCTTTTATCAACTATGTATTCATTGTCCACCATGTGCTCTACATTGTGCTATCTCCTGTTTTAAAAAAAAGAGAGAGAGAGAGACCTATAAAATGGTCTCTATTTGGAAGTTCAGAGCTAAAGGAGAAAAAAAAAGAAAATGAATAAAACATTTGGCACATAATACAAAAATTATGGTAGCTCTGTGCTAAAAAAAAAAACCAGTAGATTCTATTAATAATTGAGGCTCAGGAAGGAGTTGTGTAATCCTCCAAGTTAACTGAAGTATGTACTGTACATTCCCAAAGGTATATAGTTTAAATCATTTCCCCCTGCTATTTCTTCTTTTAGGAGATCTTCCAGTTTCTAACAGATAGAGGTAGATACAAGTTAGAGGACTTTCAGGCAAAGTACATGTTAACCAAGTGTCAGCCAGATTTAGCAAGAATGGGTAAAGTATCATGCTAAAGTCAGTACCTTCCCAAAGAGAATTAAACCAGGCATTAAAAGACTTCAGTTTGTTGACCCAGTTCTGACGGGGAGTGGGCTTTCTGGGCCTGCCATGTAACTTTTCTAGAACTGTTAATCACCTATGGGGGTCAAATGATTGACAAGGACCTTCCAACTTTCTTTTAGTGTCATGAGATTACAAAAGGACTGGAATACCCACTATAGAAAGTAATGTGAGAAGTGGCATCTTCAGCTTAGTTTTCTTCTGCGTTTACTATCTCTTTCCCCCTGCAGTCAGTGCCTACCTTCTGTGGAGAGTGGTCTTCAATGCATTTCCAACTTTATCCCTTGTTCAGTCCTATCTACTTAAAATATTAGCCCCCTCCCAAATGCTCTCTGGAAACCTGATTGTCAAATTCTATGACACTGCTTCTTTAAAAATTTTTTTAATTTAATTTTTAGTGAGTTAACATATGATATAACTTTAGTTTCACCCCAATTGTGGACCCCAATTTTTATAGCAGCATTATCTATAGTAGACACTGCTTCTTGATAATAGAGCAACACTTAATCACTAGTGACTATTCCTTCTTCCTTAAATTGGAAAGAACAAGTATTTGGAGTCACAGAAATAACTTAGAAGTCTAATTTTGGGACACCTGGATGGCTTACTTGGTTGTGTCTGACTCTTGGTTTCAGCTCAGGTCTTGATCTCATAGTCGTGAGATCAAGCCCTGCTTTGTGTTCCATGATCATGTACTCTCTCTGTGTCTCTCTAAAATAAATAAATAAAATCTTTTTAAAAAATTTTAAAAGAAGCCTGATTTTGTCATTTCCTTTTAGTGTGTTCTTGAACAAGTTACTTTACATTTCCTCTTTGACCTTTTTGTCCACATGCAAGAAAACAGAACATGCCACAAATCAAATTAGTTTCATTAGAATTAAATGCTAACATATAGGTAAAGGGTCTGGCACTTGGTGGATGCTCAAAAAATGATAATCATCTCATTCTTTTTCTGGGCTGCACATTTTTTCTTATATCTCTCCTTCATCATTCTCCTTCTGGTTGATGAATTTATATCCTCTCTTAACCTAAGTATGGATGGATGTTCCATGGGTAATTTTGGTGGTCTTCTCCTTGCAAATGGCTCTCTCAGAGTCTATATCCACTTTTAGTCTCCTGTTCACACATAGCCAGGCTGGATATTCCACCAAGTCCCTATTCTCAAATACCTAGCAGAAGCTCCATTTAGATGTTCGTTCTCATTCTGAAATTAGTATATCCCAAGCTAAATATTCCATCAGTCTTCTTGTTGCATTTCCCATACTGTATCAATTTTTTCTCTGCCTTTACTGTTGCTCTTCATGTTACCATTATTGAACTTACAATATTATTTGATCCCTCCACTGGCCTCCAATCCTTATCCAATGACCAAACTCATATTTTTTGATGTTTTTGTGAGATGGTATGTATTACAGGAATGATCATACATAATTCATTTGTCTTCAAGCTTCAGGCCATCACTTACTAGTTATAATCCTTGGGAAAAATACATGACCTCTTTGAGCATCCCTTTTTTTATCTGTGAAAACTAAATAATAATAGCTATTTCATGGGCTTCTTTTTGAGTGACGTCAATGTTGTCTTTTTTTTAAAGATTTTATTTATTTATTTGACAGAGAGAGGGCCATAGAACACAAGCGGGGGAAACAGTACAGGGAGAGGGAGAAGCAGGCTTCCCACCGAGCAAGGAGCCCGATGCGGGGCCTGCTCCCAGGACTCTCAGATCATGACCTGAGCTGAAGGCAGCCGCTTAACCGACTGAGCCACCCAGGCACCCTGTGAATGTTGTCTTTGAACTTACAAATGATTATCTATAAAAGAGTAGATAGATAGGTAAGGAGATAAAAAATTGCCATGCTTCTTCCTGCCCCTATAGTAGTTCAGCTTCTGTCAATCAATCAATTAGGATGTATCTGTTTAGCCTGGTGAAATAGTCTCCTCTCCAATATCCATGCCTCTAGTCTATTAGTTACCCAAAACATCATACTGGGACGCCTGGGTGGCTCAGCTGGTTAAGCATCTGCCTTCAGCTCAAGTCATGATCCTGGAGTCCTGGGATCAAGCCCGAAATCAAGCTCCTTGCTTGGGGGGTGTTTGTTTCCCCCTCTACCAATCCTCCCCCACTCATGATCTCTCTCTCTCTCTCTCTCTCAAATAAATAAAATATTTTTTAAAAATTCATATTAATTTCCTCAACTTAAAACGCATTTTCAGTAGCTCTTCATTGCCCATGAAATCAAGTCCAAACTCATTTTCCTTGTTGACCTTAGGGAAAATCAATAAGGAGATGAAAGTAATAGTTACTGAGCATTTACTCTATATGAGACATCATGCAGAGTAGGGTTGGAGCCAGAATTCAAACTCTGCTGCTTAATTCTAAAACGCGTAGATACCACACTGCTTTATGATGGTGTAGAATTATATAATTGTTCATATTATTATATGTGTATAATATAAAGACATATATAAATATATTGTTTATATGTTTATTATATATAATACATAATTATATAATATATAGATAATATTATTACCCATTACCAGGAGCTTTGTTTGAACCAGACTTAGAGTTTGTGAGTATGGGAGTGAAGTAGGTAGGCTTCAAGTATTTTTTCCCAATATGGTTATTTGGCTGCACGACGCCTTTGGGGTTGTACAATCACTTTGAAATTTCATGGTTCAGAAAATAACAGATAAAGGGCTAGTGTGTCCAGAATCTATAAAGAACTTAGCAAACTCAACACCCAAAGAACAAATAATCCAATCAAGAAATGGGCAGAAGACATGAACAGACATTTCTGCAAAGACATCCAGATGGCCAACAGACACATGAAAAAGTGCTCCATATCACTCGGCATCAGGGAAATACAAATCAAAACCACAATGAGATACCACCTCACACCAGTCAGAATGGCTAAAATTAACAAGTCCGGAAATGACAGATGCTGGCGAGGATGCAGAGAAAGGGGAACCCTCCTACACTGTTGGTGGGAATGCAAGCTGGTGCAACCACTCTGGAAAACAGCATGGAGGTTCCTCAAAATGTTGAAAATAGAACTACCCTATGACCCAGCAATTGCACTGCTGGGTATTTACCCTAAAGATACAAACGTACTGATCCGAAGGGGCACATGCACCCGAATGTTTATAGCAGCAATGTCTACAATAGCTAAACTATGGAAAGAACCTTGATGTCCATCAACAGACGAATGGATAAAGAAGAGTGGTATATATATACAATGGAATAATATGCAGCCATCAAAAGAAATGAAATCTTGCCATCTGCGACAACATGGATGGAACTAGAGGGTATCATGCTTAGCGAAATAAGTCAATCGGAGAAAAACAACTATCATATGATCTCCCTGATATGAGGGAGAGGAGATGCAACATGGGGGGTTAATGGGGTAGGAGAAGAGTAAATGAAACAAGTTGGGATTGGGAGGGAGACAAACCATAAGTGACTCTTAATCTCACAAAACAAACTGAGGGTTGCTGGGGGGAGGGGGGTTGGGAGAGGGGGGGTGGGGTTATGGACATTGGGTAGGGTATGTGCTATGGTGAGTGCTGTGAAGTGTGTAAACCTGGAGATTCACAGACCTGTACCCCTGGGGAAAAAAATATATGTTTATAAAAAATAAAATTAAAAAAAAATAAATTAATTAATTTAAAAAAAAGAAAATAACAGTATTTTAGCTTAACATATGGAAGTGTCAACCTGAGTAAATGGGAGGATTTCACTGTCAATCAGAACACTAATTGTACTAGACACTATTAGGTGTCCTTTTCCTGTCTTTACAAATCAGTGATGCTTACCCCAAAAAACTGTGTAGTAAGTCTCTAAACTAATTATATCATGAAATAGTATACAAACATTATTAAATAAAAATGAAAGTTAAATTATGGGGTTGTTTGAGTTGCCTTTGTAAAATCTTTGGCAGTGTTGTGTCTGTCCTGCTGATGGCTGGTTCTGGGCAGAGGCTTCTGTGAAGTTTGCAAATTGAAACAAGCCACCAAATTGTATATGTCATTGTATTTGCTACTGAGCAGCTCCAAGAACAAAATAATGTAAGTGAAGTGTGTATCCCAGCTTTTACTCCCTAGGAAGGAGGCACACAGAACCACTCTATGATCAAGTATCCATCAATATGTGTTAGTGACATTGGCGGGAGGGATTTGTTACATGTAAGAAAGAAGCTGAGGATCACTTACCTGGAAAGTATGATTGCCTCTTTGGACAAGGTCCTTGCTTTGAGCCATAGCTTCTTAGGATTACCAAACAGACCAGTCACACTTTGAAATGCTGTCAAAGTGGTATATGTCAGTGTATATGTTAGTGTACATATAGCGTGCATTTCCTAGCTGAGAAACTCAGGATTAAAGATATGTCTTTTCTTTTTAGAGATACCTCAGGCAAAAACCGTTAATCACATTCTGCATCTTTAAGACCTGATAAAGAATATCTTTGCTACCACCTCTGTCTCTCTGCTGAATTTAGCTTCTCCATTCACTCTGTGAAAGTCACTGATTCCCATCTATCCTGTTCTCTCTAGAGAAGTAGAACCTTTGACCAAAGGTTGAAATGGATGAGTTCAGGTTCATGAGTATTACGCCTTTGTCACTGCAGCCATTGGTGTCCTTTACCATAGAGTGGTGCTCATGGAGGCACAACTTGACATGGAGGACCCTACTGCTTCAAGGGCAAGGTGGAGGCTCCATGTTCAATTTCTAATCTGTATCAGATAAGATCTTCAGCAGTTTGTCTCCAAACTCCCATGTTTTTCCTCATATATGTATACACACATGCATATACACATACTCTTTCCCTTTTGTTCTTTGTGTTTTGTCTCCCTTGATGTCTGTTTCTGAAAGTCTCTCTTAAGGATAGAAATGGTAGTTCACTCAGTTTTTTTGTTATCCCAAGATCATGTCACCTGATCCGTGCATGCCCACAGAATCCCAAGGAACAGAACTTCCTGAGAAAGGCAGAATTTTCTAGGATTTCCACAACATCACTTTCCTCGCATCTCCCCTCCTTTCTGTCCTCCTCTTCCCTTGCCTCTCCTTGTTTCTCTCTCTTCTTCCTCCCTCCCTTCCTTAGTTTAATTGACATAGATTTTAGCTAAGCACGTAAAAGACTGTCTATAGTAACATAAGGATCATCTAGCCTGTTCTATTTGATATGGTAGCTACTAATTAGTTGTGGCTATTTAGCATGTGAAACATGGCTAGTGCCATGTATTAAAATGTTATTTTGGATATATTGGGTTAAAATGTTCAGTTAGTAATAAAGTATATTATTAAAATAATTTCACCTATTTTTATTTTTTTTAATGTGGCTACTAAAAAAGATAAAGTGTTTGGTACAAAATAAGTATTCAGTGAATCACAGTTGAATGAATGAGTCATATCATTCATTTTATACAATCTATGTTGTCATCTATAGATAGTGTCCAATATGATACCCACCAGCCCCATATGACTACTGAGCACTTAAAAGGTAGCTCGTCCAAATGAAGATGTGCTTAAGTGTGAAATTTCCCCAGGATTTCAAAGACTTAGTGTATAAGGAAGGATTTTTTAGAAAGTTAAATAAAATAAAAAATAAAATATTAAACTATTGAAATTAATTTCATCTATTTCTTTTACTTCTTAATGTGAAAATTAAATTGCATTTAAAATTACATATGTTACTCACAGTTGTAGTTTACACCATATTTATACTGGACAGTGTATTTATAGACTCATAACAGACCATCTATAGGCTTTTCCCCAAATTATTGAAATAAGATCTATAATTTAGTTAATAGCATTGTACTAATGTTGGAGCGCCTGGATGGCACAGCCATTTGAGTGTTAGACTCTTGATCTCAGGGTTGTGAGACTGAGCTCAGTCTCAGGCTCCATGCTCAGCACCGAGTCTGCTTGGAAATCTCTCTCTCTCATCTCCCTCTGCCCTTACCCCCCCCACACACTCTCTCTCTCTCAAATAAATTAAAAAAAATAGTATTGTACCAATGTCAGTTTACTGCTTTTGATATTTTACTATGACTATGTAAGATGTTATCATTGGGGAAAGACAGATCAAGCCACCATAGAAATGTTTTACTAAATTTGCCATTTTTTAGGAGTCTTAAATTATCTCAAGGTAAAAAGTTTCAAAAAGATATATGAACATTTCTAAGCTATTGATACACATTGCCAAATTAGCCTTCAAAAATATTGTGTTGATTTTTTCCCATTCTAATAGTATTCCCAGTGGCTCTCTATCCACTTACCCTACTTGTTATTCCTCATGTACTTACCAATATGTGAAATCATGCTGTTATTTTTTTATTTCATTGTTTTCTCTCTTTCATGAAGTCAGGGATACTAATTCACCTCTCTGTTCTTAGTGACCCACAAAAGTACCTGGCATAAAATTGGTCATAAATTAATATATTTTGAATAAATGAGTGAAAGTAGGTAAAATAGCTTAACTTATTCCAGTATTAGGTTAAAATAACTGTATATGTTTATTTATTGACTATTATAGTTTTGCTTTTGTTGATTATTAATGTTATTTGCCCTTTTTTTCCTATTGGGGGATGTTTACTGTTTTGTTTTTAAGAATCATTTATTTGTAAAACTATTTATCCTTTGTCATTTTTCAGGTATTTCCCTGACATCCATTGTGTTACTTATTTTTGGTTATTTTTTTTCTTGTAACTTTTAAGGATTTTTATTTTTTTTAATTTTATTTATTTATTTATTTATTTATTTATTTATTTGACAGAGAGAGATCACAAGTAGGCAGAGAGGCAGGCAGAGAGAGAGAGAGAGAGAGAGAGAGAGAGAGGAAGCAGGCTCCCTGCTGAGCAGAGAGCCCGATGCAGGACTCCATCCCAGGACCCTGGGATCATGACCTGAGCCGAAGGCAGAGGCTTTAACCCACTGAGCCACCCAGGTGCCCCTTCTTGTAACTTTTAAAAATGAATATTGTGAAGTTAAATTTATGTTTTTTAAAAAATGGTTTCTCTCTTTGTCTTTATGCTGGGAAAGATCCCCTTGGATTTGTGATAATATACTCTTTTTCTAGAAATTACAAGGCTCTATTTAAAAATGTAGATCATTTGAGGCACCTGAGTAGCTCAGTTGGTTAAGTATCCTACTCATTTTTTTAAAAGAATTTATTTATTTATTTGGCAGAGAGAGAGAGAGAGAATGAGAGCAAGCCGGGGGAACAGCAGGCAGAGGGGAAGGGAGAAGCAGGTTCCCCACTGAAAAGGGAACCTGAAGCAGGGATGGATTACAGGACCCTCGGATCATGACCCTAGCCAAAAGCAGACACTTAACTGACTGAGCCACCTAGGCACCCCTAAGCATATATTACTCTTGATCTTAGTTCAGGTCTTGATCTCAGGGTTGTGAGTTCAAGTCCCATATTAAAAAATTTTTTTGCATCATTCATTCATGTGTAATTTATTTTGTAGTTAAGTAGAGATCAACTTATTTTTCCCCAGTAGTACTTCTTTACCATCATTTATTACAATCTCTTTTCTTTCCTTTGCTGAGTCTGTTTATGTTAACATCATGAATTCTTAAATATATATTTCCTCTAAAATTCTTACCTTGTTTGTTGGTTTGTCTATTCCCAATATAGTACCACTGAGTTTAACTAATCTTCTTGTGGTATCTGATTATGTAAGTCCTACTTTAAAAATATTTCTTACTTACTCTTACTTCCTTATTGTTCTAAGTGAACATCTTGCAAAATCTGAAATAAAAATCCCTGGCTTCTTGATGTTACATTTGATTTAGGGAATACTTTGTAGAGGGTTGGCAACTTTAAAATATTTATTTAGTCTTTGTAACCAACAACATAGTGTGTCTCTGTTCAGTTTATTTAAGTGTTCTTTATGGTCTTTAGTCAAGTTTTATAGTTTTCTGCTGGTGCATATTTTATCTAGTTTACTCTTAGATAGTTTATATTTTGTTGTTTAAATCTGAACACACTGTATTTTCCATTATACCTTCTAACTAGTTTTTTTCTGCCATGCTTGCAGTTTGTATATCTATTAAGTAACTCAGTCCCTTACTAATATTTTAATAATTCAAATATATTTCATTCACTTTTTGTTGTAGTTACAGGACTGGTGATGTTATCATTTTTAATCACAGATGATGCTCTTTTTTCCCTGGATTTATAACCCATTTATCTGGTCTTATAACTTAAGTAGTGTTAAATAAAGGTAATGAGAATGACTGTATTTCTCATATTCTTGACTTCAGTAGGAGAGCATTTACTATAGGAAATATAGGTGAAATATATATACTGTATAATATATATATATAACAAATGTATAGATAAATAAATATATATGGGAAATGTCAGATTTTTGTCAGATTCATTAGTTGCATATAACACCCAGTGCTCATCACAATGTGTGCCCTCCTTAATATTCATCACCCTATTACCCCATCCCCTGCCCTCTCCCCTCTGAAATGCTCAGATTGTTTCCCAGGGTCCAAGTCTCTCATGGTTCATCTCCCTCTGATATCTCCCCCTTCAGCTTTTAGTCCCTTTCCCTATGATCCTCCATGCTATTGCTTATGCTCCTCATATGAGTGAAACCATATGATAATTGTCCTTCTCTGCTTGACTTACTTCACTTAACATAATCCCCTCCATTTCCATCCATGTTGATGGAAATGGTACATATTCATCTTCTCTGATGGGTGAGTAATATTCCATTGTGTATATGGACCACATCTTCTTTATCCATTCATCTGTTGAAGGGCATTTCAGCTCTTTCCACAGTTTCGCTATGATGGACTTTGGGATGCAGGTGCCCCTTCTTTTCACTACATCTGTATCTGTGGGGTAAATACCTAGAGGAGCAATTGCTGGGTTGTAGGGTAGCTCTATTTTTAGCACCTTGAGGAATCTCCATACTATTTTCCAGAGTGGCTGTACCAATTTGCATCCCACCAACAGTGTAAGAGGGTTCCCCTTTCTCCACATCCTCACCAACATTTGTTGCTTCCTGTTTTGTTAATTTTTGACATTCTAACTGGTCTAAGGTGATACCTCATTATGGTTTTTATTTGTATTTCCCTGATGGCTAGTGATGTTGGGCATTTTTTTCATATGTCTCTTAGCCATTTGTATGTCTTCTTTGGAGAAGTGTCTGTTCATGTCTTCTGCCCACTTTTTGACTGGGTTATTTGTTTTTTTGACTGTTGAGATTGAGAAGTACTTCATAGATCTTGGATATCAGCACTTTATCTGTAATGTCATTTGCAAATATCTTCTCCCATTCCATGGGTTGCCTCTTAGTTTTGTTGACTGTTTCCTTTTCTGTGGAGAAGTTTTTTTATCTTGATGAAGTTCCCAAAGTTAATTTTGCTTTTGTTTCCCTTGCCTTTGGAGACGTGTCTTGAAAGAAGTTGCTGTGGCTGATGTCAAAGAGGTTACTGCCTATGTTCTCCTCTAGGATCTTGATGGATTCCTGTCTCACAGTGAGGTCTTTCATTCATTTTGAGTTTATCTTTGTGTATGGTGTAAGAGAATGGTTCAGTTTCATTCTTCTACATGTGGCTGTCCAATTTTCCCAGCACAACTTATTGAAGAGACTGTCTTTTTCCCATTGGATATTTTTTCCTGATTTGTCAAAGATTAGCTGACTGTAGAGTTGAGGATCCATGTCTGGAGTCTCTATTCTGTTCCTTTGGTCTGTGTGTCTGTTATTGTGCCAATACCAGGCTGTCTTGGTGATCACAGCTTTGTAATACAGTTTGAAGTCAGGCAACGTGATGCCCCTAGCTTTGTTTTTCTTTTTCAATATTCCCCTGGCGATTTGGGGTCTTTTCTGGTTCCATACAAATTTTAGAGTAGTTTGTCCTAGCTCCTTGAAAAATGCCAATGGTATTTTAATAGGGATTGCATTGAAAGTGTAGATTACTCTGGACAAGATAGACATTTTAATAATGTTTATTCTTCCAATCCATGAGCATGGTATGTTTTTCTATCTTTTTGTGTCTTCCTCAATCTCTTTCATAAGTGTTCTGTAGTTTCTAGAGTATAGATCTTTAACCTCTTTGGTTAGGTATCTTATGGTTTTTGTCACTATTGTAAATGGAATTGATTCCTTAATTTCTCTTTCTATAGTTACATTGTTAGTGTATATAAAACCAACTTATTTCTGTGCACTGATTTTGTATCCTACCACATTGCTCAATTGCTATATGAGTTCTAGTAAGTTGGAGGTGGAGTCTTTTGGATTTTCCACATAAAGTATCAAGTCATCTGTGAAAAGAGTTTGACTTCTTTGCCAATTTAGATGCCTTTTACTTCTTTTTGTTGTCTGATTGCTGTTGCTAGGACTTCTAGCACTGTGTTAAACAATAGTGATGAGAGTGGGCATCCCTGTGGTATTCCTGACCTTGAGGGAAAAGCTTTCAGGGAAAAGTTCTCAGCTTTTCCCCATTGAGAATGATATTCACTGTAGACTCTTCATAGATGGCTTTTATGATACTGAGGTGTGTTACTTCTATCCCTATACTCTGAAGAGTTTTAATAAGGAATAGATGTTGTATTTTGTCAGATGCTTTTTCTGCATCTATTGAGAAGACCATGTGGTTCTTTTCTCTCCTCTCATTAATGTATTCTATCACATTGATTGATTTGCAAATGTTGAATCACTCTTGCATCCCAGGAATAAATCCCACTTGGTCATGGTGTATAATCCTTTTAATGTACTGTTGGATCCTATTGGCTAGGAACTTGTTGAGTATTTTGGCATCCATGTTCATCAGAGATCGGCCTGTAATTCTTCTTTTCAATCAGGTCTTTACCTGGTTTTGTGATTGGGTAATGCTGACCTCATGGAAGGAATTTGGAAGTCTTCCTTCTGTTTCTGTTTTTACAGCTTCAGTAGCACAAGTATTATTTCTTCTTTAAATGTTTGGTAGAATTCCCCTGGGAAGCCACCTGGACCTGGACTTTTCTTTTTGGGAGGTTTTTGACTACTGCTTCAATTTTGTTACTGGTTATTGGTCTATTCAGATTGTCTATTTCTTCCTGTTTCAGTCTTGGTAATTTATAGGTTTCCAGAAAGTCATCAATTTCTTCCAGGTTGCTTAATTTGTTGGCATATGGTTGCTGGTAATAATTTCTAATAATTGTTTCTATTTCCTTGGTGTTAGTTGTGATCTCTCCCTTTTAATTCATAATTTTATTGATTTGGGTCCTTTCTCTTTTCTTTTGGATAAGTCTGGCCTTTGGTTTATTGGTCTTTCCAATTCTTTCAAAGAACCACCTTCTAGTTTTGTTGATCTGTTCTACTGTTTCTCTGGTCTCTATTTCATTGATTTCTGCTCTTATCTTTATTACTTCTCTTCTCCTGCTTGGTTTATGTTTTATTTGCTGTTCTTTCTCCAGCCCCTTAGGTGTGAGGTTAGCTTGTGCATTTGGGATTTTTCTAATTTTCTGAGAGAGGCTTAGATTACTATGTATTTCCCTCTTAGGACCATCTTTGCAGTATCCCATAGGTTTGGAACCGAAAGGTTTTCATTCTCATTAGTTTCCATGAATTGTTTAAGTTCTTTAATTTCCTGGCTGACCCAATCATTCTTGAGCAGGATGCTCTTTAACTTCCAAGTGCTTGAATTCCTTCCAAATTTTCTCTTGTGATTGAGTTCCAGTGTCAAGCCTTCCTGGTCTGATAACACACAGGGAATAATCTCAGTCTTTTCGTATTGGCTGAAATATGATTTGTGACCCAGTATGTGGTCTGTTTTGGTGAAAGTTCCATATGTATTTGAGAAGAATGGGTATTCTGTTGTTTTAGGCTAGAATGTTCTGTATATATTTATGAAGCCCATCTAGTCCAATGTGTCATTCAGAGCTCTTGTTTCTTTGTTGCTCTTCTGCTTAGATGATCTGTTTAGTACTTAGAGTGTACTTTTTAAAACTTCCTACTTTTAATGTATTATTGTTGATATATTTCTTTATTTTGGTTAATGGCTGGCTTATATACTTGGCTTCTCCTATGTTGGAGACATAGATATTTACAGTTGTTAGATTTTCTTGCTGGATAAACCCTTTAAGTATGATACAGTGTCCCTCTGTGTCTCCTCATACAGTCTTGGTTTGAATTCTAATTTGTTTGATATAAGAATTGCTACCCCAGCTTTCTTTTGAGGTCCATTGGCATTAAAAATAGTTTTCCATCCCCTCACTTTCGGTGTGCAGTTGTCTTTAGGTTCAAAATGAGTCTCTTACAGACTGTATATGGATGTGTCCTGTCTTTGTATCCAATCTACAACCCTGTGCCATTTCATTGGAACATTTAGGTCATTCACATTGAGAGTAACTACTGAAAGTAATGTATTTATTGCCATCCTATTGCTTTTTCCAGAGAAACAGTCTCTGTTTCTATGTATTGCTTCTGTAAATTTCTGGTCTATATTACTCTTGGATCTTTCTTTTTTTTATACAAGGCCCTTAATATTGCTTGCAGGGCTGGCTTGTGGTCATATATTCTTTCAGTTTCTGTTGGTCCTGGAAGCTCTTATCTCTCCTTCCATTCTGGATGACAGCCTTGCTGGATAAAGTATTCTTGGCTGCATGTTCTTTTCATTTAGTACCCTGAATATGTTTTGCTAGCCTTTTGTGGCTTGCCAGGTCTCTGTGGGTAGGTCTGACAGTATTCTGGTGTTCCTCCCTCAGTATATAAGAAATCTCTTTTCCCTAGCTGTTTTCAGGATGGCTTCCTTGGTTCTATGATTTGCAAGTTTTACTACTATATCCTGGGCTATTGGTCTCTTCTCATAAATCTTGGGAGGGATCCTCTCTGCCTCTTAGACACGAATACTTGTTTCCTCCCCCAGATTAGGGCAGTTCTCAGCTATGATTTGCTCAAATAAACCTTCTAGTCCTCTCTCTCTCTCTCCACCCATTCCCCCCCTCCCAGGGATCCCAGTAATTCTGACATTGGACTGTTTCATGGCATCATTAATCTAAGTCTGATCTCTTGGGTTTTTAGCTGTTTGTTCCAGACCTCCTCGATTTCCTTCCTTTCTTTCAGCTTATCTTCTAGATCACCAATTTGTTCTTCTGCCTCACTTACCCTAGCTGTTAGAGTATCCAGTTTAGACTGTATTAATTCATAGCATTTTTAAGTTCATCCTGATTAGCTCTCATTTCTGCCCTTAGAGATTCTATATTGCCACTTATGATTTTCTCAAGCCTAGCTATAGACTTCATAATTGCAACCCTCTATGTCTGACATCTTGCTTATATCCGTATCCATTAGGTCTGCTGGAGAGACCATTGTCTCTGGTTCTTTTCTTTGTTGGGAGTTCCTCCTCCTATTCATTCTTTTGAGGGGTGTTTGGGGAATGTACAGAGTCCAAAGTATCAATCAGAACCCAGGCAAGACGCACCCTAGGAAAATCCCGAGCAGTCAGAAACCACCACTGAGAAAACAAAGCTAAAATGAGACCCAAGAATAAAATCTATAAAGTTAAAAAATAAAAAAATAAAAACATTTTTTTAAAAAGTGTAGTGAGGGGATGGGGGGGTGCCTATAATCTCTCAGTGTGGGCAAGATAAAGTGTTTCGGTTCTTCCTGAGTGTATTTCGTGCTGTTTGTTAGAGGACACTACTTCCCACAGTTACAGGGAAAATAAAACTGGTATATATATAAAGGTAATATTGCATAGGGAAAAAAGGACTACATTGAAACATATGTCTATATAAAAAATATAGGTGTGAAAAAGTACAAGTTAAAAAGCTACTATGAAATATGTTATATTAAACATCTAGTTGAAATGAGGAAAAGGTAAAAAGAAAAAAGAGGGAAGAAACATGAGAAAGAATAAAAAGAAAAATAAAGTTGTATCCAAAAAATGTACGAGGCAACACTGTGAGGCAACACCTGGAGCTCACCATACTATTGCCCTCGTGTTGGGGTTTTACATATTATGGGTACCCTAGGGTTGTCATCCTCTTGTTCTTCCAGCTTGTCTTCTGGGGGAGGGGACTGCTATGCTCTTTCTCAGGCAGCCCTGCTTGGGCTGAGTTGACCTGCCCCTTATTAGGGGGCTGGACTCCATGGAAACTGTTTTTTTGAGCTTTTGTTCTTTGGTGGCTTTCCACGCCTTTTCTGAGGGTCAGAGCAAAGGAAAATGTCCATAGGCAGACCTCTGACCCAGAGCAGAGAAATCATAGTCGCTCTTCTCTGAGACCTCCAGAACACACAGTCTCCATTTCTCTAAGGTCTGCTGAAAACCGCAGCCTCCCACAAGTGGTACGTGCCCCCAGTGACCCTCTCAGTGGTGGGCTCAGGAGCTCTGCATGTCTCCGCCCTTTGTGCTTCTAAAACCGTAACTGGTCCCAGGTTCATGTGAACAGGGCCCCGCAGCTCCTGGATCCTGTTTGAGTGCTATTTTGAAGCCCTTCCTGGCTGCTGCTACTGCTCTGGGAGTTATCACCTTCCCGGTGCTCTCTAGTGTTATATCACTTTACAGGGGCCAGCTTATTGTTGCTCCCTCCCTTTTCTGTTTATCTTCTGATATCTGCCCACAGAATCATGCCTCTGGCCTTCCTACCTAGGGAAAGGTGGTGATTTTCTGCTTATAGAGATCTAGATACATATTTTTACATCTCAGGCTGATTTTGTGGGTGTTCAGAATTGTTTTGTAGATATCCAGCTAAATTCAGGGGGCTGGCTGAAACAGAGTCCCCTACTCCTCTGCCTTCTTGCTCCCTCCCTTCCTCACCAATTGCCTTTTAAACCTCCAATTGAATAACTTTAATTTTTCTATGGCACTGTGATATGATTCATAGCCTTTCTAATATTGAACCACATGATTTACTATAAGAAAGCACATGACATGATGTGATCATGTTTCTTAACATGTTGCTGGATTCAATTTGCAGTACACTTTTTGGATTTATTCAGCTATATTAATTAAGCTATTATATATTATATATTATTATATTATATATATATTAAGCTATAATTTATTAAGGCTATTAATTATTTTGTTCTTATTTGTCAAGATTTCTACTTTTTAAATTTTTTGTTTCAGTTCCAGTATAGTTAACATACAGTGTAATATTAGTTTCAGGTGTACAGTTTAATGACTCAACACTTCTATATGTCACCTGGTGCTCATCAAAAGTCCTTAATTCCCATCAGTTATTTCATACATACCCCCACTGCCCTCCCTTCTGCTAACCATCAGTTTATACTCTATAATTAAGAGTCTGTTTCTTTGTCTCTCTCTCTTTTTGCCTTTGCTCATTTATTTGTTAAATTCCACACATGAGTAAAATCTCATATGATATTTGTCTTTCTCTGATTGACTTATTTTGCTTAGCATTATACTCTCTATATTCTCTAGCTCCATCCATGTCATTGCAAATGGCAAGATTTTACTCTTTTTTTGACTGAGTGATATTCCGTTGTGTGTATGTGTGTGTATACCACATTTTCTCTCTTCATTAATTGATGGACACTTAGGCTGCTTCCATATCTTGGATATTGTAAATAATGCTGTTATAACCACAGGGGTGCATATATCCCTTTGAATTAGTGTTCTTATGATTTTGGTAAATACAGAGTAGTGTAATTGCTGGATTATAGGGTAATTCTATCTTTAAATTTTTGCAGAACCTCCATACTGCTTTCCAGAGTGGCTGCACCAGTTTTCATTCCCACCAACATTTTCTTTTTCTCCACATCCTTACCAACACTTTTTGGTTTTTGTGTTGTTGATTTTAGCCATTCTGACTAGTTTGAGGTGATATCTCATTGTTGTTTTGATTAGCATTTGTGTGTCTGTTGACCGTCATTCACTATGATCAACTGGGATTTATTCCTAGGTTGGAAGGGTGGTTCAATATTTGCAAACCAACCAGTGTGACAAATCATATCAATAAGAGAGAGGATAAAAACTACCCAAAATAAGAGAAAGGATGAGAACCATATTATAATTACAGTAGATGCAGAAAAAAAAATTGACAAAACACAATATCCATTGATGTTAAAAATGGCCTCATCAAAGTAGGTTTTAGAGGGAACATACCTCAACATAATAAAGTTCATGTATGAAAAACCCACAGTGAACATAAACTTTAGTGGAGAAAAACTGACAGCTTTTCCTCTGAAGTCAGAAACAAGACAAGGATGTCCACTCTTACCACCTCTACTCAACATAGTACTGAAAGTACTGTGCATAGCCATCAGGCAACAACAACAATAACAACAACAACAAGAATAATTCAAATCGGTAAGGAAGAAGCAAAACTTTCACTATTTGCAGATAATATGATACTCTGTATAGAAAACCAAGGGTCACTCAGTTGGTTAAGTGTCTGCCTTCGGCTCAGGTCATGTTCCCAGGGTCTTGGGATTGAGCCCCACATTGGGCTCCCTGCTCGGTGGGAGTCTGCTTCTCCATCTCCTCCCTGCTCATGTTTTCCCTCTCTCTCTCTCAAATAAGTAAGTAAAATCTTAGAAAGAAAACCAAAAAGACTCCAAAAAAAACCTGCTAGAACTGATAAATGAATTTAATCAAGTTGTAGGATACAAAAGATTTCTATACACCAATAATGAAGCAGCACAAAGAGAAATTAAGAAATTAATCCCATTTACAATTGTACCAAAAACAATAAGGTACCTAGTTGTAAACTAATCAAAGAGGTGAAAGACTTGTACTCTGAAAACTATAAAAAACTGATGAAAGAAATTAAAGATGACACAAAGAAATGGAAAGACACTCCATGCTCATGGATTGGAAGAATAAATATTTTTAAAATGTCTATAGTACCCAATGTAATCTACACATTTAATGCAATCCTTATCAAAATACCACCAGCATATCTCACATAGCTAGAACAAACAATCCTAAAATGTGTATGGAACCATAAAAGACCCTGAATAGCCACAGAAATCTTGAGAAACAAAAGCAAAGCTGGAGGCATCACAATTCTGGACTTGAAGTTATATTACAAAGCCATAGTCATCAAAACCGTATGATACTGGCACAGAAATAGATGGATAGATCAATGGAACAGAATAGAAACCCCAAGTAAAAGCCCACAACTGTATGGTTAACTTATCTTCAACAAAGCAGGAAAGAATATCCAATGGGAAAAGGAGAGTCTCTTCAACAAATGGTGTTGGAAAGACTGGACAGCTACATGCAAAGGAATGAAAGTGGACCACTTTCTGACACCATATACAAAAATCAATTCAAAAGGTATGAAAGACCTAAATGTGGTACCTGAAACCATCAAAATCTTTGGAAAGAACACAGGTAGCAACTTCTTTAACATCGGCCATTGCAACTTCTTTCTAAATGTGTCCCCTCGGGCAAGGGAAGGAAAAGAAAAATAAACTATTGGGACTATATCAAAGTAAATATCTTGTCCACAGTGAAGGAAACACTGAATGAAACTAAAAGGAAACCTATGGAATGGGAGATAATGTTTTCAAATGATATATCTGGTAAAGGGTTAGTTTCTAAAATATATAAAGAACTTATAGAACTCAATACCAGAAAAAGCAAATAATTCAATTTAAAAATGAGCAGAGGACATAAACAATCATTTGTGAGGTTTTTGTTTTAAGATTTTATTTATTTATTTGACAGACAGATCACAAGTAGGCAGAGAGACAGAGAGAGAGAGAGAGAGGAGGAAGCAGGCTCCCTGCTGAGCAGAGAGCCCAATGCGGGGCTCGATCCCAGGATCCTGAGATCATGACCTGAGCTGAAGGCAGAGGCTTTAACCCACTGAGCCACCCAGGTGCCCCGTGAGTTTTTTTTTTTTAAAGCTAGTTTTTGTGCCTAAAAGATTTGGTAAAACTTCACCCTAACCTCACTTTAGCCATTAGTCATATTGTAAATTTAAGAGTCCTTCCACTACCTTACTTGCCTTAATCCAGATGAATTCAAAATTGTCTTGTCCTTACATTCCACTGTCAGGGCTTGGAACTAAAGGGGTGATAGGGCAGTCTGACCTATAAAGGGCCATTGCTTCTTGTCTTCTGGAATTTATTTCTCTACTGATAGGGTCTAAGATGATATGGGCTTTGGTTTCTGGTAGCCCCATAATGCTGTTAGTTTTGGTTAGTTTGATAATCATCTAAAACCCTGAGTGTTTCTTAAACACTCTTCTTAGTTAGTTGAAAACCTGACCAACCAGGAGGTTTATTAAATCTACTGACAGTCTCTCACACCACTGCTTCTAAAATTTCATATCATTAGGTTCAGAATATTATTTTAGCTATTTTTATTCTTTGTAAGTTTTGAACTCTGTCATCCAATGAGATTATTTTCCTCAATCTTAACGCCATTAGCAAATGGAACTTTCATTTGCTACCCCTTCTTCTGATAAACCTATAGTTTTGGGTAGGCATGAAGACAGGGCCTCTAGCTAGACACTAAAAACTCCATCTAAATATGTATATATAATTATTAATCTTTTAGTTAAGATCATCAAGTCTTTAGTAAGATATTTGAGTTTATTCATTCATCACATAGTAATTGAACAATTTCTCTCAGCTATGCACTGTGGTAGATAATGGGAATACAAGATCTAATAAAACTTGTTTCCCCTGTTCAAGGATTCAAAGAAAAAAGACAAGAAAAAAGATTAAATATGGCATATGTTAGAACAATATAAAAAGCTTTAATGTCTCAAAGGATTTAAGGCCAAAGGGAGAAATGATAATTATTTTCTATATCTCGATAGGTGGTGGGTGCTGTGATATGCTACTGATAATCTGGTTTAGAAATTAAAAAATAATACTCTCAGTTGCAGAGAGTGTAGCCCGTAGGAAATTCACAGCTGCCATCCCCTGACAAGGATGATTGTGCTTAAGAGAGCCATGTTGGCTCACATCCAATGACTGAAGCAGAGATGTTAGAACCTGCCCACCTTACCCAACTGGTAACAATTCTGAAGAGTCATTCTAGCTTCATAATTTCCAGTAAAGTCACCTGAGGGTTCCCTTAATGCTGCCTTGCAGTATAATTTCCCTCCCTCCCTCTGATAGATAGATAGACAGGTAAGAGAAGTCAAGTAATAGTTATACTTTGAGGCAGTACCTTGGAGCTAGCAATGACCGGAGCTTCTAAGTTTTGGATGGTTTTATGGGTTTGCTTTTCTTTGTAAGAAAATTATCTGTGCACCTGTAGGGAAGTTTATTTTTAAATAACTTTTACCACTTCATTAAGCTTTTTAACAGTAGAATTAGTCATATTCATCAATGTCTTGTACATGTTAATTGTTTTATTCCTTAAATTTTTGATTAGAAGTTATTAGGGAGAAATGTTATATCTCTACTGTTTAGATTTTCATTATGTGGATAATCATTAAACTTACCTCTTCTTCTGTACTTACACCTACCCAGAGAGTTTTGGTAAGTTATCTGATGGCAGAGTTGGAGAACAAAAGGGCAAGAGCAACTCAGTCTTGTCTCTTTTAAGCTAACTGACCTGCTGCACACATTGTGTTCTTATCCATTCCAAAGTCTTACAAGGATAGGAACCCACATCATTTGTATTGCAGTGGTCCGCACCGCCTGGTTTGGTGGGTGAATCATTCTAATGTTGATATTCCTGATTCCTGTGCATCTAAGCAAGTGTCTTAATTAAAAGGGAGAGTCTCAGACAAGGACTTGGGTACAGATAGTTTATATGGGAATGAACTCCAGGAAAAGGAGTAAAAGAGTGAATAAAATGGGATAGTGGAAGAAGAAAAATCAATAAGAAATGTATTACTGATCTGATAACTGATGTGCTCCATCTCTTTGGAGGCCTGCTGAAAAACTGTGTAGAGTATATTTAGAATTGTCCTTCCACCATGCATCATTTACTTACTAATTTGGATCTTAATTGGTTGACGGTTTACCCCTAGGAACTTCCACACACCCTGGCTGCTCTACTGGACTGCTGAGTAATTAGGTAAGGGCTTTGCAGAAAATGTGGGGATTGACGTAGAATGTTAAGATAAAAAAGTACTTAAAATAGGTGCAGCTAAAGTTGGAGGTGAAGAGGGTTGGCCTGGGGCACCAAAAGCCTCTGCTATAACCACCTTCCCCAATATCAGATTTGATAGTAATAAGACAGATATTTTGTCCTTCTTTTTTTAATTTTTAATTTTTTATTAACATATAATGTATTATTAGCCCCAGGGGTACAGGTCTGTGAATCACCAGGTTTATACACTTCACAGCACTCACCATAGCACCTACCCTCCCCAGTGTCCATATACCTCACTCCTCCTTGTCTGTTTTTTAATAGATTTAGGATTGCAATTGGGTGAGCAGTATTGTTGTTATTTGATTTGAATTTCTTAAAATTCTAACAGTATCAACCCATGATTTATTTCTGATTTCTAATTGTTATAGACCTTGTAACTAAACTAAATTTTAAAGTATTTTACACCTCCAGCAATACAAAAATAAATATGTATTAGGTTAATTATTCCAGCATTATTTGCAATTGCAAAAAAACAAATTCCCATCCCTAGGAGATGAACAAATAAACTATTAATAGTACATCTACACAGTGGAATATTGTGAAGTCATAGAAAAGAATGAGGATTATCTCCATGAATTGATATGGCTTGGTTTGCAGGATATGTTGTTAAGTAAAAAACCTAAAATTCAAAAAAGCATTTATTACATGATACCTTTTTGTGAGGAAGAGGTGAGGATAAAAAAATATATATCTGTATGTATATACTTCTGGAGAACTTTTTTATATAAAAAGACACTAAAGAGTCATGATACCTAAAAGCAGTGGCGATCTAGGACAGGGTCCAGAACCATGAAGGAACAACAATAGAAAGCATGTTATTAGTGCAGTTGGCAAAGTTTGAATAGTACATTGGCACAGTATATTAGATAAAAATATTGCATTAAAATCCTGAATTTGATGTTAGTATTATTAAGAGAATATGCTTTTTCTTAAAGGTGTATGTGCTAAAGTATAGTAAAGCATCATGTTGCTGACAAATATGAATTCAGTAACTCAGCACAACTAATAAATAACAATCAAGTTCATTACACTGCAATAGCATAATATATATATATTCTTTCTAGTATCAAATATAATACTTGTTAATACCTTGTATATGAGGGGAACAGATGTGGCAAAGTATGTTAATATTGAATCTAGATAAAGTGTATTTAGGAATTCATTTTATTATTCACCCAACATTTATGTAAGTTTGAAGAGGTTTTCAAAATAAAACTGAACTATTAAAATGCATTAGTAACATGTTAATCTGTAATTTACCATTTAAAATGTATTTTTCATAAATTCTGTCACTGCTTTTTGAAACACAAAAGAACACTATCCCTGGGACTTAATATATTCTATCACAATTGGCACATACTCAGTATCTAAAAAGCTAGAAAAAAATAATTCTTGTCCAAATTCTCATTGGCTAAATTTTGTGACTCATGCATCCATTTTTAGAATATGAGCCCCAATAAGGGTTATTCCTCAAGCCTATATGCATAATTTGTGCCAAACTAAAAAAAAAAAGCATTTCTCTCTAAATTGCGACACTTAGTTTGATCAGTAATTCTATTTTTATTACATTTTTCATTTAATAATAAATGATTAGAAGAGCTGTTAGTTGGAATTGACCATAATTTTTAAAAAATTAATCTACAGAATAAATTCTAGATAAATTCAAAAGATAACATAGATTTCTCAAAAATTAATTTAATCTCCCTTAACCAAGATTCTTTAAATTAAAGACCTGGATGAATTAAATATGATTTCCGTACCATCTACAGAAGCCTTTTCAAAATGCTTTGAAGCATACTTATGACTAGATGAAGTGTTTTTAAACCTATCAAAATTTTAATATATACTTAGATGCTGATGACTAATGGAACAAACCAGAACTCCTTATTGGGAATAAATAACTATAAAGAATTTGACTGGAAAATCACAAGAATAGATAGTCCTATATAAAGTGTCTTTGATTCCTTTTACAAATATGCTTTTTGGACTTAGGATTCCAAGCATATAGAGTAAATCTACTCGTCCTGTTCTTCCCACTAAATTCAACTAAAAACCACTGGGAATTATATATAAACAAACATAATAAGACTCTAAAAGAGTGAAGTATGACATCTCCTAGGGATCTCAGGCTATGAAGAATGGCAGGGTGGTGAGTTCTCTGGGTTTTCTTTTGCTTCATACATCCTGCAGTTGAAGCTCCAGAAGCTGGCAACCTGCAAACACTAATGGGTGCAGACAAAAAAAATATCACAGGGTGGATGATACCCACAGCCTCACCCATAACCAATTTAGGTGATTTAGATGATGAGAATTTGGAATTTTTTAAAAAGATTTAATTTATTTATTTGACAGAGATCACAAGTAGGCAGAGAGGCAGGCAGAGAGAGAGGGGGAAGCAGGCTCCCTACTGAGCAGAGAGCCCGATGTGGGGCTTGATCGCAGGACCCTGCGATCATGACCTGAGCCGAAGGCAGAGGCTTTAACCCACTGAGACACCCAGGCGTCCCTGAGAATTTGGACTTTTAAGGTGAGAAGACTTAGATGAAAATTTGGACTTGAGTTGATGCTGTAGTGGGTTGATATTTTTGGGGGCTATGGAGTAGAGTGAATGTATTTTGTGTGTGGACTGGATATGTATCTTTGAGAGCCAAAGTTTGGACTACTGTAGACAGAATAATAGCCCTCCAGTGAGGTCCAGGTTCTAGTGCCTATAACCTGCCCTTATCTTACCTTGAAAAAGAGACTTGGTAAAGATAGTTTAAAAAAAAAAACCTTTTAAATGAGCAGATTGTTGTGGTTTTGGGGTGGGCTTAATGTAATCACAGTGGATCCTTATAAGGGGAAGAGGGTGGCATAAGAGTCATAATTAGATATAGAGAAATAATAGTGGAACCAGCCAGTCAGGGTGATGTGATCATTGACTAAGACCACAAGGCAAATAATCAGGGAAGCCTCTAAGAGCTGGAAAGGAGAAGGAAATGGATTATCCTCTAGAGCCTTGAAGGAACTCAATCCTGCTGACATTTTGATCAACCCAGTAAGACCCATTTTGGAGTTCTGACATCAAGAGCTATAAGAATATATAGGAAATTAATGTGTATTTGAAGCAATAAGTAATAGAACTGAAAGGAGAAAGAAACAAAACACATTTATAGTTGGAGACTTCAATACCTGTTTCTCTCAAAAATGGATAGAATGATTACACAGAAAATCAGCAAGGATATAGAAGAGCCTAGTAACACTGGAAACAGAGTCTAATTGGCATTTATACAAAACTGAACACAACAGCAAAATATACATTCTTTTCAAGTCTCCATGGAACATATATCTCTATAGATTATATTTGGGGCCATAAAACAAACACATTTAGAAGAATTGAAATCATGTGTTCCTTAACCACAGTACAGATAGGTACAGAAAGATAAATGAATGAATACAGAAAACAGGAAAGTCTCCAAATCTTTGAAAACTGCACACTTCTAAATTATCCATAGGTCAAAGTATCAAGGGCAATAAAAATTGATAAACAGAATACAAATGAAAATGCGAGACTTTAAAATTTGTGGGACACAGCTAAAGCAGTGCTTAGAGGGAATCTTACAGCAAGCATAGTATAGTAAGTAAGTAAATGTGTATATCAGAAAAGAAGAAAATTCCCAAGCCAGTACTTAAAGCTTTCACTTTAAGTACTTTACCCAATAGCAGAAAGAAGAAAATACTAAAGAGAAGGAAGCAATGAAATTGATTTTTTTCTGTTGTTTTTCTCTTTTTAATGAAACAAAAAGTTAGTTTTTTGAAAGGATCAAAAAAATTGACAGACTTCTAGCAAGACTATCAAAAAATAGAGATGACGTAAATTAGTAATATCAGCAATGACAGGGCACACCACTACAAACTCTATAGGTTTAAAAAAGATAATGGTATATTACAGATAACTGTACATACATAAATTTCACAAATTAAATGAAATGGACCTCTCCCTCAAAACACACAAACTACCACAACTCACCCATCATGAAATACATAGTTTGAGTAGTCCTATAATCTACAAGGAAACTGAATTAGTTTTCAAGCAACTTAACACAAAGACAGTCTCAGGACCAAGTAGCTTTAATGAAGAATTCTAACTATTTAAAGAACATTTAACAGCAATCTCATACAGTTCTTTCAGAAAAGAAACAGAAGATGAAGAACTTTCCAATCCATTTTAGTAAGCTCGTATTAACCTGACATGCAGTCAAGAGAAAGTACCTATATATATAGATATACATATCTATCTATCTATCTATCTATGAGAGAGTTGATATCCTTAACAAAACATTAGGAAATAGAATGCATGATGTATACAGATAATTTTAACCTGTAACAAAGTAGGGTTTATTCCAGAAATATGAGGTTGGTTCGATATTCAAAAATTAATCAGTGGAGGGGCACCTGACTGGGTTAGTCAGTAGAGCATGTGACTCTTGATCTCGGAGTTGTGGGTTCAAGCCCCATGTTAAGTGTAGAGATTACTTAAAAAATCTTTAAAAAAAATTAATATCATTCAGACTAAAGAAGAAAAAAATGATTATATATATCAATGCAGAAAAAGTGTTTGACAAAAGTCAACACTCATTTATGATAAAAACTCTCTGCAGACTAGGAATAGAGGAGAGCTTCCTCCACCACATTGAATCCTCAGCTAACATGCTTAATGACAAAATACTAAATGCTTTCCTATTAAGGTTGGGAAAAAAGCAAAGATGTCCATTCTCCCCATTCTTTTTTTTTTTAGGATTTTATTTATTTACTTGACAGAGATCACAAGTAGGCAGAGAAGCAGGCAGAGAGAGAGGAGGAAGCAGGCTCCCCACTGAGCAGAGAGCCTGATGCGGGGCTCAATCCCAGGACCCTGAGACCATGACCTGAGCCAAAGGCAGAGGCTTTAACCCACTGAGCAACCCAGGCGCCCCCATTCTCCCCATTCTTACTGAACAGGGTGAACAAAAGCAAAGATGGCCATTCTCCCCATTCTTACTAAACAGTGTGAACAAGGCAAGAAATGGAAATAAAAGGTGTAGAGATAAGAAGTGAAGAAATAAAACTATTTTTAAGATGATATGATTGTGTACTTATAAAGTTATTTAAAAAAGAATCTTCCTAGAACTATTAAATGAGTTTAGCAGGTTCAACACAGAAAAAACAATTCCACTTCTTTATACTAGCAATGAACATTTTAAACATTGAAATAAAAATGGAATTCCAATAAATGCTCAAAAAGGAATACTTAGTTGAAAATTGAACAAAACATATCCATGACTTGTATGCTTACACCTACACATTGCTTGTGAAAGAAATCAAAAATCTAAATAAAAGGGAAGACATGCCATATCCATAGATAGGAAGGCTTGGAATAGCAAATTCCATTTCCGCCCAGATTTAAGGCAATTCCTGTCAAGATCTCAGGAAGAATTTTTTTTTCGTAGATACAAGATTATTCTAAAATGTATATGGAAAGGTGGAGATACTAGAATATCTAAGACCGTTTTGAAAAAAAAATGGGAGAACTTTTAAATATTTAAAAACTTTTAAAACTTACTCTGTAACTTCAGTAATCAAGACTTGTGACATAGATCAGATAATAAATGGAACATAATGGAGAATCCATAAATAAAGAAACACAAATATACACCAGTGAATTGGGCTTCCATGGGTCTGGGGAGAAGGAAGGGGATCCATAGAAGTCTTACACAAAACTAAGAACAGGTCATAGACTTAATATAAAACTTAAAACTATAACACTTCTAGGAGAAAAATCGTAGAAAACTTTAGAATTTAAGACTAGGCAAAGCATTTTTAGATTTGATACCAAAATATGATCTGTAAAAGGAAAATTAGGCGAATTTTACTTTATCAAAACCAAAAACTTTTGGTTTGTTGAACTAAAAGCTAAGCTGTGGAGTTGGAGAAAAGATTTGTCAATTATATGACAAAGACTTAGTACCTAGAATATATAAAGAACTTAGAACTCAACACTTAAAAGGCAAACAGAAAATGAGCAAGAGATATGCTGAGACATTTCACTGGAGAACATAATATAGATAGCAAATAAACACAAGAAGAGATGTTCAACATACATCCTTATTCACAGAGAAATGTAAATTAAATCACAATAATATATCATTACACACGTTTCAGAATGGCTGAAATTACAAAAAATGTCACAGTATCAAATCCTGGCAAAGGTGTGGAGAAATTCATACATTGATGGTGAGAATATGGGTTGCTATAACCACTTTAGAAAAGGATAGATTTTTCTAAACTTGTTACTTGAACTCTTAATTTTGGAATAGCTGTGTATATGCCTGAGTTGAACAAAATAATACAAGGAGATATCATGTAATCTTTACTTTGTTTAGGTATATTTTTAATTTTCAAATTGGTTCCATAAAATATTCATTATTCAAGTAAAATGTATGGTGCAAAATCTATCATTGGATTGACTTTTTGACATTTTTTGTTCTTGATAGAAAAAAAGGAAATGCGTAAATAAAAATAATAACACAAATAGAATGTTTATTTTACTGTTACTGTGTCGAAATTTTCAAAGATATCAAGTCAAGTTGGTTGTTAGTTTTAAAGTTCTCTTGTTAGGTACACACCAATTTGGGATTCATCATTCTAGATGTATTGACTTCTTTATTAATAGGTAACATCCCTCTTATACAAATAATAATCATTGTTCTGATCCTAGGAGTGCAAAGTTGGTTTGACATATAGAAATAAATCAGTATATTGGGGTGCCTGGGCTCAGTCAGTTAAGCATATAACTCTAGATTTTGGCTCAGATCATAATCTCAGTGTTGTTAGATCGAACCCGGTGTGGGGCTGCATGCTGGGTATGGATACTGCTTAAAATTCTCTCTTCCTCTCCCTCCCTACCCTACTCATTTGCACATGCCCTCTATGTCTCAAAAAAAAAGGAAGGAAAGAAGGAAGGAAGGGAGGGAGGAAGGGAGGGAGGGAAAGAGAGAGGAAGAAAGGAAGAAAAAAAGAAAGAGAAAGAAAAAAAAGAAATTTAAGTAGCATATTGCCAAATAAAGGAGACATCCCATATAATCATCCATAAAAGATGCAGAAAAAAACATAAATTTCAGCAGACATTTATGATTTTAAAAACACTGGTAACTAGGAATGGAAGGAAAGGTCCTTAACCTGATAAAGGGAATCTATGAAAGACCCACAGCTAACACTTAATTGTGAAAGATGAAATATTTTCTCCCTAAGATAGGGAGCAAGACATGCATATCTCCTTTCACCATCTCTATTTCACATTGTAGTGAAGATTTTAGCCACCATGAAATGATAAGAAGACATAATGATTGAAAATAAAGGAAAACTCATTGTTTACAGATGACATGATTTTGTACCTAGAAAACACTACAAAATCGTCAAAGAGAATTCATAGAACTAATATGTTAATTTAGTAAAGTAAGGGGATCTAGGCTCATTATATATGGCCATTATATTTTTATGTACTAATAAACATTTGGATAATTGAATTTTAAGAAATCCACAAGGTCATAAACAATAAAACACCTAGATTATATTTAATGAAAAGTCATGCGTTTCTTTCAGTTGTTGAGAGTAATGAAAGAGCATCTAAATAAGTGGAGCAAAATATTGTGTTCATGGGTTTGGAGAATATTTTTGAAATGTCTATTCTCTAAATTTTTCTAAAAATTCACATTTTCAATGTAAATTTGACTTCTGAATATCTGCACATATGTGTGCATGCAGGCACACACACACACAGTGATAATTTACATGCACAGAGTAATTTGAATAAGAGTGTTAATAGCAGCTTTTTCATGAAAGCCAAAGTCTGAGAGAACCCAAGTGCCTATCTACAAGAGAATGGGTAAATGTAGTATATTTTTATACTGGTATGCTAATTCAGCAATATACGAAGAAGCAGTTACTGAAAGACAAAAACATGGATGAATCTAAAACAAAAACATGAAGTTGAACAAAATAAAGGCAGAGATAATACATGCTCTTTTATTTCATTTATATGACGTCCAAGAGCAGATGAAACTAAGCTATGTTGATGAAAATCAAAAGAGGGGGATGCCTGGGTGGCTCAGTCATCTGCCTTCAGCTTAGATCATGATCCTAGAGTCATGGGATGAGTCCCACGTTGGGCTCCTTGCTCAGTGGGGAGATTTTTCTCCTCTGCCTGCCACATTCCCTGCGTGTTCTCTTCCTCTTTCTCTGCCAAACAAATAAATAAAATTTTTTTAAAAAAATCAAAAGTGGTTGCATCTGGGCTGCCTTTAAAGGGACAGAAGAGGATTTTCTGGGATAATAGAAACATTCTGTATTTTGTTTCATGTGTTTATTTATTTTTTTTTTTAAAGATTTTATTCATTTATTTGACAGAGAGAGATCACAAACAGGCAGAGAGGCAGGCAGAGAGAGAGGAGGAAGCAGGCTCCCTGCTGAGCAGAGAGCCCGATGCGGGGCTCGATCCCAGGACCCTGAGATCATGACCTGAGCCGAAGGCAGCGGCTTAACCCACTGAGCCACCCAGGCGCCCCTCATGTGTTTATTATATTGGTGCATGCAATTGTAAAAATTCATTAGACTGAATGGATAAGATCTCTGCATTTTATATTAATTATTATACTTCAGTAAATTAATGTTACCCAGACTATTATTGACCAGTTCATTAGCCTCATGAGTTTTGAATTCTGAGAAGAAAATATTCTGGAAATTTCCTTTTTTTTTAATGAAGATTTTGTTTATTTATTTGAGAAAGAGAGTAAGAAAGAACATGGGTGGAGGGAGGGTTGGAGGGAGAGAGAAAAGCAGACTCCATGCTGAGCAAGGAGCATGATCCCAGGACTCTGTTACATGACCTGAGCTGCCCAGGTGCCCCTATTTGGGGAATTTAAAAAATTAATCAGCTTTGTCTGTGTAAGTCATAGAGGGTAAGTCAAGCTTTTCAAAAAAGAACTAATTTTTTGGACACAGGACATTGGCAGAGAAAAGTTTGTAAAAGAAAGTGCCCACTTATAAACATTGCATGAGAATTGCTTTCCTCTCCAGGGTTGTTTCAACTGCTTTGAGGCTTTATGGTTAGAATTCAAAATATCAGACAGGAATGTCCTTGACACAGTTATGATGATCTCCATTGTTGTTTCAGTAAGAGTAATGTTTTAATGTCTTTTTTCTTTCTCTTTACATTATGCTGTTAGCTTTAAGCCTCAGGGCAGAAGTACCATAAAATGGATAACTAATTGAAATATTTAAAACAGCCAGATAGCAGTATTCATGAACAATCACAGTGAACTAGCACAGAAAACTGCCTTCTCAGTATGAGTATTGGTTAGATTAGGAAAGATTACCTTCAGATTAAAGGTTCATCAAGGACAGGGATATGTCTTTTATTACACATAACATCTTCTTTCACAGTGTTAAACACAAATGTGTTAAAATACTCCCTGTTTAAATATAAGCAGAAGTTGTGCTATCTAGATAAACTCCATGGGGCAATATCAGTTAGTTAAATATTGCCATAATGGTATTGCATAACACACCACCCTGAAACTCACTTGCTTAAAACAGCAATCATTTATTCTCCTGGATCTGCTCTGCTGACTCATACACCTGCGGAGAAGAAACTGCAAAGTCACATGGCATGGGGTTTGGATACCAGGAAGAGTGAAGCTTTGGAGCCAATGATGTAATCTACTGCATGGGGATGTTGAGTTTTAAATAAAAATTCTAAGGAGCCTGTTGGTGAAGTATGATTGTGAAAGCTTATTGCCCTACAGAATCACCTTGATGATGTATCACAGTAAACCAAGATCCTTCAAAATTATTGCCTGAAATATAGTCTTACCTAGAGAATGAATTCTTCTCTTTAAATGTCAATTATCTACAAATTGATCTACAGAAAAATAGTGGAAGAACAACACTGAGTCTTTCTACCCATGAACACAGTATACCTCCAGTATAGAGTAAGGTTCCTATTGCTTTTGGTTTTTAACTTTAGACTTTATTTGAAACTCAATTACAGAGAGCCATCTCTTTCTCTCTTTAAAGGAAAGAGCATTTTGATTATTTAGATATATAAAGAATTATACTCCATAATATATTACCAAAGTGGAACACAGGGTCTCTTGGGTAATAAGCTGCCTAAATTAAGTAGGTTTGGGTTGAGGGTACTGCAAAATATGGAAGCTTAATATTGCAGATATTGGCAACTAAACTTTAGTTCCTTTGCTAACACCTATCCCATCTCAAATAAAAACTGACAGCATTAAGGGCTCTAGGTAAATCCTCGAAAGGGTAGAGTGATAAGGCAACTAAAATAGTATGATGGTTTTTGATCTTAGACATGATCAGCTTCAGAACTTATTCTTTCTCTGTATGCAGTGCCTTATGCCCCAAACTTTGTACACATAATCTTCATTCTTCCTTGAGGTGATAAATCCATGTCCCCACTTCCCTATTTCCCTGCCAATCCAGATTAATATTCTAAAGTCAGATTAGGTATGGAGTTGCAAAGATCTAGACTTAAATTGAAGAAATTTTTTAAAGCCCCGGGCTTTAGAATTTTTGGAACACTTGAAAACTTGCACACAACTCAGCCTTTTTCCAAAAATTCTCAGGATAGCTGAGGATCAATCTAGTTACCTCTATCTATATATAGTATCTAGCTAACTATCTATAGTTGATGACTATAGGATTCTAGTGGAAAAGTCAGAGAACTGATGGATCACAGCCCCTTAGGACATTAGAAATAGCAGCCATGTTCCCTAACTACCCAAGTTTATATTTTTACCCAGATGAATGAAGGAATATAGTTGTAATCTCTAGGAAGTCCAACCTTTGCAAGTATATGTGAAGTTTTCATCCTATCTTAAGGTTGAGAAAATGGGCTTTGCCACATCACAGATCACATTAAGAGGGGGGAGAAGACAACAGTAAGTGATATGATAATCCTGTGTGGTGTCACCCAATATTTCCAACTACAACAATATAGGATTTTGAAGAAATGCTTGTAAGGCTGTCCCAGCATGATGTCTGTGACTTGCCATCTCGGTGCTCTAGCAGGAGCTGTTCCTCAGAAGTAATGCCAAGGGAGAGGTACCAGCCAAATCAGCTACCTAGGAATGTGGAACTATTCATTGCAGCATGGGAGTCTCCACAATTCATAGAGAAGCATTTTACAGCTATCTTCCAGAGTGGCATATGGGGACTCCCTACCTAAGGAATTTCCTGTGTTTGAAAGGTCTTGGAAACTGTGACTCACCAGAGAAATTAATGACAAAAGCCCCTCAAAAATGAGTGAAGCTGCTAAAAAATCACAAATACTGAAACAAACTGCTACTTTGGAGAACAGTTCACTGACAGGAACTATTACCAGAATTTCTTTTTGGCAAGAATCATCCCTGGGAGCATAAAATGACTCTTAACGTAGGGAACTCAAGATCTCCAGTTTTACCTGGCATCAAAACATGCATTAGTATCTTTCCTCATGCATAAGGGATTTGATTTTAGATTGATCTATCAATAGAGTTCATACTATGAAGGAATAAAAGTTTTTCACACACAAAAAACCTCAAAATTGGAAGTGCCTAAACCTTTCATATGGACTAACCAGTTATGGTAACCTTGAATTCCAGCCCATATTTTAGATCCCAGCTGAGTCTGAGAATAAGGGGTTATACAAAAGTGTATATGTCATTGACCTACAAAATGGGCTTGTCTTTGTTTATTTCTCTTAGGTTTTTAGATTTTCATTGAAATGGACATTTGACAGTAGACAGAGTATAATGGCTGCATACTGATATTCAGCTTAATGAAAGAGTAGAGTAGAATATGACAGCTGTAGTAAGAAGCATTCACTTTGATAAATGTGGATGTCACTAATGCAAATTTAATTGGAATTGATGAATTTTTTGAACTTGGTGTTTTCCTGATCTCTGATAGAATGTGTAGGGATATAAGAATTTGTAATGGAAGAATATTTTGTCCTTTTTTAGATTTAACTTCCTAGATTTAAATATAACACTTGTATTTAAATAGATTTAGATTTAATAGATTCCTAGATTTAAATATAACACTTGTATTTAAATAGAAGCCAATGTGTTTCCTCTTACCCATCTTATACAGCTAACAGCCATAACAAATCTAGTAATCATAATACTGTATCTGCTGAGATGGGTAAAGATTAAAAGCTGTTCTCACAACAATAAAATCTCAGTATTCTATTTTGTTCGACCTTCAAGGAATTGTTTAGGATCAAGAAGTCCTATGCACAACAGATAAATGGATAAAGAAGATGTGATATATTTATACAATGGAGTAATACTTGGCCATCAAAAAATGAAATCTTGCCATTAACAATGACATGGATGGAACTAGAGGGTATTATGCTAACCAAAGTAAGTCAACCAGAGAAAGACAATTATCATATAATCTCCCTTGTATGAGGAATCTGAGAAATAAGACAGAGGGTCTTAGGGGAAAGGAGGGAAAAATGAAATAAGGTGAAACCAGAGAGGGAGATAAGCCATAAGAGACTCTTGATCTCATGAAACAAACTGAGGGTTGCTGGGGAATGAGGGGGTAGGGAGAGGTTGGTTGGGTTATGGACACTGGGAAGGGTATGTGCTATGGTGAGTGTGGTGAAGTGTGTAAGAATGATGAATCACAGATCTGTACCCCTGAAATAAATAATACATTATATGTCAATAAAAATAATAATAATTAAGACAAGTCCCATGTACACTTGGGCTTGGGGTACATGTTGAACCTCTGATCATCTCTCAGGCTATCCTGAGAATGTGAGTTACCTGGATTTTCTGAAAGAGCTGTTGTCTCATTTTTTAGCCTTTGATTTTGCAATATTCTGGGTGCCATTTTCATAGTATAAACAACATATCTGAGTGCCAATGTGTTATTTTTATACCTTCTGGATTTCTTTTTTTCTTTTTTTTTTAAGATTTTATTTATTTATTTGACAGAGAGAGAGATCACAAGTAGGCAGAGAGGCAGGCAGAGAGAGAAGGGGAAGCAGGCTCCCCGCTGAGCAGAGAGCCTGATGCGGGGCTCGATCCCAGGACCCTGAGATCATGACCTGAGCCGAAGGCAGAGGTTTAACCCACTGAGTCACCCAGGCACCCCACCTTCTGGATTTCTTAAGGAGAAAATAGGCAAATAGTATTTGGATTATAGTTATGAATCTGTGGTTATTGACAGAAAAGTAAATCTGAGTGCCATCCCAAAAATGTCAACATCAACTACAATAGGAGGTCATGTTCATCTCCCCAGTTGTAAGATGGTTTCCCTGTCACAGATAAGGACTAAAGAAGAGTGTGGTGCACAAAAACAAGGGGCCAAAACAGGAGCAACAGGGGCTAGGCAGAGTTAAATAAGCCTAAATGAATGGGGAGATTTATGAGTACTGATTCATGGAAAGCAATGATGTCTGGTAATCAAGTGGAGTTTTGTCTTTATTTTTACCATTTGGTCTTTCCCTTTAGCCGGCACTGCTGCTCTTCTTGACAATATGAGTTCTTGTTAATACATACCAGACTTATGTGATTTAAGTGGGGGGTTTACAACCCTGTTTGGAGGTACTCAATACTTTATTGAAGTCAGCTGAGCAAGGAGAGAGGGGAAAGGAGGAAAAGGAAACTCCTTAGATGGAAATAGAAGTTTTGGTGACACATACCTGGTAAGCAAATTAATTATGTAGAGGGAACTAGCTCTTAGGCATTTTGCTATTGGGCTTCCTATTTTTTTTTTAAATTAAAATCCTTCACAAAAACCTTTCCTATAATGTTTTCCTCCAAATAAATTGAATTTGTAATGCTTTGTAATGCTCTAAGCTGTCAAAAAAGTTATTTACATTTGTATAAAATGCAGCTGATACATGAACATAAAACTAGATTACTGCTTAGTCTTTTCTTTCATGTGAATTCTAAACATCTAGAGTTAGTCATAATTATCTGGTTGGTACAAATTAATAACTTACTCTTAAAACCACCATATTGAGTTTTCTCAAGTGGTCAACTATTACAACAATATGCACCATAACAATCAACCACACATATCTTTGTGACATTTCATAATAAGCATTTATTTCTCAGGAGTCTGAGGGTAAGCGGTAGGTTGGCTGATTGAGGCTAAGCTTCAGTGTCATGATTTTTGCTGGGGTAACTCAGCTCCATCTTTCATCCAAAAGGTGAAATCATTTTTCACATGTCAGCCATTCCCCTCCTGAGATCAATAGGCTAACATGGTTGTGTTTTCTCATGATAGTGGCAGAAGTGCAAGAGAGTAAGCCCAATTTTAAAAGAGCTTATCTAAACATTGTGCACATAAATTCTGCTGTCTTTCCATTAAACAACACAAATTATATGGCCTAATGCAAAATCAAGGGTGGGGAAATAGACTTTAAGTCTTTAACTGGAAGAACTACAAAGTCACATGGAAAATGGCGTGGAATCAAAGAGGAAAAAAGAATTGAGGTCATTAATATAATCTAACATATTTTGTAAACCCAAATGTGACATTTCTCCATTTTCTTTTCAGATGTACATGCATAGGTATTTACACAGAAATATATACACAATGTATGTATATAATGTATACTAGTATCTTTAAAGAGTAGTGTTTTCTTATGCAGAAATATCATTTTTTCTTAAATAAATATACAATGTTGAAACCCATTTGTGGGACAAAGGCAACTAGCCAGGCAACCTGAATCAATTTTTGTGATCAGTGGATTCTGCACCTCACCCCCCCACATGCTTATTTGAAGTTGTAGTGCATAAGAGTAGGATATTTTAAATTATTCAAGTAACCAAATAACCTTGCATGATAAGATATTTTTCAGTACTTTCTTTGAATATATTGGTCACATAGATAATCATCATTTCTTTTAACAAAAAAGAAATGAATTTCAGTTGTAGAGATGGCATGGGGAAATTGCCTTGAATAAAGCAGCAACACAGAGAGAAAAAAAAGCCCACACACTCAGTAGGTATATCTTTCTCAGAATCCTATGTATTGCAAAGACATAAATAAGTAATTGCCTCTAAGGAAATCTCAGCCTAGCCTTGCTCAGGTACCTGAGTCACTCTTTAACTTTGCCAATATGACACTTCCAATTTTTCACAAGCTCAGATAAATCAGCAAACCTCACAGAGCTGAATATTATACCGTGTTTGCAACACTGCCAGATCTCGCTGCCCTCTTCAGCCCAATCACAGAAGGCAGAAGTTACTCATCAAATAATTTTCTCTCCTTCAGCCTTGACCTTTAGTCACTGCTTATCTTATTTCTTAGTGCATCCCCTTTGCATTCTAACCCCCTCTTCTTGTTTGGGTTCTCATTACCATTTCTTGGGCCATTGAAAGAATTTCCTCAAAAGTACCTCTCCCCTCTCCCTACTCATCTAATGTAATCCATCATGTATAGTATTCTCATACTCCATTCAGTATCTTCCCACAAAACGCATGTACACATGCAAGTCCAAGACCTCTGTGTTCTGCATACTGGCTTTATTCTGGACCCTTCCTTTTTTTCCCCAGTCTAATCTCCCAGCCCCTACTCACACACTAGTCAAGGCTGAACAGCTCATCCTAGTTTGCCTGGACTCTCCAGGTTTTAGCGCTGAAAGTCTCACAACAGTTCCAGGCAAACCTGGGTGGTTGATCACTCTAACATACTCTCATTCATTCAATCACACACACCAGGAAATTTATTTAATGAATAATTAATGAAAACCTAATATGTACTAGGCATTGCTCTGGGTGCTGGAGATTCCTCAATAAACAAGAAGATAAGGTCTTTTCTTATAGGCTTAAAAATTCTAATAGGAAGAGATAGATGATACACAAAAGATAGACATATGTCATTGGTGACAACTGCTGTGAAGAAGAAAAAGCAAGGGAGAGTGAAGAAGTAAGTAGCTGGGAGGGTGATACATCTTTACAGGGAAGAGGGAAGTTCTAATCAAACTTCTGTGTACATTCTATGGTTAACAGTTTGCCTGTCTCATTGTGTGCCCTAAAATACCTGATTCATTCTTTCATGGATTCATTAATGTATTAAATTGCACCATAAAACCATAGTTTTGCCTCAATACTTACTACCCCCTAGACATGGTTTTAGAGACTGGTGACAAAAGAGTGAATGAAACTCCCCTACTCCCCACTGTCATGGTTCTTACAGTTAAGTTTGAGAAAGATTTGAACCAACAATCACACAAATATGTTTATAATAGTAACATGTGATAAATATTAAGAAGGAACTGAGTGGGAAACTATTGGGTATTTAATGGTAGGATCTAATTTTGATTCAGGAGTTAAGAATACTTGCAGAAAAATTGATATCTGAGTGCCAAAGGACTAGGAGAATTAGCCAAGGGAGGTATGTTGGGGAAGAAAAATGTTCTAGGCAGAAGAAGAAGCACATGTGAACCTCTGAGGAAGGGAAATGAAAGCTTAGTCTGGAGAAGAAAGCAAACCCATCTGTGTGGAGCACAGTGAATGATAGGTGATAAGTGTTGAGAAGAGAGTAGAGACTAGATCAGGGAGGTTTTTGTAGTCTGAAGAAGCTTGGTCTTGTTTACACTTTGGAATGACCTAGGGTTTTATAAAATCCTGTTGCCTGGTTCCCTCTTTCGAGTTTCTGGTTTGGGGTACAGATCTGATGTTAGGTTTTAAAATATTTCTCATTGATGAATATTTTCCCCAAGTATAATCTTTCATCTGTTTCTTCACACAAGAAAAGACCTCGCCCCAGTTTTTAGGTATTGGAACCCTGCATATTTTCCCCAGGTTCAAGTGTTAATTTTCTTGGAAATATCTCCTTCCCCTGCTGAAAACATTATTCCCCTTTCTCTTTGCCCTTTGATGTCTTGTTTAGATGTAGCATTAAAGAGCATCAGAAACTAACATTCTGATTAACTTTATGAATGGCTTTGAACTCTTTCTCTCACCCATCACTTGCCTTGTTTGTCTCTGCCTCATTTCCATTCTTCATGCTGCCTCTCAAAACCTTAGTACATAGACTTGACTGTGGTAGATATTAGGTATGAGTTGATTAAATTGAATAGACTACCACCTTAAGAGGAGACAAATGCACAGGACAGTACAATATCTCTAAATCTTGGATTTACATTCATGAGGGTGAATAAGCTTACATCTACTCACATTACTTGGCTGTCTTTGAGATAAGCACAGGCAAAAGTAATTGTCATTTTTTATTTAATGTTCTAAGCTGAGATGAGAAAAAGATCATGTTCTGCAGGCTCTAAATTTGATCTTACCTTAATGGTTTTATTTTCCATTATAAGTTTTTAAAAGTTGGGAATAAACATGCCGAACTCTTCTTTATTCATATTTTTCTGGTGAACCATACATCTAAATAGTGTTCATTTGCTTTGGATGTTGCTGGCATCATTTTTAGCTAGTGCTTCTGATCTTGTTAAAGGCAGAATCCATTTTTATTTTTTAATCAAGAATTCTGTCTTTGATAGTGAGTTACTGAGAAAGGAATAGATAAAACCTGAGCTGTCCAGAGGGAATTTCCCTGGCCTGCTTTGTGGAGATAGGCCAACATCAGGCAGGGTTATTAATCATGCTTCTCTTTATGGACCTCAAGTTCTTCTCGCTTCTACTGAAGAAAAACAAAATCATTTAAATGAAAACTCATATATTGTATATCAAACATTCTTACATGAAAACTAAACATATATCATTAATTCCATAACCTGTAAGCACAGATGAGAGGAAGGCAGAATAATAATTCCATCCTAAAACTGCTGTATCATTTTGACTACCTTTGATGGCAGGTAGAATAAAAGTAAACTCAAATTTCAAAAGTAGGAAACATCTTATTTCACTGACCAAAAAGACCATTCCAGACTTGGTTAATTCATAGGTTCAATGATCCCTTTAAGGATCAGGTTTTTCCAGTATCTGCTTTGCCATCTTTCCTGTTACAAAGAGGTCCTCAGGTTAATTCCTCTCATAATTATAAAGATGGCCACCACAGTTCCAAGCATCACGTGGAAACACAACATCCAGAGGAACATTCCCTGGCCTTCTTTGGTCTCTAAAACAAACAAAAACAAAATGAAACAAACAAACCCAGGCAACACTTCCCCCAAAGTTACATTCTTGCTTGCCACTCAGAAGACTTCCTCTCACCATTTGTTGAAAAAAATTATGCAACAATTCCATGTTCAAAGGAAATGGTACCACCACTATGGGTTTAGTCCGGTCAAGAACCATCTCTTGGGACTGATGCCCAAAACACATGGCCCTGTAGAGGAGAGTAGATACTTGAATAAGACAGAAAAGGTAAGAGAATGAGAACAGTGGGAAGGAACCAATTAACAGTATCTGCTATAACTGGCATGGAATTTGAGAGATACAAATTGTAGACCATTATATTTCTTCTTCAAACTGGGAGGTTATAACATTCAAATCAGAGACTTTAGGAAGACTACTTTAAATTTTGTTGATTTCAAAATTTAAAAAGTGTGAGGAAAAGTCCCTTTTAAGAAAAAGCAGTACTCACGTTAGTTTGTTATATTTTTTTAAATTTAATTTAATTTGTGTGTGTGTGTTCCAAAATTCACTGTTTATGCACCACACCCAGTGCTCCATGTAATACGTGCCCTCCTTAATACCACCACCAGGCTCACACAACCCCCCACCCCTCTCCCCTTCAAAACCTTCAGTTTGTTTCTCAGAGTCCACAGTCTCTCAGTTTGTCTCCCCCTCCCATTTCCATTTCCCCCAACTCACTTTTCCTCTCCATCTCCCAATGTTCTCCATATTATTCCTTATGCTCCACAAGTAAGTGAAACCATGTGATAATTGACTCTCGATGCTTGACTTATTTCACTCAGCATAATCTCCTCCAGTCCCATCCATGTTGATACAAAAGTTGGGTATTCATCTTTTCTGATGGAAGCATAATACTCCATTGTAGATATGGACCATATCTTCTTTATCCATCCATCTGTTCAAGGGCATCTTGGTTCTTTCCACAGTTTGGTGAGTGTGGCCATTGCTGCTGTGATCATTGGGGTACAGATGGCCCTTCTTTTTACTACATCTGTATCTTTGGAGTAAATACCCAGTAGTGCAATTGCAGGAACACAGGGTAGCTCTATTTTTAATTTCTTAAGGAATCTCCACACTGTTTTCCAAAGTGGCTGTACCAACTTGCATTCCCACCAACAGTGGAAGAGGGTTCTGCTTTCTTCACAACCTCTCCAACACTTGTTGTTTACTGTCTTGTTGATTTTGGCCATTCTGAGTGGTGTAAGGTGGTATCAATGTGGTTTTGATTTGAATCTCCTTGATGGCTAGTGATGATGAACATTTTTTCATGTGTCTGTTGGCCATTTGTATGTCTTCTTTGGAGAAGTGTCTGTTCATGTATTCTGCTCCTTTTTGACGTGATTATCTGTTTTGTGTGTGTTCAGTTTGAGGAGTTCTTTATAAATCTTGGATATCAACCCTTTGTCTGTAGTGTCATGATGGAAGAGCATTCCATGCTCATGGATCGGAAGAATAAACATTGTTAAAATGTCTATACTGCCTAGAGCAATCTACTTTCAATGCCACCCCAATCAAAATTCCACCAGTATTTTTCAAAGAGCTGGAAGAAACAATCCTAAAACTTGTATGGAACCAGAAAAGACCCCAAATTACTAAGGAAATGTTGAAAAGGAAAAACAAAACTGGGGGCATCATGTTGCCTGATTTCAAGCTTTACTACAAAGCTGTGATCACTAAGACAGCATGGTACTGGCACAAAAACAGACACATAGACCAGTGGAACAGAGTAGAGAGCCCAGATATGGACCCTTAACTCTATGGTCAAATGATCTTTGACAAAGCAGGAAAAAATATTCAGTGGAAAAAAGACAGTCTCTTCAAAAATGGTGCTGGGAAAATTGGACAGCTATGTATAGAAGAATGAAACTTGACCATTCTCTTATACCACACACAAAGGTAAACTCGAAATGGTTAAAAGACCTCAACGTGAGGCAGGAATCTATCAAAATCCTAGAGAACACAGGCAGTAACCTCTTCGACATTAGCCACAGCAACTTCTTTCAAGACATGTCCCCAAAGGCAAAGGGAACAAAAGCAAAAATGAACTTTTGGGACTTCATCAAGATCAAAAGTTTCTGCACAGCAAAGGAAACAGTCAACAAAACAATGAGGCAACCCATGGGATGGGAGAAGATATTCGCAGATGACACTATAGTTTATTTGTTATATTAAATCTTGCAAACTGGTCCCTGGCCTAGAGGATCTTGAATAACCAAGTCTGTACACAAAACCTCCATGGTGGCCTCTGAATTTGTTTCTCCTGCTGTTCTTTTTTTAAGTAAAACACCATTTTAGCATTGTGGACATTTTTACACTGTGTGTGTTTGCAGTGTGAAAATGTGATATTGATGGTACATTGGGAGACTGGGGAGATTGGTGTGAGTCAGGAGCTGGGGTCAGAGTTTGGAGTTGGGGCTTGGTTTAAGGAAGATAATCTGTTAGAGTTGGAGGGATTGACTCAGGCTAGGATAATGAGTGGATCTAAAATTGAGGGAGAAAGTGGGATGGGGTTAATTGAATTGTGTCACTGAGGCAGGGGAGCAGTTCCCAGATTGGACAGTTGACTTTGACACAGAAGTAAAATTCTAATGAGTTCTTGTTAAATAGACTGGTGACTTTATAAATTACCCAGATGGAAAAATCACTGCTTTCCTGCCTGGGAGACAGTACAGCACTCTGTGGTGAGATGATTATTCTACTCATTTGCATAGGGAATCTCAAATAACTGTGATGTTTTGACATCCAAAGAAGGTAACCACACCAGTCCATAGGTGGCTGGAAAACCTGGTGTGAGCAGCAATCCACAAAGACAGAGACCAGTGGGCAGCAGGAGTGGGGCGTCTTCCTTCCGTATGTTTGGCAGCAGAGGGCCAAGCAGAGGTTACAAGTCACAAACATGTTTACTGTCTCAGGTAAATCAAAAGTTTTCCTTTTTTTATTACATCTGGTCAGACATTTTTCCCTGAAAGCTAAATTCTCTTTGCGAAAGTTTATCTTGGATTTTTGTACAGATGCTTATAATTTTTTTTCCTTATGCTTCTTAGTTTTGTTATATTAATCACATCAAATGCTACGGTTAGCTTTCTCTCATTTCTTGGTTCTTTGAAACATTTGTATGAGAGGACTTTTGGTTGCCTGGGTGGCTCAGTTGGTTAAGCGTCCAACTCTTGATTTTAGCTCGGGTCATGATCTTAGGATTGTGAGATCAAGCCCCATGTTGGGCTCCATGAAGGGATTTGAGTCTGCTTGAGATTGTCTCCCTCTCCTTCCCCTGCTGCCTCTCCCCACCATTCTCTTTCTCTCTCCTTCCCTCCCTCTCTCTCTCTCCCAAATAAATAAATAAAATCTTCAAAATAAAAAGACAGGACTTCTAAGTTCCCTTGAATATCCAGTAAAGATTTGCTTGCAAAATCATTTGGCCTTGTTATCTTTTATGACACAGGATTGCTGTTGTTCTTTTTCCCCTATAGTTTAGTTTCTTCAAATGTTACTGGTATTTGTATATATTCTAGTTCTTTTTGAGTCACTTTTGACATTTTTAATTTTTAGATTATCCATTTCATTTACTATTTTCAAAATATTGGGAATATTTCTTTTACATCAGTATCAGTTTTAAAATGGTTCATTGTACAAGCCTGATTCTCACAGGTAAGATAAAGAGCCTGAATGTAGTTGAATAATACAGAATCATACAATTAAGCTGGAACATTCATGACCATGGATATTTTTTGAGGATCATGCTTCATACAGTAGGTTTTAGGGGAGGGAGTATCAAAAATGATATTGGCCAAGATTGAAGCATATCATTATTTGGAAAATGCTATAACTACTGGTTTAACAGGTGGCAGAAGTCTATTGGTGGAGCAGTAACTTGCACTAGCCAGCTTTTATTTCCTTTCTTGAAGCCTAAAGGGTAGATTGCAATTTAGATTCATTTTAATATGAATTTACATGTATTGAAAGAAAGAAGTATTTAAATAGTAATGTGGTATGACGGAAATTCGTGCTGAAGTTGAGCTCCATGGGGATGAGGGTTTTTGTCATTTTTATTTTGTGTTGTGTTTCCAGAGACTGAGACAGTGCCTGGCATATAGTAGGTGCTCAATAACTTTTTAAATGAAGGAACATCTGAAAATCTAATACTCATAACAACTTTGTGATTATAATAGCCCTTATATGTGCTTACTCTATATCAGAAATCATTCTAATTCTTTACACATGTTAATGTGTCTATCCTTATGAAATAGGAAATTGTGTAAAATAGTATCAGTTACATCTGTCTTTAAGCCATTTCTATATTGTTTTGATTACTGTGGTTTTATAATACCCCTTGAAATCAGGAAGTTTGATAGTTCTAGATTTGTTCTTTCTCAAGATTGACTTGGCTATTTGTGGTCTTTGGTGGTTTCATATGAATTTTAGAATTTTTTTTTACTTCTGTTAAAAATGCTATTGAGGTTTCTCTAGGGAACTGCACTGAATATGTATATTGCTTCAGGTAGTATGGACATTTTCAATATTAAGTCTTCAAATCAATAAACATGGAATGTTGCTCCATTTGTTTAATAGTTTTTAGTATACATGAATTTAATTTAGCTCCTTAACCAAACTTAGTCCTAAATATTTTGTTCTTTTTGTTGCTATTTTTTTAAATATTTTATTTATTTATTTGACAGAGAGAGCATAAGTAGGCAGAGAGGCAGGCAGAGAGAGAGAGAGGGAAGCAGTCTCCCCACTGAGCAGAGAGACTGATGCGGACTTGATCCCAGGACCCTGAGATCATGACCTGAGCTGAAGGCAGAGGCTTAACCCACTGAGCCACTCAGGTGCCACACTTTTTGTTGCTATTTTAAATGAGATTATTTTTAAATTTGTTTTTCAACTAGTTCATAGTTAATATGACTGATTTTTTGAGTAAGAAATCTTCCATTTTTATTGAAAAATAATGGACACACATAAGTGTATAAGTTTAAAGTGTACATCATGGTGGTTTGATTTACATATATTGTGAAATGATTACAAATATAGGTTCAGCTAACATTCATCTTATCATATAGATACAATAAAAAGAAAAGAAAGAAGAAAAAAGAGGAAGAATTTCTTCTTGTGATGAGAACTCTTAGGATTAATTCTCTTAACAGCTTTCCTGTGTATTATACAACATTAGATACAGTTATGTTATACATTACATCACTAGAACTTACTTACCTTATAACTAGAAGTTTGTACCATTTGACTACCTTCCTCCAATTCTTCCCCACTCCATGGCCTCTGGTAGCCTCAAATCTCATCTCTTTTCTATCAGTTTTGTTCTTTAGATTCCATATGTAAGTGAGATGATACAATGTGTGTTTCTCTGCCTTATTTTATTTAACACAATGCCTTCAATTTCTACCCATGTTGTTGCAGATGCTAGGATTTCCTATTTTTATGGTTGAATAATAACCCATTGTGTGTGCATGTGTAAGTATTCACACTTCTTCATCCATTCATCCATCAGTAGACACTTAGGTTGTTTTCTTATCTTGGTTGTTGTAAATAATGCTGCTGTGTACATGGGTGCAGACATCTTTTTTAGTGTTTTCATTTCCTTTGGATATATTCTCAGAAGTGGAATTGCTAGCTTATATGGTAGTTCTATTTTAAATTTTTTGAGACCCCTCCATACTGTTTCCATGGTAGGTGTACCAGTTTACAGTACCACCAGCAATGCACAAGGGTTCTCTTTTTTCCATATTCATGCCAGCATTTTTAAGCTTGTCTTTTTGATGATGGTCATTCTAAAGGTGTGAGGTGATACCTCATTGTGGTTTTAATTTGCATTTCCCTGATGGCTAGCAATGTTAAGCATTTTTTTAAATTTTATTTTTTATAAACATATGATATATTTTTATCCTCAGGGGTACAGGTCTGTGAATCGCCACGTTTACACACTTCACAGCACTCACCATAGCACATACCCTCCCCAATGTCCATAACCCCACCACCCCCTCTCCCAACTCCCCTCCCCCCAGCAACCCTCAGTTTGTTTTGTGAGATTAAGAGTCACTTATGGTTTGTCTCCCTCCCAATCCCATCTTGTTTCATTTACTCTTCTCTTACCCCCTTAACCCCCCATGTTGCTTCTCCTCTCCCTCATATCAGGGAGATCATATGATAGTTGTCTTTCTCCGATTGACTTATTTCGCTAAGCATGATACCCTCTAGTTCCATCCACGTCGTTGCAAATGGCAAGATTTCATTTCTTTTGATGGCTGCATAGTATTCCATTGTGTATATATACCACTCTTCTTTATCCATTCGTCTGTTGATGGACATCTAGGTTCTTTCCATAGTTTGGCTATTGTAGACATTGCTGCTATAAACATTCGGGTGCACGTGCCCCTTCGGATCAGTACGTTTGTATCTTTAGGGTAAATACCCAGCAGTGCAATTGCTGGGTCATAGGGTAGTTCTATATTCAACATTTTGAGGAACCTGCATGCTGTTTTCCAGAGTGGTTGCACCAGCTTGCATTTCCACCAACAGTGTAGGAGGGTTCCCCTTTCTCTGCATCTTCGCCAGCATCTGTCATTTCCTGACTTGTTAATTTTAGCCATTCTGA